>NC_053137.1:53767951-54394980 GCF_016808335.1 Panicum virgatum | reverse complement strand
TTGGTTGATGCAGAGAGCATGCTCTCCCAAAGTTGCATGATGCGGCTCGCATCATACTTCGGCGCTACTAGCCAGTTCGCATTTGCTGAGATTACCACATGGCCTGATGCTGACGCTGAGGAGGCTGGTGTCACCAGCTCATCTGGAAGTGCCAACAAAGATGTGCCTGAGACGGCCAGAGATTCAGACATTTCACACTCGGCAACATCATTTTGATGGATGATTAGGCATCGGTGCTAGTTGATCTGTAGCTAATTGTTGCTGTGTTGGGCGTGCTCTTCTTCTGCTTGCTTTATGTTACAGTCATCTGCAGAAGCGGATCCATTTGCCCTTTCATGCTTGGTATTACACATCAAGCAGAAGTAGTACTGGCTTTTTTTTACTGTATTGTTTAGTCACTGGAAGATTATGTTTCTTACTCAGTTTGGAAACGTGGAGGGGCTTGAGAAGATTGGAGGTTTGCATTGCTGAAAAAGTCAATTGTTTCACAGGTATACAAGACATTTCATATGTAATGTTGTGCCTGTATGCACATGGGAACATAAGCCATTAAGCCAAAGCTGTGCTTGACTGATTGCCAGCATTGTCCGCTCCCACGCTTGCCTGGAAGCTGAAGCTCGGTTTCGGACAGGCGCTCTGCGCAAATCCCCTGGGCCCGGCAAACGGACAGTCATGGCAATCTGCGTGCACCACCATGTCCGGTCTTCATCAAGCAAGGGTAATTGAGCAAATCTTTCAGTTAAGCATGATGGATGAAAAAAAGACCGCTAGATACTTTTTTTTGTTTGCCAATTACCTGTAGCTGGTGTTCTGGCGCCTTAGATGTTAGCCTACCTCACGTCCTGAGGGATGTAAAGGAGCTGATAATGAAGACACTTTCTAGACTACAAACTAGATTAGTGCAAACCAACTGATTCTTTTGGATTTTGTTAATGCGCACTTCTTCTCGCAGAATTATTGACGACTTAACAGCTACAAGCAAAAAATGGACAATACTTCACTGCATGGTAAAATACTCAAAAGCATCATTATTTTTCGACTGACAGCTACTCAAGTAGTAGTACTACCAATTGCAAAGAACCACTGTGAAAATTGGACCGTTGAAAACGAAGTGCTGACAGAAAAGAATAGATCGGTGGATTCACAAAGAATACATCGTTGCATTCTCACTGTTAAAAAAATCAGGGTAAAAATGTGCTTGGGCAGGCACAACACAAGAACATAAATGTACAGTGACATCAGCCCAAGGGCGGCAGCAGACTTGACCTTATTGTTTAGATCGTATGGGTAAGCAATGAAAACAAGATAAATGTTAAAACAGGTGAATTCACAAAACAGTAGCTCTTGCAGTCTTGCTCTTTAAAAACATTCCTCTAGGTTGCCCGGTTTGGCGGTTTCTGAGCTTGGTCTAAAGTCTGGGCAAAAGGAGAACCTTGTAGAGCCTGAGTAGCTGGTGCTCGAGTTGTTACAGGTTGTAGTTATAGCTCTTAATTCTGTTCATAACTTGTGGCTGGCATGCTTCTATTGCATTTATATGTAAACATGCTACTCCGAGGATGACTTAATCCATGCACCAGGACCAGCATCCTCCATGCTACTGAAACATGATTCAGAAGCCACTGTGATGCGTTGTTCATGCAGTATATCCGCCCTTCTGACAAAATGACCGGAAACAACTCCCCAGTCTGTTACCATCATGGGGGTAGTCAGGCGTTTGATCTTGTCGAAAAGCTTCTCATCCTCAAGCTTTATATTATCGATAATCCCTGGCATATTGTAGATTGCCACTTCTTGGAGGGGTTCCAATCCATTCAAAACTTTAAGGGTATTTAAGCTGTCACAATCATACAAGGCTAAGATGGAAAGCATTGGCATTGCCCCTTTGCCTATCACTAACTCCTGTATGGTAGACACTTCCTTAAGCTTCAGTTTTGTGAGGCTCGGGAACCCGTCATGGAAGAACATTGTTGTGTCACTGAATGAAACAACTGACAGCTCCATCTCAGCAAGGCATGGCAATAGAGCAAGTTTATCCACAAATTGTTGTGACAGTTCTAATTTATTCAAATGGAGAACGGTAAGGTTTGGTAGGACATAGCGGTCACCCAGCAAATCATTAATTCCTTCAAGCTTACCATACAGGATGAGGACCTGGAGACGACGCATGCTTGTGGTAGTGAACATGTTAGATGGAAGGACTTCACCTGATAAATTTAGGTATGCAAGAAATTCCATTTTCCTTAGAGCAGCTGAAAGTGCGGTAGTATGGCGTGCTGTAATGCCAGACAAAGACAGTGATCGGAGATAGATCATACTGTTCAAGGGGCACTTCTTCTCATCCCACAAATCAGAAGGCACCACACCACTGAGTGTCATCAAATTATTCAAGGGAACTGAACAATTAGGCAAAAGCATTTTCTCAGCAAGGACATGCCGCAGCGATTCAATTTCCCAAAATTCATCTACAGTTCTCCCCACATTTGTTCTCCTTACATCCAGTGTCTGCAGATTGTCAAGCTTATAAATAGATGAGGGGAGCTCCTCCAAGTTGCTGTTCCTAATGCCAAGGTACCTCAAGTGGATTATGCTTCCAATCTCATCAGGCAGCTTTTGCATCTTAAGACCATTCAGGTCGATGACTCGGAGGAATCTGGAGCCCTGCAAGAAGTGGAGTCCATGTAATGTGTTTGAGTCAACGTTCTCTGAAATGCTACAGGCTCTCGAGCACAACTCCGCAAGGTTGCCCCATAAAGAATGAGGTTGCAGGTCTCCAAAGCTTGAGCTGCTGCGTTGGTCTTCTGCAAAATCGCAGAGAAGAGAGCGCAGCTTGGGGAACGCATCAGGAATGTAGACATATGCATCCACATAGTTTTGTATGGCAAGGCGCCGGACTGTGTTTGGATTTGCAATATTAGCATGATGGTGGATTTCAAGGAAACTAGAGTCCTGTGCTTCAGATTCCATGAAGGCATGGAGCAGATTGTGGATGGATACCAGCTTGATGCATCCTCCAGCATCCTTCTCCATGACCTGGACTAACCCTCTTGAGACCAGCTCTTTTAGATAGTCAAACCCAACATCTTCCAGAGTTTCTGCCTTCTCTGGCACTACAAAACCCTCAGCAATCCACAGACGCACCAGACGATCTGGGTAAAGAATAACATTATCTGACACGGATGCAAAGTAGAGGAAACATGATTTAAGGTAGTGTGGCAAGTCGTCAAAAGCCAAAGACCATATGCTTCTAACTGGTTTTGGTTGGCCATTGGACTGGAGTTGTTCAAAGACATCATCCCACTCCATGGGAATAGCTTTTGATCGTAATACTCCTGCAAGCACCGCAATGGCCAGAGGTAGACCTGTTGATATATTGTGAACTTTTTCATAGTAACCCTTGCTCCAATAAATTTGCGGAGGTTCTTTTGCACCAAAAACTCGTTGACAAAACAGCTGTTCTCCGTGTTTCATGCCAAGATAAGGAAGCTCCATGGGAGCTATCTGTGGATCAATGTGATTGATTTCCTTCACATTGAGATGTGTGGTGAGTAAGATCCTGCTGCCATTGGTATCTGGAAGCATGTCGAACAACGAATTCCAGTCGCTAATGCTAATTAAACCATCAAGAACAACTAGGTATGTCCTGTTCTGAAGGTTCTGCAAAAGCCTCAGTTCCTTATTGGTGATTTCATCATCACCAGGAGCTTCTGGGATCTGTGAGTTGACCTGCATGTACATAGTGTCTCTACATAGTCCCTGAACCTGATATGTGGTGGAAGACATACCCATGCATGCACCTCAAAGTGTTTCATGATGTCTGGGTCGTTGTATAACTTTTTTGCAAGTGTGGTCTTTCCAATGCCACGCTCCCCCAAAATTGAGATGACAGCCCGGTGAGAAATGTAATGTTTCCCTCTTTGTTCATGATACGGTTCTTGAGGGTCTCAAATTCATCTTGTCTAGAGCCCATAACATATTTATCCTCGTACCTGCAGCATGTTCAGTCAGCACTACTTTCAGTATTGAAGTTATGAGTTTACAACAATATAGTTTGCTTGAAACATACATAGTTGCATAGAATAAAAGAAGAGTCTTAATATATTATGTATTTCCAAAAGGGCACTTTGATATGGTAATGATACACTGAAAAGTTCATAACTCCGTAAAACTCAATATGCACTAATTATTATATTATCAACCTAATTTGTTTTTCAGTAGCAATATATTAAACTTGTTCAGAGCAGAGGAATACCACACACTGTATAGGCCTGAGAAGCCTCCACGTGAGGGGGAGTGTTGGAATATAAGTGAATTGCCCACCTCTCCCATCAGCTTGGTGGGCAATTCACTTATATTCCAACATAATGTATTATCTAATTGAATACATCACTTCAGCATGAATCAACACAATAAATTTGCTGAAACATTGAGGTAAATGATGCAATTGTTTTCTGTCATTCCATGTGATCTAAGACACATAACACTGATTGGTCTTTTTCCCGCTTCTTAATGTGGCAAAGGAGCAAACACAACCAATTCTTCAATCCTTCTCACATCTCAAAAGACTACTCCCAGTCACAACAGTGACCACATCACATTCCAAGTTCCAATGCTTTGGAGACAGTATAGGAGGAACTAATGATACCAAAATCTACCAAGATACCAACATTTGTTCACGATATAGTATTTTTAGAAGTGGTCAAACCTAATTACCAAACTAGGATAGGACATATACTTTAACAGTTTGGTGATCTTAAACTTGATGGCATGATTTATACTTGTTGAAATGAAGTACCAAACATTTGGACACTAGATTCTAGTAGATAGTAGGAGCAAAGGAACATGGGAAAGTAAAAAGGGAACAGTAACCACTTTAAAACGAGAAGGAGCTGTGTACTGGTAAGGCGTGAAGGCAGGGTAGTACAAAAAGTTAACAAATGAACACTGGATAGCAACGTACCAATCTGGATCGGCTTCAACGGATGATGAACTCCAAATTTCAGAAGGAGAACTTTCGATTTGATATGTTTCCTTGTTCTGATTAAGTTCATCGATCCTTTCATTGATCTTAGATATCTGATTTGACAGCCCATGACGTACAAAAATCTGCATAACATAGACATGTTAATTTGTAAACCATCAGCATAGAGACATGCAACCATTGGCACCCAAAGTCCCAAACTAAGAGCTGTGGAAAGTGAACTGTACTCACGATTTGCTAAACCAAACCAAACCAAACCAAACCAGCATATGCCTGGTTCTCAAACAAACAACCAAAAAGAGACATTCATAGTTCACATATTTGTTTGCCCATGATCACAAGTTGTTTAATTCTGCACTGATTCTGAAAGAAGAGCTGAGCTATCGAGAAAGCATATCTGGAAACAGAGCTACCTGAAACAATAGCAGCTAACATCCAATTGGAACTATTATGTACAAGAAGCACATATGTCTGACCATAGAAATTAGGAAAGGCATGTTATCAAAGTCTACACGTTAGTGTTAAATTTCAGAACACCAGTCCAAGTCCTGAATCACTACGGGAAATCGCTAGTTTGTCATGTGCCTAGGTCTTTGCCGTGTGCTTTTTGTCGGGCACACGGCAAAGAGATACTTTACCGTGTGCCACGACGAAAACGCACGGCAAAAAAAAGCACACGGCAAAATCCATGTTTTGCCGTGTGCTGGCACACGGCAAAGACTTTGCCGTGTGCATTTTTTTTTTGCACACGACAAACTCAATAGTTTGCCGTGTGTTATTTTTGGCACACAGCAAAGTCATAATTTTTTTTTCACTTCTCACCTCGAAACTTTTTCTACCCTCTACATACAACATTTAGTACTCCATGTTAAAATTTCGTATATTTTTAAATTATTTTACTATATTTAACTAATTTATTGCATTTCAAGCAATTTTTTAATCAAGTCAAATTTGAACCGCAAGTGACTCAAATAATAGAATAAAAGTAGCGAAAAAATTATATTCATGTTATTTAGTCCAATTTGAGGCCTTACACATGAAATAAAAAGAAAATTTTAACATCTTGTCTAGAAAACGCGCCCACGAATGTGTGTCCAAATGATTTTAAAATTATAAAAATAGCAAATGAAGTCTGAAAATCATGAGATTTGTCTTGATGTGATGGTATCACACGTGGATGCTGTGATAAAAAGTTGAGAAGATTACGCACATTTTATCATGATGATGTTTACAAAATTGAAACATCTCATAAGAAGTATATGTGTGATTATATATGAGAGAGTTAGTGAATGTATTATTTGAATACAAACTTTTTCATATGATCTCATATGTAAAAAACGTTTATACCAAAGTCGTACAGCTCGATGAAATCTAAAACTTTGTAATTGTCAACTTTTATATTTGAGAATGTTTAATATTTTAAAATATTATTATAAGTTATCTAATTTGAAATCATAAATTTTAAAATATTCAAATGACCTCGGACGTAAATAAGCTATATATGAAAGTTATAAAACTCAACAAAATATAAATCTTTGTAAATGAAATTTTTTTATTTGAGATTGTTTAGTACTTCAAAAGTACATTATAAGTAATCTAGTTTCAAATTTGAAAATTTTAAAAATTTCAAATGGCTTCGAATGTAATTAAGTTCTATACCAAAGTTGTAGAGCTCGTTGAGATCTGAAACTTTGTAGTTTAACACTTTTTTATTTGAGCTCATTTGCCTATCCAAAAATACAGTATAAGATCATAAAAAAAACACAACTCGCCATGTCAGCAATCCAGTTCTTTGAAACGAAGACTTCCTATTGGCTAAAACACCTTCCCACGGATCCATCCCCACCAGCGGCCTTCTTCTTCCCTCTCTCGCGCGCCTCTCTCCTTCCCTGCAGCGGCGGCCGGTGTGCCCCCGGCATGCGCGCGCGGGCTGTGGCGGCGCATCCTCGAGCGGCGGCCCCGGCGGCCTTGGGTGGCGGCGGCGCGGCCTCGGGCGGCGCGGCCTCCCGCGGCAGCCCCGGCGGCCTCGAGTGGCGGCGGCTGACAGGGGCGCGGCCCCGGGCGACGGCCTGGCCACGGGCGGCGGCGGCGGCCGGTGGCCCCGGGCGGCAGCCCGGTCACGGGCAGCGGCGGCCGGCGGGGCCAACGGGGCGCGGCCCCGGGCGGCGGCCCGGCCACGGCCGGCGGGATCCTGCGGGCGCCGCCCCCTCCCCTCCTCTCCTGGCTGTCCGGTGTGGTGGTGGTGACGGCAGCCGGCGGCGTGGTGGTGGTGGTGACGGCGGCCGGTGGCATGGTGGTGGTGGCCGGCATGGGTGGCGGTGGCGGCAGCGGCTGTCAATGTTTTTTTTCTTTTCTAAAAAATACTTTGCCGTGTGCCACGTCTACAGGCACACGGCAAAGGCGGCCGCCACGTCACTTCCCAGGTTTTCTGCTTTTTATTTTTGCCGTGGGTCAGCTTTGGCACACGGCAAACGACACCTTTGCCGACCTCTGAATGCCGTGTGCTCTTTGCCGTGTGCGGCACACGGCAAAGCCTTTGCCGTGTGCATATAGGGCTTTGCCGTGTGCTTTGGCACACGGCAAAGCAGCAGTCTCCCGTAGTGAATGAAGCAGCGGCAGGGGCAATATGATCAGGACATTCTATGGACATCAAGAAACAACCCCGTCAGTATCCACACAAAATCTGAAGCATATAGCTCTATTTTATTTTGCACCGATGGATTTATAGAAGAATGCAGCCTACCCACGACTACGAGACGAATCACAAGCACAAATACGAGATGAACAATAATTGTACCCACGACTGGGAGGACCATCATCCGCGCTGACCCGCACTTTCGTAGCCGATGAGCAGCCAGGGCTTAGCGAAATTCACCTGCGTGACGAGGCCCTGGACGAGGCAGACGACGTCGCGGTGCCAGCCCCAGCCCCACCAGCTGGCCCGGCGGCGGCGGAGGTGGAAGGCCGCGACGCGGAGGTGGAACTCGTCGACGGCGTCCTCGACCTCGAAGGCGACCTCCCTGGTCTCGCGCAGCCAGAGCAGGAGCAGCTCGCTGGCGCGGCCGCGGCGCTGGCGGTCGGCCCCGTGCACGAGCGCCTGCAGGTAGGCCAGCTTCCGGCGCAGCACCCGGATCTCGGCGTCGACGCGCAGCAGCGCCGTCGCCTCCGCCGCCGCCAGCTCGCCCAGCTTCGCCACCACCCCCGTCACCCCCGCGTCCGCCCTGGCGGCCGCCCGGCACCCGCCTCTGGCCTCTCCGTCTGACACTGTCACTCTGTCTGCGTGTGCGCACTGGCGCGAGCGCAGTGAAAGCTTGGTGGTGGACGGGCACTGGCTGTGGTGGCCGTTGGTTGGACTCGAAGTGGGACCCACGGGCAAACTGAAGGACAGAACAGAGCTGGCGACCGGCGTGGTGTTGTCCTTTAAATTAAGATTTTCTATCATATTCATTAAGATTTTCTACTCTATATCTCATTCTTTCGCACCCATCCACTCTCTATATCTCCTCTCTATATCAACAATCACATCATGAGACCCACATTTTAATTTTTTTCCACTCCCTCCCTATTTTTCTCTCTCCTCCCCATCTCTTCTCCCCGCTGGCCTTCCGCCCCCTTCCCTCCCTCCCAGCCACCGCCCCTCCCTCTCCTCCCTGCTACCTCGCCGCGCGGCGGCGGCGACCCGCGCCCTCCTCCCTCGAGCTCCGATGGCCGGATTCGGCACCGGCTCCCTTCCTCTACGCTCCGGCACCGCCGCGGCCCGCACTCCGACCCGATCTTCGGCGCTCCCCCCCTCGGCGCTCCGGCACCCCTCCCTCCCTTCTCCCTCCTCCGCGAGCTCGGCCGGCCTCGGGCTCGCCGGCCTGGAGCTTCGCCGAGCCGGCGGCCGTAGCCCTCCACCCCGATGCCGAGCTCGCCGCGGACACTTGCATGGGGCGGCCACGGCGAGGCAAGGGCGCACGCCCGCGCGGGGCGACCACGGCCACGACCACGGCGAGGCAGGGCCTGCAAGCCGCGGCGGCCTCCTCGCTCCCCGCCTCGACACCTGCGCCGGCCGCCGGCCTCTTCCCCCTCCTCCTCCTCCCCCTCTCTTGCTTCTCCTCCTCCCCGGCGGCTCTCTCTGCGTCCCTCCTCACCGGCGGCCCTGCTGCTCCTCGAGCTCGCCTCGCCGCGGCCCTGCTGCTCCTCGAACTCGCCTCGCCGCGGCCCTAATGCTCCTAGAGCTCGCCGGGGCGGCAAGTGCGGCCTCCCTCCCCACCGGCGCCCTTCCTCTGCGCGCTGCTCCCTGCTCGAGCTCGCTGACGCCACGGCCCTGCTGCTGCTTACCGCGGCGTGGCAGCGGCGCGAGCGCGCGTGCGGGCCGGACCAGCGGAGCGAGCGTCGGGCCCTCCTCCCTTTCTTCCATGGCGGGCGGGCCAGGCGGTGACGGGCCAGGCGGTGGCGGCGCGGCCATGGCGAGACATGGCGGGCTCGCGCGGGACGGGGCGGCCAGCACGGCAGGGGCCGGGCTGCTCGGCTCTGCTCGAGCGCCCTGCTCCCTCCGCCGAGCCCCGCGGTCCCGCCTCCTCGTCTTCCTCGCGGGCGGCGCGGCTGTGCGGGCCTCCTCTTCCTTGACGCCGCGCCGGCGCCCCTCGTCCCCCATCTTCCCTCCGTGCGGGTCGTAGGGATGGCGCGCCGGTGCGTGGGCCCCGCGCCACGTCGATGCGTGGCGTTGGTTCTCCACCCGTGTCAGAATTGGCGCAAAACAGGGCCCTCGCTAAGTTACCGCAACCTTTACAGAGTCCTGCTGTGGGGATTTTTTCTCTAAACTCCAACTTTAAAACGTGTAGAGAGCGGGACGCGGTAACCGCTGCGGACAGCCTTAGGCTCCCCGCAGTGGGGCTCTGTAAAGCGCGCGCTAGCCCGTTTGCAGTATAAGCTTTTGCGTTTTTTTTCCCTGCAGCGGGGCGTGCTAAGCGACTCTGGAAATTGTAGTTTGAGCTCCCGCACGGCACGTCCAGCTGGAAAATGACGCGCGCGGGCCCCTCGTCCTTCCCGCAGTCGTCACCAACTGCCGCCGCCACAGGAGGGCCGCCGGAACTCGCCCCTGCTCGCGGCCGCCACCGCACGCCGTTGGTCTGCTGCGGTGGAAGGAGGCCGGACGGAGGGAGAGAGGGAGGGGGAGACCGCCTGGAGCCGCGCCGCCGCCGTAGCTCGCCCCACAGGCCGCCGCCGTAGCTCGCCTGGAGCCCGTGCGTCCAGCTCGGAGAGCACGAGGGCCACCACGAGGCCCGCCGCCAGGGGCAGGCGCGCCGCCCTCCACCACCCCGCGCGAACCCCTGCTCCCTCGCGGCGGTGTGCACGACGACGAGCAGAGAGGGGTGGCCGGAGCTCGTCTGGGCCCGCCGCCTGCCTAGCGGCCACTTGGATTCGGCCGGCCGCGCGCCGTCGCGGCCTCCGCCCAGCCCAGATCCGTTCGCCCCGCGCCGCTCGGAGCAGGGGAGGGGCCGCGCGAAGGGGGCAGCTCGTCGGCCCGCCGGCGAGAGAGGAGCAGCACCATGGCCACGCCCCCGCCCCGCCGTGCCTCCGCCGCGTCCCCGCCGGAGGGAGGGAGCTCGCCCGCTGGTGCTTGCCGCGCACTGGCCGGCCCCCTCCGGCGAGGGAGCATGGGTGGCGCAGCTCGCAGGGGAGGGGCGGCGCGGGCCCGCGCGTTCGCCGGCGCCGCTCGCAGGGGAGGGGCCACGCGGACAGCGCCCCACCGCCGCACCAGCGTCGCCCCGCTCGTCTGCTCGCGGCCGCACGCGGCACGCCTCACTCCGGTGCGGCCGGCGCGGGTCGTCGGCCCCGTCCTGCCCCGCCATGGCCGCGAGGCGCCTCGTGGAGGCCGTGACAGAGCCGGCACGACGCCGGCCACCGCTCGCCGCCTCCGCCAGGAAAGCTGCCTGGATCCGGTGGCGCCCTGCGCCCGGCGTCTGAGGCTCGTCTCGGGGGCGGCCGGACGGGGGGCGCAGCGGCGTGCAGAGAGGGAGGGAAGGGCGCGCGCCCGCGCGGGATCCCGCCGCCGCCGCCGCTGGGCGTGGGGTGCAGCCCCGGCGAGAGGGGGGGGGGGGGGGGGGGGGGGGGGGGGGGCGTGCGGAGGGGTAAAACAGGATAAAAAATTTCGGGCATGTGGGCCCCGCAGCTGGTAGTTGGTATAGAGAAGATATATAGAGAAGAGAATCTCGATGACTGCGGAATAACTGTATATAGAGAAGAGAATCTCGATGACTAGGATGAAATATTTTATTTAGAGAGTGAATTTAGAGAATCACGAGTGCGGATAGCCTTAGGCGCCGGCAGCCAGACGCGAATACACTGGAGTATTGGACAACCAAACTTGAAGAGAGCCACTGGGAAAATGAGCCTTGTTTAGTTGTAAAATTCAAAATTCCGAATCTATATCGAACGAAAATCTTACGTGCATATAGTATTAAATCTAGACGAAATAAATAACTAATTACATAGTTTACTTGTAAATTACGAGACAAATCTAATGAGCATAATTAGACTATGATTGGGCACTAAAATGTTACAATAATTACTACAGTACTATGCGATGATAATTGATTGCTTAGGCTCATTAGATTCGTGTCGTAGTTTACAAACGAGTTCTATAATTATTTTTGTGATTTATCTATATTTAATACTTCAAATGTGAATAGATTTTATTTCAAAAATTTTACACCTGCAACTAAACGAGGCCGACCGTTCAAAACAGAATTGCTCACTTTAAAAAAAGTGTTGAAAGAAAAGAATAAATCGTTGCATTCTCACAGCAGTCACTGTTCGGAAAATCAAGGTTAAAATGTGCTTGGACAGGCACAGCAAAAGAATATATACATGTAAAATAACATCAACCCAAGGATGGCACCTGAGTTGACCTTATTAGATGACAATAACGGATAAGGAAAGAAAATAAGATAAATTTTAAAACAGATGAATTCGTAAAATGCTTGCTCTTTCAGTCTCGCTTGGCCTTTATTCAGTAATGGATTCCAACATAATGTGTTGGTCGACGAGCCATTGCACAGCGGTTTTCCTGGGACTTAATCTTCCATGTCGCCAGTCTTGGTTGGATCGGCTGAGTCGTTCGATCTGCCCGAGTCCCTGTCCTTGTTCTGAATACCAGGATAAGATTGTTCGTCAGATTTATCTAAAGCCTCTGCCTGAGATTGTCTACCGCCGTTCTGGTAGCTATTTGCTGGAAGGTCTCCTTCTGTAGGTTGCCCGGTTTCTGAGCTACCATTCTCGTCAACAGACTGTAGCTGCACCTTGGGTTCTTCAGAAGACCTTGAGCTTTCCTTGGATTTACTAAATGCTTCGACATCACCTGGTACATCCTCGGTTGAGTTGGGAGCATCTTTTGTGTTCTCAGCCAGCCGCTGAACTCCTGAGGCTTCTTTTCCTGAATGATCTGAAGTTTCCACTTGAGATATTCTGCTGTTCTTCTGATTGCTATTTTCTGAGGCCTCCATGTCTTCTGGCCCACCAGTTTCAGTGTCACGTGGTTTAGTTTGTTCAGCTTGGTTCTCATTGCCCTCTGGTGAGTCAATAATAGCTTGCTCACTCGGTTGTGGGTTCCCTGGTTCGTCAGCTTCTTCGTTGTTCTCTTTAAATGATTGAGTGTTGAACTGCTGAAGTTGCTGTTGCGTCTTGGGTTCATTGGGTGATGCCCCTTTCAAGTTCTCTTGGGAGTCCACTCTTCTGAAGTCTTCACTTTCAGATTGCCCAGCTACTTGACTGGTTGGTAGATCAACATTTGGTAGGGTTTTAGCTTGATCACCTTGAGTCGTAGTGGGTTTCTCATCACTCGAAAAATCAAATGAAGCTTCTTCTGAAGGCTGAGCTGAATTTGTACCTATAATTTGAAGAAAGTGGTCTCATAAATGGTCAGGACATCAAAATCTTTCCTTAAATTATATATGAATGCTTTGTGCCTGAGATGGTGTGGATTCGGTGAGAAGGTAGGGTCTGTACTAGCAAGCTTTTACAATATCACTATATTATTTAACCTTATTTTGATTAATACTGAACCAGTAAAATGGTATAGAAACTACATTGTTTTACGTATCATTGAAAGTCATGACTGATATAAAGTGGTTCAGCAAGGTGAACTGTATACATACCAAGGAGAAATTGATTTTCATAGTGGAATGAACTTTGCCTTACCTGGTTCAGTGCCTTGTGAAGAATCTGAAGGTGCTGCGAAGCTTGTTATAGGCGCCATAACTTCATCAGTTGGCAGTTGTCTCCGTGACTTGATATCTCCTAATAAGGAATCAGCAGGTTCATTCTTGGTGGACGCAGAACCTTGAGCCTGAATAGTTGGCACTTGAGTTGCTGCAGAAAGTTGTGCCTCTTGATTGTGTAGAGAACTTCTGTCTGGCACATCACCACTGATTGGTGTTGAATCAGGTCCAGCATTTGCAGTTTGCACTTGCCTAGATGGAAGTGTTGTCTTTGCATCAACCACAGGACTACGCACTTGAGGGGTAGTCCCTTCGTGTGATTCAGGAGCACGAGCAGCATGAGAGGTCTCGTTACTTGCTTCAGCAGAGAAAGGTGGTTCTGAAGCATGAGCAGATACCTGACCTGAAATGAAAGAAACGACCTCAGATGTGGCAGAAACATTTCTTTTGAGTTAGCCTTTATTTTTAGGCCAGCAAGATGGTGCTTCCTTGGTGATTTTATTTTGACATTTTTGGTCTATCATAAGAATCTGTGACTGACCTAAAGTAATTCATCAAGGTGCGTCAATTGTCCACACCCAGGAACTTTTTTTTTGTGCATAAAATGAATTTTAGTTAGCAGGGATTTAATTACCTGGTTCAACACCTTGTGGAGCATCTGATGTTGCACTTGGGATCTTATGGGCAGCAGTTGTCTGTGGTACACTTACTTGATCAGCAGCGCCAGCATTTGTCTCTTCTTTCCTTGGTTCAGCAAAGGAAGGTGATTTTGAAGCATTGGAAAATCCTTGATCTGAAATGAACATCAGAAGTGGCAAACATAGTTTTTAGTATGACCTTTTTCTCACTAAGCCAGCAAGAAGGTGAAGCTTTAGTTAACTAAAAGCGAAACTGACTAAGACATTACCTGATACAGCAAATTTTTGTCCAGCTGGGGCAGCTTCGTGTTGTGTTCGTGAGGAATCAAGCTGAGTGTCCGGAGAAGATGCAAGGTCCCTTGTCGGTGCCATGGATTCTTGACCAGTTGATTTAGTTTTACTGGAGGAATCAAGGGATACATCTTGTGTTTCCGCAGGTAGCTGCTTCTGTGCTCCAGGCGCAGCAAAATAAATTCCAGTTGGTCCTTCATCAACTGAAGCGTGAACATCAGTGTGGGTAGGTGCCAAATCAGACCCAGGGTCTGCACTATTTGCTTGGCTAGATAAAGATGTGCCAGTCCTTCCATTAACATTGGTTCCATATGGATCAGTAATCTGTCCTTCACGCGGTTGAGAACTGCTCCCCCCAAGAAGCATTTGCTCTTGGCTTGGAAAAGGTTCATTGATGTGACCATTATCAGGAGTACTTTCTTGAATTTTCCTTGATGCATCCTGAGTTCCTGGGAATGGAGTTTTAGCTGAGTCAGGAGCAGGTGCTATGGCTTGTTGGTGAATTTCTGTCTCCACATCCTTGGTTTGATCAGCTGCAGTAACAACAGTGTTGTCTTCTGTTGGCTCAGAAGAGAAAGGGGGTTGTATAGACTCAGCAGAATCTTGACCTGTGATGTTATGTATAACCTTATTAGCAGCAGAACTATGCATTTGGCCACAATGTGGTGCTAAACCAAAAAACATGCATATGAAAAATTCTGAAGTACATTGTTTTTGAAGTCGTGACTAATCTAAAATAATTTGGCAAGGAGCATCAACACTTCCCTACCAATGAGAAACTAAGTACATGTTGGAGTGAGTTTCTGTCCAGAAGGGATTGCTACCTGTTTCAGTAACTTGTGAAGCATCCACAGGTGCCGCTGAGTCACTCACAGGTGCCATGACTTGATCAGTCGAGGCTTGTCTTGGTGACTCGAATTTTCCTAATGAATCATCATGAGTAGGTGCAGAACCTTGTAGAGACTGAGTAGCTGGTGCTTGAATTGCTACAGGAGGTTGCGCATCTTGATTCTGTAGAGAACCTGTGGGCGATACATCACCACTGAACAGTGTTGAGTCAGGCTCAGAGGTTGAAGTTTGTGCTTGGCTTGACAGAAGAGTTGTCTCCTTATCAACAACAGTACGGCCCACTTCAGGAGTAGGTCGGTCACGTAAGTCAGAAGGAAGTACAGGATGAGTAATTTGTTCAGGAAGCGCAGCACCAGAGGGTTGCTGATCTTTCGGTAAAGTTTCTCTTGCATCTGATGATGGTGCCTTGACTTGATGTCGAACAGTTTCTGGACCTTGTGGTACATTTGGCTGATCACCCATAGCAGCATTTGCCTTTTCTTTCCTTGTTTTAGCAGCAGAAGGCAGTTCTGAAGTATGTGGCAGCTCTTGATCTGAAATAAAGGAAATTGACCTCAGAATATGGTCAGAACTATCTCTAAAGAGAAACAGCGACAGTATTACCAGATACAGCAAATTTCTGTTCAGCTGGGGTGGCTTCCCCTCGTGGGATACCATGCTGGGTGTCTGGAACAGATTCTAGGTCCACTGTAGATGCCATAGAAGCTTTCCATTGTAGCTGGACTGAATTTGTACCTGAAATTTGAAGATAGTGATTCACCAAACAATTTCAAAAACTTAAGCTCTATGGCCCAGATGGTGTGGGTTCAAATTGTGCAATGAGAAGGATATCACCACTTAGGAGTCAGAACAGTGAGTTTGTTACACAATGACTATATGTATAGTTATTCTTTAGCATTGAAATTGTGGGCAAAATCATTTGCGACATCACATTAAACTATAGATGGAAGAATTATAAGATAAACTGTTTTACATTAATAGAAAGTCGTGAGTAATTTAAAATGGTTCAGCAAGGCAAATAAATTGGCCATACCAATGAAAAACTGATTACATAAATGAACTTAACTTTTGCTAATTAGAGATTTCCTTACTTGGTACAGTACCCAGGGGAGCAACTGAAGGTACAGATGGGCTCATTATAGGTGCCAATGCCTGATCAGATGAGAGGTGTCCTGGTGACTTGATATTTTGTAAGGAATCAGCGGGTACATTCCGGGCATATGCAGAGCCCTGCCGATCCTGTGTTTCTGGCAAAGAATTTGTTGCTGGCACATCACCGCTGCTTGGTGCTGAATCAGGTCTAGTCTTTGAAGTTTCTGCTTGACTAGATCCAAGTGTCGTCTCCTTAATGACAGCATCACTGTGCACTTCAGGGGTAGGTCCTTCGGGTGGCTCAGAAACATTTCTATAACGAGAAATTCGCCCCTGGCCTGGATGTTTGTCATCAATGCGATCATCATCAGCACTTTTCTGAGTTTCCCTTGAAGCATCAGGAGTACCCGAGAAGGGAGCTTTTGCTTTGTCTGGAGTAGGAGTCGTATCTTTTTGACCAATTATTTTTTCCAGTGTGCTGGTTTGATCTGTTGCAGTAACAGTGTCTTCTTTTGCTTGTTCATCAGTAGAGAAAGCTGGCTGTACAGGATGAACAGAATCTTGACCTGAAATGTAAGAGAAACCTTATTAATGGCAGGTTGGTTTAAAGGGTATGGTTACTAGAATGTGCACTCTTTGTCCACAGTCCATACTGGAAAGAACTTCATTACCTGATGAAGCAAACTTTTGTTCATCATCTGCTTTATGTAGTTCTGTACCATATTGTGTACCTGGAGCTGGAGCTGGTAATGTTGTATGGGCAGAATCTTGGCCTGAAATGCAAGAAACAACCTCGTTAGTGGCACAATGAATAGTTTGGTTCTAAGGCGTTCATGTTGGCTGTTGCACTTAGTTAACTGCAGGCTACTAGAAATGTGCACCGATAGTCAATACTCCATATTGTGAAATATTACCTGACAGAGCAAACTTTTGCTCATCAACTGCTACTTGATTTGGTGCAGCACCATATTGTGTGTCTGGAACTGATGCTGGGACTGCTGTAGATGTCTTGCCTTCTTGAGCAACAGAGCGTGGTTTGGAAGACTTTGCCTCACCTGGATTATCAGCAGGTTCATCTTCCTCAAGTGTCCCTGAAGGATGCTGGGTATAAGAGGATGGTGCAGATAATTTGACTTGTTGTCCAGGAGTTGTTTCGGAGTCCTTGGCTTGATCAGGTGCAGCAACAATATCATCTCCATTTTTTGGCTCGTTAGTGACATTTAGTTGTGCGGAAGGAGCTAAATCTCCAATCTCTTTGCTCCTTGCCTCAGAAGAGGAAGGAGGCTGTGCCGGATAAGCAGAAGCTTGACCTGAAACATGGCAAATGAACTTATAAGTGGAAGAAATGTTGGTTTTAAGGATATACCTGTTGCACTTAATTAACTATGTGTGTCATTTGTCCAAACTCCATACTTGAAGGAACTTCATCACCTGACAGAGAAAACTTTTGTTCATCATAGGCTACTTCATTCGGTACACTACCAAGTTGCTTGCCTGGAACTGATGCTGGGACCACTTTGGAGGGTTCGCCTTCTCGAACAGCAGAGGATGGTCTCAATGGCTCATCGTTGCTTGAGTCATCACCAGGTACAGTTTCCTGAACCTTCCCTGAAGGACGCTGGGTGGACAATATGTCCTGTCCACTGGGAGTTGTTTGCAAGTCCTTGGCTTGATCAGGTACAGCAACAATAGCATCTCTTTTACTTGGGTCGGTAGAGGAAATAAGTAGTCCTGAAGGAGTTGAATCTCTAATTTCTTTGTTCCTTGGACCAAGAGGGAAGGCTGGTTCTGCAGGATCCGCAGAATCTTGACCTGAATAATTGATATTAATAGTAAGTTTTGTAGGTCTAGTCCTGTAGATAGTGCACCATATGGCCATAGTTACCTGATGTGGAAGATGTCTGTTCAGCCAAAGCTACATCAACAGGTGTAATACCAGTTGTGATATGAAGAGCACCTGGAGTTGTTGATGGTTTCAAGAATTGAACATTTCCTAACGCATCAGTAGATATATCTTCAGTGTCTAGGGAGTCTTTAGCCACACGAGGTCGTGGTTCTTGAGTTTCTTCCCCTTGAATTGATAAAGGTCTTCTGTCTGGTTCAATGCTACCAGTAGGGTGAACGTCGCCATGGGTAGGCGCAGTATCAAGCACATCTTCTGATGTCAGAGCCTCTCTTGTATCTGGTGTGTCTTTTTGACCAATGACAGTTGGTTGTTGCTTGATTTGTTCAGCAGTGGGAACAACAGTTTGTTCTTTCCTTGATTTACCGGAGGTAGGCTGTTCTGCAGAATGAGGTAATTCTTGATCTAAAATGGAGGAAGAATGTCAGCAGTGGCAGTATTTTTTTTCTGCAGAATGTAATCGACTATATTTGTTCTCTCATGTCTAAAGAGAAACTAATTACCTGATGGAGCAAATTTCTTTTCAGGAGGACCTACTTCACCTGGTCCAAAAGCAGACTCAACAGCCTGTTTATCATCAGGAATGACTTCCTGAATTTCTGCTGAGGCAAGCTGTGCATCTGAGGTTGGGAAAACTGTTGCGCTTGGCGGAGATGTCATTTCTTCTTGACCAGGGATTGCTTGTGATACATCTGCAACCTGTTCTGAATCATCAGTGCGGCGGTTATCAGGAGTAAACTCCTGGATTTCCCCTATAACACCCTGGGTATCTGAGGCTGGAATTCCTACTGTACTTGGTGCAGATGGTCTGGCTTGTTGCCGAAAAATCATTTGCGGCGCATTAGCGTAATCAGTTGCAGAAACATTACTGTCTTCCTTTATTGGTTCAACAGAGGAAAGAGGTTGTGCAACATGAGATGATCCTTTATCTAAAATGCATAAAGCAAACTGTTAGTTTTGAGGAACTTTTCATGATGCAAATGTCCTCTAGGCCTGCTAGCAATTATTTCTTAGACAACACTAAAAGATAAATCAGTTACCTGATGGAGTGGATTTCTGTTCATATTGGGATGAATCATAGTCACGAGGAGTTTCAACAGTTGGCTGTGCTTGAGTTGATGCAGGTGGATGTGCCTGTCGATCATGTACATATCCTGTGATGAGCTCATCACCACTAGCATGATATGTTGCTGTATTTTCATCAATAGCCGCATCATGAACATTTTCATGGATTGCGTCTGGATCTTGTGTAGCTTTTGCAGCCTCTAATTTTCGGTCCTCAGGTGTCCTGACAAGCTTTGAACTACCTGCTTCATGACCATCAGGACTTGTTCTGATGGTAGATGCTGAAGCAGGATGAGCAGCAGTAATTGGTTCGTGCATCTGTTTTGGAGCAGAATCAGCACTTTCACCATGTAATGGAGCAGACGCACGTTGCCATTGATCAATGGTGAATTGTTTGCTAGGAGAATCTCCATCAGGGACTGCTCTTTGAAATGGTGCAGCGAGAGGTTGCACTTGGGATGCTGGTCCTTTGCTTGATAGAGATGGAGCCACTTTCTGATCATCGGCAGTGTATTTTTTATAAGGCTTGTCTGCACTGTGATCATCACGAATATCTGCTCTGGCTGGTGCAGAAGCACTTAATTTCTCATCAGAAGTGTATGAAGCACCAGAAGATTCTTGATGCTCTGGTGTAGAATTATCTATTTTCTCACCAGCTTGCTGTGTCTTGGGTGTTGTGGATTCACTTTCCTGGAACATCTCCCTAAGGCGCTCTGTTGAGAATGACTTTTCTTCAGTCATGATTGTTTCATCATCTTTTTCATCCTCCCAGCCCTTCCTTTGGTCAGCAGTTGGCATTGTAGATTCTCCTTTCATGAGCTGAGAATCTTGGGAATCCAAAGGTTGTGCTTTGGGTAATGTAGAGCCAGGATCAATAGCTTCTTCAAAGGTGACTCTAGACTTCTTGGAACTGTCAGGAATGTATGGAAACTGTATTCTATCACCATTTGGAGCATCCTCAGCTGCTGCTACCTGTCTTGATGGATGAATTGCTTTCTTATAATCTGATGACTGCTCTCCAGATATGCCTGTCTTTATTTCCACCATTTTTTGTTGTTCAGGAATAGTTTCTCTACTTTGCATGCTTTTGTCCCTAGCTTCATTAACTTGTGTTTGTCTTGATGGAGTAGTAGCAGGTTGCTGAGTGTACATAGGTTTGGCATTGGATGGTGTAGAGTCAGAAACCTTAGTTTCCTTGAAGGTATCTTTACCCACGTCATGAGTTGACAAATTGACATCATTAACATCTTCATGGACTGTGGCTGGATCTCTAGCTTTTGTTGCTTCTGATATTTGGCCATCAGAATCACCAGTTTCATGACCTTCAGGAGCTGCTCTCTTAGTAAGTTCCGAAGCAGGATGAGCATCTGGACTTGATATTTGCATATGTATTGGTTTACCAGCTCTTTCATCAAAAATTGACTGCTTGGCAAACTTATCACCAATAGTGGCATGATCATCCACAGGTGCTCCTAGAAATGATGGTGAAGCACGTTGAGCACCAGATGTTTCTGCTTCTACTGGTACAGGTGGTCCCACTCTTTGCTCATCAGATTCTTGCTGTCCCATTGGTGTTGGCTTCTGATCAACGACGGACATGGCTACCTCATCATCACCAAAACCAGAAGTCACATCATGCAATGGAGCAGATGCATGTCGCCATTGATCAATGGTGGATTGTTTGCTAGGAAAATCTCCATGGAGAGCTGCCTCATGTGATGGTTCGGAGGGAGGTTGGACTTGGGAAGTTAGTTCTCTGCTTAAAGGAGGTGGTGCCACTTTCTGGTCATCTATAGTACCTTCTCTATATTTTGATGGAGGAATTGCTTTCAGACGATCTGAAAATTGCTCTCCAGCTGTACCTGCACTTCTTTCCACCATCTTTTGTTGGTCAGGAGCAGTTTCTCTACTTTTTGTCCCTCTGTCCCTGGTGTCTTCTACTTCTGCATGCCCTGGTTGTTGAGTGTACATAGGTTTTGCACTAGATGGTGTAGAGTCAGCAAGCTTTGTTTCTTTGAAGATATCTTTAGCAACATCAAGAATTGGCAAATTGGCATCATGAACATCTTCGAGTGTGGCTTGATCATGTCTAGTTTTTGCAGCCTCTGATATTTGCCCATCAGGTATGCTGACAAGCTCTGAATGACCATCAGGAGCTGCTATATGTGCTGGAATAGATGCTTGCATTTTTGTTGGTTCTCCAACTCTTTCATCAATAATTGACTGCTTAGAAAACTTATCATCAGTAGTGGCATGATGTGCTGTGGAAGCTCCTGGGAATGATGGTGAAGCACTTTGAACACCAGATGTTTCTGCTTCTACTGGTACATGGGGTTCCACTCTCTGCTCGCCGGATTCTTTGGCCATCTGGTTGACACCCTCGGAACTGGGAGTAGCTTTTTGGCTCATTGGTGTTAGCTTCTGATCAATGGTAGCCATGCCAATCTCATCATAACCAGAACTAGAAGTTGCATCATTTAATGGCACAGATGCACGCTGCCATTGTTCAATGGTGGATGGATCGGTAGACAGATCGCCACGGGAAGCTGCTTCTTGTAATGATTCAGAGGAAGGTTGCACCTGGGAAGTTAGATCTTTGCTCAACAGAGGTGGCACCAATTTCTGATCTGTGGTAGTATCTTTTCTGTACAGCTCTTCTGCACCGAAGTTGGAACGAGATTTTGCATTGGCTGGTGCTGTAGTATCTATTTTCTCATCCAAAGTATACAGAATATCAGAAGCTTGTTGATGCTTTGGTATGGAACCATTTGCTTTCTCAACAGCTTCAGTGATTTGAGCTGGTTCCTGGTTGTCTTGTCCAACTGGAGGCTGTTTCTGGTAAAGAGATGATGCTTTTTGTACCTTAATGGAGCCCTGGGGTTTGCTTTTGATCATCTCCCTATGCCTCTCAGCTGAGATTGATTTTTCTTCACTCGTGGTGGCCAGAGCATCTTTTGCATCTCTTTCCTTCGATGATAATGGACCCAAGTCTTTCTGATCAATAGCTGATAATTTTGATTGCTGAAATGGATCTTGAGCATCTGGCTGGAGTCGTCTTAAAACATCCTTCCTTAGATCAGAAGTTGGTGTTCCAGATTCTCCAATGGTGCGTTGAGCATCTCCAGCACCCAAAGATTGTGCTCTGGGTAATGTAGAGTCAGGATCTTTGGTTTCTTCAAAGGTGTCTCTAGATTTCTTGGTAGTGTCAAGAATATCTGGAAATTTTCTTGTCTCACCAGTTGCACTCTGGACATCTTTTGCTGCTGCCGGACTTGATTGTGGAATAGCTTGCAGACGATCTAAAAAATGCTCTCCAGGTGTAGTGGTCTTCCTTTCTCCATGTGTGACTTGAGCATTTCTTGCTACCATTTCCTGTGGTTCAGGAATGGTTACTCTACTTTGTCTGCCTTTGCCCTGACCATCTTCAGCTTCTGTTTGTCTTGGAAGAGGAGGAGGAGCTTGTTGTGTGTACACAGGTTTTGCACTTGTTCTAGAGTCAGCAGGTTTTGTTTCTTCAAAGATATCTTTACGACCATCAGGTGCAATTTGCCATGATGCAGAAGCATTGTGGGCAACTTGCATGCTGTCTTGATCACCAGGATATCTCTTTTGGAATGGTGTATTCATCCTAGAAGAATTCTCCACCTCTTGTCTTCGTGGAGAAATAGGAGCTCTCCAGGCACTTAAAGGCTGATCGGTTGATGCTATTTCATCAGCAGTATTTGATTCTTCAGAGGTTCCTTTATCATCTTGGGCTGCTTTCTTCTTAGGTGTTGGAGCAGTCCCTGTTGGTTGCTTGCTGACATCCTTAGCAATTTGGTATCTTGTTTTGGATGGAGGAGTTGAACTTGGATATCCTGTTTGCCATGGTGGAGCCACACTACGACCATCTTGGTTTACTTCTTTCTCTGATAAAGTAGATGCAGCTTGCCAAGTGTCTGTTTGTTGGTCCCTAAGCAATGAGGGGCCACCAGACTTTGTTTCATTGAAGGTGTCTTGATCATCTTGACCAATCGTTTGATTTGGCTTGAAAGCAACATCCCTAGATATTCCAGTGCTGTCTTTGACATTAGCATGTTTTTCTTGGATTGATGAAGTTCCACTATGACGATCTTCAGTTGTTTCTTGCTTCCATGGAGGAGCATCAGCTTTCTGAAAATACGAAGGTCGCACTTGGGATAATGAAGAGTCAGAAATTTGTGTTTCTTCAGTGGTATCTTCAGCATCTTTGTCAGTCATTGGCCATGGAGTAGAAATTTTGTCTTTAGCTTGCTTGGAGGTATCTTCAGTTCCAGGATATCTCTTTTGAAATGGTGCTGTAGTGTGGTGAGCAGCATCTAAATCTTGCCTTGGGAGAGAAGATCCAGAAGCATCTGGAAAATTTTCACTGGGTATAGTGGAGTCCGCAGCCTTTGATTCACCAAATGTACCTCTAGCATCTTGAGCTGCTCTTTGCCTTGGTACAGAAGCAGGGTCTCTAGGTTGCTTGTTGGTATCTTGACCGCCTGGATATCCAGCTTGCCATGGAATTCTGCCTCGAGCATCTTTAGCTGCTTCTTGCCATGATGGAGTTGCAGCATGCTCTTGTGCAGAAGGGAGCAGTAATGCATTTCTCTGATCACAAGATGCTTTATCCTCCACAATTCCTCGACTTCTCTGGTCAGTATAGGGTCTTTGAGTTGTATTTTCTCGTCTTTGAACCAATTCCATGCTCATTGGCTCTTCAGGAATAGGATGTGAGATTGCTTGTTCTGAATCTTGCGATGGGTACTGCTTCACATCTTTGCTTGGTTTTCCTTGTTGAGTAGACATTAGTTGATCAGCATCTTGCTGTAGGTCATTTAATTTGGCTGTAGCAGTATGCCACTGCTCAGGCTGCAGCCTACGATGAACACCAGTTGTATGGAGCTTGCTACCAGAAGTATCTGCAGGTTCAAGGTCTGGTGCAGTACGACCAGAATATGGAATTGATTCTTTGTTCTGAGAATCAATACCAGTGGCTCTGCTGTGACTCTTGTAGAAATCAGATACACTGGGTTGGTCAGGCTCTTTGGCTGATATTGAACTGGTTTTAGTATGACCAGCGGCAATGTTGGACCCAGAGAATGCATCCAACAGATCCGAATTTCTTTGAGTAGGTTCAATGTATGGTGTTTCTTCATCAGTATAGCTTGGGTAGTAATCAAACACATCAAGGTTATTAGAACCATCCTTTGATGAACTTGGCTTATGTCTAGTATGGAGGTCTTTTGCAGTGGGTTCAGGGATTGAGGCATCTTTAGTGCTGGACTTGGCAGTACCGGCTACTGGAGGTTTCTTGGCAGCGGTAGGGAAGGCATCATCTTTAATTCTTTGAACAGGAATAGGATGTTTTATAGAAGTGGTACGAGCGTTTTGAACTGAGGTTGGTGGTTTTTCGTCAGGGGCATTAAAGATTGTAGTTTCCTTGCTTAGGACAGCTGAAGTTTTATCAGTAGGAGTGGTTTGGCTAGAGGAAACCAGTGCTTCACCGGGGAACGTATCAGTAGGATGGGGAGGAGCTATGGAAGATGATGACACAGTATCAGCAGGAGGAACCAATATTGTGCGAGGTTCTGTGCCGATCAGCTTTATAGAGTCTATCCGGATCGGGTGGCCAGAGGTTCTAGGATGCTCTTTCTGCTGCTGCTGCTTCAGTTCCTCTTGCCTGTTCTGCTCCTCCACCCTCTTCATATGCCTCAGTACTTGCTGCCAAGACTTCCGATTAGAAATCTCATCCCACCACCTGCTCACATTTTTCCTCGAGTCATACAGGTAGACAAACTTGTCAGATGCTGTGATGTAGTGGGAGTTTGGCAGGTGAACAAGGTCAGCAAGGGTGAACTTGTTTCCAGCAAGGAATCTGCTGTCACTGAGCCTTTGCTCGTAAACTTCCAGAACTTCTTCTAGCTTTCTTGTATGCATGTCAATATCATCACCATCTTCTTCATCCAGGGGAAAGGCCAAATAGCAGTACAAGGCCCGGCTTGGAGGGTTGAAAGCATGCTCCTCATTGTGGAGCCATTGCTCAACCGAAGCCCTCTCCAAGGCATCCTTCCCAAGGAGGAATGGATATCCTTGGTGTTCATATTTTTCTGCTATGTAGCGGCAGATTCCTCTGGATTCTGAAAATAGGTGGAACAATCAGTTTTAAGTGAAGCCATATTATCATGCTAATAAAGGCTTAGCTTCTGCAACACAAGCAAAGTATAATGTATCACTCGAAGAGTGTACTAGGAAGACTGAAAAAGAGGTTTGAATAATGAGCAGTTCAAATTTAAATTTCCAATGAATATCAACTAATAAGAACTTTACTATTACTATAGGTTAATCTTGAATTCATTCCCTCCCATCTATTTATCTGTATACAGATTTTGTTTCTCGCAAAACCCAAAGTGATGTTGCACTACCAGTTGGAGATATGCATATAAAAGCTTCCTTCCGGCTTTTGCAAAGAAGGGTCCAACATTTTGCAGCATTTTGGGGATTAAGACGTTCTTGCTGGAAACATGATAATGTTCTCAGATGCCAAAGAGTTTCATTTACAAAAAGACAGCCCACAATGCAAATCTAAGTCTATACACAATTCCGAACACTGAGAGCAGTATCCTAATGCCAATATTCATGGAAAAAGGAAGATAATATTTTGCATCTATTGTAACAAAGAAATATCATATTAATTCTGGCAAATGTAGTTCACAATACAATTTGAATGTTGGCTCATATTTTTGTTTTAGTTCTATTATGAGCAATTTTACATAAAAAAAAGTATGATCGAGCTATATTATCATAGCTAATGTGAATGTATTTTGAAATTCATACACAACTATACTCTATACTCCAATTCTTAGGCCCTCTCAGATTTGCTGCCATCACGCATTAAATGAAAATATATTGATAAATTATTACTGACCAGTTTTCACCGCAAACGAACATTTAGTAAAGCTTGCACAGATTGAGTTTGCTATAAATCATTTCAGTAAAGCTTCTATAAATCACCAAGTGCTATTTACTCTAGTGCTTAGTGTACTGGTCAATTTGCTGCTGCTGCTAGCATGCATGGTTGCATGATTTTAGAGAACTGATTGGCACTCACTTTGAACAAGCAGAAATACTAGCTAGATTCATCGCATACCATACCAAATGAAAGGATACATGATATGGTGAAAACTTCCGATCCATTTTGATAAACGAGAAAGCTCAAGAATAATAAATGCTGCTAAGTTAGGAATTCGTCGAAATTTTATCGCAATTTCGATCAATTCCTAGAATACATGATATGAAACGATACATGATATGGTGAAAACTTCCGATCCATTTTGATAAACGAGAAAGCTCAAGAACAATAAATACTGCTAAGTTAGGAATTGGTCAAAATTTTATCAAAACTTTCTGACAGTGTCATAGCGACAGCTTGTAGCAAGCTCAGCTCGAATATTGTTCAGCAGTCGAAAATATAGGCTTCATGGAATGAAGGTCCGACGTGGAATCGTAAGTGACTTCGACAAAAACTGAAAGTATTAATACCTTCTAGAAATGTAGGCCCGTCATAGAATGGAACTGGAGCATGTGACGATGCCTGTGGAGTGCAGAGGAAGAAAATGCAGTAACAAGATTAACTGCTTAAATCTTGCCAGAAAAAAAAAGAGTAGAATTGGAGACTCCAGGTACCTGCAGTCTGAGTAGGCTCTTATAAGAGGCTGTGTGAGTTTCAAACTTGATATCCTTCTCGTAGAGGCATGCAAGCACCCTTGAGACATCAGGTAAGATAATAGATTTCTCATGATACACCTGCACGATAGGTGCTCCAGTACCAAGCCCTACCATGATGCCATGAACATAGGTTACCAATGCTGAAATGGTGTGAACTTAAATGTATAACTCCATCATTCTCAGATATACTATTCTCCCTGCCTCTCTCATCAAGCAAAGAGAAGATGCTTAAAGTGGGAACCAAGAAAGGAAACCAATGGAGGAAGAAAACACCAAAAAGAGAAAAGCGAAAGCAAACAAACCTGACTGGACAGCAGTTAACTTTGAAGCTATGGCATGCACTCTTCTGTAGCATCAATTTACCTATAATGGTTGTGTTCGAGGGAAAAAAAATATCATAGTCAATATTGCAGGAACCTGATTGTAGGGTATCCGATAATTTTCTAATTACTGACAAAGCTAGACAAAGTATAAGTAAAGTAACAGGAAGTTACATAGTTTCTTTTTAGGAAGAAAACAATTACTATGGTAAGCCAAAGAGGTTATTGCAGTACACACAAAATAAGATAGGTCCCCTTTTGCTTTCGGAGGTGCTAAGTTTCTTCTTAAAATTTTGTAACATAGAATGAGAGCATATTTTCATCCCTAAAACATCAAACAACAAAGAATAGTGAGAGTATTAAATATAAATATAGGCTACCTCACAAGATTAGAGCAACCAAAATATCATGTGTTGCATCATCGTCTACAAGAAGTCTTATCTGAAACTCCCACAGCATTTACACACCACAGAAGTAAGGTGTTAAGAAGTGTCGTTAAATCCTGGAATAGTACATGATAAACAATGCAACTGGAAGACGGATGTGAAGACCTAAATGTGCTGAGCTCTCAGCTGCATAGCCACTTTATTCATTCCTTGGACCTTTCATCAAAGGGCAAGAACTGCTACAGGAGTGGAAAAGTAATGCTGATAGTGCAAGTTTAGCATCAAAGCATACCTCTTAGACTACCCCAACAGATCCACCAGGATGGATGATTATGTTTTCATGTCAATACAAAAATATGTTAAGAATCTCTGTTCTCACAGAAGCGTAGGTACAAAATCTAGGCACAAGAGAGCTGGCAACTTTTACTCATCTTTGTTCAGAGTACAGTTGAGCATGCAGGTGCCATGTTCAGCATTAGGGTATATCAATCTTGTCCTTCTTAGAAAGAAAACGAATAGTAAAGAATAAGTATATAACACGAGTATTACAAACAGTACAATTAATAGCATGCCCATAAAGATTGCAGGATGCTTGAATTTGTAGATAGCACGTAGGAAGATGATCAAAACATTCCTCGAAAAAGTTAAAAAGATGGTCAAAACCAGATGGACAACCCGCTAGAAAAAAAATGACAATTTACAAGAATTTTGTTTCTATATTACTGGGGGCATTTGTATGGTTGCCTTCTCTTGATTTTCCCATTGCGAGTTTGCCCTCCTTTCAACCCTGCACCGTTGCCCCTTCTTTGACCAAGTCGATGCGCCATGGCACCCTCCTTTGGTGGCAAAAGGATAATTATGACAATAGCTGATGGACACGGAGGGCAGCTTATAAATGGCCACTTTAGTCAGCTGCAGCAGGTCTGAATCATAGTTTAGTGGTGCCACAGCCTGTGATACCAAGGAACTGATTCTGATCATTCTCAGAACCTCAGACCCATCCAATTGATTAAACTGTGCGATCTGCACCATTTTAGTGGCTCCTCCCTCCAGAATCCTTTTCCTCATTGGGCTTTCTCTCGTGTTCACTTGTTTAGTCAACCCTTTGCGAGCTGGCCTTAGATCTCTACACGAACCTCCCCTGCATGCCTGCTATTCCGACTGGTCTCTATTATCTCATAGAAGTCTATTCCTCTGAGCTCGGTGTTGACGCCAACAATTCTTCAAAAACTCTACTCTTTTCTGTTTTTTGAAATTCTTCATAAACTCTGCAACTTTTGTAGTCCCTGCAGAGGAGGCTCACTATGTTAGAAAGCCAAATGGAGTACGGTGCTGCTGTGTAGATAGAGGAACTCAAAGCACCTTTCAAACGGTTCCCATGGAACCTGTGAGAATAAAGCCATCGCCATCCCAAAAGACACAGCGGTGACTACCTTCCATAGTTCTCCACCACCACATTGCCACACATACAAGTTTGGAATGAAATTCCCCTGGGAAGTGGGAAAGCGCTAGAGGTGGCACCATGAAAAGTTGGAGTGGAGTAGCAGTAACTATCGGCAGAGCGGCTGTCCAGACCGAACAGGAGAGTAGACCTCACTTGCTTGGCGGAGTCGTTGCCGAGGCGCACGCGAGGGCCACACCCGTGTACCCCGAGCGCCAGGGGACGAGACAACGGCGGCCGCGCAGTGGTCAGCGCGCCACGAACTCGCAATCAAGCAAGGAAGAGCACGGTCTGGCAGCGGCGCGAGAAGCGGAGCCCGAGGCTCGCCGGCGACGAGTGGTCCGAGCACCTCCCGGACGGCGTCGCGGCCGCCAAAGGGTAGTGCGACGGCGATAGGAGACTGGGCAGTTCGCTGGAGGCGAGGAATCGTGGCCTGAGGAATCGGGGGCACGGGGACCGGAGCGGCTGAAGACAGCGTGTATCGCGGAGGCCGGAGACGGGCAAGGAGGCACACGAGAATCGCATGGATGGGCCTGTTTAGTTCTCAAAAAATTTTCTCCAGTACGCCATATCAAATCTTTTAACACATGTATAAAGTATTAAATAGAGTCGAAAAAATAATTAATTACGCACTCTAACTAATTAGTACGAGATGAATCTTTTAAGTCTAATTAATTTATGATTGAACATTATTTATCAAATAATAATAAAATATACTATAGTATCAAAATATAAATTTTTTCACCAACTAAACACACCCTAAAATGACGGGAAACCGGTGGAGAAGGAGAAGGTGTGAACTGACCTGCAGATGAATTGACCCCAGCCACGGCCACGGCGACGGCGGCGATATGGAGGGAGAAGCCGAGAAGGGGAGACGGGAGTGAGGACTTTTTTAAGGGGGGAATTGAGTTGTGGGGTCCAAGTGGCCCGGATCTAGGCTCTGTTTTGTTTTCTATACTAGAGTGTACTAGAAAACTTTGACCGCTAATTACGATATTAAACAAAACCAGTTTACAAAACCAACTCTAAAACTCCGCGTTAGAAGCCCTGAAGAATCCAATAAGACCTTTGAACACGTGATTAGAGGATAGTTACTGTACTATAGTCAATCATCGATTAATTACCGTCATTAGATTCATCGCGAAAAATTATACTCATCCCTAAAATTTTTTTGCAAATAAACTTCATTTAGCACTTCATGCATGCGAGATTTTTTTCTCGAATTGTGTGATCTAGGATCTCTATATTGAAACAAAATGGACCCTACTCGGGCCTAGTGGTACGGTAACTCATTGGGCCGTACAATGGGCTTCACTTCCGGCCGCAGCCCGTGTCCGTCTTGGAGATTTGTTCGCTGCATCCCGCCAACAGTATTTTTCTCTCACACCAAACTAGCACCAGCCAGCAGCCACCAACTAGTCAACAGTACTTTTCTCTCACAATAAATCAACACCAGCCACAGCACAGCGAACAGAGTGCAGGAGGCCAATCCTAGATGTATCTTCTGCAAATTTTTTTCTTCCCCGTCTTCCAAGATTCGTGAAAAAACTAAAAATTGTTGGATCCTAAGCCCATCCCAACTCCAACCCATAGTGTCTATAGGTAGTGTCTATAAAAACAAAAGAGGACAAAAACCTACACATAGACACTACATTTCTAATGTATAGTTTCTATGATAAATAAAAAAATAAATCTCATCCAATCATCTCTCTTCTTTCTTTGCCTCACCCTATCACTCTTCTATTTTTTTGTTCTTGTGTAGACATGGTGTCTTCTATGAAAAACCATGTCTATATTTTTTCTCATTAACTCCCTTGCCATATCATCAAATTATTTATGTGACAGTTTCATTAATATTATGGACACCAGCCTACTAGAAGGGTTGGGAATGCTCTAACCTTCCTTTCTCTGGAGGCCACCCCCCGTGCTCGTTGCTGCAATCCTCCCCCGAGCCGCGCACCACGCCTCCCGCCTCCAACACGTGCCTCCCCGCGCCGCGCCACCGTATGTGTCAACTAGCTGGAGCTCCGGTGCTGCCGGCGCCGAGGAAGATGCGAAAAAATATTGACGAAGCGAAAGGACCTGTAGTATAGTGGTTACAAGAGCCTCGGTAGCATCTAAGATCCTAGGTTCGACTCCCCATGGGAACGAATATTCTAGGATTTAATAGTGTTGTGCATTAAGTGGTAGGTGACGTTCCCGTCGACAGCGAGACGCCTGTAGTGTCTTCATCAATCTCGAGGATTTGCCGGCTCAGTCTTCGAAGATGCTCATAGAGATAGAGTTTGCGTACGTGTGTTCATAGGGATGTGAGTGTGCGTGCATTATGATTGTATGAGTTGTATTGTGCAATCTCAAAAAAAAAATTGACAAACATCCTCAAAATACTGGACCAACACTTTGGGAATGCCAGTTCAACAATATTTTTCAATAAAATATTGAATGGACCATTGCTGAGCTTTATAGGTGAGGTGCTTAACCATCTTTTGCAAGATATATAGGAGTCCCTGTTTTTAATTTTCTTTTTATTTCCCGTCTTAAACAATTCTGTATGATGTGCTGCTTGCCTGCTTAAGACCCAACGACTTGGTACCAACGTCGTTCTGCCTGACAAGGTTAGAATAAAGAAAAATATTCAACTTCTCGCCTTGAAAGTGAAGAATCAAATTCTTATCTGAAATTCAAGCAGCACCGGCTAATCTCGGAAGCGAAGCGTAAAAACGAACCGAACCGCATTTGCTTCGGGAGCTGCACGTGATAAACAAGAATGGACGGAGCGAATAAACAGTGAGACTCGAACCAGCTGATCCGGCACTTTATTCGTTTCTTGGCACCTCGAAAAAGAGAACAACAAAAGCACCGCTAGTGGTGCAAGTATGGCACCAGAACTCAGAAGCCCCACCTCTTTCTGGTGTCGCTCCCAGACCCAGTTTCTGTCCAAGAGTGTCGATGAATAACCCAAGACTTTTTATTATCACAAGGTGTGAGGAGAGTTCTTGCAGGTGCCTTCCAAGTTCCAACTCAAGCGCCGCGTTATTTCAGACCATAACACACCATGGAGCAAGTCTGGTAAAGAATGACGGGAAATAATTTTAAACAAACTAAACGATGGAATCTTAAAAGAATCATGCCACGGCCTGGATCTGGCTTATTATTTTTCATCTACAGCAAGATTACACTCTGTTAGAGAAATCAGACTGATAATGTAAATTCCACAGGTATGCTCTCCGATGTTGCACCGCGTAATGCTACTCGGGAGAAACAAGGAGATAAGCGGTACACGATGACTGCAGCTAAAAATTGCCACTTTTTAGCAACCTGCAGCAGGTCTATATTTCTTTGTACTGGGCGCTGGTGTGCTAGGAACTGGCGATGGTTGTAGCTCAGATCCTTCAAAATGGACTGAAACCATGTACATTTCAACAGCGTCTCAATGAGTCAATGGCCCCGCCCCCTCAGAGCTGAAAAGAAACCTCCCAGTATTTTGTCCTTATGCTTCCCCTCATGCTCATCTCCGACCTGTAATATGGATTGACAACAGCATAAACTCCCGTTCATAAGAGCAAAGAATGTAATACGCATGAAGAGTCTTCACACCACACAAACCTCCTCTGCTATTCTCTGGAGAGTTTCTAATATTTCAGAGAAGTCTGGTCTTAGAGCAGGGTCCTGCTGCCAACATTTCTGAAGAAGCTCAGAAAGCTTTGCGTGTGTATGTTTTGGAATTGTAGGCCGTAATCCCTGTGAATGAAACGTAGTATATTAGACAAGAAGGACTCAATACAGCACTTATATTTCCTTTTTCTCTTTACAGTGCAGAGGGATTAAAATGTCAGGTTTGTGGCAAAGAAAAACCCTAGTGTAAGAGAATCTATTGCCACTCGCTCATTCAGTCATTCTACATATTTGCTAGTGTTTAAGTAAATTCTACAGAAATATGTTTACTGAAGTGGTTACATACCAAACGTCTGCATAATTTCATGGAATAGATGTGGATTCCAAACATGTGTAGCGATTCTAACACAGTAATTGTGGTCAAAAGGACTAATTGAACGGATTCCGCTTAGAAACGTAATCTGGACAACTTGGACAGCCAGAAGAAAAAAAAAAAGAAATTAACAATTTTACCTTCTGCACCACACCAACAGCTGCTTGTAGGGGAGTCAGGTACTCATAAGGAATCTGCAGGTAATACCAATTAATAACTCATTTCAAAAGAACAAGCTAGCATAATGAACGAATAAAGTAACAGAAGATTAATTCCCATACCTTCCCTGTGAGCAGTTCCCACAACAAAATTCCGAAACTAAAAACATCAGCCTTGTGGTCATAGGGTTTGTGCTCTATGACCTGCAACATGCATGATTTCGTTAGGCAATATATCACTATTGGACAAAGTTAGTAAAGTGTAAAGTTCTATTTCTTGAGTCCATTGCTGCTCCAAGCTTGTGATCTTGGAAGGTATACTTGGTATTCTGTACCAGTATAACATGCTGTTGAAAATATATATTGAGTTGCATGCACCAACCAATTCAACCCAAAAGCTTAAGCTGATGGGGAGAGGTGGGCATTTCACTTATACTTAAACACTCCCCCTCAGGCCTCAAACATGGAAATTAGGAGCCAGCTGCAATTATTGTATTTAATCGCGACCGTTAGGATTCGAACTCGAGACCTCTAGCTCTAGTACCATATTGAATTGCATGCACCAACCAATTCAACCCAAAAGCTTAAGCTGATGGGAAAAAGTGAGCAATTCACTTATACTTCACATATATAGATGAATTTTTTTCATGAAAATATAGCGAACATAAAAGAGGAAGCTATCAGCGTAGAACAGCACCAAGGCCCTCAAATTTCTTCCTTCGCCAATTATCTAACTGCATAAGACCTCTAGTTGTACACCCAGACCACCCAGGTTAGCTACTCCTAAGTTGGTCAAGATTTTCTATATCATTTCTATTTTCGGATAATTATTTGATGGGTAGGGACTATACTGCTAAATTTGAAACTGTCGCAACTCTTTTGTAGAATCTTTCCCCGGTAGTGTAGTCATCTCCAAAAGGGATGATACATATTTTAGTAATAAGTAATACCCACTTCTCACAGGTACAAGGAAATACAATGAATTGTTCGCATCTTAAGCACAAACCATGGAGATGACCTTCGAGTGTGGGTGTTCATCGACCACATTCCTTTAATATAAACATTGGCAATGGTAAAATGATGGAGGTAGCAAGGCTAATAACAAAAAATTACCTCTGGGGCCATCCACCGGTAAGTACCAGTTTCTGCAGTCATAACTCCAGATTGAGCTTTGACACGTGCAACACCAAAATCAGCAACTTTAACAGTCTGCAGAAGGAAACAAAACGAAAAGCCAGGCAAATTTATCCAGTCCTGAATTTGGTACAGCAGAAACCCATTCTGGCACTGAACCAGCATGTAGCCAGTTATGGCAAAAGGAATGGGTCACAAACAATAAATGTATTTTGCATGTCCAAACGTATAGAAGAAAGCTAATATGGCTAAAATGATATCAACATGAACGGATGAATAAATCATATCCACATGAAACAGGAGCTACTCCACATTCTGCGTAGCTTGATTAGATATTCATATTACTTACCCCATTTTCGTCTATCAGGAGATTGGCAGTTTTCAAATCGCGATGAATAATATTATTCTGGTGTAAGTAGCTCATGCCTTTTGACACATCCATTGCAACTCCAATTAAAGCAGGAAGTTTGAAGACACCTTTATGTTTATGGAGATAATCATACACACTCCCACCTGACATATATTCTGGAAGAGAGGGAAATATGATGGTTTACTCATTATTACAATTACCATCACAACAAGAAAATGGAATTCTTGAACGGAACATTTTCTTCAGCCATACCTGTGACTATACATAGATTTGGGGGTTTAGTGCAAACACCAATAAATTGCACAACATTCTTGTGACGAACCTTCCTAAATTTGAAAAACATACTCAGCAAGGTTGCACAAAAAAGCAGAGTGTCAAGGAGGCACTCTATAAGGTACTTAACATCCACACATCATGCATTTTGTGGTTAAATCTAGGATCATTCTACGAAGAGCTCAGTCAATATGCAGATAACGGACTGATAACAATATATCTTGGCAGGTAAATGGCAGCAAAGGGTTCTCAACTTAAAAGATGACTCACAGATAAGTGATTGTAGGATAGCACTCATTGTAGAAGAAATAAAACCAAGTCATATAAAGGTTAACATAACAGGTGCCATCACAAGGACCTAGATATATTCAATTAGCGTGCCAAAATAGTAATATCACAATAAGAACCCATCCAGCAATATAAGGTGAAACAGAGTTTGAGTATATCGCAACACTCACCTCATAATAAATACTTCTTGAGCGAATTCCCGCTGCATGTCCGCATTTATTCTCTCAGGTTTCAGAACCTTAATAGCAACATCTTGACTGCAATAAGTACCCCGGTAACTGGAAAGAGAAACAGATAGCTAAGTGAAAACAAATCAAAACTCAAAAGGGATTTTCATGATAGCTAGCAACACTCACAGATCACCATATGATCCTGATGCTACTTTATTCCCAAACTTAAGTAGTTTTACATCAATTTCCCATTCACTAGCACCATCTGTTGGTATCTCAACACGATCAGCTGCTGAATTCTCAGCAACTTGCATATTTTCAACTGGGGTAGACCACGAATGAGATGAAGACCATGCTTGTGTCTGTCGAATCCAAGAAAAAGTAGATTATGAGGATACACTGAACAAATCCGTTACAATAAGGGATCTACAAAATCAGAATGGAAGTGTCTGTGTTTTACCTCTTCGATCCTGCCAATTTCTTTCTGTACTGCTTCTACTAAATCCTCTGTTTCCTATAGAAACAAGTAGGTAAATAAACAGTAAGAGACAGAGATAATAACAAAACAAAATGCAAGCCATGCTCTTTTTTAAAAAAACTGTACAGCGGGGGAAGCCCCCACTGCTAGCCATGCTCTTCCTCTAAATTGTTCAAAGTTCATTGATATGTGGTACCAACATTACTTGATTGATATATGTTGCATGATCCATGATGCAAGTCACAGATTCTCATGCACATGCACAAAATTATCAAATAGGTAACTTTCATGATTCTAACACTTATTATTTGTCTTAGACCTCAATAACAAAAACTGATAAACTGTAAACTATCGTTTGGGTATCTTCTGTTTACCAAGTTAATGTAACTAAGCCCAGGAACATTGGAAACAGCATATTTCCTGTTGGGCACAAAAAATCAACTGGCTAACTAATTATTTTAACTTCACAAGAAGCATTCTGAGGTTCCGTGCTCTCTGACTGTATCTTTGAAAGATAGACATATACAGATGCTATATATTTATTAAAAAGCAACAGAAGACTTGCAGGTCATTGGCGAATGGTAATCAGAAGAACTTAAGATAGTGAATACTGAATACCTCATCATGCCAACCAACAACAACAAAGACATCGAGTGAGTAACCATCATTTGTTGAAAATGCATGCGCTTCTTGTATGTTTAGGCCAAGTTCACCAAGCAGAGACGTCAGCTGTGAATATCAGAAAATTTAAATCACTAAACAATTAGATAACATGACTAATTCTATTAACAAGTATTCACTCAAACAGTGATAGTGAAATATCAGTGAAAATGTAGAATGTAGGAGAAAGATAGATATGTACAGGACTTATCAATATATAAAATAATCCTACAAGAAATCCAAATGTGCATATGTTTACCTCACTGAGAAGCTTTGGCTTGTCAATGGTTGAAAAGGTGATTTCATGCATGGGCCTGAAATGACAGACAAGAAAATTATTGTATGTTTCAGAGAAACAAGTACTTCAGGTGAGAGTGTCCGCATATTCTCGTGGGGTATGCTGGCTAGGTTTGCACCTAGCTGGCAGAAAGTCCTCATTTGATTTAGTTGAAAAGATGTTTTTTTTTGGGGGGGGGGGGGTGGCTTTCCCAGTCTACTTTGTAAGAGATCAAACGTCTCTGGTGCTACAAGTAAAATACAAGGTGCCTATAAAAGCAGAGAGTACCTGTACAGAGATCGACCATTATCAGAGGTGCTATCATGATCCTGGCCTTGAGACTTGCTAGCTTCAAGTGCAAGGGCCTCAAGATTTGTAGAAGAACCGAAAGCAGGAGGAGGGTGTATGCTGGAAAGAGGTGATAGAAATGTTAAAACAAAAGCCACACAAAAACGATTCAATAGTAGATGTTGTAGCACATAGTAGTAAGGCAAGACAATAGCTATTTGCCAAACATCTAAAATTTAGACAGATGAGAAAACACAGGTACCTTTGCTGCCTGTTCAACAGTCTTGAAGCAACTTCCTCCCCTGCAGTGTTCGAATCAGCATCAGTCTGATTCCCATCAAGAATTGGAGATACCTAATAAATCAAGACTTTCCAATAAGGATATTGACCAACAATAGTTGAAGGTCTTTATATATGATTGCTAAAGCAGTTAATAAAAACTTAAAAAATAATAGGACAAACTTTATGTAGGAAATGAAAAGTTGAAATTCAGGAATAATATACTATCAATTAAACAAGGGCACTGACACTGCCACTTTGTGGAAAATCTAACTCTTGATTAGTAGGTAAGATTACTTGCTCAAAAACACAGAATGCATATACATCGAGCTATAGGCACGATCAAGCGAATTTCCAGAGGAAGTCTAGCTCAAATGTTTGTATGAATACACACCAGAAAAAGAAAGTGCAAACTGGTGGTCAGAACTCACAAGAACACAGAGATATAACTAGTACAAAAATTATTATCAGGCAATAGGTGGAACCACAGATGACAATACAGATGGAGATCAACAGTAGTTCTATAAGGAAATTTTGAATATTTTTTTCTCAAAAAAACGACAAGGAGATTGGATAGTAACAAAGGAAGGAGATGTGCACTGAAGCTGTCAACATCTGACCAGAAACCGAAATCAGATCAGAAAACTATCATATAAACACAAATTTGAGGTATTGAGGTGCAACAAAATCTTTACAAGCTTCAGCTTACAACACAGCCAAATTTTTCATTAGCCCAGCATCCCAATCAGTACCCCAAACTCAAACTAGCACTTCTCAGACGCTATGCAGCTAGGCATCGATGCATCATGACATTTCTTCGTGCTTTTGGCAATGCAGAGCTCAGTAGGATTTAGCAAGCGGAAGGAGCACGATAAAGGAATGAGATCATCTCAATGGGAGAATAGTCCTATTCGAAAGGTAGTCTGGTGAAACAGTGTTCATTTCGGTGTCGGAGGCAATGGACGCAAAAGGGTATACTCAATTGGCTCATGCAGTGTCGCCTGAACAATCGGCGAAGAGGAATTCTCCATTGCAGGAACCGGTCAACAACCAACCAACTAAAATCAAGGGACCCTGAATAAATAAAAGAGGAAAACCTGTGCTTGACTTTGTCCATTGTAACTACTAGAGTGTCGTTGAGAATTGCGTTCGAAAATCATCACCTGCACGGCCCGCACCGCGAAAGCCGGGCGCTGCGCCGGATCCCTCGCCTGCTCCAGCAGCCGCCTATGCGTGAGCACGTCCTCCGCCCGCGCCACGTTCACATCCATGGCGTAACTGCAGGAATCAGACCGAATCGGGGTCAGTCCGGACCGCCGCCAGCAGCACAAACCACTGGTGGGTGGGTGGGTGGGGGGGGGGGGGCGAGTTGCATTCGCGCGCCACGTCCCGGTGGGAGGTCGCAGGAAGGACCGGCGCGCGAGCGAGCAGGGGCGAGACGCACCGGGCGGGGAGGCGATTGAAGTGGTTCCAGAGCTCGTCGTCGAACCCGGGCGCCCGGGCCTCGGGCAGGCCGGACTCGTGGAGGCGGCGGAGCACCTCTGTGTACACCTCGAGCTTGTGGCGCTGCTGCTGCTGCTGCTTCCGCGCCTGCGCCGCCGCGGCGGCCGAAGAGGAGGACGTCGCGGGCCCCGCCGCGCCGCCGCCAGACGCTGCAGTGGCAGCGGCCGCGGCGTGGCTGCCGCAGCTTTCCGCGGCCTCCTCCACCGCCATTCGCGTTAGCCCCGCCCGCCGCTCTAGGTCTCGATCTCACCCCCGCTCGCGGATTAGGAAAGCGCAGCGGAGCGAGAGAAATAAATAACCGTGCCCGATTTTTTAAAGGAGGAGGATGAGAAAGGAAATTGGAAAGCGAACGAAATGGCTGGTGTGACTGGAGAGAGAGAGAGAGAGAGAGAGAGAGAGAGAGAGAGAGAGAGAGAGAGAGAGAGAGAGAGAGAGAGGATTTTCGTTTTGCGGCGGTGACCGCCTGCCGGCGGCCGGCCATATATGGCGGCCGGGCGGTCGCGCCACCTTGGAACGCGGGGCAGGGCTGGCTGGTGAAAACTTGGCTGGCCCGGGCAGCCGGGCGGCGTTCTGCCACACAGAGCTGCCACGTGAGCGTGGCTTGAGCTAGGATTATGTATTCCCCGGTTGGGATACTCTGGATCTCTGACACGATAAAAGGTAGGAGAAGCTAAATTGGACTGGACCAGAGAAAAATCCGGCAACATGCTTGTCTGTTGGAAACAATGCCATTAGCACTACAATTTGAACACGTACCGAGTGGAGTAGTGGTAGGATTTGCTAGTATTGGTTGGGTTGGATGAAACATGAGTGGTAAGAAAAGAACATAAGTGTTTATTTCAAATCAAAAGAAAGAAAAGAGCAAAATTTGATCCAAATGTTGGTGTTTAATTGATGGGATATTTTTCTTATCTGTCGCTGATATCTCAATGACACACTAGCAGTGGAAAGTAAATATCGGGAAAAATACCGGTACGTCATTGTCAATTTGTGTTTAGTTCAGGTAAACGATATTTGATAATTTGTGTTTATATGATCACCATATGGCTCTCCTAGATATGGTCGGCATCAACAATGTGTGAAGATGCTCGACAGCGATTCCCTAAAAAGTTGTAAATCCTAAGATCTTGTTCAATTAATCCCCTTCGCAAGGAGATTGAGGGGGATTTTAACTTGCTGGGGATTCAATCTCTCCCAACTCTTCTAATCCCCTCAATTCCCTCACGATCGATGATTGGTTTGTGTGTTTGCAGTTTTCTGTAGAGTCTAAAAACTTGATTCGAGAAGTTTCCGTCCCACTGATCCAAACAACAAAAAGAAAAGAGCGATGATGATGTTTGAGTACTGGAAGGACTAGCATGCAGTAGAGCTAGATCGATAGAAAACAGTCGGTCAAATGGTGGTGGACGGTTGAATCATATCTCGAAACAGACCAATCAGACCCGACTTTAATAAACTCGCGCAGACAAGATACGCCAGCCCGACCACATGCTTAAGTAAAGGCCCTGATTTGTTCGGGACTCCGTCGTAACCATTGGCTAGGGCCGCTGCTGGCGCTCCCGCTGCTGTCGGCAAGGCAGGATCGATCCTGCGAAACCGCGGCGCCGCGTCGCGTATGCGCCCTCACGTGCGTAGTCACGAGTCACGTGTGTGTGGTACGTACACAGCGCCCCCGCCGCAGCCGATCAATGGGCACGTGCGTAGTCATGAGTCACGTGTGTGTGGTGACTGGTGAGTCCCAGGCATGCGGCGGGGTCCGGGCGCGGGCGGCGGCGGGCCGGAGCAGCCAGGGTGCGGGCGCGGCCGCGACGAGCCGACGGCGGAGCGGGGAGTAAAGAAAGCGAGGGATGACGCGGACCTGTTGGAACGGAGCGTGGGACGGAATATGCCGGGCGGGGGCGGCGATTGGTAGCCGCATCGTCGTGTGCGGACCCCTGGGCGGATAAGAAGGCCCGGTCAGCACCAGGCCAGCGAGCGCCAGCGGCGCCCCAGGCCCCAGACCACTAATCCGAATTAGTAAAGCTAGTAGCTAATGCTGCTGATTGAGATTCTTGACAGAGCATTGTGTCAATGTGCGCTTCCCACGGTGTGAAGTTGCATTGACGAATATCTGACCGGATATTCCGATGGGCTCGAGTCAGTTCTCTGCTCTCCGATCCCTCAAGGTTCGAAGAGAATCAATGGCGACACGGCGTGTTATCGTTTCGATCTCCCCAGTCCCTACTTTTTCCTCGTCGCGCTGCAGTACTACACCAATGTTCATAAACTACTAACGATTGGTTGCTCCCGTTGTTGTGTTGAAAAAAACAAAGACTCCATTAAATTGAAGATCCACACGCCGCATGGCGGCATGGCGCCCACCCTCCACCGTCCAACTAGCACATTGTGGACTGAACCTTTTTCAATAATGTTGCATGTAAGTAGTACTCCATCAGTTTCAAACTAAACCATTCTAACTTTTTGGGAGTCAAAACATTTCAAATTTGACCAAATTTATACAATAAAGTATTAAGATTTATGATACCAAAGAAGTATCATTAGATTTTTCACTAAGGCTGTGTTTAGATAGTGAAAAAGTTTGAGTTTTGGTACTGTAGCAGATTTCGTTGTTATTTGACAATTAATGTCCAATCATGAATTAATTAGTGTCATTAGATTCATCTCGTATCAATTAGTTAGACTATATAATTAATTATTTTTTCAACTGCATTTAATGCTCCATGCATGTTTCCTAAGATTCGATGTGACGGGGTACTGTGCAAACCTTTTTGAAACTAAACAGAGCCTAAGTACAGTACGTTCATAAAATTTCTCATATATATTTGGTGCTATAAATCTTTATAATATTTTCTATAATTTTGGTCAAACATAAAATAGTTTGACTCTCCAAGAAATTGGAATAACTTACAGTTTTGAAACTGATGGATTAGTTCATTAAGAAGAAGCGTGTGTACTTGTTATAGCTATTATATATATATATATATATAGTCTATTCCAGCGTTTATCAATGCAATTAAAAAGCATGCATCCCGTAGTACTCTGGACTATATTTTACGGTCCAAGAAGCAGCTTATTTACGGTGCACCACATGATTGTTCAAATCACGGGAATCACGCCTTCTATTGATGCCGACTCATCCTCCCCAAATCACGTCCCTCTTTTCTTCCCCACTTGCCCGATTTGTTCGACCCCTTCCCCACCCCGCCGCTGACAATCCCCTCCCATCAGCAGCTTCACCCACGCCCTCCCATGCCTGCCCCAACGCAAGCGCCGTGGAGGAGCCTCAGAACTATTATCCTCACCAGCCCCGCCTCCGCACCGTTACGATCCCACAACCAAACTACCTGAGGATGCCCCAACTGTAATCTAACGCCTGTTGACAGTTTCATGTAGATTTTATACTACCCATGCATCACTGACCTAGGGTGTCATTATTGGGCTAGGCTTTTTTTCTTCTTCTACTGATTTTCGCCACTGGGGATGGTGCTGTAGCGGAAGAAGTATTTACATGTATTAGATTTAACACTTCCAGTCTGTTACTCCCCTTCTCAGGTTTAATGGCGCTCACGGAACCAGAACAGGCACCGATGTGATGAACCCTACATGTGCTGGAGAACAAGTGCAGGAGCCAACCAACTCGGCAGTCTGTTGATGTTCGTGAAGTGAGAACAATCTGTTTTTGTTGAACAATACATCCCCTTTGTAGTAGTATACAAGCAATATTGTAGTAGTAAATTTTTAGAGCATAAAAAATATCATTGTGTTTCCACGTTGCAGGCAGATGCATGCTAGGGTATGGTATTTTTCATATTCAAAGTAGTATGAACTGATCATTGTCGGTACCCTGTAGCAGGGATACCCACTCTTACTGTAGCAAGACAGGACTCGCATAATGATCCGTAACCACGCCGTAAGGGGCGGAGCAGCCGGGCCCCACGGGTCGGCTCTGACCTCACCGGGCCAACGGCCCCGGACCCGCTCCCCGCTCTGGGACGGGTCCGGTGACGCCACGTGTCCCTGAGGAAGGGAAGCTCCGAACCAACAGCCGGGGGCCCGGACCCCCCTTTAGGGGTCCGGGACCTCCCGTGTCCATCCGGACCTCCCACGCGCGAAGAACTAATATACCGCGGGGGGGGGTCCGGAGCCACCACGTGTCCCACAGGCGCGGGCACGGGACTTCCGCTGGAAGACTCGCCCACCCACTGCATTCAATGCGGGTAGTTGAGGCGTGCTCTGCCGCCACCTCTCGCAGGGCAGCCTTTTGTCAGTCCTCACTGTAGACCGCGTATTACCGAGGTACACAGTGCAGCCGCCTGCGCCGCACCCGCGCAGAGCCGTCTGACGCATTAATTGGATACGACGGCACGGTACTTTTCCATCATGTCGCCTACGCCGCAAGCTACACGGCCGTTCAGCTACGCTGCAGGCAACGCTGCACCGCTACACCCTGACGCCGTTTCGACAAGACAGGGCAAAGCATGCCGGTCGGAAGATTCCCACGGACAAACCAGGGAAATCCGGGGATGAGATCTCCTTCGTCTGCAGCGCCATAATGTATGAACAATATGTTATTTTATACTGCATCGTTGGGCCCATCTGTCGGGGTCCCAACAGCCATGTACGCGCCTCCCTTGAGATATAAAAGGGAGGCGCTCGCCACACACGAGGGAGGATTTTTTTTCCAAGCTCACCCAGACTCAAGCAATACAGCACACAGTGGACGTAGGGTATTATGCTCCGGCGGCCCGAACCACTCTAAACCGGCTGTGTTCATCATGTTCTTCCAAGAGATCGAACTAGTCCTAGCTAACCCTCGAGTACTCACCCTCTGGGCTTAGGCGGGTGCATTCCGCCACCCGGCTGTAGTTTGCCACACCACGACAATCATATTGTGTAAAAAATCCACATATTTTTCATATTTTAGTAGTATGATGAGCACTTATTCTGTTCATCTTCAAGTTATATTTCCACACTTTGAGTAGTATTGTTTCATAATGTCGGGTACCATAACTATGGGGCACTCTAACCTTGGGCTAAAAACACGCGCAAAATATAATTCGGCACCCGGGCCGGATCCTTCCCGAACTCGGATGCCCGAAGCCCTTTTAGGTACGGAAAGCCCAAGACGCGCTTGGCCCACGGCCCAGCACCACGATTCGGCCCCTCTAAGGCCTCGCTGACCGAAGACGAAATCTCCGCCTCGCTCGAGGGTCGCCCGTCGGGGCCCCTCGATGCGAGGACGATCTCCGCCTCGCTCGAGGGTCGCCCGTCGGGGCCCCTCGATGCGAGGACAGACTCCGCCTCGCTCGAGGCTCCCTCAGCTGAGCCCTCCACCTCGTTCGAGACCACCTTCGGCGGGCGGGAGCTGCGGCTCAACCACCTCATTCGAGACCACCTTCGGCGGGCGGGAGCTGCGGCTCAACCACCCCGCCGGACGGGACGCATTTATTCTCCAACCACTCCACGGCGGGGGGGGGTGGCGGACGGTGTCAGGCGGCGTTAGCTGGCGTTGGCCATCAGGCCACACATTGGACGTGACCGGCATCTCATCATCCTGCACCCGCCACTGTGCTGCTATTCCCGGCGCATGGCGGGACTGTGGAGCCCTGTGCGGACTTGCCTGACACCCCCGCCACTGTGCCGCCTACCCCTTGTACTTTTCCTATCCGCGGGACTTTCAGAGGGCATGGGCGGCGACCCTCGAATGCAGTACGGCTCTTGACCGGGGCAAGATTTGGGCGGCGGCACCCTCGACGCCTCACCTCATCTGACGTTGGATTCTGTGCACTTCTACAGCCATCACCATGCCGTTGACTGGCGCCACAGGACAAGGATGCGCTTCGGGCATGGGCGGAAGGATTCGCAAGGACGATGACCATGACTTACGCCATGCCCCACAACGCTCGGCGACAGGGAGGACCAACTATTCTCCCCCGGACCACGGGGGCAGAAGTAGACGCCCTCACTGATCCCCATGCATGTAACCCTACTTCCATGAGTTTATTAAAGGAGGAAGGGGGAACGGATCGAACAAGGACGACGAGAGCTCACGCTCATTCCTACACACTCACACCCCACCCAATATTGGCACTCGCCTCAATCAAACCCCTACGCACCAAGGGACTTGGGAGCTTTTCTCCCTCTCGCGCCACAGTTTGTACCCCCTACTACGAGCACTTAGATGCAAGTAATACAGTGCATACCCCTCTGCTGGACGTACGGCCTCGTCGGCCGGAACCAGGATAAATCCAGTGTCATTGTGTTTCTTCTTGCATCAACCATCTGGAGGCAGGGACACGCAGCATACTCACTAGTTGGTGCTAGACTATGAGGTCCGGACACCGACAGTTGGCGCGCCAGGTAGGGGACGCTGCGTGACAACTTTGTTCTATTTCCCAGTTGATCTCCAGATGGCGGGCAGACCAAACCCGTTTCCGATGGGCGTATCGGATCCGTTCCCAGCCGGGTACGTGATCTGGTTCGGGAGCCTCGAGTTTTGGGCAACCGGCAACGGTTACCTCATGGAGCGCCTCCCACCCAGAGTCAACTCCGACTTCCCTACACCCCCACCACGACACCAGAGCCGCACTGGTCGACGCGCGCGGCAAGTGCGTGCCGAACAGCGTAGGGTGGCACCCTCCTCCCCCCCCCCCCCGCGTGGGTTGGGGCGAGCGTGCCACGAACTGGCACCACGGGGGGAGACGCCGCCCCCTCGCCGGCAACACCGGCAGCGACGCTGACAGGAGGCGCGACAGGGCCACTGCCCCCCCCTTACGGGATGCGGTCCTCTGCCATGACCTACGCGTCATCTGTCAGCACCAACATGAGCGCGTATGAGGATTTGCCTGGGCATCATCTACTCTCGATCCGCAACCTCACCGCGTCTACGCCTGACAGCTCATACCCTAGCTCCTCAGACGAGGAGTCTATCACCGCGCGAGGTCGCATGAACCCGGAGTGGGATTACTCCGGGATCCGTGATCTCGAAGCTTTCTTGTCATTTCAGGCCGCGGCGGACTATTGCCTCGCCTGTTCCGACGACTCCAGCGAGGGGGACTACGATCCAACTCGGGAGTGCTTCGTCGCTGTGATACGTGGGGCAAGAGTGCCCATAAGACACACACGACTGAAACAACAAATTTTTTGATGCCACGACCCACACGTAAGTGTGTCCTAGTTTTTTACTTCCGCAGATTTCAGTTTATACTCCATCTAAACATTTACATCAAACACGGAAAGATATGACACGCTCATGGCGCCATATTCACTGGTCAACCAATACTCAAAAAAATTGAAAATGTATTAAAAACTCCATGGCCACGTCAGCCCATTAAAATTTGACTAGATCCACCGCAAACTACGTTAAAAGCAAACCAAACACTAAATTTTACTAACAATTTAAGCATTAATCGTAATTGAAAAGTAATGAAATGTTGATATTCATTGGTCAACCAATGTAAAAAAAATGTAGAAAATTGAAACTGTAATAAATACTCCAGTCTCACGTCAAACCATGCAAATTTGACCAGACCCACCGCAATCTACATTAAATACAAAGTCAATACTACATTTTACTCCCATCTTACCAAAGCACCGTAAATACCTCTCGCCGGATGAGAGGCGGCGCTCCGCCATGGGTGTTGAATAATAAAACGGACAAACCACTTATTTTTACTTCCACGCATGCCACTTTATACAACACCCACCCATTTCCGTGCATCCCTAAAATTGCTGACTTGACCATATTTGAACGACTCCTGCATGTCGCCATTTTTAATGTTAATTCAATGCTCTATTGATGGGCGAGAAAGTCAGTCATGCATTAATACAGTCAATAACCACGCCAAAACAGTCTTCATGGCCAATTATGCATTGAAAAACCACGCCAAAACAGTTTTCATGGCCAATTATGCATTGAAAGCACACATTCTAAGGATTTTACTGCCCCCCATTGTTGCACCGTAATATTCCCTCGCCGGAGTGCTGGTGGTGCTCCGCCGTGGATGTTGAATATTCAACAACCGGAGTGCTAAATAGACCGGTCATATATATATATATATATATATATATATATATATATATATATATATATATATATATATATATATATATATATATATATATATATATATATATATATATATATATATATATATAGTTCGATCTTGCATGCTTTGTAATATGAGTTTGTCGTCATGAACAAGGGGGCGTCTTGATATCGACGTGGAAGCTACTTGATGAATGCTGATTACTCATGGCTGGAGTCCTCACATAAAATTTTTAAAAGGCTAGGAAGATGCAAGCAAACGAAACAAGGAAAAGGTACATCGCCGACAGAAGAAAAGAAAAACTAACAATTCAGCCATATTGCATCACGCATTTCACGATGTGAATATTTACCATATCTAACGCGGATATATATATTCTGATCTACTTGAGTCAGCAGGACGATGATCCATTGATCCTGCTCAACGAAACATTTGACCGTGTATTTCATCTGAGACAAAATGAGCCATACCGTCATGTCGATACCTATATAGTTATATGTATGTTTGATGTCCTCGATATATAGGATATATGCAGTATGTTCTTTGACGTTCTGCCATTCTAATGAATATATTAAATAGATTTTCCCCCAAATAAATGGCAAGGAAGATGCAACCAAAAGTAGAGTGAGAAAAGTGCAATAGTCCAGCAAAAGAAAAAAAGAAGAAGCTATTTTGCAACGTGAGCGAATTAAGTTTTACTAGCATATATATCTCATTCGCTAGGATATTCTGATCGGCTCGGGTCAGTGGAGGAGGATCCTGCTCACTGCTCTCGATCCGGAGCCACGAGTTCCTGATTGGAGAATGGAGACACAAAGTGTTCTCCTTTTGATATGTTTTTTTTACAGAAAAAAAATCTTATCTTTTCTCACTCCCTACCACCCATCGTATCCTAATCGAAGGCACATTTTCGACACCTTGAAGGGACGGAACACGCGCGTGCGATTAGATAATTTAGATTAGCGTAGTCGTGCTAAGCTAGCAGCAATAATTGCAATGCTATTATTCATTCCAGCATATTAGTCAGCACTATTCGCGAAGATAAAAGCATACGCCCATATTCCATCATGCATGTCATGCTGCGTGTGATACCGACGCCTTTGTGTCCTCTCCCTCTCCTGTTCATGCGACAGCCTCCGCTGCGCTGCCAAACATCAACCCCCCCCCCCCCCCCCCCCCCCCCCCCCGCAGAACAGGAACTGAACCACCTGCGCTGCACCGCACTGTAGCTGCCGCCACTTGCGAGCTCTATGGCCCTCCGCGCACTCCTGCTGGTGAGTGCTGGCGTGCGAGGACCGGTCGCCTGCGGATAACCGGCGACGTGGGGCCCGGATCGCATCGGGGAAGGCCACCGGTGCCGGGAGAATGAGGCCTCTGACGCGGCGACAACTCACGGTGCCCAGGAAAGCCGGAGGGGAGGGCGTCGGCCGGCCAGATTCCCCGGCGCGGCAGCGCGGCGCGGAAAGGAGCGGGAGGAAAAAAATTCGTCATCAATAAAAAGCCGCTGCTTATTGCATTGCTTTCTTCTGCTTGCTTACCCCGCCAGCCCTCAGAAGCAGGGTTTCCATTCCCGACCGGACTGGCCTAACCGCCGGGCTCCGGTACCGGTTTACCAGTCCGGTTAGGCCGGATACCGGTCGGAACCAGACAAAAGGAAGTTTGAATTTGTTTGAATTCAAATCTCGGTGTTCAAACGGTACGGACCGGTATACCGGCCGGACGGTCCGGTTTACCGGCCGGTTTGACCGGTATACCGGTGATGTGGGAGGGGCAGCCCGAACCGGTAAACCGGTCGGTTATACCGGTATACCGGCCGGTTGGACCGGTATACCGGTTCGTTTTCCGCCGCTTCAAAAATAGATCCCGGTGTAAAATAAAAGAAAATTTCGGCATGAGCTATGCACATTTTAATGTAAATGACCATACCAAAGCAACAAGTTATAATCATACATACAAATACAATAGTAATAAGCGTGCATACAAATACAGAGTCATACACCTAGACACATGAAACGAAAGTTCAACGTAGAAATGGGAAGACCCCCATTTGGGACGCGGTTTGGTATTCGGCGTTGGACATCAAAGCGATACCTCGCACTCTAAGCAGCTCAGCCTTGTAGTGTTGCCAAGTTTGGCCCGTCCACGCCGATGTTGTCTGCCATTCCTGAACTAACATAGTGTAAAAATGGGGGTCTTCCCATTCGTACACCCATCTCGTCGGTGGCTGCATGCTGATGTCAGGAATGGGATAGTGAAAAGAGTGCCTCGAATCGCTGTAGGAGGAAGAAGAGTGCTGTGGACTATCATAGTCCGTTGGTCCACCTGTTCTCCTCTGCGATTGCGGTGCTCCATGGTCGGTGTCCTGAGTAGCATGTGTGAACTGAGTCTCCCCTGCAATCAACCATATTTCATAATTAGTAGTCAATAGTCAGAAATATGTGTCTATTTGTATGTGCAATGTATACATGTGAAACGAACACTACGAGCACGACCACTACCACCAGCAGCAGCATCAGCACCACTACCACCACCACCAGCATCAGGCCCAGCACCGTCACCATCATCACCATCATCGGCCGAGCTGCTATCCTCGGACTCCTGATATGGAGGACTACGCTCACCTTTGCCATCATCAGTCTCGGTGTCGCTGCTCACTGGTTTTGCTGTTCCTTTGCCTTTTCGACGCTTCGGGTCACCCTTCTTAGGTCCTTTCTGCAACTTTCTCTTCCCTAGGTGAGTGTCACCTATATTTGTACGTGCCCAATCGCTGATGGAATCATTCCCCGTAGCCTCACGTAGATCTGACTCGTTTATTTGATCTCTGACAATATGGGACGGGAGAGGGATGCCGCCGTCATCATCATCCTCGTCCAGAACTGGAGCCCGGTTAGATCTACCATATTCCATCCATACCCGCACCGGTTTTTTCTCATCATAGAAAGAAAGATGGGCTAGCTGGTCAATGAAATCACCTTCTTCACGCATCAGTGGCCCGGAGACCTCCTCAAGTCGGAGACGAAGATTGTAGTTGACATAAACAAGCTTATTAAGTTTCTTGTGCGACAACCGATTGCGAACCTTTGTATGCAGCAAGGCAAAAGTACTCCAGTTCCGCTCGCATCCACTGGACGAACAACATTGTGAAACAAGCCTCATGGCAAGGTACTGCAGTTTTGGAGTACTTGATCCGAACATCATCCACCAGGACGCTGCATGTGCAACCGAGTATGTAAGCAATATTTTTGAATAGAGAAAATAACAATTTCATACGGAATAACTCTTACATGGGGATGTCTTTGTGTCCATCGCCATCCGCATTGCCATATCACTGCTATACTCGCCAATTTTCTGCCGAAACACGTCAAACTCCTGCAATGCCTGGACGGCGCTCTGGAGATCCGTCATGCACTGAAATGTATCCTTAAGTCCACGAAACATTTGTTGAGTTGGATCCATCGTATATGCATACCTCGGATTTATGACAGCAGCTGCAAAATATAAATCACTTCAAATAAGCATTATTTCAATAGAGTTTAAAAATAGACGACTGATGTGTGCTTACCTGGACCCACATACGTGCCTATGAACACATCACGCAACCTCTCGTCTACCACCTCAACATACTCTTTCAGTGTGGAAACATTTGTTCCAAAGAAAGACTTCAGCTCCTGTTTCATAGTCTGGTAGGCCATCACAACTTCGCACATGTTCGGCTTCTTGTCCTGATCAGCGAAGCGAAGGAACTTGTATATTGGTTGAACCGTGTCGATGATATATTTCAATGCATCCCACCACTCCATACTTGAAAAACTTGCATGAGTAAATCTACGATCTTCGGTATTCGCCCATTTTCTGTGTTGGAACTCAGTAGATGCCATCCACTGCATGAAACGATCACGTTTCCGATAGATGCTCTCTAGGAACATGTAGTTGGTTCCAAATCGAGTGGCATTCCACTTGACCAACTCACCACCGATTGCGTTCCTCATCATTGTATTCAACTGACCATGATTGTGTAACCAATTTGAAATTCGCTTGCACTGCTTGATGATAACACCATGTTCAGGCCTTCGAGCTATATCCTTCAACATCAAATTGACGGTGTGTGCTAGACACGGTGTCCAAACTATGTGGTCATACACGTCACTTAGTAGTTCGTTGCATGCTTTTTTGTAATTCGAGCCGTTGTCGGTGACTACGTGCACGACATTCTCCGGTCCAATCTCTTCCACCACCTTTTGAATCTCCTGCAATGGAAGACAGATTGTTTAGTAACATGTCAAAACATACACCATGCGAATGAAACATGTTTAGGGACTACCTTGAACAAATATGCAGCATCTTGAGTTCTTCCGGTCGCATCAATAGACTTATGGAACCACATGACCCCATTGCAATATATCAAAAAGTTGATGACACTCATCCTCGTCGGACCAGTCCATGAATCACACATCAACGTGACGCCAAATAAGGGCCAGTCTTTCTGAAACTTTACGTACCTCGTCTTCAAGTCTTGCTCGTTCTGATCATGGTACTTGCCATTAATATCCCGTCCAGTGGGTGATGCGATACCTTCACCTGCAAACCATATGAAAATCATGAGATACAAGGATGTACGCTCATAGGTATCATTGCAATGAAAGAAAACTTACCCCACTTTTGTGTCTCCCTAACCGCACTGATAAAGTATGGACTGTCAGCCTGTCTTCCAGGAACTCCTGTAATATGGAAAAACTTTGACCAAGCTTTACCAATAGCTTCCTTTGCGTTCTTACCCTTCTGCGTCCAGGAGCCTGTATCAATCCTTGGTTGCATCATTCCTCTTCTCCCACCAGCTGCCAAGTTATAGTCCTCCACCACAGGACTTTCCCTCTGCGAAGTGGACCTTCGAAACATCCTCTGCATAACATTCCCCCTCGTCGAACCACTACCTCCTCCACGCTCATATGCACCTCCTCTCTGTTCCACCCCCCGTCGGAACTCTGCTTCCGCTCTTGATAGATCCATGGCACGCTGCACCTGAGCTTCCTCATCTTCTTCATCACCGGGATAGTTTCCCTCCGCTGCAGCCTTCTCCCGTCTCAACCTCTCTCGAGCCCGGTCAGCAGTTGCCTTCTTTGCCCTATCCAACTCACGCTGAAAGAAGTCCCGCACATCAGGTGGCACATTCCTGCAATGGACCACCTCCGCCCCGCGCCCAGCCAAATGTTGTTTCAATCTAGTCGCACCACCTCCTCCTTTCTGCGTACGACAATAGTTGCATCGCCATCCGGGATAAAGATTTTCCCCGTGTTCCCATACAACATCTCTGCTTGCCATTGTCTATCTGCATACATGGACAACAAAAATATATCATCTAATATTCTAACTCCTAAGTCATAGTGTCAAAAATCATCTAAATACACCTAAATCCTAAAACATTCTAAATCCTAAAACATCCTAAATCCTAAATCTTACCTACATTCTAAATATACCTAAGTCATACACCTAAATCCTAAAAAAAATCATCTTAAATCATCTAGGGAAAAAAAACCTCACCTGCCGGCGGCTTACCGCCGCTCGTGGCGGTTTACCGCCTAGCCGGGCCGGTAAACCGGCCTCCAAGGGCGGCTAACCGGTAGATCTGGTGGCGGCCCGGCTTACCGGTGTGGGGGCCGGTTAGCCGCTCTCAGGAGCCGGATGGCCGGGTCAGGGCGGCGGACGGCGGGTGCGGGCGGCGGATAGGGGTTCCTAGGGGCGAGAGGAGCGGACGAGGGGCTGGTGAGGCTGCGGGACGGTTGGGGATAGGTTAAATACGCTGTGCCGCGCGATGGGCCTTAATGGGCCGTCGTTTTTTTCTTTTTCTTTTTTGATTTAACTTCTAAATTCCGCAAACCATACTAAATGATCAAATATTTGGGAAAATTTTACACCATTAGATTCGTCGTACCTTGAAATATTTTTAGGAATTTTTTGAGAATTTTTCATTTTTATTAATTCAAATTCAAATTTTAAAATTTGGCCGGTTTCAAACCGGACCAAACCGGTACCGGTCCGGACCGGTTTGGCCGGTTACCGGTTAAACCGGTCCGGTTACCGACGGTTTGGTAAACCATGCTCGGAAGCCGACGGCGCCCGGCGGGATCTCATGCTCATGCGATGCGGAGCTGAAGAGGACGTGCTCACGTGCATGCTAATACAGGCAACCTCTAAAGCCGCCTCGCTCGCGCTGTGGTGCCCGCCGCCCGTGTGTCCCCGAAGACGGCCGGCGGCCATCCGGTCGCCGACGAGATTTTTTGCATGTTTGGCGTGTGGCCAGCGAATCGGCGCAGCAGCTGGGCGAGCGAGCCGGAGCGGCAGCCCGGGCAGCGCGGCGACCTAGCGGGCGAGGTGGAGCGGCGGCGTGGGCGGCGCGGCGACGGCTTAGCAGGAGACGGGGTGCGGCGACACAAGCAGCGCGCGGGATTGCGCTGTCTGCCGCGATGGACGGATCCTCGACGGACACCGGCGCGGGCATGGTCGTAGTATGGGACCGCACGGGGGCGGCGAGCGCACACAGGCACAGCAGGAGGGGAGCGCAGGCTGCACTCCGCCTCGCCCGCCAGGCTGCCGCGCCGCCGTTCCGATTCGCCGCGCCACCCAGGCCGTCGCACCGTGTCGCCTCACTAGTAGAAAACACGACAAAGGTCCACCCCAAAAGTACCAGAATAAAGATGAACCGGTACCAATGTTAATATTGGTACCGGTTCATCTTGTTTGGGGTGGATGGGACCCATGGATGAGCCTTAGGTACCGGTTGGTAACACCAACCGGTACCCAAGGCTCTCCATAGATACCGGGTGGTAATTTTTACATTAATACCGGGTGTTACCACCAACCGGTGCCTATGGATGAGCCTTAGGTACCGGTTGGTGTTACCAACCGGTACCTAAGGCCCATCCATGAGTTACTTCAAAAGGAAAATATCTATCTTCTCATCAGAAGTGATGTGTAGGCGAGATGGTAAGAAAGATACACGCGAGACAAGAGATTCTGTGTTCGAATCCTGCCAACCACTTTTGCCAAAAAATACTAGCCATAGGCAACGGTTCTTTTACCCGGTGTTCATGACCGTGACTATTGGTCTCGGTTTCCGGGTACCGGTTCAAAAACCGGTACCTTAACCCTTCACCAACCGGTGCCTATGGGCACTTTTCTAGTAGTGCCTGCCAGGCCGCCACGCCGCGTCGCCCGCCTGTAGGATCAAGGACACTGAGTAGAGGGGGGTGAATAGGCGGTTTTAAACTTCAAGCATAAACACTAGAGAAATTTAATTAGTAAAACAAGAGAGCTTCTACTTCTAGCAAAACCTATCACTAGTTGGGTTTGCAATATAGGGTGACAAGAGACAATCCAAGCACTAGGAAAGTAAATTTCTCAAAGTAAATTGCAAGGAATGAAATGAGCAAATAAATGACCGAGCTTGACACACGAATTTTTTTTCCCGTGGTGTCGATGACTTGCCGGTCATCCCTAATCCACGTTGAGGTGGATTCAAAGAATCAACCGCTCCTCTATCAAGACTCCCCTTGATCTTGAGCCGGCTTGAATCAATGAACCTCTTCAAACCTCGATTCCACTAGAGTTGCTCTTTACCACTCCGGCGAGATGAGCACAAGGACTTGTCACAACCAATTTCGGGGCTCCTCCACAATCCTCTTAAAGGGCTCCACGAAATCAACTCCTCCAAGCCGTCTAGGGAGCGGCAACTCCCAAGAGTAGCAAGTCGATGACGCTTGGTTGAAGATTCCCTAGTGCCACAAAGCTTAAACTCTTGATGCAATACACTACGATGCTCTCACACTCACAAGAATGCAATCCCTAAGCAAAGAGTGTGTGAGAGAGGGGGAAACCAGCTCAAGTATGTCAAGAAAGCTTTTCAAGAGGCCAAGAGAGCTCTCCCACGGCCGGACATGAGATATATATAGAGTGCCCCTAGGGATCTAGCCGTTAGTTTCAAAAACGCGTGAAAACAGGGGTTTCACGGACTGTCCGCCTTAGACAAACCAGACTGTCCGCGGGTCAAAACCAACGGCTAGAAACGCAATCATTACGTGTTAGAGTCGACCGTTGCAGCATCTCGCGGACTGTCCGTGCCCTAGGGGCGGACCGTCCACCGTTCAAAACTTCAGTCACTCAGAGATACAAATGTTTCTGGAAAAATAGGAGAAAGGGGGGCGGACCGTCCGCGCCCCCAGGGCGGACCGTCCGCCCTTTACTTCGTGATGCCCACCAGAAACTTCAAGTTTCTGTCCAGATGAAGTAGTTAGTGGGCGGACCGTCCGCCACTAAGAGCCGGACGGTCCGCCCTTATATTTCTCAGCTCAACACAGAAACACATGTTTATGTCCAGATCAGGGAACTAAGGGGCGGACCGTCCGCCATGTAAGGCCGGACCGTCCGCCCTTAGGCAGTCAGCACAAGTTTTTTTTAACTTAGTCATGGTTTGCTCAAAATGTTGTTAGCCCTCATGCATGCAACTTATGTTTGAGCGAAATGGCACTAACGAACAGTCAAGCAAGAATACAACGACCCCTCTTGATAGTACGGCTAAATATCCTATTAAACCGGTCATTTTTCTTCCTCTAATCACCTCATGACCGGCAAAAATAGAAAGGCCCTATCATGTACCTTTGCCTTGAGTTTCTCCTTTGAATCAATATCTCCAATTCTTTTCATGGCACCCACTCATGCACACATTCTTACGGACCAACCTTCTATACAAATTCTCTCAAGAAATCATTAGTCCATAAATATTGTCATTAATTACCAAAACACGAATTAGGGGCCTAGATGCTTTCAATCTCCCCCCTTTTTGGTAATTGATGACAACACTTTAAAAAGAGTGATAAAGAGTTTTCAAGTCAATTTTATACACAAGGCATAAGGTAGACTTGGAATTGAACTTTGGTAGAAATTACCCATTTTTCTTAAAAATTTCAGAATAAGATATGGATAAATTTCACCTTAGTTCAATAAGTAGAGAGAACTCCACCTTGATATGTGCATATAAACTTGAATGAAGACCAAGTGCACATATTTATGAATTTAAAAATTTGACGGAGTTTCCCCTACAAGTGGAAATCGAGGCACACAAAACACACACACACACACACACACATATATATATATATATACCTCAAATCTCCAAGAACTTGAAACAACCACATGGTTTCAAAAGATAGACACGAATCAACTTAGTTCACCACATATTACAAAACAAGTTCCAAGTTCAACCAACAAGTTCATGCAAGCGAAAGAATAAACATACAATGCAAGAAGTCCAACCAACATGATGAGTTCAAACACAAATCACACAAGGTTCAATCATCGAAATGAAACATGAACTCCCCCTAAATCACTCCTTCATGATTTTCCTAACTGCTTCTTTCTCTCCCCCTTTGGCATCAATTTCCAAAAAGAGCCATCAATCATCCATCGGCGGCGGAGGCGGTGGTGGCGGGTACAAAGGCTGATGTGGATGAAACTGAGGAGGAGGCACTGGAGCCGGATACACCGAGTAGAAATGATCAGAGAAGCCCGTGAATGTGGTGTTGAATGTGTTGAAGCTCTGTTGCAACTGCTGCTGGCGCTCCACAAGCTGCTCATACTGCTCAGAAGAAGGCAAATCATCAAAGCGAGTATCAAGGGCTGCAATATCTGAGTGCAGAGTCTCCTGAACATGCTGCAATTGAGTCATCATGGGCTGATACATGGTATTCTGAATATGTTGCCCACAAGATTGAAATCCTGCATTCATGTGCTGATGAAAATTTTTTCACATTGTCTGAAATCCCAAGTTCATTTGATTTTGCATCTGAGTGGCAAGCCCCTCAATCTGAGTGTTCATATTCTGCTGCATGTTTGCAAAGTATGGATCAAAATATCCAGCTGGAGGCGCCCACTGCTGCTACATAGGAGGTGGAGGAGGTGGCATGGCCTCCTGATTTTCATCTTCACCCATATTTACTTCATCACCCTCATTTTCATTTTCATCACCTTCAGGCTCAGACTTAGGCTCAGGCTCAGGAGGGAATGCAGTCAATGGCCTCTGAAGAAATGCAGTCTCATTCTTGAATGGCCTAAATAGAGTATGCTTACACTCACAAGGACCCCTAAAGTTTGTCTTGGCCTTGATTATAGACATGATATAGGGAGCAAAATATAGATTCATCTCAAGATTTAGCCTCAACTCTGCCATTTGATCCATGATGAGAGCAATAATGTTTATCTTGTCTCCATTCATGATATGAGAGATCACATTCCAATAGAGACCATGAACTTTATCTTTATTTCCACTCTTTGGCATAAAAGTGACTCTTGCAATCTTGTTGATCACAGCAGGATGGTGTTTAAGACCATGAGTTTTACCAAAAGAACGATGAATTCCTGACCGAGCAGACTCATAAAACATGGGGTAATCATCCTCATTCATAGGATTTTCCAGCACAATATTGGCACTATCCTCAGCTGTAATAAACTCATAATCTAACTCATTCGCACCAGCAAACTGAGCAAAGGTTGCATAATATGTCTTTTTTCCAGTGGTCCACCATAATTTTTCTTCTACTAAATCAATCTCTAAGGTTGCATAGAATTGGCGGATAATTGTTTCATTCCAATCACATCTATGCTGAAAGAAATTCGTTAATCCCATACTTTCAAATTTAGGTACTAAGTCAACCATGACTGCTTGATTACTCATATATGCTAGATTAATAGTCTGATGACTGAACACAGTTTTCTTGAGCATATGACTAAAGAAGACATCTTGTTGTACCTGAGTTTTGAAAAACAACGCATTTGTATCTCGATCTTGATGGAGTTGATTTACTGATCTTGCATTTGCATATGACTCGGCTGTCCAATGTCTGCCAGGCAGGTTCATGGATTGCACATCAATAACTTTATCATCATCACTTCCATGTGCACCTTCCATGGACTCATCACTATCTTCTGCAGTAGAGGACTCAACAGCTAGATCACTCTGATTAGGAGCATAATCTTCATCATTCGGATCATCATCGCTTCTTTGCCTTTTTGATGCACTTGCCTTTGTAAGCTTTGATGTAGCAGCGGAGAAAAACCTTCGAACAGGCCTGAGTACCCATAACCATCCATAGTATTCATTAGATTAGAACAATTGATCATCAAATTGTAACTAGCCAAAAAAAACAAGACAAATCAGCCTTGTCCAGTAAGGGCGGACTGTCCGCCCCACCTACTGTTCAGGCGCGCGCGACTCAGAGGCGCCACAAGCTTTGATCCACCACAAACTGAAATATACTCCGTAATAATCAACCAAACTTTAACTGAGGTACTTCCATACTACTAGCAACAAGTTCCCCCAAAAAAATTTCAAGAATCCAAGGTCCAATTTCAGATCAGAGGCTCAAACTCTAATTCATTCCAATGATGAAATCCAAGAACATGGGAGGGGATTCAATGAAATACGGATTGGACATGGTGGAGGAGCTCGCGGAAAGTCCGGGGATGCGCTCGGACCGTCTGGGAATCACGCCAAATGCCCTCCCCCTTGGTGTCTTTTTCACGTGCTTGAGAGAAGAGAGAGAGAGAGCTCTGGCGGAGAGTGGCCAGTTTGAGAAAGAAGAAAGGGATGTGGAGCATAAAAGGCCATGGTCGGCTTGGTCCCACGCGGGTCCAGCACTGGCGGACCGTCCGCTATGCTCTGGCGGACCGTCCGCTCCCCTCTTTCTTTTTTTTTTGGTTTTACACTGTGGTCAGCTCCCTTTAAGCGGACCGTCCGCAGTCTAGTAGCAGACCGTCCGCCTCACAAATTTTCTGCCACCAACTTTCTGCTATCATTCTGTCCAAAAATTCCAACCACGGGCGGACCGTCCGCTTCTTACCCGCTGACTGTCCGCGATGCACTTTCCAGATAGCCCAGAAATCCACTTAAACTTCCACAATTGAAATTTGATTTGGGACCATGGCTCATAGAAAATTTCAAAAATTGCAAAACCAGTGAGAAAACCTTCCAAGGAGTAATATACACAAGTTTGATCAAAAAAATTGAATAAAACTTGCAAGATCAAGGTAAACGCAAAAATAGCCCAAAAATGCACCAAAAATGCAAAAAATACAAAGTAAGGAATGCAATGGAGAGCCAAATAGCATATGCACTTGTTTTCAAGCCACATTTGAGAAGTTAATGACATTTAGCTCATTTCTCAACGTGCAAAACTGATTTTCATCCAAAAGCTTAGTGAATATGTCCGCTAATTGATCTTCGGTGCCAATTCCATCCATTTTGATATCTTCCTTGTTCACATGATCTCTAAAAAATGATAGCGAATATCAATATGCTTTGTTCTTGAATGTTGAACCGGATTTGAAGCAATCTTCATAGAACTTTCATTATCACATAATAAGAGAATTTCCTTGAATTTCACATCAAAATCAAGAAGAGTTTGCTTCATCCACAATAATTGAGCGCAACAACTTCCGGCTGAAATATATTCTGCTTCGGCGGTTGAGAGAGCAACCAAATTTTGTTTCTTTGAATACCAAGAAACAAGAGATCTTCCAAAAAATTGACAACCACCGGAAGTCTTTTTCTATCAACCTTGCATCCAGCATAGTCCGAATCCGAATAACCAACCAAATCAAAGTGACCACCCTTTGGATAGCATAAGCCAATATTTGGAGTGAACTTCAAATATCTCAAGATGCGCTTGACAGCGGTCAAATGACATTCTCTTGGGGCAGCTTGAAATCTAGCACACATGCAAACACTAAACATAATGTCGGACCTAGATGCGGTCAAATAAAGCAAACTTCCAATCATAGATCTATAAAGCTTTTGATCAACCGGATTACCACCCTCATCAAGATCAAGATGTCCATTAGTAGCCATATGTGTCTTGATTGGTTTAGCGCTCCATACCAAATTTTTTCAAGATATCCTTCATATATTTAGATTGACACACAAATGTGCCTTCCTTGAGTTGCTTGATTTGAAGTCCAAGAAAGAAACTCAATTCACCAATCATGGACATTTCAAATTCTCTAGACATCATGTCACCAAATTCCTCACAAAAGTTTGGGTTAGTAGAACCAAAGATAATATCATCAACATAAATTTGGCAAACAAATAAGTCTTTTCTAATAGATTTAGTAAACAATGTAGTGTCAACCTTCCCAATTTTGAAACCCTTAGAAACAAGAAAGTCCCTTAGTCTCTCATACCAAGTCCGAGGAGTTTGCTTAAGACCATAGAGAGCTTTAGACAACTTGTACACATAATTTGGCTTCTTAGGATCTTCAAATCCGGGAGGTTGTTCAACATACACTAGTTCACTAATTCTACCATTTAAGAAAGCACTTTTTACATCCATTTGAAAAAGTTTTATATTGTGTGAGCATGCATAAGCTAGCAAAATCCTTATGGCTTCAAGTCTAGCTACAGGTGCAAAAGTTTCACCAAAATCCAAACCTTCGACTTGAGTGAAGCCTTGAGCCACCAATTTTGCCTTGTTTCTCACAATAATTCCATCTTCATTTTGCTTGTTTCGAAAGACCCATTTAGAACCAATGACATTATAATTCTTGGGCCTCTCAACTAAGTCCCAAATTTGATTCCGGGTGAAGTTATTCAACTCTTCATGCATAGTATTCATCCAATCCGGATCCATAAGTTCTTCATCTACACGGTTAGGCTCAAAAGAAGATACAAAAGAATAATGTTCACAAAAAGAAGCAACACGAGATCGAGTTTGGACACCCTTACTAATGTCACCCATAATTTGATCCACGGGGTGATCCTTTGCAATGGCATGATGAATTCTTGGTGGAGCTATGGGCTCTTGAGTTGAGGTAGATGAGCCCGGTTGATCTTGAGCATGAGAATCATCATCATGAGTAGCTTGATCCATTGGTTCAGCTTGATCATTTGTAGCAGGAGTAGAGGTAGACGGAATTACTCTAATAGGGATAGATAAATCATTTTCTTTCTCATCTTCTTCTCTTGGTCGAATATCACCAATTGACATATTCTTAATTGCATTTCTCAAGCCATCACTCCTCACATCATCAAGGTTATCGTTTTCTTCATGTGAGCCTTGAGTTTCATCAAACTCCACATCATATATTTTTTTCAACAATGCCATGAGTTTTATTGTAAACCTGATAATCTTTGCTACAAGATGAGTATCCAAGAAAAAATCATTCATCACACTTGCTTTAGAACTTTGATAACCAAGTTTCTTTTCTTAGAATATAGCATTTGCAACCAAAGACTCGGAAGTAAGAAATATTTGGCTTCCTTCCAACAAGCAGCTCATATGGAGTCTTGTCATGAACTCTATAACAATATAGCCTATTTGAAGCATGACAAGCGGTGTTAATTGCCTCAGCCCAAAAACTATCCGAAACATTGTACTCGGAGAGCATTGATCTTGCTATATCAATCAAAGTTCTATTTTTCCTCTCAACAAGACCATTTTGTTCCGGCGTGTACTTGGATGAGAACTCATGCTTGATCCCCTTGCCATCACACAACTCTTCAACTCTTGTATTTCTAAATTCACTTCCATTATCACTTCTTACTTTCTTCACTTTGAGATCAAATTCATTTTCGGCCCTTGCCAAGAATTTCTTCAAAATATCATAAGTGTCGGCCTTGTCATTTAGAAAGAATACCCAAGTGTATCTTGAGCAGTCATCCACGATCACAAGACAATAGTAATTTCCCCCAATGCTTCTATATGTAGTAGGACTAAATAAATTCATATGCAATAATTCCAATGGTCTTGAGGTTGACATAGTACTTTTGGAGGGATGTGAATTTCCAACTTCACATTTTTCAACCCAACAACTAAATCATATTTCAAGAGCCGGTTGAGTTGTTTCATGCCTACATGAGCAAGTCTTCTATGCCATAACCAACCCATATATGATTTTGAGAATAGGCATGTTGTCAACTTTGCATCATTTGAAGAGAAATCCACAAGATAAATAGTGTCATGTCTAAAACCCTTGAAAATTTGATCTTTACCATCCAAACTAGTCACTTCTACACTATCACTAGTGAAAGAGCATTTGTACCCAAGATCACAGAGTTGAGTAACCGACAAAAGATTGAACTTGAGTGAATCAACTAGCAACACATTTGAGAGAGAGTGATCATTTGAGATAGCAATTTTACTAACTCCTTCAACTTTGCCACAGCTATTATCTCTAAAGATTATGTCACTATAGCCGACAATATTTTCTTCAAGAGAGGAGAACATATTTGGATCACCGGTCATATATTGAGTGCATCCACTATCAAGCACCCAATGTCTTCCTCTGGCCTTGTAGTTCACCTACAAAAGAAAATCATCCTCGTTTAGTACCCAAACTTTCTTGGGTCCTTGAATGTTAGAGACCAAAGCCTTATGCACCCAAATGGCATTTTTTAGCACCATTTATAGATATCCCAATAAATTTAGCACTAACACAACCTTTAGAATTCTTGAAAAGAACATATTTAGGATCAAAGGATATAGCTTTCTTGTTTGTGCAGTTTTTCTCATTATGACCACGATTTTTACAATTTTCACAAAAAGAAACAGCACTAGCCTTCACAAAAGTGGTCCTTGTTTGAACAAAGGCTGCCCTTCCCTTCTTGGGAATGTATCCAAGACCTTCTTTGTTCATTGAGAATTTTTGATTTCCCCAACAATGATTGAATTTAGCCATTTGACCATAGCATTTTCTCAAATCATTGGTCAAGCAAGTGAACTCCTTCTTCAACAATTCATTTTCCACAATGAGTGACTCATCACAAGAGGATGTATTACTTGAGCATAAAAAGTCACTTGAGCTACAAGATGGGTTAGTTAAACTAGAAGCACAACACTTATCATTGATTAAATCACAACTAACACCAACACTCAATGTTGCCTTGTTTTCATGAGCAAGCAAAGTGTTGTGAGCTTCCTCAAACTTCTCATGAGTTTCTTTAAGATTCTCATGAGAGGTCTTTAGCTCCTCATAGAATGCTTGGAGTGAGGAGAACTTCAACTTCAAATCCTTCAACTTTGCCTTTTTTTTGCTCATGAATTCATCGGCATCATTGAGCATTTCAACAACATCATCATAAGTGAGTTCATCAAGTTCACCATCTTGTAATACCTTTTCACCACCTTTTGCCATAAGGCAATGTGATGTGGAAAAGAGTGAAGGAGCCTCCTTGATGGCGATTCCGGCAACGCCTTTGGAAGGCTTGTCATCAACATCATCATCATCGAAGCTTGCATCGGAATCCCACTCAACAAAATAGACTTGGTCATTCTTCTTCCTCTTGATGAATCTCTTCTTTTTCTTGTCATCATCTTTCTTACCCTTCTTGCTCTTGTCATTTTTCTTGTTTGGGCAATTTACAATGATGTGATCTTTTTCACCACACTCAAAACACTTCTTGTTGATGAAGGGATTTTTCTTTAAATATTGACCTCTTCTTCCATAACTCTTCTTGCTCATGAATTTGTTGAATCTCTTTGAAAAAGAGCCATCTCTTCATCCGACTCATCCTCATTACAATCTTCATCATTCTCTCCTTTGGAGGATTGTGCCTTGAAAGCCACACTCTTCTTTTTCTCATCATTTGTCACACCATGCACTTCATCTTGCGACTTCTTGAACATGTCATGAGTGAGCACTTCTCCCAAAACTTGTGTGGGAGTTGTGGTCTTCAAGTTTGATCTTACTAGCAAAGTCACAATAGTGTCATATCTTTCCGGAAGACATCTAAGAAACTTGTGAGAGAAATTCTCATCCGGTACATCAAATCCAAGACTCTTGAGATCATTCACAATGTCATTCAACCGGTTTAATATCTCGGACACACTTTCTTCTTTCTTCATGGCAAATTCACAAAACTTTCCTTTGAGCACATACAATTTTGCCTCTTTCACACTTGATGTACCCTCATGAATTTCTATGAGCTTCTTCCATATTTCATTTGCATTGGTAAGACCTTTGACCCGGTTGAACTCACTAACCTCAAGAGCGCTAAACAACACATTCACACCTTGATCATTGAGTAAGTCATTCTCTTCATCAGCGGGTGTCAAGTTTTTCACATCAAAAATGACATATCCATCATTTATGACCCTCCATAGTTTTCTACTCAATGCCTTGAGATAAGATGTCATTCTAACTTTTCAATAATCATAATTGTTGCCATCAAATTGAGGTGGCTTCCCAACATAAATTTCATTTTCACTAGTCATAATTCTTTCTCCGGAATGATTAAATCCTTGTTAATGGAGTACTTAGCTCTGATACTACTTGTAGGATCAAGGACACCGACTAGAGGGGGGTGAATAGGCGGTTTTAAACTTCAAGTACAAACACTAGAGAAATTTAATTAGTAAAACAAGAGAACTTCTACTTCTAGCAAAACCTATCACTAGTTGGGTTTGCAACCTAGGGTGACAAGAGACAATCCAAGCACTAGGAAAGTAAATTGCAAGAAATGAAATGAGCAAAGAAATGACCGAGTTTGACACACGAATTTCTTCCCTTGGTGTCGATGACTTGCCGGTCACCCCTAAAGTACGTTGAGGTGGATTCAAAGAATCAACCGCTCTTCTATCAAGACTCCCCTTGATCTTGAGCCGGCTTGAATAAATGAACCTCTCCAAACCTCGATTTCACTAGAGTTGCTCTTCATCACTCCGGCGAGGTGAGCACAAGGACATCTCACAACCAATTTCGGGGCTCCTCCACAATCTTCTTGAAGGGCTCCACGAAATCAACTCCTCCAAGCCGTCTAGGGAGCGGCAACTCCCAAGAGTAGCAAGTCGATGACGCTTGGTTGAAGATTCCCTAGTGCCACAAAGCTCAAACTCTTGATGCAATACACTACGATGCTCTCACACTCACAAGAATGCAATCCCTAAGCAAAGAGTGTGTGAGAGAGGGGGAAACCAGCTCAAGTATGTCAAGAAAGCTTTTCAAGAGGCCAAGAGAGCTCCCCCACGGCCGGACATGAGATATATATAGAGTGCCCCTCGGGATCTAGCCGTTAGGTTCAAAAACGCGTGAAAACAGGGGTTTCGCGGACTGTCCGCCTTAGACAAACCAGACTATCCGCGGGTCAAAACCAACGGCTAGAAACACAATCATTACGTGTTAGAGTCGACCGTTGCAGCATCTCGCGGACTGTTCGTGCCCTAGGGGCGGACCGTCCGCCGTTCAAAACTTCAGTCACTCAGAAATACAAATGTTTCTGAAAAAATAGGAGAAAGGGGGGCGGACCGTCCGCCCTTTACTTCATGATGCCCACCAGAAACTTCAAGTTTCTGTCCAGATGAAGTAGTTAGTGGGTGGACCATCCGCCACTAAGAGCCGGACCGTCCGCCCTTACATTTCTCAGCTCAACACAGAAACACATGTTTCTGTCCAGATCAGGGAACTAAGGGGTGGACCGTCCGCCATGTAAGGCCGGACCGTCCGCCCTTAGGCAGTCAGCACAAGTTTTTTTTAACTTAGTCATGGTTTGCTCAAAACGCTGTTAGCCCTTATGCATGCAACTTATGTTTGAGCGAAATGGCACTAACGAACAGTCAAGCAAGAATACAACAACCCCTCTTGATAGTACGACTAAATATCCTATTAAACGGTCATTTTTCTTCCTCTAATCACCTCATGACCGGCAAAAATAGAAAGGCTCTATCATGTACCTTTGCCTTGAGTTTCTCCTTTGAATCAATATCTCCAATTCTTTTTATGGCACCCACTCATGCACACATTCTCATGGACCAACCTTCTATACAAATTCTCTCAAGAAATCGTTAGTCCATAAATATTATCATTTATTACAAAAATATAAATTAGGGGCTTAGATGCTTTCACCGCCCCGCCCCCGCCCCGCCCCGCCCCGCCCCTGCGGAGAGAGGGCTAAGGAGGAGGGGCCCCGCGCTGCCTCTGCCCCTGCGTGCGGGCCCAAGCAAGCGTGGCATGTCACTGAATCTGGATCCGTGCGAGATGCACCGGGCGGGCAAGGCAACCCCCGGGCCTCGACAGAATAGGAATGGAACCGCCTGGCGCGGCACTGCACTGTAGCTGCCGCCACTTGCGAGCTCTCTGGCCCTCCGCGAAACTCCTACTACTGCTGGCGCTGGCGCGCGGGGACCGGTCGCCTGCGGATAACCTGCAGCGAGGGGCCCGGATCGCATTGGGGGAAGGCCGCCCGGCCGGTGCCGGGGGGAAAGAGGCCTCTGACGCGGCGACAACTCACCGCGCCCGGGAAAGCCGGAGGGGAGGGCGTCAACCGGCCAGATTCCCCGGCGCGGCAGCGCGGCGCAGGAAGAAGCGGGAGGGAAAAATTTGTCATGGATAAAAAGCCACTGCTTATTGCATTGCTTTCTTGCTTTCTGCTTGGTTACTCCGCCGGCCCTCGGATGCCGACGGCGCCCGGCGGGATCTCATATTCTCATGTGATGCGGAGTTGAAGAGGACGTGCGTGCCAATACGGGCAACCTCTAAAGCCGCCTCGCTCGCGCTATGATGGCGCCCGCCCCCGTGTCCCCGAATACGGCCGGCGGCCTTCCGGTCGCCGACGAGATTTATTTGCATGTTCGGCATGTGGCCACCGCTACGCGCTCCGCCCCCTCCTTTTTTTTATGTGCAGGAACGTGCTCACTTTCACCGCCCCCCTAATCTTTCCGACCAACTTGCAATATAAACGTGAATCGTGTTTTTATGGGAGAACAGGATAAACTCAAATTCGTTCAGGCAGTGGTGTGCATGCATGGGGCATGGCTGGCGTTGCGCGCCGGAGCGGCTCTTGGGGCCAGCCAAAGGGCAAGACGAGAGCCCGGAGGTGATAGCCTCACCTGTCAGCAGCGCCCGCGCGTCATCGTCGTGGACCCCACCCGGGCCCGACCCTATCCGCTCCTGGAGGAGTAGTGCCGACCTGCCGTGCATGCATCGTGCGTGTAGCCGTGACGCAAGGCTCCACGCCACGCCCCCCATCAGGGGCAGCGTGCGGCCACGTGTTTCCGACCCCCCGGGCCGGCCGGCGGCGGCGGCCTACGCTCGCACGATCGTCAAATCCGGGGACCCGCATCGCCGGATATATATATATATATATCCGCGCCATTTATTCGCGTGTACCGCGCCTCCTTTATTCCTTCGAGTCGAGACCAGGGTTTGAAATTTCGGCGAAATTTCGTCGAATTTCGGCGAAATTTTTCGTTTCCGCTCGGTACCGGGAAAAAATATTTCGGTATTTTCGGAAAATTTCGTTTTAAAAATTCAAAATTCAAAAAAATTCGTCCGAAATTCACCGAAATTCGCCGAAAATCACCGAAATTCCGGAACGGAATTCCGTTTCCGCCAATCACCGGGATTTCACCGGAAAACGAAATTGTTAACCCTGGTCGAGACTCGAGAGGCGAGGATATCGATCGCGACATGGAGTCAAGCGCGTGCTGTAGCATCAGCAGAGAGACGGGTAATACTGTAGAAATGTACCGGCCGTACTGGTAGCAAAAGTACGAGTAGAATGTATACTGTAGAAATGTTACCGGGTGACAGTGACATAACGTGCGCTGGCACTCCATAGCTAATGGCCGGCAGGTTCATATTCGTCGGTCGCTGAAACCGCACGTTTTCCACGTACGTTAGTGACTTCGTTACTGCGCCGGGCGGACGTCCAACGACTCGATACACGCGTCGCTTTCGCGTGTCGTTCAGGACCCGCGGTCATTCGTGGGAAGATATTATACGTATACATGTTCCGCGGTCATTCGCCGCGTGACCCATGTGTGTTTAATTTTAATAATGCCATTTTTTACCGCAAAAAAGACGGAGAAGGGGAAAAAAACACCAGGTAACGCCACGTCGCGCGGGTGCCGGGTGGGTACGTGTACGTCCACCTGGACGTCGCGCTCGTGCCCTCGGGGCGGAATCAGCGTCACCGAGGTCCGAGGGACAAGGCCAGCGTCTGAAAACTGTTCACGTACGTACGTGACCGGATCGAGGGAAGAGTGATGAAGTAATTAGAGATTCCTAATGCTGGAAAAGGCCGTAACGGGGAGATTCTAGGCAGGGGGCCCAGAGCCCATTGTGCGTACTCGAGTGGGCTGTGAGGCCTTTTTGTTGGGTGGCCCTGCACTGCCCCCACCTCCTGCGCTTTTGCTGTTCGCGCTTTAGACCGTCCACAGCGATAGGAGGAAATGGAGGAGTAAATCTACTGTTTGGCACTGTAGATGCACTGTTTGGCACTGTAGACAGAGAGGGCGTGGGAAACGAGGCAAGAGCAAATTTGCTCTTGCTCTTGCCATTGTGGACAGCCTTACACCAACCAGAGGAGGGGAAACGGCACAAGAAAGAAAGCCTAACAATATCAAGATGAGACCGAATCCGACTCCGATCGATCTCCCGCTTTCGTGCGCTGTACCACTTCATCAGGAAGAAAACGAAAAGAGAGGGAGCAAAGAGCTCTGACTTTTACCAGGAAGCGAGCGCGCGCGCGCGCCACAGATATGCGTCGGTCGGCGAGCCGCCGACGAGACGGGGGTGAGATGAGATGCGATGGGCGGACGACGGAATGCTACGTGACTCGACGCCGCTATAGTTTGGCCCGATCGCAACGTCCAAGACGCGAGAGCTCGGGCGGATGCAGGAAAGCAGAGGACGGGCGCGCTCGGCGGCACGTCATCCGCCTGCCCCCGGGACGAGAGGTAGCTCTGCTCGCCGGTTACCTACCAACTCACCATCGCTCGCTGAATCCCCTTCGATTTGCCACTCCATCTCCATCACGATTCCCTGAATGGCCAGTCTCTGTTCAACCGGTTACCATCTCTGCCGGCTTTTTGCTTACCACACCCAGGTAAAGCTCTCGATCGGCAATGTAGATGCAGTGACAGTTGCCTAGCGCTTGTTCTTGACAGCCATGTTCTGGGCACACATAGGCACCTCACCAGGCTAGTTCAAAAACCCTCTCACTCTCCCGCTCTGCTGTTCCCTGCAAGATTGGTTTGTGGTATAGGTGGCCAAATGGGCGGCCCGGCCCGGCCCGGCACGGGCCCATCTAAGCACGTCCCGTTTAGGCACAACCCGCTTAAGCACGAAAATATTGACGGGCCGTACCGTGCCTGCCCATGGGCTGAAGTGCCGGCCCAGGCATGGCCCGAAATTGATTTAATCGGGCTGGGCCGGCCCGTTTGGCCCGGCAGCCCGGCGGCCCGAAAATGTTTAAATAGGGTTTGATGATGGATAACATAGTATTTAAACGGGCCTATCGTGTTACCCATCGGGCCGATCGGGCCGCCCTTTTTCGGGCCTTGCCTGGACGCGTCCATGGGCTAACAGTGAGGCCCAGGCACAGCCCGGCTATCGTGCCCGTGCAGCCGGGAGCCCAATAATAATCGGGCCCGGATCATGCTCGAGTCGGGCTAAATTGGGCCGGGTCTCGGGCCCCCATGGGCATCGGGCCAAACGGCCATCTATAGTTTGTGGTCAGAACCGTCTCTGTTCGACGGCTCCTCCTATATAGCACTGTCCCTTGCGATGTTTGATAGTACAGTGAAACCTTTGCAAATGTGCAGTAGTTCCTTGCCAATATGTTTGTTTTGTTTTACGAGGAGATGACCATGTCGTGACCTACCTATTATCTGTTGTACATGTGTGATAGACAATTTTGGAGGCTCCTTTTGAAGTCTCCACGTGAAGCCACTTAGGATTCAGAAACATCCGACCATCAATCAATCCAAAAACTCTATTATACTAGTCATTGAATCTATTATCTTTTCTAATAAAATATCCAACTCTGCCATTATGAAAATAGACTAAAGTAACATCTAAACATGTATTTAAATTACCTATCTCCGCCATTATAAAAAACCTAAAGTAACCCCCCTAATCTTCGTGTAAATTGCCGACTTATGCCATTATAAAAATAATGAAAACATCTCCCTAAATTTGCATATAAATTATCCAATTATATTATTATTAAAGTTAAAATAATCCCTAAATCTTATCTAATTTATATTTTTTTGCGAGTATCTAATTTATATAATTATACCTTATTTTTATATGAATTGTAATTATGCAGGTTGATATACCAGTAATAGTACAACGATCAGGCGCCAGTAGTAGATGTAGTACGTTTGTACTAGATTCTCGGTTGTTTTATGATGATGCAGGAAGATGCACGAAGGGATCTATATATATACGCGGGTTCCATTTTTTTGTTTAGAAAAGAAAAAGAGAGGGAGAGAGCCGGTAGGAACAGGTTCAGAGGCGGGAGACCCGGCCGGGCCCCACGCCGTGGAAGAGACCGCAAGCGAACAAGCGCGGGGATGTCATGTTGTCCAAGGGCCCCACGCGTAAAGAAAAGTCAACACCACCCGGCACCAACTCCCGTGCACTCGCAGATTCCAACCTGGTCCGCTGGTCGCATCCATCTGATCTGCACCGGAAGCATCAAAAAAGGATCGCGACTCATAATTGCGCGCGGTGGAGTAGAGATATCTGCGGCACGTACGAGCGACAGGAAAGGTCCGCCGGGATGTGTCATAGCTTATTGGGCACTCTAGAAGACTAGAACCAGCTCCAGAAAAAGCGTACTGATCCGCAAAAGGATCAAGAGTAGATTGGAATGCAGTGGAGTGAGTATGGGATATACAGTATCTAGCGGGTAGCGGAAATCCAATTGGGCGCCCGCGCGCTGGAGCGCTTCCTGGCGCTCGATTTGACAGCTGTCTCCCACCTACCCTCCCACAACAGACAAATAAACTACCGATGCAGTTACTCTCCCCAACCAACCACCCTCCCACGTGATACGCTGATCCAATTCATCAGTCGCGCGCTGGTAAGCTTCGTAGCACGCGACGCAACAGCTGCCGTGGAGCTGTTAACTGCACTCACCCACGTGAGTGATGTGACGGTCCATGTATTTGTTTTCTCTTTTCATTTCTATACTATTTTTTCCTTTGCGTTCCTAAGTATTATCATTTTTTTCTTCAGGTTTTCCCTTTTATAGCTTCTACACGTCCGAAGTGTTCTTAACAACTTTTGTGTGGAAATCATACTAAAAAAAATTATACCAGACTTGTGTGTTTAGAAATTGCAGATAAATTTGTGCATAAAAAGTTGTGCAAAAATTCTTCCAGATAATATCTTCATACAATTTGTGCTAAAAAGTTGTCCTCCATAAGTTATTTTGAGAAAAGTATGCATTAAGTTCTATATGCATCATGAAAGTTGTGCTAAAATATTGTATTTCTAGTTATTAGGAAAGAGTTATATGTAAAAGTTATGTACATCAAAAAAAAGTTATGACGAGAATTTATCTTTAATAAAGATGTGCAAAAAGTTATACTAAAAAATTATGTTTACAAGTTATAATTTTCCAAAATTAGAAAATTGCATGGACAAACAACTTTCTCAAATAGAAAATATATCTCTTGTCGGAGATCGAGCGCTGCGAGCCTTCCTGGCGCGCGCGCCCTGATTAGCAGACCCCAGCGGGTAGCGACATCACAAAATAGCAACGGGAGAACGACATCAAGGCCTTATTTAGTTGCGTAAATATTTGGGTGTAAAACACTGTAGCACTTTCGTTTGTATTTGATAATTATTGTCCCGCCATGAGTTAACTAGGCTCAAAAGATTCGTCTCGCAAATTACAATCTAACTGTGTAATTAGTTATTTTATTTAGCTACATTTAATACTTCATGCATGTGTTGAAACATTCGATGTGATGGGGAATCTTGTAAAGTTTTGGAATTTTGAAGGGAACTAAATAGGGCCCAAGAATCACGAAGAATCTTTCACATATATATACACCCAACATTCTTCTACAAGCAACACTATTCTGGAGCAACACCCCCAAAAAGAGCGAGATAACTTAGGTTTTTTTATTACAAAATACAGGAAATTAAAGCCACTCACAGCTACGTACTAATAACCTATAGCAGTACGTATATATACTTGGTACGAATGGAAATACGCCAATACGGTGTACTGTGACAATAATCAGCGCTTGCATGCATGCAAAAGCAGCGAGCTCGATCAATTCTAGTGCTCATCCCCTCATCGGCATGCCATGCACTAGGCGAAAGCTGGCTAGCTACTCCATGGAGTAGCAGCACTGCTTGAAGGCCTCGAGGTTGTGCTCGAACACCGGCACGAAGGCGTCGACGCTGCCGTCGCCCAGGTACGACGGCACCAGGAACAGCATCCCCTCCGTCGGGAAGTAGGACGGCATGAAGTAGCCCGGGCTCCCGCCGCCGAAGTCCAGATCGTAGAACGGGAACGTCAGCCAGCTGTCCACCTCCAGGTTCGGGCACAGCACGTCCTTGATCACCGCCGTCGGCTCCAGCCCCTCCTCCACCGCGCCGGAGCTCGCGAAGTCCACGAACGACCGGAAGTAGGCGCCGTCCACCCGCGCCACCGCGTCGTGGATCGCCTGCGCCGCGTGCTTCAGCGGCCGGTTCAGGAGGTCCCCCACCGTGGCGCGCGGGAACGCCCACAGCACCAGGTTGCCGAAGTAGCCCGCCGGCGCGGCCAGGCGCGGCCGCCCGTCCACGGAGATGCGGATCGTGGAGGTCTGCGCCGGGTTGCCGAGCCCCCGCGCCTGCGTCATGGTGCGCCACACGTGGGCGAGGATCGTCTCGAACCGGCTGAACGGGCGGCCGCGGCCCTCCGACGCCTTGGCGCGCAGCCCCGCCACGAAGTCCTTGGTGAAGTGCGCCTTGTGGATCACGATGCCGCTGCTGTGCTGGGCCTCGCCGTGCCCGTGGCCCGCAGCCGCCGGCGCGGGGCGGTGGTACTCGACGCCGCGGTGCTCGAACTCGGCGCGCGGCGGGTCCTGCGGCGGGAAGAGGTCCGGGTGGTGCACCGGCGGCTGCGGGCCGACGGGGAGCCCGCGCGCGGCGCGGCCCCACGCGACAAGGAAGTCGCTGGTGGCGTGCCCGTCCGCCACGGCGTGGTTGGCGGTGAAGCCCACGGCGAGGGAGCCGCACGCGAACCGCGTGAGCTGCACCTGCACCATCTCCTCGATCTCGCCCTCCAGGTCCGGGTGCAGCCGCAGCACGGCGGGCGACGGCTTCGCCGGCGCGATGTCGGCGAGGTGCGCGTCCACGGACGCCTCCACGAGCCGCGCGCCGTGGTCGTTGAGCAGCACCCCGGGGCAGCCGTCGAGGCCAGGGCGGACCTGCCCCGCGAAGAGGCGGTACACGCCCAGCACCGCGGCGAGCCCGCGCTCGATGTCGGCCGCGGAGGGCCCCGGCGGCGCGAACGCGTAGATGATGGCCATCTGGATGTGGTACGTGGCCTTGTCGAACACCGACGACGGAACGTGCTCCGTGGTGTCCGGGCGCGGCGCGCCCGCCGGGTACGACGGCCTCACGAGCTTGGAGCTCAGCACCTTCACCTCCATGGCGTTTGTTCGCCGCCGACAATCGAGGAGTGATCGAGAGGTTAAACTCTGATAGCTTGACTCGTGTGATATCTAGACGCTAGCAGACAGCTATAGAGTAAGGCACTCACTAGAACATGCAGTGCTTTTGCTGTCTGGTTGCAGCTGCAGCTCTGTTCTGTTGCTCGCCCAGCACGCGCAGCCCTGCCCTGCCCGGCTCGGCGGCGCGCGCTATAAATAAGCAGCGCGCGCACGGGAGTAGGTGGGATGCGCGAGCCGGCGGCGAAGGGGCAACGGATCGACGTCGGTGACCAGCGCGCTTCACGGGCCCGTGTGCCTTAACCCCGGGATGGATACCATTATTTACCCATCCAGACCGGTCCGGCCCGGCCGTCTCACAGCTGTGAGGATGAGTGAGACGCGTCCACGTTTTTTTTTCTACAGAGACGTGAAAAAAAACAGATTCGATCCTGTATTCCTGTGCATGCATGCGGCTGCCTCGGCGGACAGCTCGCCACCACTTTTGACGACTAACCGACGGCTGGCGCGACGCCGCGCGGCCGCGGCGCACGGCGCGCACGCCGCCCGCCCGCACCCGCACCCACCGAGATGACGGCCGGGCCCCGACACGTACGCTTCAGGCTAAAGCGTACGCCCTCGCTCGCAGCTGGCCCGACACGGCCGATCGATGGCTCCACGAATCGCCGCCTGCTGGTGGGTCTGCTCGTGCTCCATCGACCAAAGGCCTCGTCGTCGGCATCATTGCTGGTCGATCCAGCGGGTGGCGTACGAGGTGACACGCGTCGTCGTCGTCGACTCTTCGTGTGTATCCGTTCGTGTTAAGCTTTTAGTTCGAGACGTAGTTGATCGGCATCCTCCGTATATAGCCTAGCCAGCGATGTGTGGTTAGCACTACTCAAGGCCGATACCGAGATGGTTCCCGTGGCTTCGAATGATAATAATGCGAGGATTTTGGTGGTAAATAAACTGTCCCAAAAATGGGCCATCAAGGGCCGGCAGATAAGCTATTATGCCGTTACTAGGTTCATGCCCGTACGATGCAACGGGCAAAACAATTAGCAACCCAACCAATCACAGGTAGCAAAATATTTATCAGATGTTACCAAAGTACTATGATTAAAGAAAATGAATAAAAATCAAATCATCATTTGAATCTTCAAGAAAGCAGTCTAAGTCATGGTTTGCACATTTTCACTGAACCTAAAAGTATAATAATACACAAGGACAAATAATTATCTATAATAGGTTACAAATCCAATGCCTCAGCATGATCAATTTTTCATCACGATTATATACATATAAGCCCAAACTTTCATCACTGAATCCAAAACTATAAAATTGTACATAAGTCCAATACATGCATGAAGTATAAACCTACACAAACGAAATCGATAATACTATTGTTGCTTGAATATATACATAAAATTTGAGTTTGTAGAAAATGGCATCATGGTTTATCTTGAAAATCTAATAGTAAACATCAAACTCCTAGAGAGGCCACTATAGTAAAAATAGCTGGTATTAGAATGGATACTGTCATTATCAAATTTGTGGTGCTGGTATGGTGAGTTTCTATGGAGCCAATCAGTACTGCCATTAGTGTCTATGTTTTCCTTGTTTAACATGTCATCGCCAGCTTGTGGTAGTGAACTATTCATTTTGACTGGTCACAGCGAAAACAGGAGTTTCATATACAAATCTATTTAGAGAGATCAATCATATATTTCACAAGGATGCAAGTTGAAGTGGACTTCATTAGTTACCTCCATTTGTGGTGTTATGAAGGTCTCCAAATGGAATGTGATCACTGTTCTTTTTCGTCAGATCCGTACAATCTGTCCTTAAATGTGCTAACCTGGTAATAGAACATTAACTAATCAAACCATTGTCATATTAGCTAGTTTGTTGACACTGAACACGATCTAGTAATTAAGCAATAGACCATAGACCACTTCTCTAAAATTCAGCCTTCAGCATTGCCTTTCAATTATTTGATCTGCATCTTAGTATAAGAAGTAATTGTCTAAAAGATAAAATGCATAGGACACTATCAGGATAGAATATACTACCACCATGAAAAGCTAGACTCAAAGTAAAAATGATGGCAAGATATAGGATGGCAAGATACACAGTATAGCAGATAAATGTAAACAAATCACTTGAAAAACTCTCCCAAACTGAATTTAAATTATCCAATCATTTACATCAAATAAAATAACCTTCATCCTACCTGCCATAATGAATTCAACTGAAACAACAGGAGAAGCTAAATAAACAGAAACACTGAGGTTTCAGTTTTAGGGGAAAAATGATACGACACCTATGCTACAATGAAGCTAACAGAAATATTTCATAGTGCAAAACATGCATATGCGATGGCAAGACAAGCAGTAGAGCAGATAACATGAAAACTCTGTCGAACTCAATTTCAACTATCCATCCATTTGCATCAAAATCACACTGAAATGCTGCCTGACAAATAAAATTCAACTGAAACACTAACTTATCAGTCTGCAGAAATAAGTCTTGCTAGCATATCTAATTAATTCAACAATTTGTTGATCCTAATTAATCCACCCCTAATCCAGAGATTATTCACTACACACAAACACCTGATGAGATTAACCACTAACTATACAAAACCTAACAACTGATGAGACTTTCTGATAATACACTCAGCATTATGACACCTGATGCTAATATGTACTTACTAACTGTAGATCGCTGAATGTGTTGCTTGCTAGTTCACAACATGGGCTAACATGTACTGCTTGATATTTGATAATTCTGAATGTGTTCCATATAAACAATGATGGATCAATCAGGGAGTAGGGAGCAGGAAGGACTGTTTTGAGAGTTGTAAATCTAGGTCTAGCATTTGAGCTAACCCGCCTTCTATCAATCTTGCACTGCTCAAGCCATGAACCGGCAAGGTGATCACCACGACCAAGAGGATGAGATGGGATCAGATCACTAACAAAGATAGAACAGAAGGCTAGGAAGTCGCCCGCAGACACGAGATGACCAGAGAAACAAAGGGAGAACAACAATCCAGGGATGGCATAAATAGATTGAATCACATCAGATGGCTTACCTAGACTACCATGAGGAAGGAGACGTAGGGAAGGCAAGTGGCACCACCAATCGAGTCCAATCTCGTTGATGATAGCGGCATACGGCACGGCATGTGAGGAAGGGCTGGGCGAGGGCGACGGGGTGAGGAGGGATCGGTGTTTCGTTAAGGAAGGGATCGGCGTCGCGAGGGGAACCGGCCGGCGGCCGGGCGCGAGTGGCAGGGTGTCGGGCGTGATGGTGCGTGTGCGAGGGGTAGGGGGAGGGCAACGGGAGCGGCCGGGGGCTGGAGCGACGCGGCGGCCGGAGGGTGCAGAGACGCGGAGGCGGCGGTAGTGCCGTGTGCCTGTGTGCGGGGTGGGAGCAGGCGGCAGGACCATCGTGGGCGGGGCCTCGGTACCGAAGGAGAAATTAGTGGATTGATTCAATCGCTGGCCTTTGATGAGGAGGATTTGGAAACGGACGGTGCAAATCAGCCCGCGGACGGACGACGGTGGAGGGGGCGACGTACGAAGGGCTGGGACGAGGAAGGAAAAAAAGTGACCCTTACTCTCTTTTTAGTAGTAGAGACTGGTGAATCTAATCGAGGTTTTTCGAGCCGGAGATGCCCCCCTAGCTTTATATGCCTAGCTTATTTGTTGTTTTTGTTGTAGTTGGCCCGCAGCAGCAGCTTATAGAGTGGCGGATCTAGAATTTTACTAGCGGGTACGACGAAAAAAAATCAGCTAACAATATGATTCATAAAAAAATTCATCAAATAATACAAAATTTATCGAGAAATTCATAATAACATACAAAGACTTAAACTCAACAATTAAATGTAAATATTGCATAAATTAAATATAAATAGTCTAAACAAATTAGCTAGGTCCAAAATGTGCATAAAGAAGGTTACATACCTACAAGAGTTTAATGGTTCTTCTTCTTTTTGTTCGGTCTTCGATTTCTGAAGGCCATAAAAGTCTGAATTATATCATCTTCATCCATTTGATTAGCCTGTAAAATTGCTTGTCTATCAGTTACTCAGGTTGATCTAGAAACAAAGGGCACCAATCGTGCTTTAATTTTCGTGGTCAATGACATTGGGCTCCCTTGCGTGAGCAAAATTCACATGCCTTAGATGGAACTTAGAACTTTAGAAGGAAGGGTCACGAACCTGTATCGTTAAGGTTTTGGATATCGCAGCAGACTGCAGCTGCAGGAGATTGGATCAGACTTGGATCGGAGGCTTCGCCGCTTCGGAGCCACGGAAGAGCATGCCCTGGTGAGCTTCCTGCGCTGCATTGCTACCGCCGGCCCCGGCGACGCTAGATGAGAACGGACAGCACACGAACTCACGGAGGCGTCGACGTCTCGGTGATGGGATCGAATGCAAACGGACGCAAAAGAAACGAAGCGTCGCGCTTGGGCGACTCGGCAGTGGATGGGGGAGGTGTTTATTTGCTAAACGGGCCGACTACAACTAAGCTGGGCTGGGCCACAGGGTATGCCGCGGCCCACCTGGCATACCCTGTAGCTCTGCCCCTGTTATAGAGCAAGTATTGTGGAGGGAGCCTACGCGGAAAAAGAGAGAAGCATGCGGGCGCTTCACTATGCGCTGGCCGAGAGAGTCTGGCTTCACTCCTATTGGCTCAAACTAGTCTATCAACCCGTGCTCCCGCACGGGCTAGATATACATATCTAATAATGATCTATCTCACGCTCTCTTTAACCAATTAAATATTCTAATCCAGTACTACAAAGATACATATTTATCATTATATAATTGTAATAAATGTGATAGGTTTAGTTACTAACAATTTTTCTCACTTTGCATCACACCTCCATATATGTTTGATATTTGTTTAATTGAACACTTTGTTTGAGCTATGTGAACAACATGAAAATTGGTATTCTTATCTCTTCTTTTGTACATGAATATATGGTGACAAACACCTTATGGTTAGTATATATGTTTATATAAATATAAATAATAACGTAAATAATATATTAATAATGATAGGAATAATATTTTAGAATTTTATATTGTTGTGCTTTAAGATTTTGATATAATAACACAATTTTGTTTCAGATTTGGGGTTAATTTTAACTTTTATTATCTTATCATTAGATGATATATATGAAAATTTAGGGGTTATTTGATATTATTTTATAAAGGCATAAGTGGGTAATTTACATGAAGATTAGGGAGTTACTTTAAATTATTTTTTATAATGGCAGAGGTGGGTAGTTTAGATACATGTTTAGGGGGTTACTTTAGTCTATTTTCATAATGGCAAAGGTGGGTAATTTATTAAAAAAAATAACAGATCCAATGGCTATTATGATTAGAGTTGCCAAATTGATGGCCAGCTGTTTCTGATTTTTGTAAGAATTTATAGAATTTCTCTATTTTTTTAGACTGTCCACTTAGGATCTTAGGTGGCTTTATCTAAAGAAACCTCAAATTAGTAATAGTAAGATATGGGGCCCGCCACCATCACGGGTTCCTCCCAGCCGGCCACACCCTTACAGTAAACACTGACAAGGGAGATTGTTTTTTTTTTCACTTGATTTTCGCAAGGCGACATGCAAGCGTAGCAGGTTGCTACAGTACGTAGAACTAGCAAGGTGGCCCGTGCAAATAGCGCGGGTATTTAGAATTTTTGTACTAATATTTTATACTTATTTTAAAATTTTAAATTAACTAATTCAAATGATTTTGTTTTGTTGTTTCGAGATCAAGTAAATTCCCAGACCATCAAAGTTGTAATACCAACCTAAATCAATGCCAGTGTAATGTCACAGGTTAATAAAACCACTAAATCATCATAAAACTTAGTAATATATGTTCTTTTGCTTTTTCAACTAACTTGGTAATTCCTAAACCCTCTTGACATTTAACAAATGTTTATATTTATTTTTTGTACTCTTCTGCATGCTCTATTTTGTGTAGTCTAAACTTGTACGATCAATGGATCTATTTGTAGTTCATATATTTCTATTTTCAAGATCTATTGAACCTAATTATTTTCTTATAGATCAATTGATTTATTCATATTGATCGAAATGTTTATGAACATTTGGTAAAAAGATACAGATATTGTAGGATCTTAAATTTTTCTCATCACTAAACCACCATCGATTTGTAAGCAATGTCTTACCCGATGCCCATCTAAATATCAAGCGAGCCTGCGAAGCTTCCCCTAATCTTATCCTCTCCTATCCGGTTCTACTGTAGCTCATAGAGATCCCATCGCTCCCGGCTTGGCGATGAGAGGTAGGTGGGCCAGCCTCCTTTCTCTTAGTGTATACTGTCTATAGTTTGTTATGCTCGGATGGGCGCTTGCCCCCCCCCACACCACGGTTGTGGGTATTGTTGGTGCCGTTAGTGCCCTCGTCATTGTCTCCGTTGTTGTGGCTTGCTACGGTGGCTGCAGGGTGAGCTCGAATAAAGGTTCCTTCCCTCCCTCTTCTTCATCTCGCTATGCCTGACCAAATCTCATCCCTCTTCCTCTGTTTTCTCGCCCTCCTAGTTCGGCTCTTCCTCTTCCTCCTCCTTCCTTTCCCCCCTACTTTCCATTGCTTCTAGGTTTCTACCGATCTGGTTACTTTAGTTTTTGTTTTGGTTAGAGTCACAGTAGATTTGTTTGCTTGTGCTGTGGATTTGCTTATGTTCTCCAGAGTGAATCTATGTGGTCTTTGCTTGCTAATTTTTATTGTAGCTCCAGTTTGCTTCTCATCTCACCCCGCTATCTTTTATATTGAAGCGGCTTTGAGCTTTTTTCTCTTCGGGTTCTTGTGGACCTCTATCATTTGTTGCATTGCAAAACTTCCCTTGGATTTGAGGATTATGCTTTTCTACATGTTGGCATCGCTTTCCTCTGCGTCCTTGGGTCACCATCATTGGTTTTCATTAACGAAGTATTCTTCCTCTTCAAAACTCCTGGGCAGGCTTCTCTACCCTAGCTCCAAGCATCATTATGGGTTCCTTCGGACTCTGGTGCATCTTGTGGCTTTTGTCGGCGAGCTTCATGGAGGTGACGACTGACGACTGTGTTTTGCAGCTTGCTCATGGATTCCTCTAGTTTCTCACTTCTGCGATGAGTGGAGGTGTTCGCGTGTGTCTAGCCGTTTAGGCCTGGTTCATAATTAGCTTCTCTTTGGAGGACCTTTCTGTAAGAACGCTATGTCTACATATATGTTGTAAGGTTGTTTTCAAAAGAAATTTGAAAGTCGTTCCAGCCGGACACATCTAATGTCCACCGTTTATGCCTCTCCCATCACCCAATTATGCTTTGCAATAATTAAGTGTCGTCTAATCTTTAATTTTCTTGATGAAGTTTTTATCCCGTGTATATAGATCAATAGCTCATCGTAAACATGTTTGATATGACTTCGGAGAATAGATTGTCACACTTAATCAACTCCTACATTGTCCGTACCGATCCTTAGCTGCATAGCTTCATTGTGACTATCAACTGCGCCTTGTCGGAAGATTAAAGCGAATCAATTTTGTGTCCTTCCCGCTCTCATGTTGCCGAACCTGCTAATTCCTCCCTTCTCTAGGGCTAGCACCCTCCTCCCTTCTCCATCTTTTGCTAACCCTGCACAAAATGCAAAAAGCAAGCCGTGTCGCTGCCTCTGACTCTATTCCATGCGATTTTCCATCATCATGTAACTGTCTGTTAGTTTCTTGGGTTAAAGATGCTGATGGATTCAAGATCAACTTTATTAGCTTTCTCTATGCTGTGGTAAGCTCCTCTCCTAAGAAAGCCGCCATTGTTTCTTTCAGATGCGGCCAACAATTGATCTGTTTTATATTCTGCACTGCCTGACGTGCAGCTTTTAATTGGTCACCACCGAGCTCAGGCAGTATGCGGCCAACATTCTTGTCCTCACCTCCTCATTCCACAAAAGATCGCCCATGCAAGCTAGAATTTAATTGCATGTTTTACAGCGTGGTCGAGGCGTCTGTCTAACAATCTCATCCATTGCAGATTCTAGAGCATAAAAGATTACTCCCGATGCTGCAGGTCGCGTTGCAGGTAGCAGCTGCATACAGCTTTGTGGCATGCTTGATCAGTTGAACATGGTAGCTTCTTTTAAATAGTGGCAAAAAAATATAAATCACTTAATCTGTAGGTATTTGCGTGATTGAGTCATGGATGTAGGGCTGGTCCAACTCGCATACGAGATGGACTAAAGCCTATTTGTCAATAACACAAGACGGATCAAACCGAAATTTAGGTGGAAACTTTAAGTGCTTTAAAAATAGGTATAAATAATATGTATGGTGCTACTAGTTTTTTCTTGGGAGAAACTATATATGGTGCAACTCGTTGGACAGGAGGGATATGCGTGCGCATCTACTGTGAACTTGGTTTTCAAAATAGAGCACTTGTTGGCAATACATATAGCAGAAGAAGAGCTAGTGGCAACTGTAAACCATATTGAGAGGGCATGCAAGCATGAAAACATCCAGCCCGGACGCGTGGGTTTAGGTATGTATATGACTATATACGGGCACGCAGGCAATGCAATTTGGTTCACTTTGCACATGTGGAAACACATTTTTGCCACAAATTGGTTTGGAAACTAAAAATTCCTCTCAAGAGATCTTCTTTTGGTTTCTTCAAAGAGGAGTTATCCTAACAAAAGATAATCTAGCGAGGAAGAATTGGAAGGGGAGTTTGAAGTGTTGCTTCTGTAATTGTAATGAATCAATTACACATCTCCTTTTTTATTGTCACCATGCAAAGGAGATTTGAAAGATAATCTATTTAGCTACAGGGTTAACCCTGCCAAGATCTATTTCCCATATGTTAGGAAATTGGCTCTCAAATTTTGATAACAACGAGAGGCGTGTCGTTTTGGTGGGGGCAGCAGCATTGTGTTGGGCTATTTGGAGATGTCGTAATGATATTATTTTTAAGAAAACCAAGTATTCATCATTTATGCAGGCTGTTTTTAGGGGGATCTACTGGTTGCGCTTATGGGCGCAATTGCAACGTAAAGATATGATAAAGGTGCTGTTCCGAAGGGAGAGTCTTGCATTGGAGGCCGTCGCCTTGGAGATAGCCATTCACGGGTGGAAACATAACCTTAGGTTTGGTTTAGATAATTTTTTCTTTGTTCATTCCTCAGTTAGCCAATAGGCGGCTATGTTTTATAATAATTATTGGGCTGTGTACACTTTATAGAGGCCGAAACTCGTTTCCATTGTCTAAAAGAAAATGTGGAAACACATGTACATCCATCACTCGTAGGTAGATTAAGAATGTGGTGGTTAGATCTTGATCCATCCGTATAGAAGAAGCTCACACAACATTTTTTTATTTAAATCTCTGCACAGCAGTCACGGTTGTTGGAACATCATATGCATGGTTAGGACTTTGGACGAAAGAAATGTATATAACTTTCTTCATGTTCAACGAGCTCTTTTATACATTTCTTCTCTGATTTTGTTCGGGTTTAGACCAATAATAACTACTCTTATATGTGCAAGTTGATAGGAAGAAGGGCTAGTGGAAAAACATTACTATCTGCAGCAGAATATACATTGATGGATATTCTCGTCTCTAGTTCCTTGATGCCTTTTGGAGCTTTGATAAAGCTAGTAGCGGTTCCCGACCTCTGAACTAGCTAATAGCTAGCGCTGGTAGGTCGTAGGTGATGAATGCGCACTTCTGTCTCTCGCTCCCTTTCTCTTTCAGACTTTCAGTACACTTGGCAGCTTGGCCAGATTTGGTTAATGCTTTACGCAGTGTGATCTGCTGAAGCTTCTGGCGATACTAGTAACCTACTCACCGCTAAGAGGCCGGTTTGATCGATCAGCAGTGGGCCGGGTGTTGTTTATGTAATGAAAGTGCAAACATGCACGTTGGGTCCGAGCGAGCATAATGAAAGTTCATCTGCAAATGCAAGTGCAGACTGCAGAGCGTCATGTGGTTCTTCCTCCTTCCACGGGGTCACGGGGAGATTACGTACGCTAGCTGCACACTACAATCTAATGTATCTTTTAATTTGCATTGATCTCTATTCTTCTAAATAAATGACTAACTACATTTAGATTTGTTATAAGTCAAACCATTTTTTTTAACCTTGGTACTTGGTAGTACCTATAAAATATATGCTATATCAAATAAGAATTGCATATTATAAAGGTATAACTTGTTTTTATAAGAATATTGTCAATATTGTGTTGTCAGTAATTAATCAAGATAAAACAAGTTCAGATGTCCGTGGTAAAAAGTTGAACTTTTCTATTTAGCATTAGAGATAATCTATACATTTGTAATGGGGAGGAGGTACCATGGATTCACTTTCGTTTGTAGCAGGTGGCTCTTATCTCGTCTACTCCTAGTAGAGAACCCAAAAAGGCATGCAGGGCACCGCCTGGAAAGTTTTCAATCCCAAAAGCGCGGGCCACCAGCTCCGGAGAGTGGAGAAGCGCGACCCAATTGTCAACAGATGGCTCTCCGGCCGGGCTGGTATGTATGAAATCCTTGACCGCAGCGTGGATCGGAGTGCGCGTACGCGAGATCCATCCTTGATCCCGATTCCGAATGTCCGAGGAGTTGGGTGTGGGAGTTTTCTCGGCGCGGCAGCTGCGTCATTCTGTTTTCACTTTATCTTATTTCAACCCTTTATGAGTTTCTCGCCAAAAAAAAAGAGAGTTTTTTTGCTGATGATGCATCTAATCTAATAGCCTGCTAGTAGTAGGCTCGGCGGGGGTGGTGATTAATGATTATAGCTGCTGATCGACACGTTGGCCGGCATAAGTAGTGCCTCTGCTAGGCTAGTGCGGCCATACGTTATCTATTTATCTTGATGTGCATGCATGATGGAGTAGCTTATACTAGGTTCATTCTGGTTGGTGGCTTATCCGGAATCCGGACACCGACTGCAAATTGAAGCTGGTCCGGATGGACTGACTGAGCATGCAGTGGCGACCCCGGAGAGGGAGGAGCAGCGGCCTCCAATAGACGGCGACTTGATACCAAGTACAGTATCATCCTTGGCTGCTGGTAATGGATGCTGGATGAGGGTGCATATGCGTACGTGATCCTTCCAATCCCTGATCGTCGCTGTCTGCAGGATCGAGCTGGCCGGGTGCGAATCGTTCTCCTCGCTCTGTGCCTGTCTCCATCTGCTCACCAAGGTCATCTTTTTTTTAGGTTAATACTCTAGCTAGTCATCAGACGGTTACCTACCTGTTTAATTTGTTTAATTACCATTTCATCTTTTTTTAGGTTAGTTAATTACCATTTCATGTCCGGCGCGCCGCGGCGTGTAAACCGGACCCGTCTTTTGTGCAGGTGAGATCATCGCGGCACGCACGCACGCAGATCTGGGGGCGGTAGCAGGAGCAAGTGGCCGTATGAACGTAGGTGGCTAGGCTAGCTATTGTCCTTGTTCTGGAACTGCAGATACGCATGGCGAGATTTAAGGATGGATTCAGATGTTTATTCGAATGTTAGATTTTTGGTCATTTTTCTTCGATTATGGACAAATAAAATATATAATTTACTATGTAAATTCATAGCCTTGTATTTAACATTGATCTTGTAAAGATTTATAAAAACTAAACCTCAAATTTATCATATATATTCTCAAATAATAGATATAAAAATTCAAATATAGATCGGATACGGATTCGAATCTTTTTTCACCTTTTTAATTGTAGGGAGCAAATAATACATAAAAAATCTATACAAAATTTTATTCTTATGTGTAATAATATGTTTGATAATATAAAAAAATTAGCATAAAATTTTAAGCATATCTATTTTAAAATATCAAATTTGTTCTAAGAATTCGGATGTCTAGATCCATCCTCAGCGAGATTCAGTGCGACCACCAAGTCATTCAGTGCGACCTCCAAGTCAACAGCAGAGATATACGCATGGTGGGATTCATCAGTGCGACCTCCAAGTCTCCAAATCGAACCGCAGATTCTGCAGCTTGGTCTATCGGTAGCAGCTGTTGCTAACTCACAGTAACGGGAGACATCGGAATGCTCTTAGAGCAACTCAAAGATTCTCTAAATCCATCTCAATTGTTGGGAATAAATATTTTGATAGAAAATACTCTTCAAGAGCTCTTCTAAATGGTTATCTAAATATAGCCATCATCTATTCCGAATTTCTCGCTAGTCAAAGATAGATAACGAAAATGACTATAGAGTGTAAACAAGATATAGAAAAACTGTTGAAGAGTGAACATATTATATCCAAATGATGATTTAGAAAATAAAAAAGAGATGCTCTATTTGCGCAACTCCAACTGCCAGAATTCACTAGCGTGAAAGAAGAAAAAAAGATGGATTGAGCTTGCCCGCCTGCCGTCCGTGAAAGGTGGATGAAGGCGAGTTTAACTCACTGTGTAATCTAGTACCTTTTTTCCACTAAAAGAAAAAAAATACTCTCTTTTTCTCTCTCTGACACGCACCCGAGTACTCATGACGTTTGGGATGATGCGATCTTATCTTTATCTTATCTTGTGCGGGTTGTTTAGAGCCGACTGGGCCTAACCGCACGAGTTGGCGAGCAAGACGCGATGGCCCGGCCCAGAACTTGAAGCCCGAAGTTGTGAGAGGAATCCGTCCGTCGCGCAGCGCAGGGGCAGGGCACAGGCGGCCAAGGGTCGAATGGTATCGCGATCCGGTCCCACTAGGGTGCTGGATGGCTGGATGGGGGGACTACGAGTACTCCTGGAGTCCTGGACCGCAGCAGCTATATATCGCGCGGGCTACAAAGTAAAAATTTATCGTCAGAAGAAATTTATGTGAATTGATAATTTTAATTTGACCCAATGTACAATATTTCTCGTGGCCCAATGTAAATATCAATCCAGATATTCTCTTGTGGGTAACTGAAATCCTAGACTTACACATGCATGACAGACAGCAAATCTCAATTTTTTTTCTATTTCCTCTTTGTACGTTGGTTTCATTCAGTTTCTGGTATTTTTTTATCTTATGTTTTCTTCCTACCACCACTTTCTTTTTTTCAATTCTGCTAATATATTTAGTCTGTTTTCTTTTCTATTTATTTCTGCCTCCTTTTCTTCATACGTCACTTATTTTTGTTTTCAATGTTTTAAGTGTGTGAGTGAAATCAATACATTAAGGATACATTAATACTTGGCATTTCTATTCACCGTATGTTTTATCTGTATTATATTCAGTTTGTTATTCCTATCCATTTGTTCATATTTAAAAATAATTCATGCTTAATGTATTCCAATTTTATTTGCATACTCAATTGGTATGTAAAAGAATTTACTTTTTACATATAGTAATATTTGTTTCGTGTCCATGATATAGTTGTTCGAGGCGTATAATTTATTTGTTCGCTTTGTATATATATTGTTCCGCCATGTTGATTTGTTTGTTTGTGATATTTATTTTTCATTGTCCATCCAATACAATCAAATGTTCTCGATGTTTAATATTTTGCTCGCAGTACATTATTATTTGTTCATCATGTTTGACTTTTTGTTCATAAAAAATAATCATTTTTTCGTGTTGTTAAAATTTTTGTTCCCAGTAGCCAAAACTAATTAACTATTATTTTAAAAATGTTTTTATAAATTTTGTGCAAATATAGGCAAGTGTGATCTTGTTTTGAAGATCTTTTCATAAAAAAGATGATGGTGCAAACCAAATTTAATTTGGACACTCAGATTAATACTTATAACTTTTTTAAATTTCAGACCTACATGCATGTGGATGATGCCATTACTTTTATCATGTTTGCATGTATATAATCTCTCTCCTCTTTAAATGGAATCATTCGGCCCGTAATATGTGAAAATAGTCCTGTAGTTGGACAGATTAAGACCTACATAATATATCTTCAGGTGATGGTTTCGACGGTTGTCGCCTTAAGTGATACTCTATCATTTTAAATGTCGTTTCCGACAGCTATTGGAGAAATAAAAAGCCTGTGAAATTCCATTGATACCCTTACTCCGCAGTAGTGTCCTCTGTCCCGTGTTGCTCAAATCCGTTTCATGCTACTACCGGCGACGGCCGCCGCCGCTTGAGGCACCCTGGAAGTGCACGACCGCGCAAAAGCAGCACCAGCGCCAGGGTGAAAAGCGCCCTCGCCCCGCTCCTCATGCTCCGCCTCGTCGTTGCTTGCCTCTCCAGTGCGCGTCGTCGCTGCCGCCATCGCCGGATGCTGCAGCATCTAGGTACCCGTGGAGGTGGAGATGAATGGGACGCGTGAGGATAAAGTGGAGGCAGCCATGGAAGAGTCGGAGGTGGATGGGAAGAGGTGGAAGCGGCTGGAAACATCAAATCGACGGACGACAGCGGCGGCGGAGGCATCCAAGCACGGTGGCGGAGGCTTTCAGAGCAGCTGTAGAGGAGGGCGAAAATGACCAATTACTCATGTCTAAACTAACGACGACATTTATTTTGGATTCTTTTCGGTTGAACTATGGGCGACAATTAAAACGATACGGAGAGAGTATATAGACTCACCCTCCTGGGACGCGCGACGACGCCTGGCCGCGGCGCCGAGGGCCTGCCGGTCCAGCGGTGGGTAGCTAGGCTAGGCGTCCACCGGCGGGGTGATTGGATGATAGACAGAGAGTCGGGAGCACGCACGGCACGATGCTGGCGCGCGGGCGTGCTGCCGGGCAGCCGCTGTTGCGTGCCGCGCCGCGACAACGAGCGGAAGGGCGAGGACCGGAAGGCGACGGATGTTGGGTCCTAGACAGGGAGAAAAAGAAATTCGGAGGGGAGACGCCGCCGGCAGCTATGACCTTTGCTGTGTTGGGTCCTACTCCTCCTGCCGTCGTCGGAGCCTGCTTGGATGGTGGCTGGCTGCTGGCGCGGGACCGCCCGCAGGTAGGTGTCTGCTGAGTGCGCGGGACTCGACCGCGCTCGGGGATGAGTCTCTGCGTCCACCTACCCTACCCGGCCGGTTCGGAATTCGGATGCTGCTTGCACCTTGACTATCAGACTAGCTAATTACGTACCTGCCATCGCGCGCCAGGGAATTTTTTTTATTCTAATCCTTTTTAATCTAATATTTTAATAATGCCGGTGTAGATCTAAATTTCCAAGAATTAGTCCTTTTGGTCATGCCAATCTCCGTGGCGCGACTTTCTGAAGGGTCACGTCACATGCTTCGGCGCGACCGAGCTGCCACGCTGGCACACGCGTGCCAGCGGGCATGACGTGGCAAGGCTGAGTCGCGCCACATACTTTGGCGCGACTGAGTCGCGCCATGTGCCGTGGCGCGACTCGGCCTAATACAGACCCACCCGGCCAGTCTTCTCTTCCTCCTCCTCACATTCTTTTTTCCTCCGCTCCCCACTCAACCCGACCTCCATGGCGCCGCCTCTCTCTCTCCCCCTCTAGATCAACTCCATCATCCACCCGATTCGAAGAGAAAACGAAGGGAAACCGATCCTTAAATATAACTCCTCCATTCTAACCAATTAGTTTTTTCCATTTCGCCGATCTCCATCCCTGCCTCCAGATCCAGAGGCGTCCCATCAATGGCCGTCGCTGCACGCACGGCGCCACCCGTCCCCAGCCGCGGCCGCCTAGGACCCGTCGCCGTCCCTGAACGCGGCCGCGCCAGTGCTTCTCATCCCCAACAATGGCCGCGCGGCACCTGATGCGCTTTCGCGCGACCGGCAGGCCAGGCCTGCGGCCGAGCTAGTGCTGCCCGTCCCCACCACGCTGTACTCTGCGAGGGTGCTGGCCCCCGCCTAGGCGCAAGGCAGGGCGGTGCCCATCCTTGGCCCACCCGCTGCTCCCGGTATGTCCCTTTTCGCCAACCATCCACTGTCCCGGAGCTCGGGACCACCCATAGGTTGCCGCCCCTGCTTTCTATGGCTCTCCTCTCCCGCCGGTTTATGACATTTTCATGTGCCTGGAATCATGCTTGTGTGCGGCAACGTCGAAATCTACTACTTGTTCTACTTTGCCAACATAACTGCCAATTACGATGACTCTGACCTGATAACAAACACATAGCTAGTGCCTTATTAAGTGACTATTGTACTATTCTCATAGTCTCATTGTACCCAGCCAATTTTTATCTCACGAAGTGTAGTCAAATGCACTAAGCTGCAACAAAGTCTGTGAACTACTACCCTGTTCTAAATTGTAGTTCACTTTAATTTTGTCCTAAGTCAAATTTCACTTATTATGATCAAGTTTATAGAAGAATGAACCAGTATTTCCAACATCTAGTTAGTTAAATCTTCATGAAATATGTCTAGATAGTGTAGTTATTTTGTACCATCTTGTGTTAATATATTTATATAAAAAAACTTGATCCAACATCAAAGTTACAGTAGTTGACTTAGAATAAAACTAAAGTGAACTATAATTAGAACATTGGGGTACAATCTATTTCCCTTGTTTCTTTTTTGATCCAACACTACTCTACTTGCACCGATGACTTGGATAATAATAAATTGATGATAATGAAGCCATGTACTCTGTCTATAATATGATACTTGAATGATGTAAGGTTATTAGCAATATTTTTACATGTCTGATTTATTTAAACTTATGTGTTTCTTTTCTTAGATGATTGCAGGCATGGAAAGAGTATTATATTGTGTAAGAAACCTCTACATTCACCTCACCACTCGTGTTTTTCCTTTGCTTATCTGTAGGTTGCTTCAAGAACGTGCTTATATAATCAGTACCTCCCGCGACGAACACATCCTCGGACAACACCAGCGGTGGACAGAGCAGCTCCAGGCCCAGTGGGGGGAAGAGAGTGTCTTTTGTTGCACATGGAACTTGTAATGTGCACTTTGTGGTCATGTATTGGTACTATTATTATTAGATGTGTAATGGACGACACTTTGTGTAATCGAGTATATTGTAATGTCCTATCAAACTGGTAATGTGATATCTACAATCTTGTGACTGGCAATCAAATATCTTGTCTTGCAAGGAGTCGGGCCATTTCCCTTGGCGCCAAAGTATCTTGAGCCAAATCTGGTTGGCACCAATGCAAGAGAGTCGCGCCATTTCCCTTGGCGTGACTAATTGTCGCGTAACTACTCCAGTCCAGATCTGGTCAGTGCTACCACGTGGCGTGACTCCTTTACGAGTCGCGCCGAGTGTCTTGGCGCGACTCTTCAAAGAGTCACGCCATTTCTAGCGGCGCGACTCAGTGAGAAGTCGCGCCAACCTTTGACCCTGACCAGATTTGGCCCAAACCAAATTTTTGCTAACTAGTCACGCCAAGATAAATGACGCGACTCCTGATAACTAAAAAGAGTATGAAAATAAAACATAACAACTTGGAAAACAAACATAGTAAAGAAGTGCTAAGTCGAGTTTAGCTTCTTATAAATAAATCAAGGCCAAAACATCTATCATTTAAAAAAATTGATCTCCACGGCATTACAGACCTAAAATAACACCACACTGATAATCTTGAATAGATACACCTAGGCATACAAGTGAATGTGGGCACTGAGTTACATAATCCTACAATTTAAATGTAGACAGAATAAAACAATTAGCCATTTGTGGGCACGTCCTGATAATGACTTCCCATGCACAGGATGCATCGTCAGTAATGGCGCAAAGGGAGCCAAATAGTTAGGATCTGCATCCTCTGAGCTTGATGTCTCCTCGGACTCCTTGCTGACGATGTCTTGAGGTGGTGCCTCCTTGCCCCTCCTACGAGGTGTTGCAATACCGAGAGCCCCTTGTTGGCCGCGACATCCTCCTATGAAAGAGAATTTATTCAACATATGTATAGCTAATTACAATCATTAAGTATCAGAAATGGAAATAATATTGTAAATACGACACCTATACATTATGTACATAATATTGCAGGAGGGGCGCGGTCGGCACCTGGACATAATTTGTACGTAATATTGCAGGAGGCAAGTCCTTTAAAGGGGCTCATCATCATTGCCACTCGCCCACTCGTTAGCAGTCCATTTTCATATAAATATCCGGGTCAATTGACAAATGGCATTCTTAAATTCTCAATGGCAAAGCATGTAATCGAAAATTCAGACACAAGTGCATATACAAACAGATAAACAAATGAGAGCGGGAAGGATGCATCAATCACAAGGCTAGCTCTCACACTGCCTGACAAAACCCCAACCAGAACCGCAGCAAACTTGCCTTACAGTTCCCAATCCTCTGCTGCTGCGAACATGCACACCTTCTCTCTCACCAGGGGTTGAGACCAAGCACATCAACGTTCAGATGTGCCTACTAATTTTCCACACACACACAGAGAGAGATCACCTCTGCAGCAGCTCTGCAGCAGCAACAGCAGCCGGGTATCGACAGGAATAGTGAGAAGGTATCGCAAGCAAGGTATATATGCATGATCCATCCATGTATCCACCAGGAACAGCGAATCAGGACACCGCGGCCGGCCAAACCCGACTCGGAAGCCACGTTAGGTACCACCGCACAGTTCCCAGCCCCTGCCACCAATGCCACGGTAATGCAACGGGAGAGCAATTGCAAAGTGGCACCGTACAGATGGGGACCTTAATCGACATCCGCTCAAGAGAATGGCCCGCGCACAGCCTCGATTCGGACCCGCCGTCTCAGAGCCTAACCAACTCAAATCCTAAAAAATCCGCGAAATGGAAAAAAACTAATTGGTTAGAATGGAGGAGTTATCTTCAAGGATCAGTTTTCCTTCGTTTCCCCTTCGAATCGGGTGGAGGATGGAGTGGATCTAGAGGAGGAGAGGGAGGGGCGGCGCAATGGAGGTCGGGTCGAGTGGGGAGTGGAGAAAAAAAGAATGGGAGAAAAAGAAAGAGAAGGCTAGCCGAGTGGATCTGTATTAGCCTAGTTCTTAGAAATTTAGATTAGATGGGTTATTATTAAAATATTAGATTAAAAGGATTAAAATAAAAAAAATTCCGCGCCAGGCAGTCCATATGCATGCATGGCTAACATATAGTACTACAGCACGTCATCGCCAGGCACTGTGCGCATGTAAAAAGAGGGAAAATGGGTTGAGATTAAGCTGAAGCAGATACGGATAGCTTAATCTTGATCGTTTTCGTACAAGCTTTTTTTTTGGGTTTTCGTACAGTTTTTAGGGCATTGTTTTTTCGTACAGACTGGCACGGCCAGTGATTAGATGATTAACACCGTGCTTTATCAAGAGCGGTCGGTATTATTTCCATTAGCCTCATAGATAGATTAAAATCACCAGCAATTTACATCTCCGGTCCAGATGCAATCAAGCACCTAGCTCGATCGTTTTGTAAAAAATACTAAACAACGAAGAAGAAGACGGGGAAAAGAAGACTCCACCACAACAACTACTGCTAGATCTCTCATCACACGCACGGTGCAATGAGCGACGCCGCCGAAGCGTGCGCCGCAACCAAACCAACAAACCAAATAATCGTCGACCCCTAGCTTAGCTCCGATCCCTGCAGACTTCCACCACCAACCTCCGATCCTACTCCATGGCGTAGCAGCACTCCTTGAAGGCCTCGAGGTTGTGCTGGAAGACGGGGACGAAGGCGTCGACGCTGCCGTCGCCGATGTAGGACGGCACCAGGAACAGCATCCCCTCCGTGGGGAAGTAGGACGGCATGAAGTAGGTCGGGCTCCCCGTCCCGAAGTCCAGCTCGTAGAACGGGAACGTCAGCCAGCTGTCCACCTCCACGTTCGGGCACAGCACGTCCCTGCACACGGCGCTCGGCGCCAGGCCCTCCCGCTCCGCCGCGCCGGAGCTCGCGAAGTCCACGAACGACCGGAAGTAGCCGCCGTCCACGCGCGCCACCTCGTCGTGGATCACCTGCGCCGCGTGCCTCAGCGGCCGCCCCAGCAGGTCCGCCACCGTCGCCGTCGGGAACGCCCACAGCACCAGGTTGCCGAAGTACTCGGCGGGGAGGCCCAGCCGGTGCCGCCCGTCCACGGAGAGGCGGATCTGCGAGGTCTCCTCGGGGTTGAGCCCGCGGGCGCGCGTCATGGTGCGCCACAGGTGGGCCAGGATCGTCTCGAACCGGCTGAACGGGCGGCCGCGGCCCTCCGAGACCTTGCCGCGGAGCGCCGCGATGAAGTCCTTGGTGAAGTGCGCCTTGTGGATCACGATGTTCTCGGCGGCGGCGCCGCCCTCGCCGTGGCCGTGCTGCTCTTCCTCGGCGTCAGCGGGCGACGGCAGGCGGTACTCCCTGCTGCGGTGGTCGAACTCGACGCGCGGCGAGGCGCGCGGCTTGAAGAGCCCCGCCTGGTGGTGCACGGGGGGCAGCCCCGTGGGGTGGCCCCTGGTGGCGCGGCCCCACGCGACGAGGAAGTTGCTGGTGGCGTGGCCGTCGGCGGCGACGTGGTTGGACGTGAAGCCCACGGCGAGGGAGCCGCAGCGGAACCTGGTGAGCTGCAGGCGCACCACCTCCTGGAGGTCCCCCTCGAGGTCCGGGTGCAGGCGCAGCAGCTCCGGGGTGGGCTTGGCGGGCGCCATGTCCACGAGGTCGGCGTCCACGGCCGCCTCCACGAAGCGCGCGCCGCGGTCGTTGAGCAGCAGGGCCGGGGTGCCGTCGGGGGCCTCGCCCAGCTGCCCCGCGAAGGCGCGGTACTCGGCCAGCACCGCGGTGAGCCCCTTCTCGACGGCCGCCGTGGACGGCGCCGGCGGCGGGAACGCGTAGATGATGGCCATCTGCATCTTGTACGTCACCCGGTCGAAGACGGACAGCGGGATGTACTCGCCCGCCGCCGGGGCCGCGCCGGCATTGTAGGCGGGCCTCACGAGCTTGGAGCTCACCACCTTGACCTCCATTGCCGCCGTCGAGCTAGCTAGCTGGTAGCTGCCGGTGCGGTCGTTCGATCTTTCGCGGAGGGATTGACAAGCTTCTTCGCCGCAAGCGAAGCCGAAAAAGAGCAATGCAATGCAAGCAAGTGCTTTGCCGGGGCGGGCTTAGCTCCAAGCTAGGTCTCGTGCTCCCTGTTGCTTGCTTCGCTTCGCTTGCCGCCTTGGGGTGTACGTCTTGCTGGACTCGTGCCGTGCGGGTTTTATAGGAGAAGGGGCCTGGGGATAGGAGACCCACTGCAAGCGCGGGAAAAATGGTTGGTGGGAGTGGGAGAAGGCTCTCCCTTGCAATTATATTTTATTTTGAAAAAAAAACTTTGAACGGGCCGCCCCCTCGATCGTTTAGGTCGCTAGCTCCTCGGTGTTGACTGTTCAAGGATTCTACAAATGGCAACGTGCTGCCTGAAACCAGGTCCTCGTAACCGCTACTGCCATGAACTAGATCCCGAGACCAACAAGCTCGAGCTTTGCCTGCAATGCTGCACGGATGCATGCGTCGCCGACTCGCCGTTAGCTAGAATCTTTGTCAGCACACTTCATGTGCAATTCTCGGCAGTTTTTTGAAGTGCCTAAGCCGAACAGGGACAGGAGACATGTTGCATGTTACTAGTTCCAGTGCAGCTCAGTTAGAGGTTTACTTATTATATATATTTGTAACCTCCCTCCCTAATCACTATTATTGCATGGCAGCTGCGTACAGGTTGCACGCACTCCCTCTGTCCTAAGAATGCAAGTCTCGCTTCCGAGGAGTCAAACAATTTCAAATTTGACCAAATTTATACAAAATAATATTAATATTTATAGTGCAAAATAAGTATCATTAAATTAATCATGTAATACATTTTCATACTAAATCTATTCGGAGACATAAATGTTATTAGTAAATTTTATATAAATTTGATCAAACTTAAAATGGTTTGACTAATCCTTAAGGGAGTGTTGCATTCGTTTTGGGACAGAGGAAGTATATCTACATACTGAATTACTGATAGCGCGCGTTCAGTGCAAGCTGCAGAGGGAGCAAGGGCATGTGCCGTCTGGTCCTTGCTGTGCCCGTCAGGCAACGCACAGAGGTAAATCAATGGTTGTTGGCGCGGTTAACTGAATCTTTTCTGGTTTCTACGAACTGGCTGGCGTTTTTCAGCTAAAAAGCAGGGCACGACGGGGTCGGGTCCAACTTGACCGCAGCCACAGGGGGCCCAAGCAAAGCTGAAGCCGTATTCATCGGCCAAAAGTGATCGATCTGCTTTTCTCGTTAGCAGGAAAAATTAGGCAAGAAAAGCGTTAGTTAGTTGCTTTTCCTGATTCAAGGCGCAGAAAGAAAATCCAGAAAGGTCACGGAAGGAGCGATCGCCGGCGCCGCGCAGGACGACTTCCATGTCCCTCGGCATAGCGGACTCGGTGTGGCAATAGTAATTTTTTCTCGAATAACCATGCACATACTCAATAGTAGTATATCATCAAGACTTTGCCCGCGATAAAATTCAATTTAAAATAGCCTACTGAATTAAATAATTCCAGATTTTACTAGAAGTACAGCCTCTACATATGCAATTGGTGAATAAGATAATCGACTAAGGCCTCGTTTGGATCCAAGTGCTGATGGATAAAAGTGCAAAACTTTAGCACTAGTGTATCCAAACAAGAGTACTAATAGAGTGGGCTAAAGTGCAAGCAGAACTCAAAAACTTTAGCAAGGTATGAGTGCTAAGAGGTGCTAAAGTTTAGCACTCAACTTTATCTCCTCCAAACAAGCGCTAATAAACTAAGATCACTCTATCATCCTGCACAGCAGTGGTACTATGTTCCAATATGCTATTATCTGAGTGCTTCGCTATCAACACCGTTTATTACCTTGTTGTTGGATCCACATAAACGAGCATGAAACGTTCACATTGTGACCGCTTAAACTGCTACAACTTTATTTGCCGACTTTATTTGCATATACTCTGTCCGCCCCAAAAAGACCGTAGTTGTAGGGTTTAAATTTTAATTTGTCCAAAAAGACTGTTGTGTAGAAGATCATCATTTTATATGGGACCCACTTCTGTTTAGACTATTTAGTGCCACGTGTGGGTCATGATTGTCTAGCGCCAAATGTGGCACTCATAGCCATAAGTTTTGTAATACTAGTTGTGCCACATTGTTTCAGTGATATGTGTGGCCCTCATGATTGTCTAGTGCCTCGTGTGGCACTCATGGCCGTAAGTTTTGTAATGCTAGTTGTGCCACATAGTTTCAGTGACATGTGTGGCCCTTATGATCACAAGTTTTGTAATGTTGCTTATGTTTAATTATTGTAAAATTGTATAGCAACATGTTAGACTACTCTTTTTAAGGGCATTTATGTAATTTCTCACCATCCGTTGGTTTTTTTTTTTGGAACACAGCTTCTTCATTCATTCATTAGCATGATTACAATAATCTTGCAGGGTCTGCAGAAGAAAGCTAGGAGCATCATTTGCCCAGACTTCAAAGTCACTAGAAGCGGCAAAATGAGCACAAGCATGGGCGGCCCTATTGGTTTCTTCACCTAGTCCTACAACTACAGTCTTTTTGGGACGGAGAGAGTATGAAAACGGACAAATTTAGACCTTTATGTGGTTTTAAAGGTGTTTTTTAATTTGTAAAACTTTAAAATATTCAAGTTTAAACTAAAAAAATAAGTAATTCATTTTATATTAAAAGAATACAAAATTGGCATATGCATTTTTTTCTAAATGTAACCTGTATACTGTATATTGGCACTCTAACTGTTAGTTATTCAGATACAATGTTTTATATTCCTAATATTTGTTTACTTGTAGTTATGTCTATTATTTTTAAATAAATAAGACTCAAATAGAACAACAATAGATAGGTTATATTTTTAGAAAAAATTTGGTACTAGTTTCATATTTTTTGATTTAAAATAAATTATTTTTAGATCTAACTAGAATTTTTATTTCTTAATAAAATATAAAACCACCATTAAAACCATCTAAAGGGTTAAACTTGTCTGGTTTCTGGATGATCCTTTCTATATGGTTTGGTAGTTATAGATTGAAAATTAGACTTTTGTGATAGTTGGGGTGTGTAAATTGAATTTTCCATTTAATTTTCTCCCCATCAAAAGACATCCAAGCACCCAATCGTGTTGACTGTGAACGTAACTGCAACATCACTGGCATTAGTTTTGGGGAGCGATGCATGGACATTCATGCAGACCCGCGTACGGCGTCACAGCGGATCCCTGGAGGCGCCCAAGATTCAAGGCTGGCCAGGTCCACCTGGGAGTACGTGTACGTATATTTCCTAGTACTACGGTAGTAATAAGAAGCGCTTAATTTATTTGCAGGACTCCATTCTGAATGCAACTAGGCATTCTGAAAGCAGCGCGAAGCTTCAAATCGAGCCATATAGTATCAACTTGCATTTTTTTTACTGCAGTACTATCTTGCTAGCCGGCGAATTTTCATCAGCGCCGCGTTGTGTTTTAATATATACCACCACCGTGTCTCGAGTTCTTGCTATGCCAGCCGGCAGCAGCACGTAGCTATGCGAGACCGTGGTCTGGCCGGGGTGGTTGTTGGGCACCTTGGTTGGTTTTGGTTTTACCTTTTGCTTTTCCAAGTGTCTGAACCCTCGCCGCTTTAATTTACTGACGGGCAGTGCAAACCCGGTCGTCCGTCCTGGAATTCAACCGGCCGGAGTCGAGGCTATTTTCCTCCCCAGCTGTTCCGTTTACATGCACGGTGGTCGTCTTCATCAAGCCTTCAGCAGCACCTGCTCCTTGTCATCCGTTCCGTAGGATTCTTGGCGGAAAAAAAAACCGACTGGTCTTTACCTGCAACAATGCTTTACTTTCCGTGAGAAACGAATAGTGTAATTAAGTTTCGACAGTTGCTATGCTTGCAGGCACGCCATCGTCAAAAAGGTTTGTAGTAGGAGTTGTTTTCCGCCGAGTGTTGACGCAGCACGGTCAAAAAATTCCAGAGAAACCACGGAAACAGCTGATCACACGACGTACTTACTGACGGTATAATTAACAACGTGCGGTCGTAATAATCCAGCAGGGGGTCGGGGCCAGTCTGTAACTACTAACTACCACCGGTACGGTCGTCAGCTGTTGGTCGAGCCGTGAGTCCGATCGAGTCTGAATGCACGCACACGCATGCGCGCTCCGAGCAGTCGAGTCTCGCTCTCGCCGCGCGCCACCAACTGCCGCCGAATAGCCGTTGAGTTTTCTCTGTGGAACGCCATTGGCCGCCCCGGCCGGCCGTACGTTGAGTTCAGCAGCCAGCATGCTGCATGAACCCAGCAGCTTTGGTTTTCATGCACGAGCCTGTCCGGCTGCGGCCGGCGGCCGGTCAGTCGCCATCGAAAACGTCAGCGGATTGGGTCATCTGATGCAGTTTTCCTCACCTAATGTCGCGGCCGGCCTCGTCAACTAGAATCTCTCTAGGTTTGACGACGACGCATGATTCGTTCGGAATTCCGGATGCGCGGTCGTCGTCGCCGAAACTCGGATGCAAATGTCTCTCCGTTTTCGATACTTCAGACGCTGCCCCGTGAGGTTCTCCGATTCTTCATAGGGCGTAGCAGGTGATAGAATTAATCTGCACGTGTGGCTGGTGGGATCTTTCGTGATATAGGTTTGGCGAGACCATTGAGATTTGGTCGCGTCCTCGATTATTCCAGTTTGAAAAGGAGGAATACAATCAAGGTTCCTCAAAAACCACCTAGCTAGCTAGCTAGCTAGGTGGCTGCTGGCCCATGCTCGAGAAGCATGCACACTACGGGAAAGCCTGAAGACGCCGGGCACTCGGCGAAGGCCCAAAAACACTCGGCGAAGTATTCGCCGAGTGTTGCACTCGGCGTCGCCCACTCGGGAAATAAAGACTCGGCAAAGGCGGCTTCGCCGAGTGTCAAACCGCGGGGCGCTTAGCGACTGTTTCCCGAGTGCTATATTTGACACTTGGCGAACATTTTTGAAAAACATAAAAAAACACTTTACCGAGTGCTATCTGATACTTGGTGACGATTTGCACAGAATATTAAAAAAATCACGGGCGTGGCTCCCTGTCGGCGCCGCCGCTGGAGACAGCACCGCGCCGCGCCTGGCTCCCTCCCACCATTGCCACCAGCCCTATCCCCTTGACTGCCGCCCCTCCACACTGGCCGCCGTGCTCGCGCGCCGCCGGCCGCCGTAGCCCCGGGGAGGCTCGCGCCGCTGGTGCTCGAGGCGCTGGTGCAGGCAGCAGGGAGGAGGTGGAGCACGGAGGTCGGCACCGGAGGGAGTAGAGGGGCCAGCCGTGGAGGGAAGCTCGAGGTCGTGCCCGCCGGAGGGAGCTCGAGCCGCGCCGCCGCCTCGAGACCGGAGGGAGCTCTAGGTCGCGACGCCGCCGGAGGGAGGGGAGGGGCCGCCGCAGGAGGGAGAGAGATCCGGTGACAGGAGGCCGGCGCGGGCGCGGATTGTCGGCGGGAGGTCGGTGGCGGCGACCTGGCACCGGCGACGGGAGGGGAGCGGCACTAGGGCAAGGCCGGAGCTTCTGCGCGCGCCACCGCAGCGGGAGGGGACTCGGGAACCGGCGGCCGCGGCTCGCGAATGAGGGGAGGGGGGCAGGGGCAAGCACCGGAGCTCGGCCGCCGCGGACTGGCTTGAGGGGAGGGGCTCGGGACCGGAGGCGGACTGGCTGCGGGTCTCGGCGGCAGGAGGGAGAAGAAGTGGAGATGCTCGGGCTGTGCGGTGCGGGATGGAGTGAGGGAGAGAGAGAGAGGAGGGTCTTATCCGGTTGGGGAGGAGAGAGCCAATGAGAGAGAAGTTTGGGAGGAGTTTTGGATCGATGACGTGGAGGCTTTGCCGAGTGTTTAGATAGGACACTCGGCAAAGATCTTTTTCGCCGAGTGCTATAATAAACAGACGGCAAAGCTTTTTTATTTTTTTCTTTCTTCACTTCCTTTTCCATATGTATTCTTATAAATTCATATCAATTACCTCAACAATATATTATTAAATTCACTTAACAATATGTTTTTGATTTTTCTACTCATATAAATTTTTTATTTTATGCAGTTATAGCTCATATATTAATGTATGTGAATTAAAATTATATAGTGGTACTTAATACATTAAAATTATCAAATGGCTTTAGAAAATTATCAAAAATTCACATGAAGCAAACTTTCTTCTCTATTGCCTACACAAAAAGTTTTATAGTCAAATCATAATTCGGCCATCACTTTGACTCCAAATCTTATAGAATCCTACTCAACGCTATGATCCTTCCTCTGAGACGCTTTGATTTCTAAACATCCTATGTGTCAGAATGTTCGAAACTTTCTCAAATTTTTACCACAACCTTCACGTATGATATCATCACATCATGACAAATCTCATGGTTTTTCGACATTTTTGTTTTTTTTATTTTAAAACCATACGACCACATGTTCGAAGTCATGTTTTCTGAACAAGATGTTCAATTTTTTTTTCATTTCATAGGTTAAGCCTCAAACAGCGATGAATAATATGAATATTAATTTTCTACTCATCCTTTTCTATTATTTAAATCACTTGCAGTTCAAATTTGACTTAAATTCCAAAAATTGCTTGAAATGCAATTAATTAGTTAATTATAGCAAATAGATACAAAAAATTACCAAACTTTAAAATGGAGTACCACATATTGTATGTGAAGAGTAGAAAAAGTTTGGGAGGTAGAAGAGAAAAAAGTTTATTTATTTGCCGAGTACCAGAAAAAACACTAGGCAAACTTGCTTCTTTGCCGAGTGTCAGAAAAATAACACTCGGAAAAGCTTTGTTCGCCGAGTGTCGGAAAAAAACACTCGGCAAACAAGCAAGTTGCCGAGTATTTTTTTTGCTGAGTGTTTTTTGTGCAACACTCGCCAAAAAGGTTGTTTGCCGAGTACCCGACAAATGACACTCGGCAAACTCCTTAACACTCGGCAACTATGGGCTTTCCCGTAGTGATGCGAGACTTGCTGCTACTCGATGTATCACCAATAAGATGTTTGACCGCTGATTAGCGAATTTTTATAATGATTGAAAAAATATGAACCGTCCATCTGACAGAATCATACGGTGGTCAAGGTATGAAGTACCTGAAAGTACCTAGACTAAAGTACATGTTGGTACACAAATGTGGATCCAAATACCAAAAAGTGGGATCAAATACTAATTTAATTTATTTTTTTCTAAATACCTTCCGTTGATCAACAGCTAGAAAAAATTCAAGGCAAAAATACTTGAAAGTACCCATTGATACTTTACAATTATTGTAACAGAGCTCAGCTAAATTAACGTATCTAGGGAGGGAAAAAAGTCATAGTCTCCAGTGGAATTTTTGCATATTTAGTACTGTAATCCCGATCTATATCTAGTGAAGAAATTAATTAATAATCTTATTGTCTTCCTACCATTTTCGTTAAAAAGCAACTCTGAAAGGCAGTTTATTTGTCTATTGTTTTTTTAATTCCCAGCAAGAACCTTTTTGTCTATTGGTCTTTGGCCTTATTATAAAAAAAGTACTTTGCCAATGAATAATTGCACATATGCAATCTCATTCTTCCTTCCGTACTAGTATCGCATAGGCATCGCACTGTTTAGCAGCCTTGTTGGACCTTTTATTCGTTGTTCCGACGATCCACCAAACCTCGCTCTCTGACCGTCGGAGATAGTAGCACGCACACCATGTTGAAGTTGGAAGTCTTCAATAATCCTTGGCCGTGGCGTGCACCACCATGGAACTGCCGACTGCACCTGCTTCCACTTGGCGAGACGGATCGGAGCTAGCGGGGAAGAAGAAGGGAAGCCGCGGGCCCCCGGCCCGCCGGCGACCATACCCCGTTTTCCTTTTTCTGTATCCTACTACTAGTTGACGAGAGGTCCTCTTGTTTTGTTTCTCTCCATTGAGACTTTCAGAGGTGTCAGGTAAGCGAAGAAAAGAAGAAGAAAAAAAAAAGCAAGGAAAGGAGCAAAGGAGTGAGGAGGACGGAAGCAGCGGGAAAGAACAATGAAAAGGGGTCCAAATTTCTAAGGCCATGGTCAAAGAGAGACCAGAGGTTGTTTTGAAATCGATTGCTATTTAACTTGAAATCCACAATAGAAAATCGTTTTTTTTGGGCACTAAAACGCCTGATTCCACGGAGTGAATCGCGGTAAGTCAGGCCACAACGACGGAATTGGCATGTTGTTAAAAAATGAAAGGTTTTAGTGATTGAGGTCTATTGGTGAATTGGTGTACTAGTACTTTAGGAAATTGTTTCTTTTGCAACTAACATATATATGCAGGGGGTTGAACAAGTTGATGTGGTATAGTTGTTCCTTCTTTTTTCGAGTGTGGTATCATTATTATTCCTAACAGGACACAGAATCACTACCATGCATGATCTAAGCACACGGTCTCGAAAGGCTGCAGAAACCGTAATAATGATACTTATATGTGACGGCTATTCAATCCATTAGGCTAAATAAGCCGCCATGCATGCTTAGTGTGGTTGTGGCCTTGTGGGTCTGGTTCCATAGCCAAAGTAGCTTATTTTCCATAGCCAATAAGTAGCCGCCATGCTGCGCACTGAGCCAAGCGAGCAGCTAGCCTATGGTCGCAGGCATCCATTCGCTGAAGAGCCGAGCCGAATGAACATGCCGTCCGATCCGATCCTCTGGTGGTTGGACAGGTGGCTAGTATCGGAAGGAGGTCCGCACGGTAGAGTGCGGACGGTACCCACTGATTTTTTTTATTCAAATTAGCCGCCATGCATGCCAGTGTGGTCGTGGGTATGGTTCCATAGCCAATAATGTTGTGATCGTTTCATGTAAGAGCATGTATTATAGGTGGCGGGAAACGGGCTGAGAGCCTATGTGGCTGAGGAGAGAGAAGGAGGCGGGCGATTGACCACGCGCTCGCTCAAGCCGGCGAAAAGAGCTTGCCCTTGCTGCTATTGGCTCAGATTGTAGGACCTGCCACTATCATCACATGCATCCCAGCCGGCGGTCGGCGGAATCATAAATCTTGCTCTAAGGTGTAGCACATTTCTAGCTTATTTATTTCTGTCATGTACTGTTCGTAAACAACTATGACGTGAATTTTTTGTCTGAATGACAAATATTAAGGGTCTGTTTGGATCCAAGTGCTTATGAGTATGCTAAACTTTAGCACTAGTGTATTCAAACAGGAGTATTAATACATTAGGCTATAGTCAAGACTTAAAAATGTTAGCAAACATATTAGTGTTAATAGGTGCTAAACTTTAGCGCGAAACCTTAGTCCCTCCAAACATGCTCTCTAATTATAGCACGTTCAACACTGCCTTGTTTCATGCATGCAATCTTAATTAATGGCAACTTAACGTATTATTAGTATTTCCTAGGGACGATCTGTGGGTGTCGTTTGGATGGCCTCTGCTGCTTGCCTCAAACGATGACAGCCGGATTGGCGCCGAGAATACTGAAGAAGCACCGCTGCCTATGTCCTCCGTTGATGGCCAAAGGTGCATGTGTGATGTGTCCTCAGTCCACAGCACATACTTGGTGCCGGTCGGTGTCCACCAACCTCATTCAGCACGCACCACATACACGAGAATGTACAGGTGGAGTATTTGCAATGCGCCGTAATGTAAAGGCCTTATCTCCAGCAGATTACTTATCTTTTATTTTTTATATATTTTCTCTCTCCATCACTAATGATAATTTTTACATTTTTGGTAGTTAGTGTTGTAGTGGATTACTCAAAATATAGGGTGGAGGGAGGAATCCCTTACATTTGAGCAAGAGGGGGATGTGTTTTAGCGATCACAAAAAATTTAGATATTGGTGACGAAATTGGTAATCTGCTTGAGCACCTTCTATTACCAAAAGGACAGATTTTTAATATGAGGAAGAGGGATGAGTAATCTGCTGAGGATGTTCTATTAACAATTTTAGGATTATTGGATAAATTGCTTTTGCAGTGTCCCAATAATTTTGTCCCAATACAACTGAGGGACCGAAGACGGCGACCAGAGGGGGGTGAATGGGAGCCGATCAAAATTTCTTCTGAAATTCAAACCGTCGGCCTGTATCCCGAAAATCACCCAAGCCCTCAAATGTTCTGGCCAAAGTTTGGAATAGCTATGGAAAAGCTAAACCAACACAAAAGGCCTCGAACGAGCGAGCGAAACCACGAAGCAATTCGGAAGCGAATTGGGAAAACAGCAGACTTCTCTACCTGGACCGGTCTGACCGGTGCACTAGACCGGTCTGACCGGTCGTGTCTGTCCAAAGGCGAGCAGACCGGTCTTGCCAACCGGTCTAACCGGTGGCACCCAGAAAACCCCGAAAACTTTGATTCAAACGGTGAATCTCAACCAAACGACCACGAAAATCGATGAAACTTGGGGATTGCTTCGCCCCTACTCCGTGAACATATCCCCAAGAGATCTCGTCCTAAAGATCAAAGAATCTTGAGAATTCGAGGGGAGATCAAGAAGGATTAGGGTTTTCTCAAAAGCTCAATAAATCCAATTCGAAAAAGCTAGTGATTCCAGAGGGTTTAGAACTGGACTAGAAGCACGGGAATCACAGCAAAGAACTCGTAGCCTCCTCGCAATCAAGTGCGCCAAAAACGAAGTCAAAAATCCATCGCACAAGGCACAAAACGAGGAGATGTGATTGATTCAAAAAGCCCAGAGGGCACGAGGAGGTTAGGGCCTCCTTTCCCAATCAAATCCACACAAGGTCTCACAAATCCATCAACTAAATCTACTCTAAAGAGAAGAACAGAGGGAGAGGAACACAGGGGCAGCGGCCTAGGAGATAGAACAATTCACGGACGAAATACAAAAGCCGCACCATTAACCTAACACAAGTGAAGGGGTATTTATACCCGCGGGACCGGTCAGACCGGTGCCAGGGACCGGTCAGACCGGTTGGCCTGCAGCACCCCCTGTACATGATCTCATCCGACGGCCGAGGTTCTTTCTTCGAAACGAAGTCTTCTCCGCGATGCCGCCATCTTGATGAAGATCAGGTCTGCGGTTTTGGAGGGTCCGCGAAACCCGGGTAGGTGGCCGGTTTTGAGAAAACTGCCAAAACCTCACGCGCGGGAAGATTCCCGACTCCGCGCCGTGGCCCTAGACGCCGCCCGACGCCCGTCACCTCCTCGCCCGCAGCGAGGCCCTAGACGCCGTCGCCGCCCGTCGCCTCCGTCAGTCCCAAGACCGACGCCCGTGCCTCCACGACTTGGCGTCTTCAACCGCCGTCCGCCTCTTTGGTTTTGTGGCGCAAACCAAGAAACCCGCCTTCCGTCGCCACTTGCGCCCTCGATCCAGGAGTGGACGCCACAACCACAACTGCCGCCCGGTCCGAGCTCCGGTCCCGGCTGCCCTTCACCGCCGTCCACCGCACGGTCCATCGGCCACAGCACATCCACGGCAGCTCCCCGTCGACACTCGATGCCCGTGTACCTGCAATCCAAAGACCAAGCGCACGATCACACCGCACGGTTGACAATTCACTCATCACAGGCAGGATAGAGTACACACATTCCTCAGCAACTAACATATTGGGAGAGCATGAACCCTTCCTTTATTTAAGATGAGTTGAGGTAAATATTAGAACAACATAATAGTTATTGTGGAAAGAGAGATGTACTGGAAACTGCTGAAGCACACTATTTTCTCCTAGTAGAAGTTTATTTGGAACGAGGGGATTTCGGGAGATGCTCTTAGACCTCTTCCCCCAAAAACTTCACGTGTGCACCCATGGAGTAAGGGGTGTGTGTGTGGCAGGGTCGATGTTAGGACTCGATTGAACCCGTCATGTAAGACTTGACCAAAGTTGCATGCATGAATCCGAACGAAAGCCCAAGGAACTGAAGACTCGTCCCAGCAAGAATGTATTTTTTTCTTCTCCTTTTTGTGGCAAATGGTACTTCAAAAAAACGTGGCTATTGCAAAATATAGCCACAGCTTTTTGAATGTGCGCCCGAGGAACTCAAGACCACGACGTACATTCGAGGGAGAAGGAAGAGTCCAGGAATGATCTGGCCGGGAAGGACGACGACGGCAACGGAACATTCATCTCATTCTCATCTGCTGCCGTGCGTCGAGCAAGCTGCAAAAAAGGAGAGCCGCTGAACCGGCCGCCCTCGCGAGTCTCTCTCGCACCGCACCGCACCTACCCCCACCCCCACCCGCCCCCAGCCAGCAGCCATCGCTCCGCTGCCGCGCCCGCGTGGCGTCGTCGCGGGCAGGCCGCCGGGGCGCCGCGTGCATCGACGTTTGCGTCGCGCGGCCGGTACTGACCGCGCGCGCGCAGCCGCGGCGACACCGCACCAAACCACCACATCGCCCCCGCGCTCTCTGGCTTCCCCGTCCCGTCCCGTCCCAGCTCACCTAACCCATTCCCCCGCGCTATATAGGCCGACCAGCTCACGCCGGGCAAGCCGCGCGCACACCAAGAGAGAGGCGCCTCGCCAAGCGACCTTCTCGCCTCTCGCTCTTGTCTGCTCTTGATCTGATCCCCCTGCCCCTTGGACCGCCGCCCTGTCGTCTCGGTGAGTTCAGCGACCGGACGCGTGAAAGTGAAATTGGCAAAGAAAACAGCAGCCTACTAACATTGTTCCCTACCTCGATCCAACATTTCTATGCTTGCGTCCATGGATTCAAGCTCTCCTTTCCCGGTTCTGAAGAAAGTGATGCATGCGTAGGAATTTCCGTTTCCGTTTAAAGAAAGTGAACGACTTTTGTTTTTCTAACACCACGAAATGGTCTGTCTTTATTTTGTCAATGGAAGGCGAAACGTTTATTTCACCGTTTGTTAACGTGCTCGTTTTTCCCTCCTTTTTTCTTGGTTTCTAGGCAACCGGGAGTTCTTCGTTGAGCTAGCTAGCTTACACTGCTCGTTCATTCCGCGTCAGCCGTCACCATGGTCGGGAGCAGCCCCCTGCAGGCCATGCTGGTGGCCCCCGGCGTCAAGGACAGGAAGGTGCTCGCGTTCGAGCGCCGCGACGCGCTCAAGGACAAGGACGCCGCCTCCGGCCTCCTCCGCGCCGTCCTCGCCTCCAACCCGGCCCAGCGGACCGCCTTCTACGCCTTCGACCTCGCCAGGGCCGCCGACCTCTACTGGGCGTGGCGCCGCGCGCTCGCCGGCGTGCGCCCCTGCTACGCCGTCAAGTGCAACCCAGACCCGGCGCTCCTGGGCGCGCTCGCCGCGCTCGGCGCGGGCTTCGACTGCGCCAGCCGCGCCGAGATCGAGGCCGTGCTCGCGCTCGGCGTCCGGCCCCGCGACATCGTCTACGCCAACCCCTGCAAGCCCGAGCCGCACCTCGAGTACGCCGCCGAGGTCGGCGTCAGCCTCGCCACCTACGACTCCGAGGAGGAGGTGGCCAAGGTCAAGCGCTGCCACCCGAACTGCGAGCTCCTGCTCCGCCTCAAGGGCCCCGACGGCGGCGACGCCAGGGTCGACCTGGGCACCAAGTACGGCGCGCACGCCGACGAGGTCGTGCCGCTCCTCCGCGCCGCCCAGTGCGCGGGGGTCACCGTGGCCGGCGTCTCCTTCCACGTCGGCAGCGGCGCCAACAACCTCGCCGTGTACCGCGGGGCCATCGAGGCCGCGCGCGCCGCGTTCGACGCGGCGGCCGCCCTGGGGATGCCGCCCATGCGCGTCCTCGACGTCGGCGGCGGGTTCGTGTCCGGCCCCACGTTCGACGAGGCGGCGGCGGTCATCAACGACGCGCTCGCGCAGCACTTCGGCGACCTGCCGTGCGTGGAGGTCATCGGCGAGCCGGGGAGGTACTTCGCCGAGACGGCGTTCACGCTCGCCGCGCGCGTCATCGGGAAGCGCACGCGCGGCGAGGTGCGCGAGTACTGGATCGACGACGGCCTCTACGGCTCGCTCAACTGCATCGTCATGGACCACTACGTGCCGACTCCGAGGCCGCTCGCCACCCCGCGCCCCGGCGAGAAGACCTACACCTCGACGGTGTTCGGGCCGACGTGCGACTCCCTCGACACGGTGGTGACCGGGTACCAGCTGCCGGAGATGAGCGTGGGCGACTGGCTCGTCTTCGACAACATGGGCGCGTACACCACTGGGGCCGGTTCCAACTTCAACGGCTTCGCCACGTCGGACATAAAGATCTACGTGGCGTACTCCAGCTGAACGGGAACGTCGACGGCGTTGGGATTGTTAATATATTTTTTCTTTCTTCTTTTAGATCAAAGCAAAATGGTCTTTCCAGAAGCTGTTCTTTTTTTAAGGAATAATTAAGTTTGTTCTTTCAATGTACTTGGTTCCATTTGACATGTATCGATTGCCAGAAATTGAGTTATTTTGTGGCAACATCACCCTTGTGTCATGAAACATATTTTTCTAATAAAATAGAGAATTTCATTAAAGTTTGCAGCTAAAAATTAAAAGAGATTATCCAAGGACAAGCCTTCGAAGGTTCTTCAGTAGCCTTTTCAAACCGACTCACTTGTAATGAGCCATCAGCCCATGAATCAATTCATCTTTATCTTGATTTATCTTCACCGGAAAACACATGGTTCTTGCACACTATAAGAACCGACCCCAGAATATAAGTCGATCTATGCATGCACAATAAACTACAATATAGTCCGATTTACACGCTCGAACTATTGCAAAAGTCCGATTTCAACCTTTAACTACGAAACCGGACAACATAGACCATCTAACTATCAAAACCGGGCAAATTTGGCCCTTGAGTGGTTTTGAAGGTGGTTTGTATTTTTAAAATCTAATTAGATCTAAAAAATCAAAACTAATTCATTTCAAATCAAAAAAATATGAAACTAGTCCCAAAATTTTGCTAAAAATGTAACCTATATATTATTGCTCCATTTGAATCTTAGTTATTCAAAAATAATAGGTATAACTACAAGCAATCAAATATTACAAACATAAAAAAATTGAATCTGAATAACTAACAAGTATTGTGCCAATAGATAGGTTACACTTTTAGAAAAAAATTTATACTCATTTTGTAATTTTTTTACTTCAAATGAATTACTTATGAATTTTTAGTTTAAAATTGAATATTTTTATTCTCATAAAATAGAAAACCACCTAAGGGGCTAAATTTGTCTGGTTTGAACAGTTGGATGGCCTTTGTTATCCGGTTTCATAGTGAAAGGTTGAAAATCGGACTTTTGCGATAATTAGAGGATGTAAATCGGACTTTTTCATAATATAATTACCATGTATACCCCTGGCATGAGAAGAGCAATTGGCTGGACCCTGTGGCGATCCCTCTCCAACGTTTTTCATGCCAGGCGAGCTGACCTCTCGTACGTCCTCCCTGTGCACACATCTACGGGCCTATTTGGCAGGGCTCCGGCTCCTCCAAAAATGGCTCCGGCTCCGGTTTTTCTGATGGAGCGGCTTCTCTGGTGGAGCTGGAGTCGTTTTGCAAAACATTTGGCATAACAGCTTCACATGTTGGATTGAGGTGGTAAAATATCGAAATTGACCTTCTCTATATTTTATTTTTTATTTTCTTTATTTTCTTTCTCCTCTTTTCTTTTTCTTTCCGTTTTCCTTTTTACCTCCAAACCTCTTATCCATTTGGCCCTCTTATCCATTCGCCCCCTCCCCTGACCCGTCCCCATCTCACAGCTATGACCCCCTTTTGCCTCCTTTGATTGCTTGCCCAGCCATAGCCGGTGGCCCTGCACCCCCTCCCCCTCGATGCAGCAGGCCGCCTCTCCTGGTCATCCGCCTTCGGCGCAGGGTAGCTTTGTGCCAGCAGCTCAGGCCCTTCGATGCCTGCAGCAGGCCACCTCCTGGACCCGCTCCCGGCGCGAGGCAGCTCCATGCCGGTGGCTCGGCGCGAGGCGGCGACAACCCCTGGCCCCTCAACGCCTACAGCAGGCCGCCTCCTCGCCCAGCGCCGGTCTCGTCGTCCACCTCCTCGGCTGCGGACTCCTCACCAGGGAGGAGCTCAAGCCCGAGCAGCAGCAAAGAGGATGCTGACCGGCGGTGGAGGTGTTTATGGCTGTCGCGGGGGCAAAGGAGGAAGACGAGATGGAGTTGGAGGAGCCGCGCGGAGCCACGTTTTTGTGGCTCCTTCTCCATCGAATTGCTCCAGAGAGCGGGAATCGGGGGGCTTCATTCACCTGCCGAAGCCAGAGCCGCAGCGGGGCACGCATTTGGAAGGGCTCCCGCAGAAGCCGGTTTTGAAGCCACTGCTGGAGCCGTGCCAAACGGGCCCTTCGTCAGAGTCCCGGCCGGAGCCCCACCACCCTTCTGCCTTCTGGCTACCTGATGAGTGTGGGAATTCATGAGTGTGTCACATGGCAAAAAGATTCGTCGCACTTAATCTTGAGGATCTAGGCTGCCGGTTTTGTGGACCTCTTTTCGTTTGTCCTTAACCGTGCGTCGTTCTTCCTGCTTAATCTCGGCAGCGTAAATTTTGATCCCGTTGGATGCTCCTGCTAGCTCTTGCTTCATTGCTGCACTAGACAACTTCAACCTACTAGACACCTTCACTAGACAACTTCAGCCTACTAGATACTCCCTCCGTTCCAAATTATAAGTCATTCCAAGAATCTTAGAGAGTCAAAGTTTTTCAAATTTGACTAAATTTATATGACAGGATAATAATATTTATGATACCAATTAAGTATCATTAGATTCTTTGTTAACTATATTTTCATAGTGCACCTATTTGATGTTATAAATTTTTATATTTCTTTCTATAATTTTGGTCAAACTTTGAGATGGTTTGATTCTCCAAAATTCTTGAAATGACTTATAATTTGGAACGGAGGGAGTACTTAATTTCAATAGACAAGTTCAGCTTCCACACCAAGGGCATAAAGGGTGGTTATAGGGATGGGTGTGGATGTTTTTAGCGAACGTGCCTGAGCACGTGTTTCACTGGGGAGGATGGTTGCGGGTTTCATTTGGCCGTCCTTTTCAGTCTTATAGTAATTTATATATATCTCGTTCAGCTTAGCAGATATATATTTGCGAGTTCCAAACACCTAGCGAAACATATATTTCATCTTCTTTACCTGTCTCCATTGTTCATCTGAATATGACAAATAATATATCTAAATTTTAAATATACCCAATAAAAAAACACAAGGAAACACTACAACAATCGTGAGTTTTGCTGAAAGTTTAATCAGGCGGCCAAGGGTGATTGCTTTGTCTATTGTTTTCTGCTATACTCTGTGTCGGTACCCCAGGACTGGGATACCCCCTCTTGCTGTGTCTAGGCAAGAGTTTCGTAGTTATCCTTAACTACGCACTGACGGCCGAGCAGCCGGAACCCTTTGGTCTGGAGCCCTACTCTCCCGACAAACGGCCCGGACCCGCTCCCCGCTTGGGGAAGGTCCGGTGGCGCCGCGTGTCCCGGAGAAGGTAGCTCTCAGCCAAAACAGCTGGGGCCCCGGACCTCCTAGGGAGTACCGGACCCCCGCCGGGTCCCGGATCCCCATATACTATCCGACACCCCGCCTGGGCTGGTCCGGAGCAGCCACGTGTCCACAGGTGCGGGCACGCGCGCGGAGCCGCGTGGCTTCCACTGGAAGCCACGCCTACCTACCGCATTCAAAGCGGTAGCCGGAAGTGCGCACTGCCACAGCAGAGCCCGATGCGACTTTTGCCATGTTGCACTATTGGTCGCGTGTTACCAAAGCGCACAATGCAGTCGCTGGCGCCGCCCACGCCACGTATGTCAGTCTACTATGCCAGTTGGGCATGACGGCTCGGCTTCGCCTATTATGACGCCTACATGGTAGCCTCGACAGACTACGCCGCATGCTACATTGCCCCAACGGGCGCCTAGCTGATGGGAAAAATAAAGACTCCCTTCGGTCAAGATAATCGACAGGGCGATGAAGCGTATCCAAGAAGAGATTCTCAACCGTTGTAGCTCCATTAAAGCTTTCTGCGCAATATACTATACATCCATGTCAGACCCACCTGTCAGGGTCTGAATGCCTGTGTACGCGTCCCCTTGGTCTATAAAAGGGAGACGCTCGCTAGAGAAAGGGAAAAAAAGCCCCCCAGGGGCAGAGGATAGACTCGTTCACACCAAGAGCAATACACCTCACAGTGGACGTAGGGTATTACGCTCCGGCGGCCCGAACCACTCAAAAGCCTGAGTGTTCTTGTGTTCTTGCCCCCAAGCTAGATTGCCCTAATCGCTCAGCACTTTCCCGAGTACTTTCCCTCTGGGATTAGGCGGGTGCGTTCCGCCACCCGGCCGTGGGTACCCAAAAAGCTCACGACACTCTGTATCACATAAATTGGGCACATGGGTTAATTGATTATTACTGCTATAATTGCCTTTCTAGCTAGGCGAATGATACGAACACAAATGCTTGAACATTCTCTGTTTTTTTTTGGCACAAAGGATGTAATGGTACCCGAAATTTCCGGTCTGGTGCTTCGTTAATCACCCCGTGCGCTCCGTTAATCCTTCATCTTAAGGTCAACGGGTTTGACACCTCGGAGATAAAGATCTACTCCACCTGAGCAAGAACATCGTTGACGATGTCAGGACAGATATTGAAGCAGGGGTTTTAATTTTTTCCAGTTCTTGTGAAATGAAATTCTACCACTTTTCTCTAGAAGTTCTTGGTTCAATGTAATTTATTTTACATTTAGGTGTTACTTGTAAAAAAAGTAGTATATTTGATCGTTAACTACTACCCATTAGTAAATACATGATATCGCAGCATTTTCTTTAGCTTGCTCTAGATGTCATCCGATTATATATATGAACACAATGCAAAGGCTTAGGCATCTTACGTGCACACATCTCTATGCACAATAGATTAAATTCAATTGGCTATACGATTCCAGGGATGATCACAAACATGAATTCTTACCTGCACATGGACTTTCTAAAAAAGGGCAAAGTGACTTGTTTTTTAGATAAATTTTGAATCATAGAATGAATTTTTGTTTTTGGGACGGAGGGCGTGCATATTTTATTTAAAGGTTAGGGTACTTCTTAGTTGATATAAAAAACGCGACCAGGGAAGACGGCAAGACCCTCCCACCATATTTCATTAAGAGGAAACAAACTGGCTTCCGGTCGCGAAAAAACCCCCGAACCCTAGCTGCGCCAGCGAGGAGGATTTTTCTTGAGCAGCACCTAGGATTCGAGCCCTGGGTGGGCGGGCTAACGGGCTGCATAGACAACTATATGCACTACCACTGAGCTACAAGCTCATCTGCACTTCTTAGTTGATATCATGATCTAAATGTAAAATTGCACCAGTTTGAATCCTTCATCCTATTAATATTCCTGAAAAAGCATCTTCAGCCAATTTTGTTTTGCAATGTGTGGCTTGTTTTTGGGATAAAATTTGTAATTCTCTTTTGATTTTACCTATTATGTAATGACACCTTTTCTAGCAAAATACTGAGACTATCAGACTTAGTTTTTCTAGCCTTCACTATGTCCGAACACTTCATTCATTGGAGGTGCGGCTCAACCGAACATATTTTTTCTACGTCTCTAAATTTGCCTCAACTAGCTTCATGCCCGTGCGTTGCCACGGGCGAAATAAAATTTCTAAAAAATATTAATTTTCATATAATGAAATATTTATAATGATATGTAATAATAAACAGATATAAAGACGATAAGTTGTCTCATAGGGATTTTGCATTAGGGGCATGTTGTTCCATTATCCCGTTCAGATTAGCAAAATCCGATTCAATAGAAATAGATGTATGCTATGGGTTGCTACAGATAGTATAATATGTTCATTGCAATGCACAAAGCTATCCATTACTCTCTCAAAATGAGACAACCTTTAATAGTTGAAGACCCACATATTTTATCTGTACTCTGAGCTCCTGCATTTTACAGCTCCTGCATGTGTCTCCATCACTTTGATTACTCCAGGCACATGGTGGTCTGTACAAGCCATATCCCATGAGGAGGTACTCCATTGGTATAAGCATCGCATGTGGCTGCCCCTCCACGGATCCACAAGCTTGCACCTGTGAAGATATCAAACTTGGCATGTAAACCTCAAAAACAATTCGTGCAAAAAGCTCAAGTGTGGGCAAATAGATACCTCAAAAGAGCACTGTATCACCTATCAAGCTTTGCAGTCTTGTGAACAGCCTCAGCATGGAACTGGGAATTCTCACCAATAAAAATTAAAGGCTCTCTGTCAAATCTTTCTCCTTTACAGAATGGCAAAATATTGATTCCACCAACTCGGATATAAGCTGACAAACTCATCGATGGTTTGGGCAAACCGCCACACGTTCATGCACTGTCATTGATCTAGAAACTTTATGAATTAAGAGAAGAGACTTCAACATCATAAATTGAAACAAATACATGGTAGCTATAATGAAGGATGAAAAGGCTTAGTGCATACAATTTCTACAAGCCTGCACAATATCAGATTTAGGCTCAGTAGAGCATCCATGTAATCCCTGGGGATTAGAAATTGCAATAAAAAAGTTCAATTAACAGTTATGAAGCACCACATGATGTAAAATAAGCTCATCAGTTACCTACCGAAGTAGCGTTGCAGCAAAATATCCTTCACAACATTGCACATCCCATAATAATATAGCAAATTTGACATAACCTAATGATCTTTTTTATCAGTATAGCATCATCATTCTGCAGGGAAAAGGTTTACTGACACCTAAATATTGAAGGTACCTTGTTATAAAATCACTTTGACCATAACGGAGCTTTACATAGAGGTGAATGGAGGATATACAAGACATAGTACACGCTCCCTATAGTTTTACAGCAACCAAGAATGCTAGATTACTAAGCATTCACCAAAGCAGCAGTGACACCTAAGCACATAACAGAATCCAATCTGAAGAAAAGAAAATTAGTTACTTCACAGGTCTCAACTGAAATTATCTGAAACTAACACATTCTCAAAACATGAGAAGATCTTACCCAAAGATGAGAAATGAGAATGGTACCCACCAAATTATCTGAAACTAACACATTCTCAAAACATGAGAAGTTTAGACTACTCAAATTATCTCATAGAAATGAGAATGACACTCACCAAGCCTCCACCTTCATCATCATCCAAATCTCAGGTAGTTGCTCCACTAACTTGCACACCCGCTTGGTCTGTCACAGCTGAAACCTGGCCAATAGTTACTATAACGTCAGACAGCTAAACATTTATTTAAGTCCAGCTCCAGTAACTATGAAACACGATGTTTTACCTTTAATTACTCTTCCTGCAATATCAAGTTGCCCATTTAAACTCTGAGCCGCTTTTGCGTCTTCAAGGCGTGCAAACTAAATTATGAAAATACAAGTGGTGAGAATTAAATGCCAACAGAAAACAAAATAGCCTCCTATAGAAATACTTACCTGCACAAAACCAAATCCTTTGCATAGCCCAGTGAGTGGATCCAGTGGCAGCTGGACAAGCTCGACCTGTCCAAATGGTTCGAATACCTGGCAAGATTTAAATGATATGAATAATCAAGAGTCAAACTTACTCCAAGCACATAAAAGTTAGACAACAATATGTTTGACAAGGACGACAAAGATCTGTCGCAATTGCTCCTCATTGATGTTGGAGTGAAGATTCCCCAACATACAACTTCCTTGCTCCACCGGAAGCAGCTCCACTTGAAGAAGCAGTTGACTGAACTAAGTTCTTTTCAGCCTCTGAAGGCTTGACCATCACTTGTTGACCAAGAAGCAGCTGACCAGAAAGAGCTATCGCCATTGGAACAGACATAGCATCATATAATTCAATGTACCTGCATAATGTGAATAGCAGACAAAAATCACACTGGAGCCAAGAATTGATCGATCCCGTGGCTAACCTAGTTGCCAATGTAGTCCATGGCGCTAACGCTGATGGTGGAGACGTTGAGGTTCTGGAGGTACTTCGTAAGGCCTCTCCTCACTTAGACCATCAAGAAAATGACCATCTGCTTGCTCATGATCCTCACGAACGGCGACCGGTTCTTCTTGCACAGCGCACCACCGTGCCGTCAAGGTCCAGATCGAGGTCCGGGATCATTGGTAGGTTGTTGTCAAAACAGCGGCTGGTGTGGCCATCACCTGGGGCTCCCCTCGGACCACGCATCCATCGTTGTTGCCGCCGCCACGTGCCGACATCCCTCGAGGCGAAGCTGACCTCCTTTTATCTTTTGTCTAGCTACAGCTCCTGGGGGCCGGCGGCCGGTGCCTGAGATCGATACCTGTGCGGCAAGCGGCGGCAGCGTGGAGGTCCGCCGGGGAGGCCGGAGGCGTCCGCGACCCACCGGAGAGGCCAACATCGGCGCAAACTTTAAGCAGGCGGGGGGCGCACCCGCGTCCGGTGAGCAAGGACGAGGCCGGCAGCGCCTCACATCGATGACGAAGCGTGTGGAAGCCAGATGCGTCCGCGCAGGCGGAGATCCAGATGCGGCGCGTTGATGGCCGCGCGTTGGAGGAGCGGGCTTCCGATGGTGCGGGCTGCGGCTCGCGACCGGCGGAGCGACAGCGGGGACGGCGGGCGGGGACTGAGCGGCGGCGGCGCGGATGGGGAGGAGGGACGAGGGCGACAGGCGAGGGATGCCAGATGCGTCCGCGCATGCGGAGATCCAGATGCGGCGCGTTGATGGCCGCGCGTTGGAGGAGCGGGCTTCCGATGGTGCGGGGCTGTGGCTCGCGACCGGCGGAGCGACGGCTGGGACGGCGGGCGGGGACTGAGCGGCGGCAGCGCGGATGGGGAGGAGGGCCAAGGGCGACAGGCGAGGGAGGGCGAGGGCGGGGGCGGAGGCGGAGGCGGAGGACGGCGGATGGAGAGGAGGGGGTGGACGAGGGGAGGGGTGGATCGGACGGGAACGATGGTAGTACGGACGATCTGCCATCGTCCGAGGCAGGACGAAGCGGGGTGCGACGACGGGTCGCACGGGGGACGGACGACGTAAAAAAACGTCCCGCTTGCTGAATTTTTAGGAGTAGAGAAGAGATGATCGATGTGACCGCTTTGGAGAGGTGGAATCCACGTCTACGATGTTTTCATCAATGGAGGCGCAAACGCAAGCTTGCCCCTCAAGTTTGCACACCCTAACTATACTTTTACCATCTTTTTTTTTGAATTACACCAGGAGCACTGGTACATCATTTAAGAACTCGGTTAGAGCACCCACGCTGACCGCGCGCTCAAACGCAGGTGAGGCTACCTGGGTGGTCCCAGAATGCGCCTACTGAGCAACTCACACCCTAACACCCTAACACACACGCTCAGCCTCCCTCTGGGGAATTTTCCCCGGTGAGACGCGCGGGTTGTCCCCGACGGGGATCGAACCCGGGCGGGTGGGCTGCACACCGGCAGCGCTCACCACCCGAGCTAAGCTCGGTTCTCTACTTTTACCATCTGGCTATAAGCAAGTTTCACCTTGTTTTCGCATCAGTTCCTAGCTCACTGTACATACTTTAAATGTTGACGTCCTCCCGTTAACACCAAAAGGCAACAAATGCTGACCTTTGGCACCTATGTGATGTTGATTTTGAGCTGGTGGTATAGAGACATCGAGATGCATGTGAATCGGCCAAGTGGGGAAGCAAACATAATTAAGATCGATACATGTTGGGACATACCTACCCTATCCTTCGTTACAAGTGGTGTGGTATTAATAATTGGTATTGTGTACCTAGCTTCATTTCTGCTTAAGATTCGACTATGTATCAAGTCATGTCTGGAAAACAAATAAAAATTAGTAACTAGAAAAAAAAAGAATTGATACGGTCAACATAAATTTATCGACAACTCAACTCACTTATAAACTAAACTCTTTAATTATAGTCTAGCATAGAAAAAAAAAACTCCATTTGCAGCATGCGCTTCAGCTCGTATCAGCTGCGTCGGCATCTCAGGATTCAAAGGCGAGAATATTCTTTTTCATTCAACAACTAACTTTTTGTTTCTCAAAAAACAACCCGTGTAGTAGGGTTGTAACGGATCGTGACCCCAGTGCTTTCACCAACCAACTTGACCCTTGTATATTTTTAATTCAAAATTATATAAAAAGTGTCCGGTTCTTTTAGGATCTAGCTCTTAAGATTATCTAGATTGAAATTTATTTAGAGCTCTTTACCGCAACTAATACTAGGTCATGATGCCCTGCCAACTTTCTCCGAGCCTCTAAGTGGCACATACGCTACAGTGGCGGACCTAGGGATCGAAAGGACTCTGGGCCAAACCTAAGACAATTCTATTAACAACTCCGTTAGAAAAAGATAGCAACCACAACCGATCAAATTTGAACGGCTAGCTATGCGAATTGTGACTAGTTTATAGGCCATCCTCTTTTAATTGTTTGGTCTCTAGCACGTGCCGTCTATTTCTCTTTCTTCTCTTAGCAGTGGCCAACGCACAAAAGAACTTACGTTGCGATGTGCTAGCATTAGCTTGTTACTAGTCTATCAATTCGTGCTCCTATCTAATAATTATTTATCTCACACTCTATTTAATCAATTAAATATTCTAATCCAGTACTGCAAATATATATATTTATCATTATATAATTATAATAAATATGATGAGTTTAGTTACTAACAATTTTTTCTCACTTCGCATCACACCACCATATATGTTTGATATGTGTTTAATTGAAAATTTTGTTTGAGATATGTGAACAACATGAAAATTGGTATTCTTATCTCTTCTCTTATACATGAATATATAGTGACAAACACATTATGGTTAGTATGTTTATATAAATAAAAACATGAATAATTTATTAATAATGATAGCAATAGTAATTTAGAATTATATATTGATGCGCTTTAAAATTTATTATAATAACATAATTTTGATTCAGATTTGGGGTTCATTTTAACTTTTTATTATGTTATCATTGGATAATATATATGAAAATTTAGGGGGTTATTGATATTATTTTATAATTGCATAAGTGGGTAATTTACATGAAGATTAGGGGGTTACTTTAGATTATTTTCTATAATAGCAGAGGTGGGTAATTTAGATACATGTTTAGGGGATTATTTTAGTCTATTTTTATAATGGCAAAGATAGTTAATTTATTAAAAAGATAACAGACCCAATGGCTATTATGATTAGAGTTGCCGAATTGATGGCCAGATGTTTCTGATTTTTGTGAGAATTTGTAGGATTTCTCTATTTTTTTTAGACTGTCCACCTAGGATTCTAGGTGGCTTCGTTTGGAGGCTTCAAAAGGAACCTTCAATTAGTAATAGTAAGATTGCAGTTATGGCAAGGGAGCCCGGCTAGTGGCCAGGGTGGCCGGGCTTGGGTCCGCCGATGATAAGCTACTAGCTGACCTTGACGTGTGTTATCACTATTGGCACTAAAGATTTGAGTTTCCCCCACTTCTTCCAAGCATATACGAATGTTATTTATTACAATAATGACAAAATGTCTGATACAGCGGAAGCGAAGTACAAAATACGAATGAAGTTCTCCGAAGCTGAAGCAGGGCGCCACAGGGACGTCGACTGGGAGACGAAGCACCTAGAAGTCCTCGTAGTCCTGGTAGCGCTGGACGAACTCCCTCGTGTCGGCAGGAACTGAGCAGCAGTAGCGTAGCCAAGAGGAAAAAGTAGAGAAGAGGCAAGGGTGAGTACACAACTTGTACTCAACAAGTATAACACAAACTATGAGGCTCTAGGCTGGCTGACTCAACTGCATTAGCTTTTAAGTGTTGGCAAAATTTTATTAAAGCTATTTACTACGAGTTGATGAATTACCGTTAACCCGGTTACATAGTAATTAATCAGGATTAATTAAGAAACTACTGGGAACCAAACCGAAACCAAGCCACCAAGATAACCCCGAGAAGCACCTCCCTCGTCGGAAGGAGATAACTCCACTAATCAAAAGGAGGATCTGGGCCGCTCATAACCGTGAGCACGGCTAGTATACCAGTTTTATACTCTGCAGAGATTGCACATCTTTACCCACAAGTCGTGAGCTACGCCAGTTGTTCATCACACTTCCTTAGGTGAGATGACTAGCGACTCACTACGAGGCCTTTACAAAGAATCTCGTTGGTAAGGCGTAACCGCGAGAGTTAGGTCGGCGACGATGGGGCCCACCTCCAGGGGTACAAGCACAGGAGCGCAATCCAAGCACAGACCAAGCCGGAGGAGCAGGGACCATTGAAGCTTACTACTCTTGCCCCGCAGGTAAGTTACTCCAAACCAAAAAGATCTAATTATTACGCCAAGTCTATCCCATTCTAGCCTTGTGGTAGCGCTGTTGTCCCAGGTTGTCGCTCTATGAACCGGTCCTTATGGAGAGTGGCCAACCAAGCACTAAGCACCGTGCTGGCCCCCTAAACTATGTTTCTACAAAAACATCTTTTAACGAGACGTGAGCCACTCATCCACACAGAGGGCCACTCTCAGAATTAAGTTCAAGTAAACCATTAATCAAATTAATTAAAAAGGACCAAAGTGTGTTATAGCGCAGCAACCTAGCACAACTAACCAAAATGCAACACAAAGGTATATTTAAAGGATATAAACTGGCTAGGAAATCCTTAAAGGCATACAGAATTAAAATGCAGTATGAAATTGTATTTAAAGTGATAGGTTGTTCATGTTACACTTGCCTTCCTCGTACTGCTCTGGCTGCTGCTCAAACTGCTCCGAAGATGGCTGCTCCGGGTACTGGTACTGGGGCTCCTCAGATGGATCAACTTCTACTCACAAACACATGGCCAAAACAATGCACGATAATAAGCATACAAGCAAACTCTAACAAAAAGCTAAAGAACAGTACATCAATACATAAAAACAACAAGAAAAACTAAGTCTAAACTGTTCTACTCGTTACAACGATCGCGTGGATATAAAGAACGCTAAAAACGGAGCTAAAACACATTTTCTAGGCTAAAAACAAGTTCTAGGGGCTTATTTGTAAGAAAACTGAAGTTTCAGGGGCTTTTCTGCTAAAACCGAGGGCCTGGACGTAATTAAACATTAACTCCAGGGTCTAACTCGCAAAAAGGACTAAGCCTGGACGGCGGGTTCAAATTCTAGGAAGCTCAGGGGCTAAAGTGTTAAAAACTGGACCTGGATATAATTATTTTTCAACGCGCTAGGACTGCGGGTTGATATCTAGTAAACCGAGGGTCTCTTTAACAATTTTACCAAGCCGAACCGGTATCCTTGGATATGGGCCGTTGGATCGCGATCCAGCGGCTCAGGATGGCTCGGGCTTGGATCTAATCTGGTGCGTTGATTCGGGATCGGGCGGCCACGGGCGGTTGGGGTGCGGGCGGCGGCGGGTTCTCGCCGGAACAGAGTTCCGCGGCGGCGATCTCACCGGAGAAGACCAAGAAGGCGCCCCGGTGCATGGTTTGGCCTGGGATTTAGCCCAAACGCTCGAGAACGGCATGCGTGATGCACTGGAACGCTCGGAGAGGCGGTGCGGGACAGGGAGAGGGGTTCTCACCGGCGAGGGCGGCTCGGCGGCGGTGAAGTTCGCCGGCGGGTGGTGTGCTGACCTCGGGAGCGGGCTAAGGGCCTAATCAACTAGCGCCAAAGGAAACTCGGGGATCCAGGGTGCTCACCGAGGGCGCGGGGCGGACGGATTCGCGGCGCAGGGGACCGGCGGCGGGGGAGTTGAGCGGCGGCGCTCCGGTGACCAAATTGACGCAGGCGCGAACGGCGGTAGGGGCAGCGAGTCCGGGGGCGAACCTGGACCCAAGACGAAGCTTCAGCGGCGGAACTCGGTGGCGGGGGTGCGGCGGGGCTTTGGGACCACGGCGGCGCAGGGGGTGCAGGGGCTCGGCGCGGCGGAGCTGTGCGAGCGGGCGGAGCTAGGGCTTCGTGCGGCGGCTGTGAAGGGGAGGGCGGGTCCGCGGGGTCGTTTAAAGAGCCCGGACCGAGAATCTCGGCGTGCGGGATAGGGAGGAAGGGCTGCGGGGATCACGGCGAGGTCAGCGGATTCTGTTCCGCGAGCGCGTCGCGGGGAAGACGATGCTGGCAGGCTGGGCCCACGGGTCAGCGGCGGGGCGTGCTGCGAGCGGCTGAGCGGGCGACGCGGGCGAGCCGGGAGTGGGAGGGGGCCTGACGAGCGGGGCCCGGTGGCAGGCGGGTGATGGGCGCTGGCTTGGACTCAGGCGAGCGGACTGGGCTGGAGCGTCGGAGCGCGCGCGGGGCGACGCGGGCCGAGCGGGGTGCGGGCGGAGCGCTGGGCCGCGTGCTTGGGCCGAGCGAACTGGGCCGCCGGGAGCTGGGTCGGGCTGAGAGGGTTTTGGGTTTTCTGGGCGTTGGGCTTTCTATTTTCCTTTTCTATTTCCTATTCTTCTCATTTCTTAATCTAATTCAAACAAAGTTTGAATTCAAATATGGATTTGAATTCAAACTACACTCAAATAAAAGTATGCACCAGCATGAATGCAACACAAAAATTAAACCTATGATAAATTTTTAATTATTAAGGAACAAAATTGAATTAAATGCCATACTAAACACAATAAACCTTAGAAATTTAAATAAAGCCAATTAAATTTATTAATAAATGCTGAAATTTAAATTAGGGTGTTACAGGCTCCAACACCAACCAGGTAATCCATCTCTCTGAATTATCCTGAACGTTCTCCCCTTTTATATGCACACATACTCTGGTTGATTATAATCCTTTCTCTAGGACACAACTGAAGAAATCCTTAGCACTGGAAGCCCATCACAACAGAGAACCGCTGTTCATGAAGTCGATACTGGAACAACTGAAATCCCTGAACAGCAAGAAGCAACCATCGTCCAAGCAGAAATTCGCAGCGAAGAAACTGCAACAGATGATGTGACGATGGAAGCCCAACCCAGAATTCCCGAAGCTCTGATAGAGACGCGTGACGAACAAGCCGACATAGCCGATGCTACTGCCGCTGCCCCAATTGAGCTGATCACACTTGGATCGACCATTGCTTCTTCCTTACAACAGGTAACACTACAAGAGCCACTTCTAAATCAGCCGATAACTCCATTAATGCACTTTGCCCCCACACTAACTCCAATATTTTCACAGGGCTTTGATATTTCAGACTTGCTCTCCTTTGACCGGCAACAATGGGTCTGACTGCCCTTGGAGCAAAGGTACCAACTCCATAGCAATCGTCTAACCTGGCAGATCAGCTTCAACTCATCAAGGGTCTGCTCTCTGCTCCAATCAGTACCCTGGTCGATGACTCTAGAGAAATACAGAAAATCCTGGAGTAGATAGAATCCCAACTCCCAGAGTCACTTCAGGTCAAGCTTTGGCCAGTCGGCCATCTTTTCTTCTTTCGGGCAGAAGTGAAAGCAGCACAACAGAGAATAGATTTACATCATTCTCAAATCTCTCTGAAAGCTGACATTGCTCAGAAGTGCAAATTGCTCAACCAAAAGAAAGCAACTCTGGATGCTAAAGCTGACATCTCCGAGAGTACAAGGCGGCTAAACCTCCTGGAAAAGGAACTGATGGAACTAGAAGAAAAGGTCCGCACCACCCAAAGACTGATCCAAGAGGAGAAAGCCTCGATTGCAAACTCCAAGCAAGATGCCCAAGAAATGACCGAGCAGATACGGGCAGAGTCGATGGTGACACATCGGCTGCCTTGCATCTCATATATTTTTTTTGCTGGCCAACTCAACGTGTTGGCCTCTCTCACTTTTTTTTGCCTCTTTTTTTTACTGGCCAACTCAATGTGTTGGCCTATTACAATGCAGCCAGATGGATCTCACCGGCTCTTTGTTAGTCGCCTTCCCACATTCTCGGAAAATACTTCTTGAGGTGTTGGCCATTGGCAGCTATAGGAAACTTGACACCATCTAATTCTTCAAGCATGTATGCATTCCCAGGCAGGACCTGATTAACCTTGTACAGTCCATGCCAAGTAGGAGACCACTTACCATACTTCCTGTCTTTAGTTCCCAATGGTAGCACTGCCTCCCAAACTAGGTCTCCAACCTGGAATTCTTTCGGCTTGACCTTTTTGTTGTATGCACGAACAACTTTAGCCTTATTTTCTTTGATCTTCTCAAGTGACCAAAGTCTTAGCTTTGTAAGATCCTCCACATTATCGCTCATCAAGCCTGCATACTCTTCAGCCGATAGATCATTCTGAAACTCAACACGCCTCGATCCGGCCGTGATCTCCCATGGTAACACAATGTCTTGACCGTAGACCGGATGGTATGGTGACGTCTTGATGGATCCGTGACACGAAATATGATATGCCCACAAAGCCTCTGACAACACCTCATGCCAGCGCCTAGGATATTCATCAATCTTCCTTTTGATCAGTTTGATAAGGCTCCGGTTGGATGCTTCAGCCTGTCCATTAGCCTGGGCATAATATGGGGATGATCTGATCAGCTTGAACCCCATGTCATCGGCAAACTTTCTAAATTCCTCTGATATAAAGACCGATCATCCATCGGTCGTGATAGTCTGAGGGATCCCAAACCTATGAATGATGTGCTCTTTAACGAAATTGATCACATCTTTTGATGCCACCGACCTCATGGGTACCGCCTCCACCCATTTTGTGAAATAATCCGTGACAGCTAACACCCATTGGTGACCTTTGCTAGATGGCGGGTTAATCTGGCCAATCATATCCATGACCTAACCCCTGAACGACCATGGCTTAATGATAGGATTCATTACTGATGCCGGTACCATTTGAATTTTGCCGAATCTCTGACATGCCTGACATCCCTTGTAATATTTAAAGCAATCCTCAAGCATGGTAGGCCAGTAATATCCCGATCGTCTAATCAGCCATTTCATCTTGTGAGCTGATTGATGAGTACCGCAGGCTCCTTCATGAACCTCATGCAAGAGCCGATTCGACTCCGAAGGCCCTAAACATTTAAGCAGCAATCCTTTCAAAGTCCTGTAGAACATGTCGTCTCCTATCAGAACATACTTCATAGCTTTGAGTCTTATCCTTCTGGGTTCCCCCCGAGCCGAATCCTTCAAATAATTGAAGATATCGGCTCTCCAGTCTCCAGGTTCTACAAACTGAACCTCTACGTCGACTCCATCGGCTGTTTCCTTGTATCCAGAAGCCATCTGTGCCAAATCATTGGCTTCACTGTTCAAAGTCCTTCGTATCCAGTGGAAATTAATGTACCTGAATCGTGACATCAACTCACGACACTGCATCCATATTGGAAAAAGAGCCTCATTCTCACATTTATATTCTTTCGTGAGCTGAGAAATCACCAGCTTCGAATCCCCAAATATTTCCACTGTTTCTGCACCAGCTTCCAAGAGTAATTCCATTCCCTTGCGAACGGCCTCATACTCTACTAAATTATTGGTGCATGGAGTAGCCATCCTGATGGAAAAAGAATATGTCGCCCCACGAGGCGATCCCAACAGAATTCCTACGCCGCACCCATCATCACAAGCCGATCCGTCAAAGAACATGGCACAGACACGTACAAAAAGTGCAGATACATCAGTGTTGACTCTGTCTGCAATGAGATCCGCCAGTGCCTGCCCCTTGACTGCCTTTGTAGGTTGATATCGAATATCGAATTCTAACAATGCAAACATCCATTTCCCCAGTCGGCCTTTCAGAATAGGAGCCGACAACATATGCTTGATGACATCCGATTTACATATAACGATCGTCTCCGCCGAGAGCAAAATATGTCGAAGCTTTGTACATATGAAGAATAAACAAAGACAAAGCTTTTCGATCTCAGGATACCTGATCTCGGCGTCCAACATGCACCTGCTGAGGTAGAAGACAACCCTCTCCTGGTCGTCATATTTCTGAATCAGAACCGAGGCGATGGAAGTGTCACCCATGGACAGATACACATAGAAAGGCCTGTCCTGCCGTGGAGGAACCAAAACTGGAGGCTTCGACAAGTATTTCTTGATTTCGTCGAAAGCTTGTTGCTGCTCTGCCCCCAGTGAAATTCATCCTCGGACTTGATCTTCACCAGACCCATGAACGGTTCGATACGCCCAGACAGATTAGAGATAAATCGTCTGACAAAGTTGATTTTGCCGATGAACTTTTGTAACTCCTTCTTCATAGTAGGCGGCTTCATTGTCTTTACCGCCTCCTGACTCTTCAAGCCGATCTCGATTCCCCGCTCATGCACCAGGAATCCTAAGAACTGACCGGCTGACACGCCAAAGGCACATATCTTTGGGTTCATTTTGAGCCCAAACTTCCGAGTCCGTTCCAAAACTTTACGCAAATCTTCCAGATGCCCCCCAGCTGACATGGACTTGATCACGACATCATCAATGTAGATTTCTACCAGCTTGCCGATGAGATCATGAAAAATGTAATTCATGGTGTGTTAATACGTTGCACCGGCATTTTTCAATCCAAAGGTCATAACCAAGTACTCGAAAAAGTCAACCGCGCCTCGTACTCTGAATGCGGTCTTGCTTATGTCTTCTAGCCAAGTACTCGAAAATGTAATTCATGGTGCGTTGATACGTTGCTTATGGTTGTAGCCAGCGTTACCGTCCATAAAGCTCAGCATTTTGTGACCGGCAACGGCGTTGATCAATGTTTCTGCTACGGGCATCGGATATTCGTCCTTTGGCGTCGCTATGTTGAGGTCTCTGAAATCCACGCAGACTCTCCATCGGCCATCCTTCTTCTGTACAGGGACCACACTAGAGATCCATTCTGCGTATCTGCATGGCCTGATGAACCCTGCGTCCAATATCTTTTGCACCTCTTTCTTGACCTCCTCCAGGACTTCAGCCTTCATCTGCCTTGCTCGTTGTTGAAACAGCCGAAATCCTTTCTTAAGCGGGAGCCGATGTTCGACGATGCTTCTATCCAGACCAGGCATTTCAGTATAATCCCACGCGAAACAATCCCGGTATTCCCTCAACAGTGCTATCATCGGCTCACGCAGACTCGGGTCTAGCTTCTTGCTGATAAATGTTGGTCGCGGCTTATCCCCGGGACCAATATCAACTTCCTCCAAATCGTCAGCTGATGTAAACCCGTACCCCAACTTGCCGTCGCCTGTTAAATCGACTGCAGACGCAGGCGACTCGTTATCATCTGCCACGTCGACAGCAAACACGGGGAGATGACAAAAGAAAATTTTCGGCCGACCGCATGGGCCGGCCATTTCTATATTACTCCTTGAAACTGAATGCTCATTAACTGACTAGCTACCGGAGCAGACCATTGTTTGTACATAATGTAACAACTTTAACTCCAAACATATATTACTCATTTTTTGGGGCCGGTCGTTGGGACCGGCTTCTCTAATCTTGCTGGATTCCGTAGCTCGCCAGGATGTTTTTACTCTGTGATGTCAGTGGATAAGACCAGCCTCAGCCCGTTTTTTGTCGCTTCGATCCGATCACAATCTTCAAGCGCGATCCCTGAGATCGGCTCTTGCCCTTCCGCATCCCAGGCGTTCATGTCTGTGAGCGAAACCTTGCTGGAGTCATCTGCACGGACCACCTCCACTTCATCGCCATCCCACTGGACCAAACACTGGTGCATCGTGGAAGGAACACAACAATTGGCGTGAATACAATCCCTCCCAAGCAGCACTGTGTATGTACTCTTACTGTTTACGATGAAGAACGAGGTTGGGACGGTCTTACGACCAACTGTCAACTCCACATTGAGGACGCCCTGCGCCTCTGACGGCTGGCCATTGAAATCATTGAGCATCACATTGGTCTTGATAAGATCAGCAGCGGAACGACCCAATCGGCGCAGCACTGAGTATGGCATCAGATTGACTGCGGCGCCAGTGTCGACCAACATCCTGTTCACAGGCTTGCCATTGATGAGGCCCTTGAGATACAATCCCTTCAAGTGCTTGTAGCTTTTCTCCTTGGGCTTTTCGAAGATGATTGGCTGTGGGCCGAGATCCAGCTGCGCAATGGCCAATTCCTCCGATTGGGGCGCCCGAAACTCCGACGGGAGCACGAACACCATGTTCACATCAGCCGATGGCTTGTCATCGGCTCTTGGCTGCTTGGGGCGCCACTCCCTCCTTGGAGGGCGCCTTTCCACCCTTTGCGGGTGCCTGACTTGCTCTGCGAGATCCGGACGCGCTTTCATCAGCACGTCAAGGTACCTTGCCTCCGCCTCTTCTAGATTGCGTAGGCGCTGCACCCTGCGCTTCTGTGAGCGGCTGAGCCCGTTAGGACACCATCGTGGACGATGATACTTATCTTCCTCTTCTGGTTCAAGATCATCCCTAGATGGCCGCCTAACATGGTCGTCGTGACGTGTTCTGGGCCCCAAGCGTTGGAACACCGATGTCTCGCCCGGCTGGCGTCCCTGAGGCCTGCACTCCAAGCAATCATCAATAGTAGGTAATCGGCTCATGCCAGAATTCCAACAGTACCTGAAGAACAGGCAATGCTAGTGGTCGCGTATAGCCTGGCGCCTCCCCAGCATTCTCCCTGTGTGGTGCTCATACTCCTCCACTTCTGATTCAAACCGGCGGCACAACTTGTACTGATACTGGTACTTTTCTAGAAGCCGATTGGAAGCTGGGAGCTGATTGCGGATGTGACGCACTTGTTCTTCAATAACATGTTGCTGTTCCGACTCGTCTTCATACTGCGGCCGTTTGCCAGAAGCGGCCTCTCTCCTCTACTCGTCACGGCGGCGCATGGGTCCTGCCATGTTAATCTGGAATGCTAAGTTCTGGCCCTTGGGTCCGAAATCTGACAGCTCTACCACGTTAGCTTGTGGAAACGGTTGACTGTCCACCTTCATTGTGTGTTGGGACAGAATTAATCGGCCTTGCTCGATAGCCGATTGGATCTGCTGACGTAGCTCCTTGCAGTCATTTGTGGCATGGGTGAACGAGTGGTTCCACTTGCAGTACAGCCTCCCCTGCATCTCTTGCGTTGTTGGCAGCTTGTGATTCTCTGGGAGCTTCAACTGCTTCTCCTTGAGCAGTAAGTCGAATATCTGCTCTGCCTTGGCCACGTCAAAGTCAAAGCCCTTCACAAGCCCCTTCTGTTTGACCCACTTGCACGGGACGGGGTTTGCCCCCCGGGTCCACTCTGCCACAACCACTTCTTGTTTCTTGTCAGAATCATCGGAATCACCTGCTTGGGCCATATTGACATGGCGCTTAAATTTTTCCTGATACAGCTCAGGGTGATAGTGTTCATACGCCGTAAGCTTCTGCACCATGTGTGCCAGCGAGGTGAATTCCAACTGAAAAGCCAGATTCTTGATCGGCTTAGCGAGCCCCAGAACAGCCAAATCAACTGTCTCTTTCTCTATGATGCGCGATGAGTAGCATCGATTTTTAACTTCTCTTAAGCGTTGGACGTACTTAGACACACTTTCCCCTCGCTTCTGCTTGACTTGGGCGAGGTCAGCAATCCCGGCTTCAGCAGCTTCTGAATGATACTGGGTGTGAAACTGATCTTCCAGCTGCCTCCAAGTCCGGATCGAATCTGGGGGCAGTGATGTATACCATCCAAAGGCTGAACCCGTGAGAGACTGGGAGAAGAAATAGACCCTTAGGATCTGACACTGAGATCATCACAAGCTGCGTTAGGTATCGGCTCACGTGCTCGATAGAGTTGGCCCCTTCTGACCCGCTGAACTTGGTGAACTCTGAGAGCCGATACTTGGGTGACAACGGGATCAAGTCGTAATCACTTGGATACGGCTTAGAATAGCCGATCGCCTTTCTCTTGGGCAGGATGCCGAACTGGTCCCTTAGTATTGCACTGACCTGCTCCACTCTAAGAACTCCTGGGGCCGAGGGCTCAGCACTCGGCCCGGTAGCGTACTTCGCTAGCCATGCCTGCTTCTCTGCATCTGCTCCTGAAGCTCCAGTACCCACCAGATGTCCCGTGTGTGTTGGTTGATATTGTCAGGTATGTACACGCACGTGTAGCCGTGCGGGATCTCTTTGGGCGGCTCGCTCAGGAACTGTCCCTCCCCGGGGGCACCGCCGATCTTGTAGACGAGGTAGATCGGCGACCTCTGCGGTCCTGTTGTCGCGAGCGAGTACGATACTGGCGGCCTAGATTGCAACGCAGCTCCCCCCTAAGGCTCCCCAGGACTGGTCCTGATGGGGTGTACTGGTTCTTGATCACCACCTGGACAACACGATGTGCCACACGCTCGAGCTTTATAAGACGCAGGGCGTGCCACCTGACCTATACCCGATCAGGAAGGTGTGAACGTGCTTGCAACGATTTGTCTGCATACACAAACACGTGGAAACGTAAGTCCGAGCCGTGGTCGGCTCCCCGGGACGACTCTTGCATCGGCTTTTAAAAGCCGATCGAGTCCTGGTGTCAGATTGGATCTGCTTGTATCCGGATATTGATAAATAAAGCAAATAACTGTAAAGTTGCTTCAATTAAATCTAGTTAATCTAATCCACGATGGTAAAAGCTTCACTGCTAGATCGGAACATCCTACACGTAATTAGGCCTAACGAGCGTAATAAATAACTAAACCTTAACCAGAATAGAGGCCTAAGAATAAGCAAAAACCGATTCCCGGATCTATTCCCTGTTAAGACTAAGGCAAAGCATCTAATACGTCACCGGATCATCCAACCCGTTTGCAAGGCCTAACCTAGCAGATATTACGCCAATTCTTAAGTATAAGAACAAACTGTAACAGATTAGATCTACTAGATGGAAAAGAAGCAGGATGTTGTCTCCGTGCAACTAATTCTATGCAACAAGAATTAGCATAAGATTAAAACGTGGCTGCACAGAAACAACATGATATTTGTAGATGGCAAGCAACAAAAGCACGATGAATCTACTAAAAGTCATGCTACAAACATCAGGATAACTAGCACTACTCGCCATAAAAAAACGCTTCAGTACGAGTAATACCAAGGTAAAAGCAAGAACAACGCTGCCCTGATCGTAAGGAGCGATCATGGCAGCATGACGCTTACTTGGATGAAACCCTAGGAATAGGGGTGGCGGTGCGCCAAGAGTTGTTGATTGCAACTGTGATGAAGTTTTTTTTTTACAAATATCATAGGGTACATATTTATAGTCCGGAGATTTGGGAAACAATCTAAACTAATGTGTTCATATCGGACTCTATCTCTAACTCAATCTGAACTAAGTCTAAAGATACATGGCCCACATGACCCAAATGCTCACGCAGGAGCCGATTCGTAAACCTCCTTCAACTTCTTAATTAAGCCCAACTCACTCGCGGCCCATTAATTAACCTGTTAAATTATGGCGATAACAGACAGACCTACCCTATCCTTTGATCGAAGATTATGGAAAACGACGGTAATCCATACAAGTGGTACTGATTATTAGTAATAGTATTGAGTGTACCTAGCTTCATTTCTGCTTAAGATTCGACTATGAATTAAGTCAGGTCTGGACAACAAATTAAAAATTAGAATCACCTAACTAACAAAAAAATGAACTCATACGGTCAACGTGAGTTTATCGAGAGCTCAACTCACTCATAAACTAAACTCTTTAATTAGTCTAGAATATAAAAAAACTCCATTTGCAGCATGCGTGCTTCAGCTAGTATCAGCTGCGTCGGCGTCTCAGGATTCAAAGGCCACAATATTCTTTTTCATATTCAATAACTAGCTTTTTGTTTTTGAAAAGCAATACGTATGGGTCATGCTGCCCTGCCAACTTCCTCCACGACTCTAACTGGAACATTTCAGAGATTCAGAGTGCACCCAGTGGGAACCAACAGAAGGTAAGCAGTATTATTCTTCCTAGCTAGAACTAATGATAAGTACTAATAATTATCTGACCTTGACGAGTGCTGTCACTATTAGCACTAAAGATTTTTTTGAAAAATATTAGCACTAAAGATTTGAGAATGATAATAGCTGACCTTGATGAGAATCGTCCTCTCGCCACTACTAAAGGATAGGGCAAGAACTTGCGTGTCCGTTGTTGGATGAAAGCGCTGAAATGAACCAACGACGACTTTGGTCGGCAAGTAAGTAGGTAGATGACCAGGCATCAAGTTAACAACGGTGGGTAGTAGTCAAGGACAGAATTAACGCCAAAGTTTTCCCTTTTTTGATTGATGATCTGCCGGTGAATCGTATCATCACCGGAAGCCTTGGGGCTGCGCGGCCGTTGCCCGCCCCCCCCCCCCCCCCCCCCAATTAGGTCAGCCTCAATAGTAGTGTCATGGACATTAAATTTGCTGACATGACAGAGTCATTATAAAAAGTGAGGAGGAGTTTCATGGTATGTGAGAAAAATGTTATCACCATAACACCCCTCCGGCTCGGTTACCTAGTTCAGTCTTGGTAACCATGTGATGACGACACTCACCACTGAGACTGGCCTGGTAACAGATTATGGTCCCAGCAATGTACAAAATAGTGGGCTACGAAAATTAGCAGAGAACTCTTCTCAGCCGCTATAGCGCCGCTGTAGCCCGCTATTTAGTACAATGGTGTTATAGCTGCATTGGTCGAAAAACGCTATAGCGCGCTATTTTGTACATTGGGTCATAGTGGTCTCGCTATTCACAATCTAACTTGGCATGAGATTAGAGTTTAAATATTTTTAGTTCAAAATTATATAAGATTAGAGTTCGATTTTTTTAGTCCTGCTTTTAGATTATCTAGGGGAGGCATGAGCGGAATAAAATCACGGTGGAAGAAAGATTGAGATTCAGTGACGTACGGTACGTGACTTACAAGTCACTGACATGTGAGCCCCATCAATTTCGGACCCACACGTCAGTGACTTTGAGTGACGTATCGTACGTCACTGAATTCGCGTCCGCGGGAGAGAGGGGGCGGAGGTGCCACGGCGGCTCTCGACTGTTTGCCATTGGAATTGCTAAGGGAGAAAACTCATGGGAGGCAGGCCACGCGCCGATGGCGTCAATGGCCCATGGGCTATGGCAATGTTGGCCACGTATTGCTGGATTAATTGTTGGCTGACCGTGTTGGAGGTTGCGGCCCAAATCTTGTTTTTCCTTTCATCTTGTCTTTTCATTTTGCTTTCCCGGTACAATAATGGTACATGTTTTAGTCTGCTTTTAGATTGTTTAACAGTGAAACATAGTTATTCCACGATATATTTCAGATTTTATATAGTACTAGATTAGTGCCCGTGTGTTGCTACGGGTAAGAAAAAAATATTACAACAATACAAAGATCATTCACCAAACTAATGAATATTGTCTAATCATGGTAACATGTAACGTGAAAACAGTTAATTAAAATTTTTTTGTTAAGATAATTAACCAATAAAATCCAGTCCCGAATACATAACCAACAAAATCTATTTTATATCATTTTCTATGATGCGCCTAAGTTAATGTTAGCAGGAAGTAGTTTCCAAAATTCCTTTAAAAATATTCAATTACAATTTGAATTAATGAAATATGTATTAGATCATCAACGTTATGGGAGATATTATGGCAACGTGCCCTCACTCTTGGCTCTCTGCCACCAATACCAGTCACGGGATCTGCCTTTATGGCGTCATTTACGTTAATTAATGCTATGGAGTAAAGCTTTAGTGAAATATAATATCTGTGATGAAATGAACCAGATTAAGAATCATTGGCCGCGATCCATCAGTACCATTACCCAGTCCTTCAAATCAACGTCCATGGTGCCCAAATCTTTCGCGTCCTTGTCAGACTCCTCGCCGTCCAAGGTCCACTCCTTCCTCGCACCTCTCCTGCCACTCATTGGTGTGGCTGCGGCAGCGCTCCTTGTCATCATGGAGCCGTCACTACCAGCCATCGCCATCTGCCCCACGCGCCGCCGCTCCTGGTGTGCCACCATACCACCACCAGTGAGACACATTTTGTTGCTTCTGCGAATGAAAAAACAAAGTGATGGAACAGATGAAGATTACAAAAATAGAAATCAGCAAACTCCGTATAGATAATCTGAATTCTTGAACTGAGGCCTTCTTGCAACAATTTATGATGATAGCTCAAAGGCCTTTTTGATGGCATTATTGATATCTCGACAACATTTATGAAAACACAAAATCAGGTGACATATATCCTACAAGAGAATGATATTTTCCAGATAATTCTATTAAATATTTATAAAAATAATTTTGAGTATAGCATAACCAAACCTATGTCATCTCAATATTTTTGGAGAGAAGAAAATCATTTCAGGAATAGTTCATGCCAAGCTTCATAGCCTATATTTGAACAGGTCATTGTCCTCCAATTGCTGAACATATATAGTTATAGACCGATATAACTCAAGAGTTATGCACAAGAAAGAAAATAATAGGCACATCTGCACGTACTCTGGGCCTCTGGCCTTGGAATACAGTGAGAGTAACTACAGCATGAGTAGAATCTCATGAAGAACAGAGTAATAACACTTCTGAGTACGTTGCTAGTTGGACATCTTGTAATTTTGAAAATTGTCATCCCATAAAATCAAGTAACTTAATATATGCTTTCACACGATAGCTCATGCAGATGGAAAGGTTCCTCTAAATTGTGATATTAATAGGCTTAAAGATTAAAGATAACATCTAGCGTGCGTTTTCCACCCTTGTTGACTCCAAGATGCTGGCGAAAATAGCTATAATCCACACATGAACCTGCTCAAACAAACAAACAAAAAATGAAAGCACCATACCACACGTGATGAAATAATGATATATAGACAAATGATCACTATTATCATTACCTTATTTCTAGTCTCGTGCAGCTACGGGGCCATAAATTGAGGTTCATACCAGTAAGATCAATAGTCCTGCAGTGAGTGTTCGTTTTTCTGCACCTAAGTTAATGAAGCAGACCGTCGGTCCCTTTTCCGCTTAACCTGTACAGGATTAAGATGTAACTGTTTCAACCGCGAATGACATCACAATAATGGATAATCCAACTGCGTTAAGTGACTTACCGACGCGGGTATGTTCGTCAAATCACCGAATGGTTCCCTTGGCACGCCTTTCACCTTGCCTAAATTCATATTAGGAAACATTTAGGGTCTGGGCAAACAGAGTGTCAAATATCACAAAATTTATACAAACCGAGGCTGAAATTATGATCAAATAAAATAAAAACCAACTTAATATGAAAAATGAACAAATATATAGTGAATCTACAAGAAGGGAAACTGTCAGCGTAGCAAATACATTAAAAAATCAGAATGTAAATCTGCCCATGCTGTGAACCTGGATATTGTGATATTATCATCTCGCAAGTGACTGGCTCAAAACTTTGTCACCGTGCCATACAGTTGCCCTCATATTCACTGGTTCATTTTTTTTTACAATCCAGTCATATTTCAGCAGGCTTACGATAAGTTTTAACTTTGCAAAATGGCCAAATATTTACATTAAGGACCAGCTGAACATTCTAACGGAACCAGGCTTGAGGTTAGACCAAAACCAATTTAGGTGTATACTACCACTCCAATATTCAGTCATCACTTATGTTATGCTAACTGGAAGATATGTCTGTATAAAAAGGTCACAATCTTGCAGGGAAGAGAAGTGAATTGCACTGATTTAATAAAAAGAAACTATAGCAGATGCTCACTAAGCTAAGCATCATTCTGCTAGAAATCTGAACATGGGACTGCATACCGTTTTGCATTCCATTTCCCTTGAGATAACTGACAACACCCTGATCATGGCTGTGCTCCATCGTTTTGTAAAAGCATGTCCGCCAAGATACAATACAACCAGAACCACGAGAATTAAAGATACCTCCAGGGATCGTTCTTCGCAGGCCATGGTAGCCGGCGGCAGAGTGCAGCTAAATCGCCTGCGATGTAGGGCATAGGAGGGCTCGAGGAGTGGGGGAACAGAGCGAGGAGGTAGCGGGGGTTCCGTTTTACCAGTTACCCGCGTCGTGTTGCAGCCAAATATGTCGGATTTGAGGCGCAGGAGATCGGAAGGAGGCAGAGACCACCGGCGCAGGAGCCTTAGGGTGCCGGCGCAGGAGCCTTGCGGCGACGGCGATCAGCGATCGCCTCGGGCCAACGACGGAGGCAGAGACCGCCGGCGCAGGAGCCTCAGTGCGCCGGCGATCACCTCGGGTCAGTGGCGCAGGAGTCAATTGTAGTTGCCGTGGCTCCTTGATCACAGTTGCCGCGGAGCTAAGTCGTCGATGGAAGGGATGAGACGGCGGGTCGAGAATTGACCTAGTGTGTGAGAAACAAATCGATGGTGCCTGATGCATCTACGCAGGTATGCGGACGGCCAGAAACACCCAGTCGCGAGACGAAGCAGACGTCCAGGTTTAATCCCGATCAACGGGCCAAATCAAGGATTGATAGCGATGCAAATTAATCAACGGTGCGGATACGCAGGCGGCACACTGACGAGGGGGGAGGCGGACTGAGGGCGATGTACGAGTCGCCAATTGGGACTTTTTAGGAGTAGAGAAAAAAATATTTGAACATGGTATATTTTGTATTGGTTTATTGTTTTTTGTTATATTTTGATATCGTTCCACAATATGTTTTGGATTGATCAAGCAATTCAAATCTGTTGTTACGTGATATTCGTATGTTGATCTACATGTCAAAATTCATTGTTCTGTGTTATATTTATTGTTGTTCCAGCTTAATATATTCCATCTTGCAAAAAAAGATTTCTTCAAAATATCATCAACACGTAGCCAAGTGTAATCTTATTTTGAAGATCTCGTCATAATATAAGAAACACAATGGCGTACTCAAAAAATAAATTGAGATACTTAGCTTGAAACACCCCAAGTACTTTTACTTTTATCGGATTAATATGCGACGTTGCATGCTCTAGTAGTAGTGAAGCTCGAAGCTTCAAAATAAAAACCGTCCCACGTGTCCTTGGACAGCTCAGCATCTTTTGGCGGCAGAATCAAAAGAGTTGGGAGGGACATCAATTGCCGGCGAACAATTGAAGAACCCGTGTGGCTACAGAAAAGAAGAAACAACATGATTATTAGAAACTGTTTAACACGGTAATATATCCATCTGAAGACGTAAGAATCAACTAAAGGTGGTACAACTAAATCATTTCAACAACAAATAAGAAAGCCTTTTTATCTTGAGAAAGTAGGATTAAACTACTGATTTGACAAGTCACACCAAAAAAGAAAAAAGTACATAACATTAAATGGGGCTATTGGTACCATGAGCATGAAGCCAATATGCTCCACTCATGACTGGCCAGTCTTCCAGCCTTGGAATATGCGTGGTGCCAAACACATACCTATAGACATAAAACACTTATATTGATGAGAGCTGCTGGCAATAAATTGACAATCCCCCCTCCCACACCCACCCACCCACACACACACACACACACACACAAATTCAAGTGTATGATGGCTAATGTTAGTGTGCAGAAATTAATCAAGTACCAAAGAACAATGTTAGTTTCCTCCAAAGGTCTATCCTTTTTTACCCATGTAGGTAAACCATCGTCAATGCGAGGATTCTGATTAGGGAACTCTCCTCCAGGGAACATCTCATCACTGTTGTATTGTGTGACCCATAGATTATGTTTTAGAAAGCCAGCTCTTCTTAGAAATTGCGCCTTGGGTAGAGCGAACGGCAAACAGTTTCGGCCAGGTACAAGCTTGTAACCAGTTGGTTGCCCCGTACGGTTCACCATTCTTGTGTTTCGTACCTGATCATCATGAAAGACAAAGCATCAAAACAAGGAACAATATTGAACTATGTTTGGTAGGTTGAAGTGTATTCATAGTTATTTGTGCTTTTGTAATATTGGCATTGTTATTTATGGAAGTTGCTCCTTAGTGACACATTTATGTAGATGTTTGTTCTGTTTATCTAAGTATTAAAGGTCAAACTGCATCCATTATCATGAAACAAGAATCAAAATATTTTATTTTTTATTGAGTAATGGAAAGGTAATGACTATATAGTGGAACGACAGATGATCAACAATACATCATACCATAATGTAAGCAGTGATGGTATGCAAGCATGAGCTCTTACAATCCAATGACGCGCGGACAAAGAGACACAGTCTCGCATTGCTTGCAACTCAGATTTCAATAATGTCTCTTCAGCATAGAAGGCGTTCTGATGAACATTATGTTGACCTGCACTTTCAACCTTGACATTGATCTCAACAACCTGTGGGAGGAGAAAACAATACATGTCACTATCGGTCACAATCATGTGAGTAGGTGTAATGCAGATATACTGTCATAAAACTAGCTTTATACACTACTAACTAATAGGTGTGTTCTCTTAGACTAAAGAAATTTTTATTTAGTGTATGTTGTACAAATGTAAAAAAATATTTTAATTAAATATAAAGAAAATAATGGTTCTCTTCAAGTTATATTTTTCTAGTCCAAGAATAGTTAAATTTGGTGTACTCAAAGAAATTGTAAAATTCTTTTTGCAGAAACTGAATTGAAATTTGATATTCAAAGGCATATATATAATGCCGGTCACCTGATTATGAGCCTCATTAGGTTTGCAATCAACAGTCATATCCATACGGGCAACAAAAAAGTGCTGATGAATGGGTGCGTATAGACATGGGGCAATAGTTGTGCCATATTTTCTTGATTCTCCAGGCACTAGAGCTCCCAAGCTGATAATTCCGGTAAGCTTTACTTCTGCTTCGATTTTGCCATCGTACACCCAAGTGGCTTAATAAATAAATAGAGGGAACCCTAAATTACCGTATATGAAAGCATTGTAGCTTCAAAAGATTTGGAATGAGTTTGCTCTTTTATAGATAACTTTACAAACATATAATTCTCAGGAGACTGACAATTGAATTCTTTGATGCTTCACTTTGTAGATTTATACATCGTTGATTATGAAATTTATACTTTTAAAAGTAATACAAGTTAATCTGCTTAGTCTTTGTTGGTTGTACTAATTATTATGTCATTAAAAGTTCAGTTAATTGGATGCTTGCCTGATAAAAGTGCCAGTAGAAACCATATTCGTAGTTTCCAATTGTACATATAAATGAGACAGTGAGCCTCCTTGATCGCCTAACTTCTGTTAAACCAGTTCTCCAATCCTGGTGTTTCCAAAGAATCCCGTGGTCCTCCTCATGCAAACAAACACAATTCTCTATTGTCTCCACTCAACCAAGGAAGTTTGTGAAATGTGCGTCAAAATACTTTATGTAGCCCAAGCAATCACACCCCTGAAAAACATCGTATACAATATAAGTCAAAAGAAAGTTAATAAGTACAATGAGTGAGATCTACAAGAATTAAATGAATGACCTTCTTAAGAGAATGGGCGCATTTTCCAAGTCCATCTTCTCCAGCATCAAATGCATTCTTGCGATGATGAGGTTCATTTGGATCTCCATATGGAACAACCATCTCAACAAAGCTCAGCCTATGCGCTATAGGTCGACGTCCACGGCTACCATCAAGATATGCAACGGAATAGAGAACTAGACCCTCTATGGGGGTGAAGCCAATACGAAAATTCCACTGCCCAATACCATTATGATTCAATATGAGGTATTTTTTTATTAATATTACCTTACTTTCCAAATTATAATTCATTACAGTATTGTCCTAAGTGAAACTTATCTAGATTTAGTTATGTTTACAGAAGAATCAATGGTACCAAATAAATGCACAATCAAGACATATTTCATCGTGGATTCAATAAATAAAACTAGTTCGATACTTAAGATATTGTTTTTTCTATAAACCTGGTAAAAGTTAAAGAAGTTTGACTTTAGCACAAAACTAAAGCGCATTATATTTTGAAATGGAGGGAGTAGGTAAGAACATTGTAACAACTAACCTTTTGCCATTCTACAAAATAGCCATTAACACAGAAACTTGGGCCCTGAGGCTGATCAATAACAAGGGGTTTTACATCACTTCGGTCAACACCACCTCTTGTTTCGCCAGCGGTGTAGTTTCTCAAATAATCCGATGGGGGAAGGGGAACCAACTTTTCATCTTCAAACTCTATGACAGCATTGTTTTGCATATCAACAACAATATGTATCCCCTCCACAGGACATGCATAACCATTCTCCATAGGGCAGTCACTCTCAGTTCTGCAAAATATTATGGGCTTGCTAAGTCTGCGACTAGGAGCATCAGCCTCACCGTAGTAGCCAGCACACCTAAAGATTTAATAGCAGTGTTCACATTCCAATTTTGTAAGTGTCGAGATAACTAAAAATATAACAAATTCAAGAACCTTTATATATTTGCAAATAGCTTACCATGCATCTACCATAACAAATTCAAGAACCTTTATATATTTGCAAATAGCTTACCATGCATCTACCATAACTCAGAATGACGTATTCATCATCCACAATCATCCCTTTTGCATGAACATAGATCATGAACCGCCGATATTTTGTAGCTAAGGCCTGTAGGTTTTAAAAGCAGAAGAAAAAATAAAATAAGAATGTGACTGCTTCTTAAATTATTAAGGAGAAAAACAAATAGAACTAGGCTCAGGACAACATGGCAGTATGGCGCGTTGTGTATGCATGCCAGTTCTTCAAAGGCTTCAAAGCTGACAAGAGCCCAGTATAACATATTAAAATATACTCCCTCCATCCCTAAATAAGTTATTAAAAAACTAGATTCAAAAATAAATTTATAGCTTCAAATAAATTTATTAAAAAACTAGATTCAAAGATCTTTCTAATGATACTAATTATGTGCCATAAGTATTAATATTTTTTAATATATATTTTGTCAAATTTGTTTCTCGGGAAACGAAAGCGACAGTTATTTAGGGACGGAGGGAGTAGTTAACAGCAAAAATATATCAAACTGAGGAGATTTCATTTGTATTAACATTTGTCATTCCTGGCATCCTAAATGACAACAATCAGGCAAGAATCATTGCAAAAGGTCGAGATAACAATTTTGTAAGTGTCGAGATAACTAAAAATATAACAAATTCAAGAACCATTATATATTTGCAAATAGCTTACCATGCATCTACCATAACAAGTTCCATGTCGTATATGCCTCTTCTTTTCATAGCTTCAATAAATGGCCAATGACTTTTGACTGTAGCTTCAACTTCAGCATACTCTACAGCATCCTTTGGTGGAAAAATTCAAATTTGTAGATATTTATAAACTTTGTAAACATAAATGTTGGAGAATCAGCAAACAACAGCCATAGTAAATAATTGCAAGGTCATTAGGTACTACTCCCTCCTTCTATGTTTATAAGGCGTACACACATATCAAGATTCAAACTTTGCTATCTTTGACCAATAATTTGACTATTAATTTGACCATAGTAAAATATGCTTTACCATAATTATAAGTTTATAGTCATAAGTGTTATAACATATGAGAAGTGAATGATCAAAGTGTTATTTGGAAGACCGTGCCATATTCTAGAATGCCTTATAAACGTGGAAAGAGGGATTATTTCATTTGGCACAAAGACACAAATGTTGATATGCCAAACAATATTCTGAGTGGATCTAATAAAGTATACCATTGCAGGTTGAACATCTGGAACGACCCTGGATGATACCACCTTGCCTCTGTCATGTCCACCCCTAGCAGCTGCATGCTCCTCGGAGAGTTCTACTATCCAAATGCTAGTCTCATTTGATTTCTTGTTGTAGACAACAAGTCTGGCCCTCCTAGGAGGCAGCCTGCTAGGAACAACAACAGCTGAACCTGTCACACCCTGAAATTTTTGAATTTCAGGATGTGATTAAAATTAAAAATAAAACAACAATTTTCTCAAAATTTTAAAATTTTCTCAACATTTATTTTTCTTCACAGAGAATTTAGTGTAAAAGAAAATAAATATTGGTTGTTTCTCAAATTAAATGGTGTTGTTCTTCTGGTGATGCATTCATGTCACATGCATAGTGTTGTTGAGTGTGAAAACCTTTCAAAACGTGTTATATCATCAAAAGTTCTTCCCGGGAATTTTCCGGATCTTTCTGGATTCTTTTCCCATTTTCCCTAGAGCAAACTCTAATTTTTAGAGGCTCTCCAAATCTTCTCTTGAGCTCCAAATATTTTATTTGAGTTCGTTAGGTCCCAATATATTTCTAGGATTTTTCCTTGAATTTTCGGGCCATTTGGAATATTTTTTCGGACTTTAAATATGAATTCTAGATTTTTCTAGAATTATTTTAATTTCGAAAATAATTAATTCCGAAATTTTAAACGGGCTAAGTCTATCAAAAGTGCATAAATCCCTAATGGACCTCAAGGGCCCATTCATGTGTTCCCTAATGGGCTAAAGGCACGTAAAGCCCATTAGCATGGGAGGGAGGTTTAGTACCACATTGCTAGTTGATGTGGGATGACGAGACTTTTCTCTCTATATATTAAACCAACCTCTCATGGCAACTCCACACAAAAATATAGACTACCCGTAGGGAGGCTCTTTGTTTGGGAATCCCTAAAATAATTTTTTTCCCAGAATCCCACCATCCTCCGCATCCGTGCATCTCCGGTGAAATCCGACGCCACCCCGGTGCTCAGCTCGTTGTCCTCTTCGTCGTGGTGTCTTCCTTCTCATGAGTCGTCACCTTTTCGCCGTCGACCCCATGCCTTCTTCCTCGACTCAGACGATTTTCTTCTTCTCCGGTGAGCAACTTCCTCCGTCCTTTCTTCTCTCTCTTTCTCTTTTTCCTTTTAGCCTTCCGGCCCAGCCCGCTCCGCGCACTCCTCTCCAGCGCCGACTGACAGGTGGGCCCCGGCCATCAGGGCCGTCTCCTTCCTCGCGTCGGGCACGGACTCTCCCGAGTCTGAACGCCGCACGCGCCGCCGTTTCCGGGCGTGGCACGCATGCCAAGGCACACTAGGCCCCTATAAATAGCAGCCGCCCGCGCCCCTAGGACCTCCTTCACGAAGCCGCAGCCGCCGCCGCCCCAAAACCCTAGTTTCGTGGCTGCCATTAGAGCTCGAGATCGGAGCTCCGTGCTGCGACGCCGTTCCGCCGTCGCCCCGTCTCTTTTGTCTTGCCTAGGAGATTCATATCAAGGTGAGCGAGCTCGCCGTCTCCTTTGCTCCCTCCCTCTCGCCCTCCTTCACCCGGGACCGCTCGCCGGAGCTCTAGCTCCGCCGGCCGCCGCTGCGCGCCCGGTTCCGGCCGCCTAGGCCATCTCCTGAGCGCACCAACGAGTTCGAGTGCTCGCGCGCAAGCTTCCTGTCCTAACCCGAGATCGAATCGAGCCCCGGAGTGCCAAAATGGCAACTCCGGCGAGATTCCGGCTGTGCGCCGCCGCGCACGCTCGCAGCCGGCGTCTCCCACCACCGCCCGCCGCTCCTTTTCACTGGAGCTGTCCGATCTCGATCCGATGGATCGGATTAGATCCAGACCCAACCAAACCCAAATCGTTAGATCTAAAACCAGTGGCCCAGATCGGGTTTGACCCGAGTCAACTGGGTCAATACCGGTCAACCATGCACGTTTTGCAAACGAGTTCCTCTTCTTTTTCAAAATTAACCCGCAGTCCATCTTAGTTCAAAAATAATTACGTACAAGCTCTTTTCTTTTTAGTTTAGCCCCTGTTCTTTTGTAAAATAGAACCTGCCGTCCCTGTGTTGTAGTTTAGCCTGCTAGGTCCTGCTATTAAGGTTTAATTATGTTTAGGCCCCTGGTTTCTTCAGATCTAGCCCATGGAAGTTCTGTTTCTTCACAAATAAGTCACTAGAACCTTGTTTTAGCCATAACTTCTTCGTTTTAACTCCGTTTTCATTGATTTTCGCGCTCACATGATCCTTGCAACGTGTGCGATAGCTTTATGACCTTGTTATCCTCTGTGAGCACAGTTTTCTGTGTCTTACAAATCTTTTCTGTTAGTCCTTAACCCTTTGGTTAATCGTGACTAATAAATTCCTGACTCACCGTTTATCCCATAGAATCGCCGTTTTAGTTCCGTTTTCCGCGTTTCTTGCGCTCCCATAACCATAGCAGTGAGCCCTATCCTTTAGTACGTTCTTTTAAAGCCTTTCTTTATTTTGGTGTATTGTTCTTAGAGGTATCTTGTTGTTTGCTTTGTATGTTGCCCGATGATTGCTTCGAGTAGAAGGATCATTGTTTGAAGATTGAAGATCAAGAATTCCAAGTGAGCAAAAGTTGAAGAGCAGTAAGAGTAGCTTTTCGTTGGAGAAAGGCAAGTGACCCTAACCATCTTTCTGTCTATGCTTATTTACAAGAGTATTATGATGATTTAATTGGAACATGGAGAACCACCCAAGAAAACAGTACAACCACAATACTATATGGCTCTGGTCTTGGCTTATTAATTAGAGACTCTAGCTTGTGACAATCTTACCGAAAGGGCAAGAGGGGATGCATCGACGGGGTATAGCTCGGTCCTCTTGGGGCAATTGGTATTGTTTAATGGTCCTTTGGCAAGGTACCACCTCATTAGGACAGTGTTATGACTGCTTTGGCTTGAAACCTTAGCGGATTGTCATGGGTTAGGGAATCTTTGTAAAGGCCTCGTAGCGTCCCTATGCAATCACACCTCGGAAGTGTGGTATTGTGCCTAGCTAGCACATTGCGTGGTTGGGTTCAAAGTTCTTCGGAACTTTTACGCGAATTGTGGTGAAAGTGTACAACCTCTGCAGAGTTAAAACTAACCGGTTAGCCGTGCTCACGGTCAAGAGCGGCTTGGACCCTCACATGATTAATAAACTTAAAGATGGATTTAAATCATTTTCTGGTTATTTCTTGTGGCCTTGCTGAGTACCAACCATAAGTGTACTCACCCTTGCTTACTGCTGCTCAGAAGGAGAAGGTGTATAAAGATTTCTGAAGATGTTGCTGAGTTCTAGGCGTACGCAACCCCCAGTCGATTGCCTGTGAAGTTTGGAGCCTTCGTTTCCAGGATAAGCTGTATAACTCTGATAGTCTTTTATTTGTTTTAATTCTCTTTTACGTGATACTGTTACTGATTATTCACTTATGATGTCTCTATATGTATGAAACTTGATCCTGGCATACATATAGCTATGCATTCGGTTTTGTCCTTAAAATCGGGTGTGACAGAAGTGGTATCAGAGCTGTATCGACTGTAGGACGTAAGCCTAGGTAGCAATGGTCGTTTTCTAAGGTTTTTTTTTGAAATAAAATCCATTCATACTTAGTCCTTGACCCCCTCCATTGAATACTCTCACTCCTTAGCTTTTTCTTCTCTCAATCCGCTTTGATAACTAACCTTTCTCGTCTGACCCCTTCTCATTTGCACCTTATTATTTCGCAAATGTTAGACCCTCAATTCTGGACGGTCTAATTTCCCCTTCTAGATCACTCCTTAATTTTAATCCTTCTTGATGTATGATTATACAAATTCCATCCTTGAATTTCTTTTAATCTTTCTTGAGCCTATTTTCTTTGTTACAATGTGCTCAGTTTTCACATTGTGCCTCTTCTTTCCAAAATAAAAAAATAATAACAATACCGCTCTGGAATCATCCCTTGATTTTTGATTCCAAGTTATCTTTCCTGATTCAAGAAAATTAGATGATCCATACCACGTATCCTAATGCCTGTCCAAGTCATCTGAAGAATGGAGCTACTAGTTCATCATGAGAGTCAGGTCGAAGCAATTGGACCACTTGCCAACATTCCTACTCGAGTTAGATGAAGGATTTAGAGCACCACCAAAGAATCAAGCCTGAGCCACATGGTGACACTCTCATTACTACTGCAATCACGATGGTGAAGTCAACACTGGACAAGTTGAAGGAGACACGTGTCATCAAATGACGAAGAAGGAAGATATAATCATGCTTAGGAGTATCCCTTCTAGCTCTATTAACAACGTTTAGCATCGTTCTTTGACTGTGTTGACTGGTGGAATTCAGTGTTTGCATGATGATGCTTGTCTTTATGACCTTGTTTGATTCGCTTCTTTGTAATGATTGTCGGTGTATTGTGGGTCTTCTACCTACAATAACATCGGTTGCCTAGATGGGTTCTTATGTACCTGCCCCCTCCTTGTTATCCTCCGTCTTTCTGCCTAATCCTTTAAAGGATGTCAAGAAAGAAGTTCATGGCAACACTCGTCTACAATGATCAACAAATGAAGGAAACTGAAGACAAGAATGCTCTCTTTTCCTTTTTGTTACTCCCATGTCTTTCTCACCTCCTCCTTGATTTATTTAAGTTGCAACCACCAAGAGTTTGTGAAGATGATAATATGGACGTTACCTTGATACTCGCTTTTTTCTTTCTCCCTACTAACCTTGTCCCTACCACGCAACTAGATGGTGAGCCCCAGCAGAAAGAAGAAAGAAGACATCAACATTCTAGCACAAACTCAAGGAGTACAAGCAATGGTTCCAATCAGGGCCAACAACCAACAGTATGTTACAGAGCAAGCCTCCTCTCGTAGGAGCCACAACCCTGCTAGCAGTGATAATCAAGTCCCAACCGGTCTGCCAGCGTTTGATAAAGAGAAGCTATTAGCTATGCAAGCTCGTGTCCTACAAGGAAGGTTGCAATCTACAACAACATCCTCGAATAACATGGAGATGACCAAGACAGAAGTCCCCACTGGACCAGTGAAGAGGCAAGTTGCTGAAGCATGGAACAATGAAAAGCGCAAGAGGAACTATGAAGCACCAAAGCCACTGATAGAGGAACAACATGAGATTAGTAAGACTCCAGAAACATGTCAATGCTGCGAGCATTATGGTCGTCTGTGTCTACAAGAAGATAGCTTAATGACAGCAGAAGCAAGGCAACGTTATCATTCAGATATCAATAGAAAGTTATCTATGCACGTTCCAAACCTAGAAGGAGTTACTCAAGCTGAAGATAGAAATCCGACTATAAACCTCGAGGATTGGACTATCACTTTCAAAGAGTTTCAGCCTAAAAGAAGCAAGCAGCCTAATAAACAAATTAGTAAAGCAAGCCAAGAGAAGATGGAGTTACCACAACCATTGGCAGATAACGGCACTCAACTTAGTTTCAATCAACCACATCCAGAAGTTGTTCGACCTCCATGTGACCCCTCTGCCAAAAAGGATCCTGATGTACAAGCCATTCCACCGAGAGTTGTGGAGGAGCAGAAAAGTAGTCGGGATGGACGTATTAAAAGAGTAATGTGCTATAAATGTGGTGAAAAGGGCCATTATGCCAATAGATGTCCCACAAAACGAGAAAGTCGAAATGGGTATGCTAGATGGGCCAACAGAGCTAAGGAAAGAATGGATAGCTAAAGAATGAGTATCCATCAAGTGTTTGGTGTGAGTTGCAAAAAAAAAATGCATGTTTGAGGACATATTGTAAGAAGGAATGATCAGGAAGACAGTTAATGTGTCGGATGCTACCCACCTAAACCTTTGTCTCTTGCTAACCTTGTGAATCTCGGGACGAGATTCCTTTTAAGGGGGGTAATTTGATTAGGTTTATTGTAGGCTCGATAAGGTTTCATTTAATTTATCTGGAATTTAGAGCATTTGTCGGGAATCAAATAAAATATTTAGCCATAAAATAAATATAAGGAAAATAGGTGTGTGCATCTCATGCTGGTTTGCATTTTTATTTGCTTGTTGTTCAACTTAAATTCAAATCCTTGAGTTTGGATTTAATTTGAAAGAGTTGGAACATTTCAGAAAAATGAAAAAAATCTTCTTTTCTCCCTCTCTTTCAGCCCAGCCCGTCTTTTTCTTTTTTCCTCTTTCCCCGCGGCCCGTTTTCCTCCCTGCCGGCCCGTTCCCCCGCCTCTTGGCCCAACTGGCCCAGCGCCCTTCCCCTCCCTGACTCACCGCCAGGCGGGCCCCACCTGTCGGGCGCGTCTTCCTCTTCCCGACCGAGCCGGACTCTAGCTCGAGTCCGACCCGGCCACGCGCGCGCCGCCGTGCCCCCTCGGGCCCGCACGCCAAGGCCGCGCTCCGCCCTATAAAAGCAACGCCCCCGACCCCCCCTTGAACCCACCAAACCCGCAGCCGCCGCCTCTCGCGTTCGCAAACCCTAGCTCTCAACCGCCATTGTTGAAGCTTCTCGGAGCTTCGCCGCGCCGCCGTTCCGTTTCGCCTCCTCGACGACATCACTGCTCCGGAGCTCCGCCGTGGTGAGAGGAACCTCGCCGACCTTCTCTCTCCCTCCCTCTCGCTCTCTTTCGGCCGCATTCGCTCGCCGGAGCTTCCGCTCCGCCATGCGCCGCTGCTGGCACTGCTCCGGCCTTTTTCTCACTACCCAGATCCCCTAATCGAGTTCGCGACTTCGCGAACGTGCTCCCCGACCCAAATACGAGTCTAACCCAAGCCCGGATGGCCGTTTTGGCCAACTCCGGCCGTCCCGCCGCCGCGCGCCGCCGCCTCAGTTCGCCGCCGGCCGTTTAACGCCGCCGCCGCTCGCCCCAAGCCACTCAGGCCGTCCGATCTCAATCCAAGGGTCCATAATAGATTCAATCTGAGTCAACCAAGTCTTTACCGGTCAACCCTGTCGTTTTTGCAAAGAAACCCCTATGTTATTCCGTATTAGAACCCGCCGTCCATTACAGTGAAAGATATTTACGAGTCGGTCCCTGTTTTCATGAGTTAGCCCCTGAGTATAAGGTTTATTTACGTTTTAGCCCTTAGATCTTGTTTTAGCCATAACTTTCTCGTTTTAGATCCGTTTTCGATGATCTTTGCGCTCACGCGATCGTTGCAATGAGTAGAATAGTTTAGTAACCTCTTTTTGTACTGTTTTTGTTGTTTGGTGTACTGTTTCTTATTGTTTGTACTTGTTTGCTTGCATGTGCGTGTGCGATGCGATAGACGATCCGCAGTTCGAGGAGCAGCAGCACGATCAAGGCTTCGGAGGGCCGGATCAGCAGCAGTTTGAGGAAGGCAAGTGGACCCTTGATCATACTTTTGACCCATAAAAACACTAAATCTATCACATTTACTTTTATGTTCATGCATGAGTCTATAATCTGATGGGAACCGAGTTAAGGACATGCCTAGCATTGTATACCTTATTCCTTGATCAACTTGGGTTTAATTTACATGTTGGGTAGCTATGCTAGTTGCTTTACCTTGGATATGGGTGGATAATATTACAAATGCTACACTTGTTACTTCATGTTCATGATGGTTTAATATTGTTAATCAAGATCATATGTGTTAATTGGAACATGGAGAACCACCCAAGAAAACAGTACAACCACAATTACTATATGGCTCTGGTCTTGGCTGATTAATTAGAAACTCTAGCTTGTGACAATCTTACCGAAAGGGCAAGAGGGGATGCATTGATGGGGTATAGCTCAGTCCTCTTGGGGCAATTGGTATTGTTTTATGATCCTTTGGCAAGGTATCACCTCATTAGGGCAGTGTTATGACCACTTTGGCTTGAAACCTTAGCGGGTTGTCATAGGTTAGGGAATCTTTGTAAAGGCCTCGTAGCGTCCCTATGCAGTCATACCTAAGGAAGTGTGATATGGTGCTTGGCCCGCACTTGCATGGTTGGGTTTAAAGTTCTTCGGAGCTTTTACGCGGATTGTGGTGAAAGTGTACAACCTCTGCAGAGTGTAAAACTAACCGGTTAGCCGTGCTCACGGTCAAGAGCGGCTTGGACCCTCACATGATAATTGAACTTGAAGTTGATCTAAATCGATGCTTTTACTTATGGTTATGTTGTATATCTTCGTATATACTTATCATATGGGTTTAATGGTATATACTTTTATCTAGTTAATGCTTGCTAATAAAATATGACCAATTAAAATTGCTGAGTGCAGTTAAACCATGTCAGCTATTCCTTGAATTAGCCTTGCATATATTATAGTTGTTTCCCTACCACTTGTTGAGTACCAACCATAAGAGTACTCACCCTTGCATACTTGCTGCTCAGACCGTAATAACAACTGCCCGGAGTTTCTAGAAGACTTCGAGGATTTCTAGGCGTATGTCTCCCAGTCATCTGCCTGTGCTGAAGAAGATTCCGCTGCTACTCTATAGACGTTTATTCGTTTGCCTAAGACATTCGGTTTTGTAATAAAGTCTTTAATACTCTCTTTACGTTTGCACTAGTTGTGATATTCACTTTATGTTTAATCATATGTGTGTAAACTGATCCTGGCGCACATATGAGATGCATTCGGTTTGCCTTCATAAACCGGGTGTGACAGAAGTGGTATCAGAGCAGTGTTGACTGTAGGACGTTAGCCTAGATAGAAATGGTCGAAAATTAAGGTCTATCTTGCTTAGTGGCCATGCTCTTTCATGCTTATTTGCTTAATCTTTATTGCTAGCTTTTATCTCATCCTTGATCACATACTTGTCTTTTCTTTCAAGTATGTTCTAAAACTTTTCAATCGTGTTCTTCAGATGGCCAGAACTAGGCAGACTGCACGCAAGCGCACCGGAGGTCGTGCCTTCGCCCGTCGCACAGTTCCTGCACCCGCTGAGCCAGTACCCGCCCCAGTACCTGCTCCAGTTCCAGTTCAGCCAGAGGAAGAGGTTGAGGAAGTGCCCGGGGTGGATTACTTCTTCGATGAAGACCAAGAAGGCAACATCCGGGAAGTCGATGCGGACGGGAACATTCAGCCATCCCTACCGTCGCCTACGCCAGCACACGATCTAGGCCCGCCATTGGCCTATTTCGAAGCTCAGGTTCCAGCGACCGCCGTCGCTGAAGGAGGAGAAGAGGAGGAGCCCCTGGAGATGTCAGAGGATGAAGCCCCAGCACCGCCACCTGCACCTCCTGCTCCAGCAGCTTCAGCGCCTGTACCAGCTGGAGGAGACCCAGAAGGCCCAGAGGACCCGGGCGATGAGGATGATGATGAAGACCCGCCAGAAGAAAGGGGACTGTACTGCGTCTACACCTCAACCCACGAGGAGGGTCACTTTCCCCTGCTGCTTCGGGATACGCTGGAAGAGCTTCACAACCCCGTGGCTCCCCTGTACGAGACAAAGCACTATGAAGACCCTGCACTCGGCGACTATTTTGTCACTCGGGTCCACATAAGGGTGGATACTGGACCCCGAGGCATGATGACCGTCTCCGCACACGATTCCTCGACACCCATGGCGACCTACCGTGCCTCAGTAAGCCATGCTGCCATGAGGGCTCTCTGGTCTCTCAACCACACTAACCGCCGAGACTTGGAGCACACAGACTATCAGCACCTTCCTCGCCGTGCTCGTGGGACAGAGCATACGGAGTTGACACTTGGAGAGGACGAGGAGAACCGCGTCAATGTCACAGTGCGAGCTCTCGCCGGAGTCGACACGGACTTAAGGAACGTCGTCATCCAGCTGGACGACACCCAAGACCGACTGAGGGAAGCTCACCACAGGATTCGCCAGCTAGAGGCCCAGCTTGCAGGAGAGGCGCCTCCACCTGTTCCAGAGGGGGAGCCCCCGCATCCCGCCTTGTCACCCCCCGCGCAAGAGGCTTCGTTTCGGCGATCGTGGCTACCAGAACCGCTTCTATTAGATGATAGGCTTAAGAGTTTAGGTTGAGTCTTGTAAAGAGTCTTTTTGAAATCGCTAGCTCGTGAACGTTTGTTTAAGTGTGTAGTTAATCAGTGTGTTTGAATGCTTGGTTTTGTGAACATTTGTGAGTTGGCTTTTTGTAATGATTGCGGTGTAATTATGGAGTGATGACCATAATTGCATCAAGTTTTTAATAAAGTTAGCTAGTTAGTAAAGCTTGGGGTTATCTATTTTACTTTATATTGTCTCTATCTCCTCCTTGCACCTATATTTTACCATGATTATTTCATGAGTCTTACTTGTCTAACCGGTCAGATGGTGAACACCAGGTCCGGATCAGGAGTTGATCAGCCAGCAGTGCAGCGTCAGAGAAGAGGCAACAACCAGCAACCCAACAACATGAGTGGAGGCAACAACCAGAATAACGGGCCACCGCCACCACCACCAGCAGGGATGGAGCAGTTCCTTGCTGCGCAGACACAGCTGTTGACTCAAATGGCCAATGCCATGGCCAATCTGCAAGCTCAAGCAAATCAAGCTCCAGTTCCACAGCCACCACCGAGAGATCGCCACCGTGACTTCATGAGTCACAGACCTCCTACTTTCTCCCACTCTCCAGATCCTCTTCACGCCGATGACTGGCTCAAGACCATTGAGAAGATGCTAAATATAGTTCAGTGTACAGACAGGGAGAAGGTACTGTATGCTTCAGGCAGATTGGAAGGAACTGCAGCAGACTGGTGGGACGCTTATACCGCCGCCCATGTTGATCAAAACACCATCACCTGGGATGAGTTCAGGACTCAATTCAGGGAGCACCACATACCAGAGGGTTTGATGAAGCTGAAGAGGCAGGAATTTCTAGCTCTGAAGCAAGGAGGAATGTCCGTAAGTGAGTATCGGGACAAGTTCATCCAGCTGTCCCGCTATGCCTCCGCAGACGTGGCTACAGATGGGCAGAAGCAGGACTACTTCAGGCTAGGGCTGCTTGCACCTATCAGGTATCAGTTGTTGGTGCACAGGTTTGATAGCTTCCAGAAACTGGTGGACAATGCCATCGCTGTGGAGAATGCTCGCAAGGAGATGGGCGAGCAGAAGCGGAAGTTCGAGTCACAAGGCCAGTCTAGCAATTCGCGCCCGCGCTTTGGACCCCCGCAAGGTAACCAGTACCGCACAGGAGGACAAAATGTCAATTTTGGGCAGAATCAGTATCAGTACCAGCGCCCAGCTCAGCAGTACCAGCAGAATCAGCAGTTAGCTCAACGCTCTACTCCCCAGCAAAATCGTCAGAACACTCCAGCCGGTACCCCCCGTGAGAAACAACAACCCCGCACCTTCTGGAGGCAATGCTTGCTTCAAGTGCGGTCAGCTTGGGCATTTTGCTCACGCTTGTCCCAACAGAAATAACCAAGGTACGCCGGGTCAATCCAGTAACAGTGGGCAGAGACAGACCCCTCAACAACAACAGCCACAGCAGCAGCAGCAGCCGAGAAACAACAACCAGACTCCCCAGGGCAATCGTGGACAGCAGAACTACGTCCATGGAAGGGTGAATCATGTTGCCGCGGAGTCCACTCAGGAGGCACAGGATGTCGTGTTCGGTATGTTCCTAGTCAACTCAGCTCCTGCATCAGTTTTATTTGATTCTGGAGCAACGCATTCTTTCATATCTGCTCAGTTCGTAGCCAAGCATTCTATTCCTCTTTGCACTATGCCTAGAACCATGCTAGTAAATTCACCTGGGGGAAATATGAAGGCTATGTATCGGTGTTATGGGGTTAGAATACAGATTATGGGCAGAGAATTTGTGGCAAACCCGATAGTCCTGGAATCCAGTGGTATTGATATCATTCTTGGAATGGGATGGATGACCAAGTATGATGCTGTCATTCAATGTGCCAAGAGATCAGTGCTCCTCACTAGCCCAGCAGGTGAGAGGTTTGAGTTTGTTGCAACCCCTCCAACATCAGCAGATTGTACGGTGAATCAGATGAAGGCTGCTCTGATAGAGGACATCAGGATAGCATGCGAGTACTCAGATGTGTTTCCCGATGACTTGCCAGGTATGCCACCTGAACGTGACATTGAGTTCATTATAGATCTTTTACCTGGCACTGCACCTATTGCTAAGAGACCATATAGAATGTCCGCTGGTGAACTAGAAGAACTTAAGAAACAATTAAAGGAATTGTTAGATAAGAAATTTATTCGTGCTAGTTCGTCACCATGGGGAGCCCCAGTGATCTTTGTGGACAAGAAGGATGGTACACAGAGGATGTGTGTGGACTACAGGTCATTAAATGAAGTTACTATCAAAAACAAGTATCCGTTGCCGCGCATAGAAGATTTGTTTGATCAGCTGAGAGGAGCCAAGGTATTCTCCAAGATCGATCTGAGGTCAGGCTATCATCAGTTGAGGATACGACCGTCAGATATTCCCAAGACTGCTTTCACTACCAGATATGGGTTGTATGAATATACGGTCATGTCATTCGGGTTGACTAATGCACCAGCTTACTTTATGTACTTGATGAATAATGTGTTTATGGAGTATCTCGACAAGTTTGTGGTGGTGTTCATCGATGATATTTTGGTGTACTCCAAGAATGAGGAGGAACATGAGGAGCATTTGAGGCTTGTTTTGCAGAAGCTCAGGGAGAATCAGTTGTATGCCAAGCTCAGCAAATGTGAATTTTGGTTGAAAGAAGTTTCGTTTCTTGGTCATGTTATCACAGATGGAGGAATTGCAGTTGATCCCAGCAAGGTCAGAGATGTGTTGAAGTGGGAACCACCTCAGACAGTGTCAGAAATCCGGAGTTTCTTAGGACTCGCAGGCTACTACAGAAGATTTATAGAAGGCTTCTCCAAGATAGTGAAACCTCTTACCTCACTATTGGAGAAAGGAAAAGAGTTTGTATGGTCAGATGAGTGCCAAGCCAGTTTTGAAGAATTAAAGAAGCGGCTGACTACAGCTCCAGTGTTGGCTATGCCTGAAATTCACAAGAGTTTCGATATATATTGTGATGCATCTCGTCAGGGACTTGGTTGTGTGCTAATGCAAGAGGGACATGTGATTGCTTATGCGTCTCGTCAGTTAAGAAAGCATGAGCAGAACTACCCCACTCATGATTTGGAGTTAGCAGCCGTGGTGCATGCCTTGAAGATATGGAGACACTATTTGTTGGGACATAGATGTCAGATATATACTGATCACAAGAGTCTGAAGTACATATTCACCCAGAATGATCTCAACCTGAGACAGAGAAGATGGTTAGAGCTTATAAAGGATTATGACCTGGAGATACACTACCATCCAGGAAAAGCTAATGTAGTTGCAGATGCTTTGAGCCGCAAGAGTCATGTAAATGCAATGAGAGTCAGCCAGATGCCTCAAGAATTGTGTTGGGAGTTTGAGAAACTCAACCTTGGTTTTGTTGGTCATACTGAGGGAATCACTATAGAAGTCGAGCCGACTCTTGAGCAAGAGATACGGAAGGGTCAGCTTGAGGATGATAAGATCAAGGAGATCAAGGAGCTGATAGAAAGAGGCAAGGCACCTGATTTTACTGAGGATGAATATGGAACCGTGTGGTTCAGAAAGAGGATATGTGTGCCAGAGGTGGATCATCTGCGAGAAAAGATTCTTAAAGAAGCCCATGATTCCGCCTATTCGATTCATCCAGGCAGTACCAAAATGTACCAGGACTTGAAAGAAAGATATTGGTGGTATGGTATGAAGCGTGATGTTGCAGCTCACGTGGCCATATGTGATGTGTGTCAGAGAGTCAAGGCAGAACATCAGAGACCAGCCGGTTTGTTGCAGCCATTGAAAATACCAGAATGGAAATGGGAAGAAATTGGTATGGATTTTATTGTGGGGTTACCACGTACAAAGGATGGCTATGATTCCATATGGGTTATTGTGGATAGGTTGACAAAGGTAGCTCACTTCATTCCAGTGAAGACCACTTACTCAGGAGCCAAACTGGCAGAGCTATACATATCCAGGATTGTCTGCTTACATGGGGTGCCTAAGAAGATTGTGTCCGATAGAGGTACTCAGTTCACGTCTCGGTTTTGGCAGAAATTACATGAGTCTATGGATACAAAGTTGAATTTCAGTTCAGCATATCACCCACAAACGGATGGACAGACAGAAAGAACCAATCAGGTGTTAGAGGATATGCTTAGAGCTTGTGCTCTAAAGCACGGAGGCAGTTGGGATAAGAGCTTGCCGTATGCGGAATTCATTTAATTTAATTTTCTCAAAATTTTAAAATTTTCTCAACATTTATTTTTCTTCACAGAGAATTTAGTGTAAAAGAAAATAAATATTGGTTGTTTCTCAAATTAAATGGTGTTGTTCTTCTGGTGATGCATTCATGTCACATGCATAGTGTTGTTGAGTGTGAAAACCTTTCAAAACGTGTTATATCATCAAAAGTTCTTCCCGGGAATTTTCCGGATCTTTCTGGATTCTTTTCCCATTTTCCCTAGAGCAAACTCTAATTTTTAGAGGCTCTCCAAATCTTCTCTTGAGCTCCAAATATTTTATTTGAGTTCGTTAGGTCCCAATATATTTCTAGGATTTTTCCTTGAATTTTCGGGCCATTTGGAATATTTTTTCGGACTTTAAATATGAATTCTAGATTTTTCTAGAATTATTTTAATTTCGAAAATAATTAATTCCGAAATTTTAAACGGGCTAAGTCTATCAAAAGTGCATAAATCCCTAATGGACCTCAAGGGCCCATTCATGTGTTCCCTAATGGGCTAAAGGCACGTAAAGCCCATTAGCATGGGAGGGAGGTTTAGTACCACATTGCTAGTTGATGTGGGATGACGAGACTTTTCTCTCTATATATTAAACCAACCTCTCATGGCAACTCCACACAAAAATATAGACTACCCGTAGGGAGGCTCTTTGTTTGGGAATCCCTAAAATAATTTTTTTCCCAGAATCCCACCATCCTCCGCATCCGTGCATCTCCGGTGAAATCCGACGCCACCCCGGTGCTCAGCTCGTTGTCCTCTTCGTCGTGGTGTCTTCCTTCTCATGAGTCGTCACCTTTTCGCCGTCGACCCCATGCCTTCTTCCTCGACTCAGACGATTTTCTTCTTCTCCGGTGAGCAACTTCCTCCGTCCTTTCTTCTCTCTCTTTCTCTTTTTCCTTTTAGCCTTCCGGCCCAGCCCGCTCCGCGCACTCCTCTCCAGCGCCGACTGACAGGTGGGCCCCGGCCATCAGGGCCGTCTCCTTCCTCGCGTCGGGCACGGACTCTCCCGAGTCTGAACGCCGCACGCGCCGCCGTTTCCGGGCGTGGCACGCATGCCAAGGCACACTAGGCCCCTATAAATAGCAGCCGCCCGCGCCCCTAGGACCTCCTTCACGAAGCCGCAGCCGCCGCCGCCCCAAAACCCTAGTTTCGTGGCTGCCATTAGAGCTCGAGATCGGAGCTCCGTGCTGCGACGCCGTTCCGCCGTCGCCCCGTCTCTTTTGTCTTGCCTAGGAGATTCATATCAAGGTGAGCGAGCTCGCCGTCTCCTTTGCTCCCTCCCTCTCGCCCTCCTTCACCCGGGACCGCTCGCCGGAGCTCTAGCTCCGCCGGCCGCCGCTGCGCGCCCGGTTCCGGCCGCCTAGGCCATCTCCTGAGCGCACCAACGAGTTCGAGTGCTCGCGCGCAAGCTTCCTGTCCTAACCCGAGATCGAATCGAGCCCCGGAGTGCCAAAATGGCAACTCCGGCGAGATTCCGGCTGTGCGCCGCCGCGCACGCTCGCCGCCGGCGTCTCCCACCACCGCCCGCCGCTCCTTTTCACTGGAGCTGTCCGATCTCGATCCGATGGATCGGATTAGATCCAGACCCAACCAAACCCAAATCGTTAGATCTAAAACCAGTGGCCCAGATCGGGTTTGACCCGAGTCAACTGGGTCAATACCGGTCAACCATGCACGTTTTGCAAACGAGTTCCTCTTCTTTTTCAAAATTAACCCGCAGTCCATCTTAGTTCAAAAATAATTACGTACCAGCTCTTTTCTTTTTAGTTTAGCCCCTGTTCTTTTGTAAAATAGAACCCGCCGTCCCTGTGTTGTAGTTTAGCCTGCTAGGTCCTGCTATTAAGGTTTAATTATGTTTAGGCCCCTGGTTTCTTCAGATCTAGCCCATGGAAGTTCTGTTTCTTCACAAATAAGTCACTAGAACCTTGTTTTAGCCATAACTTCTTCGTTTTAACTCCGTTTTCATTGATTTTCGCGCTCACATGATCCTTGCAACGTGTGCGATAGCTTTATGACCTTGTTATCCTCTGTGAGCACAGTTTTCTGTGTCTTACAAATCTTTTCTGTTAGTCCTTAACCCTTTGGTTAATCGTGACTAATAAATTCCTGACTCACCGTTTATCCCATAGAATCGCCGTTTTAGTTCCGTTTTCCGCATTTCTTGCGCTCCCATAACCATAGCAGTGAGCCCTATCCTTTAGTACGTTCTTTTAAAGCCTTTCTTTATTTTGGTGTATTGTTCTTAGAGGTATCTTGTTGTTTGCTTTGTATGTTGCCCGATGATTGCTTCGAGTAGAAGGATCATTGTTTGAAGATTGAAGATCAAGAATTCCAAGTGAGCAAAAGTTGAAGAGCAGTAAGAGTAGCTTTTCGTTGGAGAAAGACAAGTGACCCTAACCATCTTTCTGTCTATGCTTATTTACAAGAGTATTATGATGATTTAATTGGAACATGGAGAACCACCCAAGAAAACAGTACAACCACAATACTATATGGCTCTGGTCTTGGCTTATTAATTAGAGACTCTAGCTTGTGACAATCTTACCGAAAGGGCAAGAGGGGATGCATCGACGGGGTATAGCTCGGTCCTCTTGGGGCAATTGGTATTGTTTAATGGTCCTTTGGCAAGGTACCACCTCATTAGGACAGTGTTATGACTGCTTTGGCTTGAAACCTTAGCGGATTGTCATGGGTTAGGGAATCTTTGTAAAGGCCTCGTAGCGTCCCTATGCAATCACACCTCGGAAGTGTGGTATTGTGCCTAGCTAGCACATTGCGTGGTTGGGTTCAAAGTTCTTCGGAACTTTTACGCGAATTGTGGTGAAAGTGTACAACCTCTGCAGAGTTAAAACTAACCGGTTAGCCGTGCTCACGGTCAAGAGCGGCTTGGACCCTCACATGATTAATAAACTTAAAGATGGATTTAAATCATTTTCTGGTTATTTCTTGTGGCCTTGCTGAGTACCAACCATAAGTGTACTCACCCTTGCTTACTGCTGCTCAGAAGGAGAAGGTGTATAAAGATTTCTGAAGATGTTGCTGAGTTCTAGGCGTACGCAACCCCCAGTCGATTGCCTGTGAAGTTTGGAGCCTTCGTTTCCAGGATAAGCTGTATAACTCTGATAGTCTTTTATTTGTTTTAATTCTCTTTTACGTGATACTGTTACTGATTATTCACTTATGATGTCTCTATATGTATGAAACTTGATCCTGGCATACATATAGCTATGCATTCGGTTTTGTCCTTAAAATCGGGTGTGACAGAACCTTTGGCTCTATGGAGTAAGGATGGCTGGAAAGGTGGGAAAAAGTAGGCAACAGCTAATGCCACGACATTCTTTTCTGGCTCCAACAGCACAGCTTCAACAAAACGCATACTGTCTCTTTCCTGCAAGTTAACATAATTTAATTTGTCACTCAAATCCTTAATTCCAAGCTTGTTGCAAAAAGTATCTGAAAAATTATGGCAAACGAACCTCTGGCGATTTTCCAGCAGCTCTTACAGTTGCTACAGCAACTCTAATTTCAGCAGCAGACAATGGGTCTAAAGGGTGGCTTCTCTGAGCTGTTCTTGTCGTCATAGGTATCCCTGCAATATTTTTTTCCATGCAGCAAAATATCATTTCAGTTAAGACACATGCAATTTTTGAGAACTAAGCTACGAAGCATTACACACTTAAGTTATCTATGAAGCATTCGCCTGTTGCTTGATATGCATGCCTAGCCCTACGTATTATTAGCTCCCCGTCCACACTGACCCATATTGACGTGCGCGGCCATGATGTAGGTTCCTTTCTTTTAATTTCTTGTGTTTCTTTCTTTTCCTTTGTTCGTTATGCACTACTACAAAAATAATTTGTAGCAATGTTCCGTTCTACAACGACGGGTCGAAATGTAACCCATTTCTACAAAAGAGCGTTATTACTGTAGCACTTGAGCCGCCCTTAAAAATAGATGTGGTACCCGAGTTTAAAAAATTCATCGTGGGCGTGGCAGGTGCGGCCCCGCGCACTATTTGGCTTCCAATATTTTCTTGAGTTCTCGTCCTCTCACTTCCTCGTCTCTCTCTTCATTTGTATCTCTCTCACACACACTTTCTCCCACATCTCTCACCTTATCTTTTCGGGGCCTGGCGCGGCGCCAGGCGCGACCCCGACCGGCTTGGCGCTTGGCCATCATCGGCTTTGGCGAGGGTTCCAGCGACGGCAGGTGCGACCCATATGGCGTGGCACGTCGGCATGGGCGTGCGGGCCCAGCGCGAGCGTGGCAGTGGGCGCGGCCCAGCCAGCTAGACGCGGTGGTGGCACGGTGGTGGGCGCAACCCCGGCCGGCGTGGCACGACGGCCTTGCTGGGGCTCAAGCGGCAGTGAGGCATGACCCCGGCCGGTATGGCACCCAACCCCAGCCGACCTGGCGTGGCGGCCTTGGGGGGGGGATCCAGCTGGTGGCGGGCGCGACCCGTCTGGTGTGGTGCGGTGGCCGCGAGGGGGCACGGTGGAGCCACAGTCCCGACCGGCCTTGACCTGCCGGCCAAGCGCAGTGAGCACGACCTGGGCCGTCGGGGCGCGGCGGGGGTGTGGCCCTGACTAGCCTGGCCCCGGCAACCTAGCGCTCCAGCCTGGCCCGGCGCTGGCTAGGCATCTGTGCGCAAGGCCGAGTGGTGTGGCGGCTCTGGCGGAGTAGCTTGCGCGGTCATGGGTGCGGCTTCGGCAATACTTTTTTAAAATTAATTTTTAGGGACGGATGAGGTGGTGAGACCTCCTTAGAAATCCATTTTCAAGGGCGGGTCACCCCACCCTCCCCTGGAAATCCATTTTTAGGGAGGGAGTGATCCATCTCTAAAAATAGTTTTTCAGGGGCAGACACCGCATTCGTCCCTAAAATGCATTTTCAACCGCCCCCTACTGCAAACACGGTTCATAGTAGTGTTAGATTCTATCATGCGATCCTTTTGAATGTCAAAGACCGTTGTTTGTCATCAGTCATTTTTGGAATTTACTGAACTAGATATTAAGAGTTTCGTCTATGAAGTTTGGATGATTATCATTTTTGTTAGTAATGTACATTTGGAGGTCGTACAAATAATTACAGGAAACTTTGTTAGAAAGAACTTATTTAGAAAGTGCGTACACTTGGAGATCATACAAATAATTACGGGAATTTTTGTTAGAAAACAAACTTATTTAAGTGCAGGTGGCATGTACACTGTAGAAGGTCGCCTGCCAGTACAAAGCCAAGGCAGTCGCAGAACACAGTTGTAACAAGTTTTTTGTCGTCTGGTACACAATTACGCAATGTTGATATCTTGGCATTACTGTCTTTATTTTGATGGTGCAGTGCACTTTTGTATTTTTTTCATTTTGGAGAAAATTTACATTCTCCTTAGGTTTATTTAGGAGGATTTGCCAGCCTTCACAAGCCACGCTCAGGTGGCAGGTCCAGATAATAATTTTTAAAAAGTTACTCCCTCTGTTTTAATAAAATATACTCCCTCCGTATTCGAAAAGAATATTGTTTTGGACAGTGATACGGCTGGTCTCTAAAAACTTAATATTTATTTTTATTTTTATAAAAATATTTATTGTTGTATTATATATTTATAGCTTTTTGAAAGTATTTTTCAAGACAAGTCTATTCATATAGTTTTTGTATTTTAAAACTCAACAACTTGAAAGTTATTCATAATTTATATTTTCAATGTTTAACTCCCAATGTCATGACATTTATATTCACAATGTTTAACATCAGACTCTTTAGTCCTTGAAGCAGATATGAGATATGGTTACGCCTAGGACGGAAGGAGCATTGGTTTAGAAAGAGACCCGGTGTACCTTCGGAGACCTTCGTGGAGCGCTCGGCGACCTTCGTGGCCACGGCACCTCCTCCATTGACCACGCGCGCAGTGCTCGCAGCGGCTGTCATGACCGGCACAGGGGCGCCGAGGCAGGCCATTGGAGCTAGCGGCAGGCCTACTAGGGGAAGCGTGAGAGCAGCTGTGGCGTGTTGCTTGGGTATCGTGCCTTATTTCTTAGTATTTGGAGAGCGAGGGGCTCACGTATACGTACGTGACTTTATATAGGAAAGGATGACCGGCTAGGCGGGGAGTCCTCTAATATGCTTGATCCAAATTCAATAATCTTCATGTGATGAACGTCACCCCACCACAGTAGTTAATCTTAATTAATGCACATATTTAATTATAATCCCTTTTAATAATCTCATCATCATATATCATATGTTCTTTATATCAGATTGTTCGCAATGGCGATTCTGCTGGCTATTAATATTAACCCTGCGCCTGGATCATCCTCGATCTTGAGTCTGCTTGTAGTACAGACTAGAGAGGAGCTGTTGGTAGCTTTGCTTCCATGTTATAGGCAATGATGATCTATGACAGTGCGTCGTGTTAGTGCTCAACCAGATCACGTAGGGTGGTTAGCCATTCAGGTGCTCTATGGGCATCTCGTTTGACTAACGTTTTCTTTTACATAAATTCATTCTTTCATTTTAATTGAGTGGTAGAGCTCCTGCCATTGGTTAAAGAAAAAAAAAGAAAGGAACGCGGGAAATAACGAAACGTCGTCGGTGGCTTCCGGTATCCGGGAACAGCAGTGCGTGCGGTATGCATAGTACCGGCAAGGCTGACTAGCTCTCGACCGAGCGAGCCACTCAGGCATACATTTCTCTTATGCTGGTTAGGAAATAGATACAAACACATCACCGACTCAACACGGATTAGGGTTCTGTGTAGGGATGCAAGTGGGTACCCATTGGTATTTTTAGGTTTCTCGTGTTAGTTCATTTTCTCTCCCAAATTAATTATATAGCATGCCACTTTAGTTTATTTTATTAAGTTTTGGGTCGACCCAATGACCCAAAATACATGGGACTTGCATCTCTACTTCTGTGACATAGGAATCAAGTATCAACACATGCTTTTTACACATGATAGTACGTAATAACTCTATAAGAGACATACAGGCACACACAAGCACCTAATTGAAGTTGTTTGCCTTTGTGCGTTAGTTCTCTGCTCTCGTTTATCATATAGATACCATCTAATCTTATAGACTTTGGCTATCAATTAGCCTTGTATGTTCTTCCAATCTATTTCATAGTTTTTTCTCCCTTTCAATTGCACCCTTAGGCTATGTTGCGTTCGACATGTCTTTAGTTGAAGCCTTAAATTGAGTAGTATACGCAACTTATACATCAATGTATGCGTAACTTATAATAATTTTATCTAAACTACAACAATTTCATGATCCTTGTCGTGGAGTAGCAGTAATAATAATTATCATGGATGCCTATTTCCACTATATATACCCTCTCCGTCCCAAAATAATTAAGTGCACTTCTAGAAATTTTCAGATAGATTATTAATAGTCATGAGAAATGACCTAGGCATCTCTAATTGAAGTTGTTAATTAAATAAACCTATCCGTGCATCTTAATGATCTAAGCCTTGAAAAAAAAGTAAAAATCATATTATTAAATGTGCATGAACTTTGTAAAGAAAAGAGACAAGTAATTACATGTGCCTGCACAAAAAAAAAGGCAACCAAATGTGCATGCTACTAAATCCCGCTAGTCCAAATTAAAAGCTACAAATGTGTTCTTTGTCAGATAAATTTTGAATGCTAGAAATGGACTAATCCATACATGGCTTGTTAAATTATAAGGCTAAGAATAACAGTGCAGCACATTACCATACGTATTAATCAATGTCAAGTAGGTTTTTTTATTGTTATGTGGATTAGAAAACAAGAGTACGGTATAATGCATCGCAAAAGTTGTTTCTACACATCAATTAATGCTTAGTAACCTGGTAATCTATGATATACTCCCTCCTTCCCCGTTTATAAGGCATACACGTATATCAAGATTCAAATCTTCTCATCTTTGATCAATAATTTGACTATTAAATTTTTATTTTTATAATGCAAATTTCATATGATTGGATTCATAATCAAACATAGTTTACAATGATTATAAGTTTATAATCAAAAGTGATATAATATATGATAAATAAATGGTCAAAGTGTTGTTTAGAAGACCGTGTCATGTTCCACCATGCCTTATAAACGGGGAAGGAGGGAGTATCAACATGATACAAAGCATTAGGGTTAGCCAATAATAGCAAATATTTTGACAAGGTTTGTTTGGCATCTGTCGGAGAGCTTGCCCTCCGATGCCCTCCGCCGCGCTAGCTCCGCGTGCTACTCTCAAGAAAGACGCAGCGCCGGAGTTGCGAGGTTATCCATGTCGGCGAGGGATGGAACAGAGTGGAGAGGGTAAGAGGTGTGTGGGATGGATCGGACCCGAACAAGCGCTGGGAATGACGAAGCGCGGATGCTACTCCTGGCTGGACCCGGCCTTGAGCGTGCGACTTGCATACGAAGGAGAGACCGAGAGAGATAGTACAGCTAACAGCTGAAAGAATTCAAGCTAGAAATTAGGTTGATGAATTATCATTTGAATACCTCTACTTTTCTCCTCATTAAATTTAATTAGCAGATAAGTTCAATACTTGTTATATAATATGGTTTCGGACCTTTACCGCCATAACACATACAGCCTGGTTTCCGATTTTCTATTCAATCTTTTTTTTTCATCCATGGATCTACCACGTTATGGAGCCCATCATCAAGATGAAGGAAAGTCAACGATGGAAAGGTATGCTAAATATGTAGAGATTGATGCCGTGACAGTGTGTTCAACGTAAGTGTCCCGTTTCAGTGGTGCTAGTGCTATGCTTACAATTGTTTATAAAAAAAAAAGCAGTGCGCCACGGCTCGATGCGAACAATATTTTTCTAGCAGCCCAGCACAAATCTAAACCGTAAATAGATGCTCATATTAAACTAGTATAATGAAGCAGCGGCCAGCAAGCACCATCTATTCCTTGTGCGCCTTGGAGGGTTTTCAAAGAAAGAGTATGTGACCTGAACTGTTAAACAAAAAAAATACAAATAGTGCTTTCCTGAACCTAAGCGCCATTATATTGGTTTCAGTCGTAGCACCAGTGTGTCTCAGTGACTCAGTCAGTCTCGTCTGTCCAATTTCATAATATAATTGCGCATCCAACGATCAAGCCTCTCCTCCAAAGTCAAAACAAAATGTTCCCGGAGGTACGGCAAAAATATGACAGCTAGGAGGCAAAGGAATCTGAATAGTAAATAAATAAGGTAATGACTTCTCTACGACATGCTGTATTTTTATCAATTAGAATGGCCGCCTATACATCCAACAAATATTCGCTGGCGTCCACACGACTCCGCTGCATTCCTGACTCCACCCTACCCGCGCCTATCCATACTTCCACACCTGCCCTCTTCCATGTCTGCCCTCTTCCATGCCAGATGCGCGTTGCTGCTCCCCCATGAATCTCCCACCTCCTCGTCGGGGCTCCTCCCTCCCCCTTCTCTCTGCCCGTCTGACGACTCGTCGCCGGCCCAGCGAGGCCACCAGGAGGGGATGCCCCGCGCCGCTTCCTGGAGCCATGGACGGAATCGAGGGCCTCCTGGTGCGCGACTTCGGCATGCGGCGTGCCGCAGGGCAAGGTGAGGCTTATGGCTGGTGCCAGCTCCCGCCCCGTCGCCGAATCTGCCGTCGCATGGTGCAACCCCGGCAGATCCACATCGACCCCATCCTACGACCACCTCTTCGGCAACCCCGCCCCCGCGCCCGCGTCCCATCGGCTCTCTCTTCGGCTCGTTCTCGGTGGATGCCGGGGCGAGGGCCAAGCCGACGCCCTCATCTCCTCTGATTTGGGAGCTTTTATGTGTAGAGACATCAGAAAGTCGTGGCCTCGTGAGGGTGAACAGCACATGTTCCAAATCAGGTGAGTGTCCCCCACCCTCTCACATAGTCACACCATCTTTTTCTTGCTACGACTTGGATTTTTTACTGGGTTTTTTTTTTTGCTTCGACCCATTTTTGATGTGGTTTTGTTGGCAGATTCCGATGCACAGAGCTTTGTTGACAGTGGAAGGATCCCTACTAAAGGATAATGTGCACAAAGTGAGTCAAATTGATCCCCTCCTATTTTTTCAGCATGTGCTCTGTGATTTTTGTAGCTAGAAATTTTTTGTTCGGCGACATTCTATTGTGGTTAGTGGGGGGATTGGGGGAAGGTAGTCTACATTAGGCTGATGAATGAAATTAAATCATAATTTTGTATTGATGAAGATTTTTTGCTGTCTGCATATAGCTTACTGAATTTTGTTGCTACTCACTTGTACATTCTAGTACTTCCGATAAACAAATTACTGCAAAAAAACACAAATAAGATTGATTTTGTTAATTATTTTAGCACATTGTTAGATGATGTGTGGTTCACTTTGTACTTTTGTGTTGTGGCTGATTTTACGGTACTATACACAATGCAAGGTCAATTTACACAATGGCTCTACATGTGCAGATTTATTTGCCATTTTATTGGCTACTCAGGTATCCACGTTCAGGGAAATGAGGGTTGTGGGGAGGGGACTGAGTTTGCAGGAGCTTCTACTTGATCCTTGTGATTTAGCTCCTCAGTCCCACTATTATTAACTCTCTATTCTCTTTGTAATATGTAGTTATTTCTAAAAAGCACATATCAATTGCAATGCCAAGAGTACGGAGGTAGCAACAAGGTCATGTGACATCAGCTAACACAGTATGTCCTGAAAACAAATCTGTCCTCTAGCATTCTTCATGCATTTTTCATGTAATGGGTTCTAAATTTGGTAATAACACTTTTTAGGTTCATGCAAATTCATGCATTTTCATTAGGCAACTTCATTGAATATTCTAACATCTAAAGCATATTTTTACTGTCATTAGGCAATAACACTTTTAGCAGAAGGCAAATTCATACATTTCATTAGGCAACTTAATTGAATTCTTTTACATCTAAAGCATTCCCTGAAATTTTTATTTTTATTTTCTCAAATGTGTGAAAGTTTGAAGGAACAGGATGCGGGCTTGAATTTTTTTATGATGTTTTTGATGCAGAGGGCAGTGGAAATTAGAGAGCCCTAAAGAGGGGTGCACAACAGGGGCGGATGCACACCCCGGGCCACCCGGGCCATGGCCCGGGGTTCGGCCCAAATTTTTTTTATTTTGCAGTAGCTTCTACCTCTGGATTTGGATCAATTGCCGAAGAAGGACTTGGATCAATTGCTGAAGAAGAATAAATATATTACTTCGCGATTGCGCTTTTTGTATGTTATCTATCTTTCCGTTTATATTTTCATGTATCTTTTGAACAGTGAGTTTGTAGACGTCTATACTTAAAACTCGGCCCGGGGTTCGACTCAATCCTGGTTCCGCCACTAGTGCACAATAAGGTGAATCCATCTCTCTGTCTTATTTCTTCGATTTTGCCATCTGCTAGTTACATTGTTTAATCATGGCTTTCTTGTTTTTGACATCAGCTTGGGCAAGTAAGCAACTAAGCAATCAGCAAGGCTTCCAGATGTCATTTTCAAGCTATAGTGATGCAACTGCTGGTTACATTGTTTAATCATGGCTTGCTTGCTTTTCGGCCTGGGAACTGAATAGTTGTTTAGTTTATTCAATAACATGAGTTTTAGCTCATTTGCTTTTTATTCATCTCATTTGACCTGTCAAGTAGCTTTTTACACTGCTGCATCTTGAATTTGTTTAGAACAATTGAACAACAATGAATATCTTTCCATTCCATTTTTTCATTCGACAATAACTTGGCTCTAAATTAGGCAATAATATAGGAGAAATTAGGCAATAACATTGTCCTATGTAGGCAGTAATGTTGGTTCCCAATAAAATTGTTCCATAAAGACAATAATAATGGTTTCAATAAGAAATAATATTATTCTACTAGGCATACCAGTACACTTCATTAAGTAATTTTGTTGGAATACCTCATAATTCATTTTTTTAATTAGTTGCCTTCTGTAAATAGCCCCAGAGCACATACACTGGGATCAGTTGGAGGTACTGTTTCCTCGAAACTATTTTTGGATGTTTGGGCCACAACCTAGTTACATCAGAGTTTGGTAGATTTCTTGATGTTTGCCTTCTCAAGTAGTGGATATTTGTGGGTTCCTATAGGTTGTGGTCAAGTGCCTCTGAAAGGAGCTGCACATTTGTATTGATCTTGACGATTTCCATTCATTCTTTTCTCTTGCTGTAGATTGTGTTGATTCTAGTCTATACTCAAGGTAGTGGTGTGGATTCTGGCAAAAGCAAAGCTAGAAAAGGATGCTTAACTTAGTCGTGTCGTCGCGAGCGAGACCTTGAATGGGAGCTGCGGGCCACTGGCACCACGGGATGGCTACATACATGAAGGCAGGGGCACATCTCTGCTCATATCTCTCTCTGATTTCCACAATTAGATTTGGTTCTCATCCTAACATTGTTGAGTGATCAGCGTGTGCAGGTTCTTTTGTGCCCTTGATCCAAGGTTGAGCAACTAGGGTAGTCTAATTTTGTGTACAGATGTCAAGCTTGTACTTTTTTCACCAGGCGATAAGCTTGGTTCATTCAATATTATTGTGAATGTATTTTATTTATTTGTATATTTATTCTAATTTGCTTCAGATCAATCTGTTTTATTTGCCTGAACATTTATTCTAAATTGCCTTGGAGTTTGTTATGATATGCTTTCAACTTTCAAAAAAAAGTGCTTTTGGAACTATACAGGAAAAATATCATCAAAACATATTGAAGTGGGATTTTGTTTTGATCATTTTGATGGGGGCAACGCAATGGTGGAATTGGATTTTAATTTTGATGCTCGATCGTAAAATTATAACTTATTTAAATCTGAGGCTGATTTTGCATGTGCTGATGTCATCTATTTTATTCTTGTGATGCTCTAGTATGTTGCCAAAAAGGAAAAAAACAGGTTACGTTGTGTTTTAAGTTTCCCAAAATAGACCGGCCGTAGTAGAAGGCTCGGCTGTAATTTAGCCAAGTCCAATAAATAAATAGGAAGCAGTGAGGAGGTCCAAGTTTATTTTGCCGTCCACGCCAGGCCAATCCGTCACGTGGACCGACTGGCCACCTGACCGCATCGAACCGGCCCTTGTGTTCCTCCCTCACCGTAAGAGAAAAATTAATTTGATCATTTTTTTTGCTTGCCAGTGGTGCACGCGTGGCCGATCCGTTTGCGACGGAGCCGGCGGAAGGAGAGAACACCCGCCGATATTAAGGGAGTATTTGGGAGCACTCCACTCTATTAATTTTGGCTCCATTCTATGAAAAAATATCCAAACACCTCACACAGCTCCACTCCACTCCATCGAAAACTAGCTTCACTCTATCATATTTGGAGCTCCTCAAGAGGTACCCAACAATTCTTGGAGCTGCTGGAGTTGGTAGAAATTACCCTCCATGCCATTGGTTATGTATCCCCCATACCCCTTCAGCACAAAAAATAGACAAAGTCAACACGAGCTCCTCCCTCACTAGTCTACAGTGCCATTCGCTGCCCATGGCCCCGCCCTCAAGCCCGCCGCGGCCGAGCCCCGCCAACGAACCCGCCGCCACCGAGTCCGCCGCCATCCTCGGGTAGTGCCCCCGCTGCCGCCCGCTTGCCGGACTTGCGCTGCCTCGCTCCCCGCCGCCGACGCCCTCAAGTCATCCTGCCTTCCATGCCCCGCTGCCATGGCCTGCCGCCGCCATGGCCGGGCCGCCAATCCTATGGCGCAACGGAGCCAGTCCCACCTCGCCTCCGACTGCAATGGAGCCGGAAGTCGCCGCGGCCGGAGTTGTCCACCGTGGCGAGGAGACCAGCTGGCGGCGCCCCGAGGCTCCATTCGCCACTGGGCGAAGGGGCCTCGTCGTAGGACGCTGCACTGGACCTCAGCTGGGGCCGGGGCCGGGGCCGGACCATTCGTCATCGCCGCTGAAGTCAACCGCGCCGCCGGCCGGGGAGGCCAGGTCCCCGCCGTGAGGCCAGGGCCGGGGAGGCAGTTTGGGGTAGAAGAACCAGTGGGTCCCGCGTGGAAGTGAGATGAGGGAAGATGGGCTGAGTTGGGCTGTTGCTTGTGTGCTGGGCCGACAAGATTATTTTGGAGTGGAGCTCTCCCAAACATAATGGACTGTAGTTGGTGGAGTGGAGCCAGAAAGTGGAGTGGAGTTTTTGGAGCTGTTTTTGATGGAGTGGAGTGCTTCCAAACAGGCTCTAAGAGTCGCACGCGCGGGTGGCATTCCAGCCGTCGCAGAAGCTGTAACATCCTGAAAATTCACTAAACAAATCATGCGCTAAGTTGATTTTCGTTGAGCTCGACTTCCCTTAAACCCTGAACCCTAATTCCCAGAACCTCCCCCGAACAACCCGACACCCGACTTCAATCCACGTCCCATCTCCTTCCCATCCAACGCGACGCGTCGTGACCGGCCGCCGCGAATCCCGCCCCCTCTTTTTCCCCCTCTCCTTTTCCCCTCCGACCGCGTGCCCCACCTCCCGCGGCCCGCACGCCGCGCGTGGCCGACCGCAGCCGCGGTCGCCGCTGGCGCGCACCGCCCCTTCCCCCTCCTTTTTCCCTTCTCTCCCTCCCTTTTTCCCCATTTCCTTTTTCTTTAATTCTTTTTCCTATTTTCTTTTCTCCATTTTCTTTCTTTCCTATTTTCTTTTCTTTTCACCCTTTTTCCTTTTCTTTCTTTTCACCCTTTTTCCTTTTCTTTCTTTTCTTCCCTCCCTTCCCTCCTTCCTCTCTTTCTTCCCCGTCGCGCCACCCCTCACGCCCTTCCTCCCAGCCCCGGCCCGCCTGCCCCGCGCGCACCTCACCTCCCTCCCGCACGCGCACCACCCACTCCCGGCCGTGTACCACGCGCGCACCGGCCCGGCCCCCTCGCCCCCACTCCGCACGGCTCGGCCCGCGCGCACCCGCACGCGCCGGCCACGCTCCGCGGCCGCCCGTGCGCCCAGTGCCCCGAGCCGCGGCACCGCGCCGCGCCACGCCACCGCCCGCTCAGCCGCGCGCGCTCCCAGCCCGCGCGCCGCCCCTGCCGCGACACCGCCACGCCACCACCCACTCAGCGCCATTCGCGCGCACGCGCACATGCACGCCGCCGCACCGCCCACCGTGCCGCCGCTGTGCCACCCGCTGCGCCGCTCGCCACCGCCCAGAAACGCGCGCCACACGCGTTCCACGCGCACTGAGCCGCGGCGAACGCGCCAAGCCGCAGCAACGTGAGCTCCGCCGAGCCCACGTGCACGCCTGGCCGCGCCGCGCGCCGCCCGCCGCTGCCCCGCATAGCGCCGCCCTGTGCTCACCGCTGCAGCACACGTCCCGTCACCCCTGCGCAACCTCGCTGCCCGTGCGCCGCTCCACGACGCGCGAGCGCGGCCGAGCGCCATTAAGGCCCGCCGCGCCGCCCGCCGGACGCCACCTACTCGCCACCAGCCACGCCCCCCCCAAACCGACCTACATCGGCTATAAAAGGCCCCGTCGGCGCCGCTCCTCCGCACCCAAACTTCCCCGGTCACCACCGCCTCTCCTCGCAGCTCACAGCGCCGCCGCCGCCGCCATTTCCGCCCGCCGCCGCTGGTTCGCGCCGCCCTGCTCCCTCGCCGCGCCCCGAGCCGAGGTGAGCTGGGGAATCGAACCCCACGCCCCCTCTAGCCCTTTCCCCCCACCCCCGGCCGCCGCCGTGGTCCAGGACGGCCCAATCGGCCGCCGCCGGCACCCCGGGGACACCTCCCCTGTTTCCCAGCGTGGGAGGGAGGAAGGGGATGGCAATTTTGCCAAAAACCCCTCCCCCTTTTCTTTATTTCCTAAAGAAACCTTCCACCCTTTTGTCTTTTTGCAGAAACACCCCCACCTTTAATATATTTGCGAATAAACCCTCCTCCAATATAAACTTGATCTCAAGTATACCCCTGACCTCTCCAGAATAACCCAAAAGCTTCCAAAAATTACAAGCAGACCCCTGCCTACCCAGGATTATTTACAACTAGGCCCCTGGCCCCTTAACTAACCCTCGAACCTTTACAAAACCTATTATTTCATGCGCCTAAACAACTCCGATTGACCCCAAACTTTACCATGTCACTTCTATTATAGTTTCGGGCCGCGCTATTACCAAACCACTCAAAGATGTCACTTCTATCTCCATATTTTATGTGATTCCGATTCGAGCTCAACGATAGATCTTGTATTGATTGGATGCTTGTTTGTGTGTGCTGTAGACCGCGGAGTGAGCGAAGGAGAGCCCGTCAACGAGCAGTTCTGTGAGCAGGAGAACGAGGATCAGTTCCGCGACCCCGAACCCGAAGGACAGGACTTCCCCGAAGGCTTTGAAGACGGCAAGTTCAATCCCATCCTTTGATGCATGTTTCTGTCCTAGTTTTTATAAACACATCCCAATGGCCTGTTTTATAAATTTGCATATGTTTTACTTGCATGAAAACACGGTTGGATAGCCACCCCTTGATTTGTGATGACCATTCCTTGACCACCTAGATTAATGTCTGATTTTGCTTGGACGTTAATCGATATTAGAACGCTTAGGACTTTACTCATAACATAATTTATTTGATAAAGAAAATGTGTGCGTGTGGGAAGGGATAAATGTGGATTTTCGAAAAGATGAGTGTGGGCGAGATGGACGGCATTTCTGTGCGATCTGCCGATTGGTGTGCTTATGCCTGAGGGGCAGGGCAAAGAAGGGAGATATCCATCTTGTCGCGTCTAAGGACCGAGTTGGTGTGTCATCTCACCTAACTCCCCTATCGTGCAAACCACTCGACCGTTGAATGGGCAACGGCGTAGCATAAATCCCACTAGTTGGTGTGGTAGCCATCAGGAGAGCTGAGAGCAACGGGTGACTAAGGAAAAGGGGTAAGCCTCGAGTGACTTATGCCCGGTTATACCTAAGTGAACGGTCAATGACCCCTTGGTGCATCCCGTGATGGCTAGTCAGGCTTAGCTATGGTGGGTAATGGCTATATTGGGATCTACACCGACACGACGGTGTTCGAGTTGTGGTATCCTACTTGTGGGCAAAGTTGCACACCTCTGCAGAGTTAAGAATCTATTCGAATAGTCCGTGCCCACGGTATTGGGCGAGTTACGGTGTGGTCACATAACTAGTGTTTCTTTGGGATGGGCTGGTGTGAGTTGTTTTGGAATTGTGTCCGGCAGATGTGCCGTGTGCTACGACGGACGGGGAGTCCGGTAGCAGTGTAAAAATTGGAAACTCCGTGTTACTTCTGAAATTGATTTTCATAAAGGTTTTCTTAAAACAAACCCTTGCATAAAATATAGTTTTTCTGCAAATTAAACCGTAACCTTATCCTTGATTTACCTTTGCATATTAATCTGTCATAACCCCCACCGTGGGTGTGGTTGGACTTGCTGAGTACGTTTGTACTCACCCCACTCTTACTTTTTACAGAAGAAGATCCAGACTTCGTGCCAGACGACGCCGAGTAGGGTTACCGTTCTACACCCAACCTTGCCTGTGGTACCGGCCCTGTCGAGATGCCTCCGCTGTCGCAGTACTCTGAGCCCGTAGTAGACCCCATGTGGTTTGCAGTCTGGTGTTATGTTGTAGCTTGGTTAATAATTATTATCATCTGTATCGAGTGCCCGCCAAGGTTTGTAAGGTTTTGAACCATCTGATGTAATAAATGTGGCATCAGCCTCCTGGGACTGATGTTTTGTATCACATTTAAGTCTTCTCTTATGAGGGGACGCTTCAGGTGGTATCAGAGCCGTAGGTTGGCCGTAGGACGTGACCCTAGAAGCGAAACCCATTTTCAGGACCTTTCACCTTAGGACTTTTCTATCCTTAATCCTTTCCTCACACAAACACTTACCTTTGGTTCTTGTCCTGTTCCAGATGGCTGACAATGGATGGATCGGCGGAATCTGTTTCGCAGAGCCCGGCCTTCCTAAGTTGTTGATACTCAGCCTGGAACGCATTGGAGTTGTGGATCCGCCAGAGTTTCTTTACCGGGAATACGACTCCAAGGGCACTCTTCGGTGTGACCTGATGATCTTCATAGCAAGAAGCACCCGCTATCCTGATGTGGACCCTTGGTTCATCTCCACCACTGGATTCCGTTTCCCGGATACCTATCGGAAAGCCGCCCGCAAAGCCCTACGACGTCTGCGTGTGATCTACAGGCATCACCTCCAGCGTACTCCTATGGGATTTTTCCCGCCGACTGAAGGAAGAGGACGCACATGGATTGCCAGGATGAGAGGACTTGGAAGAGAAGAAGAAGACCTGGAAGACACGGTCTCTCACCTATCCATCTATCTCACCGGCCTAGATGAGCTCTATCGCGAGCAAGCAGCACAACTGAAACAGCAGGTCCACAGAGCAGAAAAAGCAACCCAGGAGATGGAGGAACAACGGTCGAGGACTTTCCATGCCGAGTATTCACTGGCTGCTCTCCAAGTCCAAATGGATGAAAAAGAGGCAGAACTGGAGTAGCAGCGGACAAGGGCCGCACGTGCCGAGAACTCGCTAGCCACTCTCCAAGCTCAGATGCGGAGGTACGAAGCTCGCTGGGGAATAGGTGGATGGATAGAGGAAGACGAAGAAGAGGAAGAACCCATGGAAACCCATTGGGACGTTGGCACTCAGACTGAAGAAGAAGAACCCGAAGAAACCCACTGGGATAAAGGAACTCAGACCGAGGATGATGTGATGGATCAGCACCTCCCACTGAAGAAGCGCTCCTTTAGAATTGAGGAAGAATCCCCATGATAGGAGTAGTCTCTAAGCTAGAACCCTTGTTCTAATAATCATGTACCCATGAAGTTGTACCCCATCGTGTTGCCATAAATAAAAACCATCTACCCCTTTGTGTACCGCAAACATTTGTGCAAGTTTTTCACTCTATCTTTATTTTCAGATGGCTGAGGAAGGATGGACCCAGGGCGACTGCCAAGCTGCACCTGGCTTCCCCAGCCTGTTGATCAACGCCCTGGAAAGCCTTGGCGTTACTGAACGCCCAAGGTACTACAGCAGAGAGTACGAGCATCATGGCACTCTCCGCTGCAGGGTGATCATTGTCATCGCCAGAAGTGAGCGCCACCCCAACATCCAGTCGTGGCGAGTGACCGCTACGGGATTCAGGCACCAAGACACCTATCCCTTGGCTGTCAGAAAGGCGCTTCGGTACCTATGCCGGATTTTCGAAGAACACCTAGCACCCACGCCAACGAGGTTCTTTCCGCCGGCCATCAGGACCCCTGTTTGGGAAGCCCGCATGAGAAGCCTGGAACGGCGCCGCCATGAAGTAGACCCTTTGTACCAAGTGGCTAACTATCTGGCCGCTTTGGACCAACTCTTCGATGAGCAGGCCCACCTGCTGAGGGAGCAGACCAATCGTGCCGAGCAAGCTGAACTCGCGGTGAGGCTCCAACAGGTCCGAGCAGCCCAAGCCGAGGCAAGAGCCGCAGCCGCGATCAGCAGTGAAGCAGTGGCACAGGAGAGCCTCAGACAGGCCCGAGACCGGCGCATGCAAGAATGGACCAGGAGTGGGACCCCAGTTCCGGCCATCGGAGAAGACCATGTTCTACTTGGGACACCCGTCATAGGATGGGGAACGCTCTTTGGAAGCCCTCGAGCTCCACCCGAGAACCCCGAAGGGTCTACTGCTGTCAGAGAAAGAGAAGTTGCTGCTCGACCCCAAGAGAACGGGAACCCGGAGGACGACGAGCCGTTTGTTTCCCCGGAAGCTCGTATCACCCCTGAAGAAGACTCGCCCCGCGAGTAGAGTGTCCAACTCTACCCTGTTGTTGTACCCTTCTAGTCCTTCCAGTTTAAGTTGTGTTCCTAGTTTGAACCTGTACCCGGACGTGTAGTACGCGTTCTAGTCTTGTTCCGTGTTGTACCCTGCCTCGCTTTATTGAAGGTTGTTTGTTTGCCTTGTTGTGTGCTTGTTGTGTGTGTGCCTTTCGGCAGAAGGTTAATTCTGCCTTTTTCAAAATTACGAATTAAATAACTTAAACATCACCTAATCTCAATCTCACAAAAACCCTACCAAATCTGCAGATGGTTTCCCGAAGCGTCACGAGGGCCTCCCGTGTCAGGGATCCTGCAGCTGCTGATGCAGGAGTACGCCTTAACGGGCAAAACCATCCTCAGGAAGAACAAGAAGTGAGTCAGGGCAGAGGAGAAAATCATGATGCACAGCTACCACCACCACCACCCTTCGTGGACCTGGCACAAGTGATCCATAACCAGACTCTCATACTGGAGACACTGGCCAATGCTCTAATGAACAGGCAGCCACGAGAGCAGACCTTCAACGACAAGCTAACAGCTTTTCTGAGGGCCAAGCCACCCACTTTTGCCGGATCCAGCAACCCCTTGGACGCAGATGACTGGCTCCGCGTGATCCAGAGGAAGCTCGAGCCATTTGGGTGCCAAGATCGGGATAAAGTCCTTCTGGCAGCACATCAACTCACCGGGACTGCCTTAGCCTGGTGGGAAAATTACTGCGCTGCTGCCAGAGATGCCTCCACCATCACCTGGAATGAATTCGTGAGAGAGTTCCGCCGCTATCACATCCCCTCAGCTACCATGAAGCGCAAGGCAGATGAATTCCGCGCACTTCAGCAGGGGAATATGACGGTAGAGGAGTATACACACCAGTTTATGGAATTGGCCCGCTATGCACCAGAAGAAGTGAACGACGACGAGAAGAAGCAGGATATGTTCAAGAAAGGACTAAATCCAGAACTCAGGACCCTGCTCACCCCTCAAATCTACCCTGACTTCAACACCCTGATGAACAAGGCAATCCTCACTGAGAAGGCCAAGAGTGATGAAAGAAAGGATAACAAGCGCAAGTTCCTGGAGAGTAAGGCCCGCCAGCAGGATCGTTCCCAGAAGGCCCGAAGCTTCAGTTACAATGCACCAAGGTCCCAAGCCCCAATGCAGTACAGAACTCAGTCGCAAGCAACAGGACCACGGGCCCCTAACACACAGCCCAGAAGCCAGAACACCATGAGGGCCTCACAGAATAATGCGAGCCAGGTCACCAACAACAACAGCAATGTCAGGGCCTGTTTCAACTGCCGATAGACAGGGCATTTCATCGCCGACTGCCCTTATGCCAAGAACAGGCCAGCTACTTCAGCCTTCTCCAACACAGTAAACGGACCCAAGCCAGTGCTGACCGGTGCCAACCGAGTGCCCCTCCGTGGCAACAGCAACAACAACAACAACCAGCAGAGGCAACCCCAGCAGTCTTTTGGACGAGCCCGCGTCAACCACATCGACGCACAGGAAGCTCAAGGAGCCCAGGGCGTTGTACTCGGTGAGTACCTAGTTAGCTCAACTCTTGCAACAGTACTGTTCGATTCTGGAGCATCACACTCATTCATATCCTCAAGTTTTGTGGAGAAACATAAAATACCTACAGTACTACTAAAAACACCCCTATTAACCCGGACGCCCGGAGGAGACATCAGGTGTCAACTGGGTTGTCTACGGGTAAGGATCAATTTAAGTGGGGTAGAGTTTTTAGCAGACTTGGTAGTACTTAAGTCAGAAGGGATAGATGTGATCCTCGGAATGGACTGGCTGAGCAAACACAATGGCCTCATAGGTTGTACGGACAAGGTAGTCCACCTAACAAACCCAGAGGGAGTCCGAGTGACCTGTCACACCCGGGAAAGTGGAGCAAACCCGATGGTGTTTAGCATGGAAGCCAAGTCCTTGGAAGAAGTCCCAGTAGTGAGTGAGTACCCTGATGTCTTTCCTGAAGAACTTCCCGGTATGCCACCAGATAGGGACATAGAATTTGTCATTGATCTTGTTCCTGGAACCGCCCCCATAGCCAAGAGACCCTATAGGATGGCAGCCTCTGAGTTGGCAGAGTTAAAGAAACAACTAGAAGAGTTACAACGGATTGGCTTCATCAGGCCAAGTTCGTCACCTTGGGGAGCCCCGGTTCTATTTGTTAAAAAGAAGGACGGAAGTATGAGGTTATGTGTAGACTACCGGGCACTAAACGAAGTCACTATCAAAAACAAGTATCCCCTACCCAGAATCAATGACCTTTTTGACCAGTTAAAAGGAGCCAGGTACTTCTCCAAGATTGACCTGAGGTCCGGTTATTTTCAGCTCAAGATCAGGGAGAGCGACATCCCGAAAACAGCTTTTGTCACCCGGTATGGTCAGTTTGAGTTTACGGTGATGTCCTTTGGACTGACAAATGCACCTGCCTATTTCATGAACCTCATGAACAAAGTGTTTATGGACGAGTTAGATAAGTTTGTCGTAGTCTTCATTGACGACATACTTATTTACTCGAAGAGTATTCAGGAGTACGAGCAACACCTGAGGGTAGTTCTGGAAAAATTGAGAGTGCATAGGCTATACGCCAAATTTAGCAAGTGTGAGTTCTGGCTGGAGAAAGTAGCTTTCCTTGGTCACATTCTGACCGCAGAAGGAGTAGCAGTGGATCCCGAGAAGGTCGAAGCAGTCTCCAACTGGCAGCAACCAACCAATGTCAGTGAGATCAGGAGTTTTCTCGGATTAGCTGGGTATTATCGGAGATTCATTGAGGGGTTTTCTAAGATAGCCCGGCCCATGACAGAGCTGCTCAAGAAAGAAAAGAAGTTCATCTGGACGGAGTCGTGTGAAAGAAGTTTCCAGGAATTGAAGCGAAAGTTGACGACAGCCCCAGTGCTAACCCTGCCGGATATTCATCGGGATTTTGTCATCTATTGTGATGCGTCCTGACAAGGATTGGGTTGTGTGCTGATGCAAGATGGGAAAGTCGTTGCATATGCTTCCCGTCAGCTCAGGACTCATGAGCAAAATTACCCGACTCATGATTTGGAGCTTGCGGCCGTAGTGCACGCACTTAAGATCTGGAGGCACTATTTGATTGGAAATAAGTGCGAAATCTTTACCGATCATAAAAGTCTGAAGTATATCTTCACCCAACCAGACCTAAACCTGAGGCAGAGAAGATGGCTGGAATTAGTCAAAGATTATAATTTGGAAATTCATTATCACCCAGGTAAAGCCAATGTAGTAGCCGATGCCCTAAGTCGGAAATCCTACGGGCCCAAGAATGACCATTTACGAGAGGAAATGGCACGATTAAATGTGCACATTGTCCCTCGAGGTTCCGGCCAAGTGCTGAACATTCAATCCACTCTAGAAGAACGAATCAGGAAGGCCCAGAGAGCGGACAAAGGACTGATGGAAATCCGGAAGCAAACCGGAGAAAATAAGGCACCAGACTTTAGAGTGGATAATAGGGGAACATTGTGGTACAAAGATAGAATTTGTGTGCCCCAGAAGGGAGATTTCAGGCAAATAATCATGGATGAAGCCCACAACTCAGCCTACTCTATTCACCCAGGATCCACCAAGATGTATATGGACTTAAAACAGAAATATTGGTGGAATGGGATGAAGGCAGATATTGCACGATTTGTCGCCCATTGCGATACTTGCCAGAGAATCAAAGCTGAACACCAGAAGCCGGCAGGATTGTTGCAGCCCCTACCCATTCCGGTTTGGAAATGGGATGAAATAGGGATGGATTTTGTGGTAGGACTGCCCAGAACCCAGAAAGGACACGATTCCATATGGGTAATAGTGGACCGACTCACTAAAGCGGCTCACTTCATACCCGTACGTACCAACTACGGCGGAGAGAAGCTAGCCAAGCTTTACGTGGAAAATGTAGTGAAGTTGCATGGTGTGCCCAGTCGAATTGTTTCAGATAGAGGGACCCAGTTCACCTCTAGATTTTGGAAAAGCTTGCATAAAGCTATGGGCACCAAGCTAGACTTTAGTTCCGCTTATCACCCGCAGACAGATGGTCAGACAGAAAGGGTGAATCAGATTATGGAAGATATGTTGAGAGCATGTGTTCTCACCTACGGCAAAGATTGGGAACAGAGTTTACCCTATGCCGAGTTCTCATACAACAACGGGTATCAAGCAAGCTTGGGCATGTCACCGTTCGAGGCTCTCTACGGAAGGAAATGCAGGACCCCTCTAATGTGGTCAGAAGTTGGAGAACGTGCTTTAGTCGGGCCCGCCCTCATAAAGGAAGCAGAAGAAAGAGTAGCCGAGATCAGGGAGAAGCTGAAAGCAGCCCAGTCCCGACAGAAGAGTTACGCTGACAAGAAAAGGCGGGAAATAAGTTTTAGTCCAGGGGATTTCGTGTATCTCAAGGTATCACCCATTCGAGGAACCCGAAGATTTCAGGTACAAGGAAAATTAGCCCCTCGGTACATTGGACCGTACCGAGTTCTGAAGAAAGTTGGAGCAGTAGCATACCGTTTGGAACTGCCAGAAGAAATGGCAGATATACATCCAGTGTTCCACGTCTCACAGCTAAGAAGATGTTTGAGAGTACCCGAGGCAGAACACGTGCCAGTAGAAACGATAGATCTACAGCCAGACCTACGATATCAAGAAGTACCGGTCAAGATTCTCGACACGGTCACCAGAAGGACCAGAAACTCTGAAGTACGGATATGCAGAGTTCAGTGGAGCAGACACGGAGTAGAAGAAGCGACGTGGGAACGAGAAGACGCTCTGAAGAAAGAGTTTCCCCACCTGTTTAGGAACCAGCCGAATCTCGAGGACGAGATTCATTTTAAGTGGGGTAGGTTTGTAACATCCTGAAAATTCACTAAACAAATCATGCGCTAAGTTGATTTTCGTTGAGCTCGACTTCCCTTAAACCCTGAACCCTAATTCCCAGAACCTCCCCCGAACAACCCGACACCCGACTTCAATCCACGTCCCATCTCCTTCCCATCCAACGCGACGCGTCGTGACCGGCCGCCGCGAATCCCGCCCCCTCTTTTTCCCCCTCTCCTTTTCCCCTCCGACCGCGTGCCCCACCTCCCGCGGCCCGCACGCCGCGCGTGGCCGACCGCAGCCGCGGTCGCCGCTGGCGCGCACCGCCCCTTCCCCCTCCTTTTTCCCTTCTCTCCCTCCCTTTTTCCCCATTTCCTTTTTCTTTAATTCTTTTTCCTATTTTCTTTTTCTCCATTTTCTTTCTTTCCTATTTTCTTTTCTTTTCACCCTTTTTCCTTTTCTTTCTTTTCACCCTTTTTCCTTTTCTTTCTTTTCTTCCCTCCCTTCCCTCCTTCCTCTCTTTCTTCCCCGTCGCGCCACCCCTCACGCCCTTCCTCCCAGCCCCGGCCCGCCTGCCCCGCGCGCACCTCACCTCCCTCCCGCACGCGCACCACCCACTCCCGGCCGTGTACCACGCGCGCACCGGCCCGGCCCCCTCGCCCCCACTCCGCACGGCTCGGCCCGCGCGCACCCGCACGCGCCGGCCACGCTCCGCGGCCGCCCGTGCGCCCAGTGCCCCGAGCCGCGGCACCGCGCCGCGCCACGCCACCGCCCGCTCAGCCGCGCGCGCTCCCAGCCCGCGCGCCGCCCCTGCCGCGACACCGCCACGCCACCACCCACTCAGCGCCATTCGCGCGCACGCGCACATGCACGCCGCCGCACCGCCCACCGTGCCGCCGCTGTGCCACCCGCTGCGCCGCTCGCCACCGCCCAGAAACGCGCGCCACACGCGTTCCACGCGCACTGAGCCGCGGCGAACGCGCCAAGCCGCAGCAACGTGAGCTCCGCCGAGCCCACGTGCACGCCTGGCCGCGCCGCGCGCCGCCCGCCGCTGCCCCGCATAGCGCCGCCCTGTGCTCACCGCTGCAGCACACGTCCCGTCACCCCTGCGCAACCTCGCTGCCCGTGCGCCGCTCCACGACGCGCGAGCGCGGCCGAGCGCCATTAAGGCCCGCCGCGCCGCCCGCCGGACGCCACCTACTCGCCACCAGCCACGCCCCCCCCAAACCGACCTACATCGGCTATAAAAGGCCCCGTCGGCGCCGCTCCTCCGCACCCAAACTTCCCCGGTCACCACCGCCTCTCCTCGCAGCTCACAGCGCCGCCGCCGCCGCCATTTCCGCCCGCCGCCGCTGGTTCGCGCCGCCCTGCTCCCTCGCCGCGCCCCGAGCCGAGGTGAGCTGGGGAATCGAACCCCACGCCCCCTCTAGCCCTTTCCCCCCACCCCCGGCCGCCGCCGTGGTCCAGGACGGCCCAATCGGCCGCCGCCGGCACCCCGGGGACACCTCCCCTGTTTCCCAGCGTGGGAGGGAGGAAGGGGATGGCAATTTTGCCAAAAACCCCTCCCCCTTTTCTTTATTTCCTAAAGAAACCTTCCACCCTTTTGTCTTTTTGCAGAAACACCCCCACCTTTAATATATTTGCGAATAAACCCTCCTCCAATATAAACTTGATCTCAAGTATACCCCTGACCTCTCCAGAATAACCCAAAAGCTTCCAAAAATTACAAGCAGACCCCTGCCTACCCAGGATTATTTACAACCAGGCCCCTGGCCCCTTAACTAACCCTCGAACCTTTACAAAACCTATTATTTCATGCGCCTAAACAACTCCGATTGACCCCAAACTTTACCATGTCACTTCTATTATAGTTTCGGGCCGCGCTATTACCAAACCACTCAAAGATGTCACTTCTATCTCCATATTTTATGTGATTCCGATTCGAGCTCAACGATAGATCTTGTATTGATTGGATGCTTGTTTGTGTGTGCTGTAGACCGCGGAGTGAGCGAAGGAGAGCCCGTCAACGAGCAGTTCTGTGAGCAGGAGAACGAGGATCAGTTCCGCGACCCCGAACCCGAAGGACAGGACTTCCCCGAAGGCTTTGAAGACGGCAAGTTCAATCCCATCCTTTGATGCATGTTTCTGTCCTAGTTTTTATAAACACATCCCAATGGCCTGTTTTATAAATTTGCATATGTTTTACTTGCATGAAAACACGGTTGGATAGCCACCCCTTGATTTGTGATGACCATTCCTTGACCACCTAGATTAATGTCTGATTTTGCTTGGACGTTAATCGATATTAGAACGCTTAGGACTTTACTCATAACATAATTTATTTGATAAAGAAAATGTGTGCGTGTGGGAAGGGATAAATGTGGATTTTCGAAAAGATGAGTGTGGGCGAGATGGACGGCATTTCTGTGCGATCTGCCGATTGGTGTGCTTATGCCTGAGGGGCAGGGCAAAGAAGGGAGATATCCATCTTGTCGCGTCTAAGGACCGAGTTGGTGTGTCATCTCACCTAACTCCCCTATCGTGCAAACCACTCGACCGTTGAATGGGCAACGGCGTAGCATAAATCCCACTAGTTGGTGTGGTAGCCATCAGGAGAGCTGAGAGCAACGGGTGACTAAGGAAAAGGGGTAAGCCTCGAGTGACTTATGCCCGGTTATACCTAAGTGAACGGTCAATGACCCCTTGGTGCATCCCGTGATGGCTAGTCAGGCTTAGCTATGGTGGGTAATGGCTATGTTGGGATCTACACCGACACGACGGTGTTCGAGTTGTGGTATCCTACTTGTGGGCAAAGTTGCACACCTCTGCAGAGTTAAGAATCTATTCGAATAGTCCGTGCCCACGGTATTGGGCGAGTTACGGTGTGGTCACATAACTAGTGTTTCTTTGGGATGGGCTGGTGTGAGTTGTTTTGGAATTGTGTCCGGCAGATGTGCCGTGTGCTACGACGGACGGGGAGTCCGGTAGCAGTGTAAAAATTGGAAACTCCGTGTTACTTCTGAAATTGATTTTCATAAAGGTTTTCTTAAAACAAACCCTTGCATAAAATATAGTTTTTCTGCAAATTAAACCGTAACCTTATCCTTGATTTACCTTTGCATATTAATCTGTCATAACCCCCACCGTGGGTGTGGTTGGACTTGCTGAGTACGTTTGTACTCACCCCACTCTTACTTTTTACAGAAGAAGATCCAGACTTCGTGCCAGACGACGCCGAGTAGGGTTACCGTTCTACACCCAACCTTGCCTGTGGTACCGGCCCTGTCGAGATGCCTCCGCTGTCGCAGTACTCTGAGCCCGTAGTAGACCCCATGTGGTTTGCAGTCTGGTGTTATGTTGTAGCTTGGTTAATAATTATTATCATCTGTATCGAGTGCCCGCCAAGGTTTGTAAGGTTTTGAACCATCTGATGTAATAAATGTGGCATCAGCCTCCTGGGACTGATGTTTTGTATCACATTTAAGTCTTCTCTTATGAGGGGACGCTTCAGAAGCGCTCCCGCTCCATTCATTTGTTTTTTTCATCGGCCCAAAACTTTCGGCCCAGCTACCCGATATATTTTATATTTTTCATGTGATCACTTCTATTGTCTCAAATCTAGCACACATATTTTGTTCTAACGAAATAATTTGTTCTAGTAGAATATTTTTTTTATTACAACAGTAAGATTCGATCTAATGGAACAAATTCTAATATTTATTCTGATGGGACAAATTGTTCCATTTATTCCGATGGAACAATTTTGTTCCAATGGTATGAACAGATCCAATTAAACATATTCTAATATTAGTTACAATGAAACATTTGTTCCATTGATCCGATGAAACAGAGGAACAAATTCTGATATTTGTTCCGATGGAACAATTTGTTCCACTTATTCCAATAGAACAATTTTGTACCAATAGTATGAAATGGAACATTTGTTCCAATGGTCTGACGAAACTGAGAAAGCATCAGCCAATTATGGGAACTAAGGCCGGCGGCCCGAGAAGAACCAGAGAAAACGGCCCACTAACAATTAATCTCTACGTCAAGTCGTCAACCCCTTCTGCGCCCAATCCGATGGCAGTAACTCGCGTTACTGGCAATCGGACCCGAGAACACCGGGCAAGCCCACCACTCCATTTGTCCTCTTGCGAGTTGGCTAATCGACTGTATACAATACAATTTTATCCTCTTGGAAGGAGACTGGCCTCATACCTTCCTTCTCGATCTATAGACTACAGCACCTCTCAAAGCATCGCCGCCAACCACAGTAATAACCTATCGATTTACTTTATTTTGGTGTGTAGCGGTATCTAGTACTTAGTGCAGATGTGACTTATGAGTAGTGAATATTTTCTATAAACCATATATTGAATCATTCTCATTTGTTGACCATGCAATTGTATCGTTATGTTGGGCTGGCCTTCCCTAAGCAAAACTCCGCCGAGGAGGTGGCCAAGATCAAGCGCTGCCACCCCAACTGCGAGCTGCTGCTCCGCCTCAAGGGCCCCGACGGTGGCAAGGCCAAGGTCGACCTGGGGATCAAGTACGGTGCGCTCGCCGACGAGGTGGTGCCACTCCCGCGCGCAGCCCGGCGCGCGGGGCTTAACGTCGCCGGCGTCTCCTTCCACGTCGGGACTGGCGCGTCCCGCATTGACGTCTACCGCGGTGCCATCGACGGCGCCACCTTTCGACAAGGCGACGGCGATCATCAACGACTCTCTCGTGCAGTACTTCGGCGACCTGCCGTGCCTGGAGGTCATCGGCGTACTCCAGCTGATCGAGAACGAAGAGCTCTGCATAAATTTGCACGCGTTCATCTGGTACTTGATAATAAATAAATTAGAGCATGTACAATATATAGGATGCTTAAAGGAGATGCTTAGCTAAAAAAAATCCTGTTTTTCCCACCATGCCATTAGCATCCCGTGCTCAAAAGATGGATAAGATGTTAAGATTACACCAGTGTTTAATTATTCTAACCAGCTAGTTGAACCTAATTAAGGATCAATTTGAATTGTAGGGATCAAGTCTGTTCGGAGGGGCTAAAGTTGAGTGCTAATTTTAACATCTATTAGTACTCATATCTTTGCTAAAATTTTTAAATTTTGGCTAACCTTTACCCCACCCTATTAATACTCCTGTTTGAATGCGCTAGCTAGTGCTTAAACTTTCACCCATTAGCACTTGAATCCAAACATGGCCTAACCCTATATATGCTAGTGGACCTTCGCCACCCAAACTCTTGGTAATTAAGGTCCTGTTTGTAATTTCTTGCCAGATTATATAATATAGCTTATGATCCAAGGGATTTATTGTTGGATTAGGCCAGCTTATTTCAGATATTTTGGTGATTAGGGTGTACTTCTATTACCATGTTGCCCCTCGACCAAAATTAATCTAGATTATATAATCTAGGGGGGCAGATAAACAAGTCCTATGCAGAGGAATAAATGATACGAGGATTATATTTGCAATATACGGAGTACATGTAATTATACACATACAGATGCAGGTACTCGCTAATAATCACTCACCGTATAACCTGGCGTCCGTACATCACCGTGTACACTTGTTCATGATACAGTAAACCTAACTACAAATCACTCGGGTGAGGTATATAACGACTTTCCCCATTATATTTGTGATTAGAGGAAAGGAATTTGTAGGAAGGTAGTTTAAAGCTATTATCAGTGCTTAAAGCAAGTGGAATTAATACCTCATATATAAGCATGGAGTTACAGGCTAGTTGAAAGTTGGTACTTCAGATTGATGATTAGGGCTTGTTTGGGAAGGTTGTACTGGCTCCGGCTTCACCATTTTTTTTTCAACTGATGAAGCCGTCTCGAGATAAATCCTCCCAAAAACAGAGTCTTATGTCAGTTTTAGTGGGAGTTTTGTGGACACAGTTATTTAGACTGAGAACTAGGTAATTGTGTCAGATGTGTTTCATGGTTATGAAACTCTCCTTACATTTCATGAAACTCTATTATTCTCTCTCCTTGCTACATCAACAAAATTGATGATATTTAATGTCATGAAACCTCCATTAAAACTGGCCTTATCTGAAAATTTTGACGAGCCGATTGAAGGATATTAGTGACTAAGCAGGTACTCCTAGTTTGAAACCAATCAGAAAAACAGAATAAAAAAAGTTTTGTTTTTTTTTGAAAAGATAGAAAGAGCACTGCTTTATCATTTAATAAGAAAGCAATTCTACATCACGCGCCGAAATGAACACCACCACACAGATAACGCACACAACAAAACACTATACTGCCACAACCAGAGAGAAGAGCCGAAAGTAAGCCACCACAAACTGCGTCGTCGTCTCCAACACTGTGACACGCCGAAGCTGCGGCCTGAGCGGCAACCCGAACTCCTCCACCAAGAGACCATCACCCACAAGCCACGCATACACGATCGTCGATCCCCCGACTCCAATAGTGCTTGAGCATAACACTCTCATCCTAGTAGTGATGAAAAACACTAATCCTGATCACCCTGCGTGGGAGTGTCGCCTCTTCCGTCACCTCACACCTCTGCCAAGGACCAATACAACGGCGAGGCTTCAGGCATCGCCACTCCACTATGGTACGGCCGTACGGGTAGGCTCCAAGTGACAGCCACGCCCCCCGCCGAGAGACTTGTACGACGTCGTGTCGCTCCTGCAGTCACACCCGGACGCCTGACGCCTCGCGCAAATCCACTCTCACGCCGTCACCTCCGGCCTGGAGAGCGACCGTTTTGTGGCCGCCGGCCTCGTCGTGCGCTACGCCGCGCTAGCGTGGCGGCCGCACGCAACGTGCTCGACCGCGCGCCCCACAGACACCTTCCTCTGGAATGTCATGCTCCAGGGCTAAGCGCGGGCCGGGCCGTCGCACGCGCGAGAGGCCATCGCGCTGTTCGCGCGCATGCGCGCGAGCACCCGGGCCCCCGCGGCCGGGAACCGCGCGGTTTTTTATTTTTTATTTTCATTTTTTATAAAAATATATTTTCGATTTGGAAATTTACAGAAATATACCCCGGTCGCCCGGCTGCCGCCGGCTGCAAGGCGACCGGATCTCCCACCCTTTTATAAGAGTTGACTGGTCCCCCCACCCCTCATTTACATCACTAAAATTCCAGGAACCAAAAAAAAAGAGGGAGGGAGGGACAGAGGCGAAGCCCTGCCAGATTTTCGAGCCAGCGACTGCCGGTAACCAAAATTCTTCTACGCTTTACTAATAGATTATGTTGTAATTATTTTTGTTGAAACAGTATATTATCAATTAATTTAATATCATGATTGTGTGTCCAGATATGTCGAGCAATCTTCGTTTTCAAGTTCATTATGGTGACGGATATATTTGTCATGATGCATATGGAGTAGATCTATCAGTTTTTCAACGAAGAGAGTGCGGAATAGATAAACCCTTAGACAGGAGTTTTGATTCCATACGCAAATGGCTTCACGAGATATTCAATGTGAATCCAAAGACTCATTTCCTAACCGTTCAGACTGTGACAAATTGGGGAACTGAAGGGGATTTCTGGGAGTTGATGCTTATAGCAAACACCGAAGAATGGCGGACTTACATGCAAGCAGCTCTTGACCGCGGGTAGCCTCTTGCAATGCTAATTTAAATTCACCAGAAGGCAGCCCATTTCGGTGAAGGGTCAACAAGTACATCATCTCATATGAACCAAGCAGTAGAATAAGAAAATGAAGATCAGAACATGCATGTCACAGAACCTGAGCCGCAAGGTATGGCTGATTAGGTAGGAGAAAAAGAAGATCAGAACGTGCATGTCATTCAACCTGAGCTGCAAGGTTTAGCTGATGAGGGGGGAGCGATACCTGGAATAGTGGAAGCTGTACAGAATGAAGACCAAGAGGCTCGAATGATGGAAGAATGTGGGAACTCATCAGACGATGAGGACTACCCGTTGCTAGGTGAATGGCGAGACAAGGATTTTGGAAATCCAGTGATACAGGATATTAGGAGTAATGAGTACGAATATAGAGAGAATGAGATTGTGCAGGGGGCAAAGTATCCTAGCATTGAAGCTGTGAAAGATGCTGTGAAGCTTTGGGGTATATCGTTGAGGAAGGAATTCAGAGTTGTGAAGTCTATCAGCAAAGAATATGAGGTGAAGTGTGTCAATGGTGATTGTACATGGCAAGTACATGCCTACAAGAGCAAGTACAAGACACACTGGAAGTGTTCAATTATTACACCACATACATATAGATTCTGGACAAAATTGATTATGAGCCAAAATTGATAAATAGGGACATCGACGACCGTTTTCAATACAAAATCAGCTATGCAAAGGTTTGGCGGGCAAAACAAATGAGGCATCATATGATAACCTGCCTCACATGCTGTCAGCAATTGTGCAGAGAAATCCTGTAAGCGCGGCTGATACCTACATTGTACCGAGTTTAGATGGGGGGCCTGGGTTTCTGCTTCGTGCTTTCTTCTGCCTTGGTGCATGTGTGAGGGCATTTATGTATTATCTTCCTATTCTATGTATTGACGGCACATTCTTTACAGGAAGATATAAGGGGGACAATACTGACAGCGATTGGAGTTAATTGCAACAAGCAGGCGGTTCCCATCGCATTTGCTTTTGTTGAGAATGAGAATACAGAGAGCTGGTACTGGTTCCTTGAACGTGTGAAGATTCACGTTGTTGCTGTAAGGCCTGATGTTTGCCTCATCAGTGACAGACATACTGGTCTTCTAGCAGCAATAAGGCAACTACATGAAGAAAGTCGAGGACAGCCTCCTCTATGGCCAGATATTGTGAGTGGGTGGTGCATAAGGTATATGGGTGCAAATTTTTATGAGCGCATCAAGAATAAGGAACTTATGAATTTGTTTAAGAGATTGTGCACTCAGAATCAGCAGCGGAAGTTTGATGCATTGTGGCAGGTGCTAGATAATATGTGCGCCGAGCTGCTAAAGGAACAGGCCTCAACCTCCAGCCGGAGACGTTCCGGCAGCGGACCTTTCACACAGTGGATTAAGGATGCACCTAAGGAGAAGTGGTCAATTCTATACGACACTGGTGGTCGTCGATATGGGATCGAGACAACCAACCACGCAGAGTGTTACAATATGGTAATGCGTCATGTTCGAGGATTTCCTCTTGTTGGCAAAGTTGAGTTCATCATGTACGGATGCACAAGGTACTTCCGAGAGCGGTACCAGGCAGCTGCTGTCTTACTTAATGATCCAGGAGTGATTTTTTTAATAAGGTAACTAACTACATGAAATAAAAGATTGAAAAGGCTCAATATCACAGAGTGGTCTCCATGGGTACAAAGGATCAAAGGTTTGAGGTTTCATGCAAGGATAGGACAGGGCAGGGTGTCTGCAGACAAATGGTCGTTCAGGATTGCTTGATAACGCCGGAAGGCAAGGTTTTTTGCAGATGCAAGAAGCCACAGCTTCTTCACTTCCCATGCTCCCATGTCATTGCGGCATGTTCAGAATCTGGGTTGGATCCTGGGGTTTTTGTTTCACAATATTACAGAAAAGAAACCGCTGTGCACACTTGGGGCTATGAGATATATGGCATAGGCAGTCTGGGATCATTCACTACACCAAATATCAACCAATGTACATTCCCAATCCAGATGCTAGGAGAGGGGTAGGTCGACGGCAGATACTTCGTATCCGTAACGGAATGGATGAGTCTGAGGCAGTAAAGAAGACAAAAAATGCAACATGTGTGGAGCAGATGGTCACACTTACAAGAAGTGCCCTAAAATGCAAGAAGATAATGCTGGTGCTGATGTTGGACCTTCTGGAAAACCCACCGATGGATTGACTCCGGATTTTGGAGCCCGTCGCGTCTAGATTTCGTTATGTGTGCATATGTATTTGAACCAGATGTATGGATATGTATTCCGACTTGTATGTGATAATTACATTTCGTTATGTATGGATATGTATTTGCACCAGATTGTAGCATGTAATATTACGAAGATATTTGCGTAGTAAGATTTCTTTGTTGCAGTTTTAAATGTGTAGGTTGGTTCAATTAGATTGCTCACTGAATGTAGTGTACTGAAAATAGAAGGGTAGTTACGAATCATAAATTTTTGGTTTTCAATACAGTTTTGTAGACAATGCTACGATTACAAAGCAGAGGCCTAAGACGTTCGTACTACTAGGTACTTGAACAATAAAAAGCATGGCAAGTGTAACACGATAACCTCGTATTGTGAGTAAACCTAACATGCCTTAGGAAATGTAAAATACCGGGATTACATGGCAGTGCTTTACTGAGTGCACCGGGGATATTTTCCCTTCCTAATAGCTTCAGACCCTGCTTCCTTAGCACGGCGGGCCCTCTCTCGCTTCCTCTCCCTATCAGCTTCACGTTCCTGTGCCTTATGACGTTCCACTTCTGCAATCCTCTTCTGAATCTCTTCCTGGTTTTTCTTGCGCTTCTCCTCCATCTGTTCTTCATGCAGCATTCGTTGCCACCTTTGTGCAGCCCACCTTGCTTGACGCTCCACGTGGTCCTTATCCTGCTGAGATTGCTCGGTGTCTAACCACTGCACGAAATCACATAGAGGCGGTGGAGTCTTTCCCCAAATCATGTTAGAAGTCATTACTAGATCTGAAAGTGGCAAACTCTGATAGTATTTTGTAGTACCTTTGCTCGGTCCTTGCCGTAATGCTTGGGCGGGTCGTACTCGTAATTCTCGCACATGAAGAATCTCTTGCCAAAGTCGTCCCCCAAAACCCTTGATTTCATTAGTTTGCACAAGGATCCGCAAAAACACATAGGCACCTGGACTCCTTGGGAGACTGTTTTCGTCACTTTACTCCATTGAATGTAGGTGGATCCTGAGGATGCCATGGTGTAGAGCCCTGGCAATCACAAGTGAGCAATCAGATTGCTAATATACTATAGCAACGCTAATTATTATCAGTAACTACACATAAATGTACAACTAATCACTCCTAATAATAATTAAATTGATTGCTAAACTACTGTTTCAACAAAATACTTTCTACAATTTTCTAATATTTTCTAAAAAAAATTAATATTATCTTCCAATTTTTAAGACTTTCTAATACTTCTCTAATAATTTTCTAATACTTTTTAATACTTAATCTAACACTAAATGTACTGTATCAACACTAATCATTACAAGTAACTGCACCTAAATGTACCACTAATCACTCCTAACAATAATTAAATTGATTACTAATCTACTGTTTCAACAAAAATAATTACAACATAATCTATTAGTAAAGCGTAGAAGAATTTTGGTTACCTACAGTCGCCGGCTCGAAAATCCGGCAGGGCTTCGCCTCTGTCCCTCCCTCCCTCTTTTTTCTTGGTTTCTGGAATTTTAGTGATGCAAATGAGGGGTGGGGGACCAGCCAACCCTTATATATAGGTGGGAGAGCCGGTCGCCCAGTAGCCGGACGGCCAGGGCCGGCCGCCCAACTGCCGGGCAGCCCGGGAGGGCCGGGCGACCGTCCCCAGGAACCTCCGCGCAATTATTTGAGCAAAAGGTTTTGCACAAAAGCCCCTGCGGCCCCGCTGCCGGGCGGCCAGGTCCCGGCCGCCCGGCAACGGGGCGGCCGGGTATATTCCTGTAAATTTCCAAATCAAAAATATATTTTTATAAAAAACGAAAATAAAAAAAAATAAAAAACCGCGGGAACCACTACAGGTACACGTTCATCGTCAAGGCGTGCGCCGGCGCGGGCCGCGCCGGCCGGGCCGTGCACACGCTCGCGGTCGGAGCCGGGGTCGACCTCGACGTCTTCGTGGGCAACGAATCGGCTCTGGTTCTCTACTACTAGTTAGTTGTACTAGAGAATTTTTATCATTAATTACTGAATTAAATGAAGACTGTTTGTAAAACTAACTCTACAACCCTATGCTACTTCACGAGAGAAATCTAATAAAACATTTAACCGCTTGATTAGAGAATGGTTACTGTAGTATCACTATAGCAAATCATTGATTAATTACCGTCATTAGATTCGTCACGAAAAATTACACTCATCCCTAAAAATTTTTTGCAAATAAACTTCATTTAATACTCCATGCATGCAAGATTTTTTTAAAAAAAATGTGCGTGCTAATAACTAGCACAATCCAAACAAAGCCCATGTTCAAAACGGGTGGTACAATCGTAATGGAAGTGGAATCACCGTCAAGGATCCTATTAGGGTTCATTTACAGACGCTGGGAGAACTCGCAGAGGAACAACTCTACAAACACCATTAACAACTTGGGCTTTCCCTGCGCCAACTATGGATGATTACAGGTATGATACAAATTTTGCGACAATCCCGCCAAGTTTAGACAGTCACAAAGTTCACAGGTAGATATGGTCCAGCATCAACTCCGAAAAGGTCAATTGTTTGTATGTAATGCTACATGGTTAGCGAATCAGGAAGTGAAGTTGGAGCTCCAAGAATCTTGCCGCCAACGTCAGGAAAGCATTCTTGGTCTGGCAGTGAGACGATCTTACCATCATCCTCCACCTTGACTGGGTACTTGAGGAGGTGCCCTTGTAGTGTTCTCATTTCTTCAGCTGTAAACCTTTGCCAGTTCTCTTCAGCTATTTGATTCACAAACCTTACACAGTCCAAACTCGTAGGATCCTTGAAGCGATCATCAACCATTCCAAGGTGCTCTGCCCAGAGAGACGTTCTGTATCCATATACCTGAAGGGAAAAAATGATACGTGGGTAAAGGAAAATGATATGGAGCAGTTGCATAATAGCATTATTTTTAAGTGTATGGTTGTACAATCAGTAGTCAATTAGCAATATTTCGTTTTTCAAAAACTTAGCAATGTTTCAGTAAGCAATTTGCTGTAAAGAACACTTGATCTCGAGGACCAAGGTTGTAGAATCATCAACATTGCAGTAAGCAATTTGGTAGAAAGAAGGCGTTATCTTGAGAGCCAAGCCACGAACCTGGCCATGAGGATGTCTATTCTTTGTAGACCATGCGTAATGAGGCTGGTATGCCCCCATTGCAATTTCAGTATCTCTAGAACCTGCCAGGGATCTCTGGTTGATGTTTGCCGAACCCAGAATGACGTATTCATCATCCACAATCATCCCTTTTGCATGAACATAGATCATGAACCGCCGATATTTTGTAGCTAAGGCCTGTAGGTTTTAAAAGCAGAAGAAAAAATAAAATAAGAATGTGACTGCTTCTTAAATTATTAAGGAGAAAAACAAATAGAACTAGGCTCAGGACAACATGGCAGTATGGCGCGTTGTGTATGCGTGCCAGTTCTTCAAAGGCTTCAAAGCTGACAAGGGCCCAGTATAACATATTAAAATATACTCCCTCCGTCCCTAAATAAGTATCGCTGTTGGTGTGCGTGACACAAGTTTGACTCAATTTGTAGAAAATACGCGCAGCATTTGTAGCTTCAAATAAATTTATTAAAAAACTAGATTCAAAGATCTTTCTAATGATACTAATTATGTGCCATAAGTATTAATATTTTTAATATATATTTTGTCAAAGTTGTTTCTCGGGAAACGAAAGCGACAGTTATTTAGGGACGGAGGGAGTCGTTAACAGCAAAAATATATCAAACTGAGGAGATTTCATTTGTATCAACATTTGTCATTCCTGGCATCCTAAATTACAACAATCAGGCAAGAATCATTGCAAAAGGTAAACCAATACAGCACACAAAAATAATACTCTCAGACATCTGACATTCAGAACAACTCAACAAGCAGGATCGACGAAGTAGAGATTACTATAACATCAGTAAACTAAATCAACTTAAGCTATGCAGTGTGTGATCCAAGACAAAAGATACTGATGCATCCATTCTCGCCAAAAGACAGCATTTACCAGCCTAGCCAAACAGGTTATGGTAAGAAGGCAATTCTCCAAGCCAATGTATCAGCATTTGGGGAAACTTCTCCTTATGAACTTACACTATTTTAAGGAGTAAACACTAAACACTATCCTATTAATATGCACATGAGTAGATGGTGGAAAAAAGAAAACAAGTTAGATAAGTTTTTGTATCGGCAACTTCGACATTTTTTTTTGTTTGAAGAATGAGAAAAGAAGTGCAACAGTAGATTACCGCTGCACTTTTATCTGAAGATTTCTCTGACTCCAGGCTGCCATTTGATGTTGGTTCTTCCCGATTTCCAAGACAAAAGAAGTTCAAGTAATCTTGAGGGTGCAAATCCTTAATGTCCATTGCCTTAAGTTCATCTGCAATTATTTTATACATCATCTCCATTGTCTGGGCCTGTAAGATGGAGACAAATCATGAACATAGTTAGTTGCTAAATTCCAATTTCGTTGATGCTGTTGCTGTGACATACTCTCTTTTAAAAAGAGATGAAAAACTTGTTTTGATTTTTAAGGAAACTGGCAAACTTAGCAAATGTGACTGTAAGCCTACTCACTATTCTGTAAATGTACAATTTTTGCATAAGTACATAATAGATTATAATGAATCAAGAGCAAAGTTTTTTTGTCCACAGTGTAATACACCAGTCTCTCAATTCTATGAAATTAAATACACTGTATCGCCAAGTTTAGAAAGCGCTATGATGATACTGGTATATATATAATCCTCGAAATTTCACTAAACTATTACTTGCCTTACACAACATGGAACATGGAAAGTCTGCAATGAGGCGAGTAAGAACTCAGAAGACCTCACAATAGATTATAATGAATCAAGAGCAAAGTTTTTTTGTCCACAGTGTAATACACCAGTCTCTCAATTCTATGAAATTAAATACACTGTATCGCCAAGTTTAGAAAGCGCTATGATGATACTGGTATATATATAATCCTCGAAATTTCACTAAACTATTACTTGCCTTACACAACATGGAACATGGAAAGTCTGCAATGAGGCGAGTAAGAACTCAGAAGACCTCACAACAGTTTAAATCGTTTGGCCCAATTGGTACCACTAATACATAAAGGAATTTACCTGGAAGAAAAGGATTTCTTGCACAGATGCTGCAGTAGGGACTCCTTCAGGCCACATTGGTATCACTACGTACACTGCAAAGCGTTCTCCTGCTCTAATCTTACTTGCAATTTTGAGGGCTAATTCTATTGGTATCAGATTGTCAGCACCTGCCACATAAATATCATGTAGCATACTTAAACATTAACAGTTAAGTCAAGAAGCAGTAGAACAGCGCTAAATATGAAACAAAGAGAATGTGACCTACCTAAAACAGATTTTTTTAAAATACAATACAGTTAACCTACACACGGTCCGTTTTCCTCCCACTTTTTACAGTAGAAGATATACATATAAGTATATAACTACAGTGTAAATGTAACTAAAATATCCATGAAAAGCAGGCAGAATGAAAACAAAGAAAAAGGTTAAACCTGAATTCACATAGGATGGCCAAGCATATGAAGAACCAAGAAAGTATTGATTCTCGATATAAATGAAATGCTGTGCAGATCTGATTGCCCGGACATATGCAGTGTGAATGCTCTTATCAATTACCAGGTTCTTGCGGCACACGAGATTCTGCAGAGATGCATTGAGTAGTTAGTACCTGTAACAGTTTTAAAACAGTACAGGACGAGTGAAAGGGGCAACACCAGCATTAAAAGAGCTAAAACTTTATTGAACATTCACAATGAGACAATGAGTATATTCTCCGTCATCACTGAAGAAGACAGAAAATAGAGAAGTTGACTAACCAGCTTTGAAGCTTCTTTGGAATCACTAGGAAATCCTTTTAGCGAACCAGAGTCAATTGACCGGAATACCTGCATAGTTAAGAAAAATACATCAACCACTCCAGAAAATTTCAAAATTATTTTGACAAAAAAAATAGAACTTAAAAGGCAGCATGACAACCTGAACATGCCAATTTTCAGGATCATCTTCTTTTGAAACCCACAAAGTAGGATGATCATTTGGAACATTACGTGAAGGACTTAGTATCCATGAGATACGCTCCAGCTTAATTAAAGCATCATCTTTCCAATGGGATACACTCCTAAAACGGTCACGCCATTTTGTTGCCTTTCGCCACCTCTGTTCAAAATTTTTCAAGACATCGTAGGCAGCAGGACCATCAATCCTGCAATGTAAATCATGCCATGGTTGTCTAGGTCCCTTTGCACCTGCCTGCATCAGGTGAATACATATGATTATAAGAAACATCAAAAGCTTGATGCATGTAATGTACTACATGAAAGTATTCAAGATCGACAGCAGGGATGAAGCCAGGAATCATACAAAAGGGGGGCCAACTAGTAACATTTTTGCAATGCATAGACGAGTAGTAATCTCCCAACCAATTTGACATAGCAAATACATGAGAACACAAGAGTTTACATTGCACAAGAGGGGATAGCTTCGTCCATATGCTGAGGAGCCTCATTCACAAGCTCCATTCTTTGAGATGCATAGAAATTTAGAACATGCTAGCACAAAATAACTCACCGAAAATGTAGGATTATGATAATCATTTTCGAATACTGTGTCAAGATCTTTGAAAAGCCTGTGTTCCGGCGTGTCATAGCGACCATCACAAAGATCTAGGCCCCCGATGAAAGCTGTAACTTTCCGCTTGTTTCCCCATGCTTGTGTATCAACCAGCACACATTTTTGATGGTGTGTAAACAAAGTTCCAACAACCTGCCAGCTACAAATTCAATATTATCAAGTGCATCCAAATATTCAAATATTTAACGTGAAATGTAATAAAGAAACTATTTGAGAGAGAAAAATCCCAATTGTTGCAATCCTGTTCTCCATTTAGTTGACCCATCCCCATTAAAAAAAGGCACTTATGCCGTTATGGTCTGCTAACAGGTAATGCAAGTTAGTTACGGTTTGAGGATCCGTTCGTACGAAATTGAATGATGGGCTCCAAAAGAAGAGTGTGAGTTGAAGAAGAAACGGATGACTTTTGGGCTCTGTTTGTTCTTTCTATTGAGCAAAACAATAGAAGATCCTAATGCAAAGATGAACTAAAAAGAAAAAAACCATAAATTCTTGCTCAAAACTTGCCTGTTGTTTGAAAATGCTCAGCTTATTGCTAGCATATCGAGGAGAAAGAACACATATGACTGAGGAATGCTTGAAAAACTTCCGAGTTTCTTCATCATGAGTTGCCATAACTCCACCCTGTGCAAGCATAGGAAGGTTTCTTAAAGATAATACCATAGGGAAAAATTCGCAATAGGAAGGAATATCATGTTTCAATAGATTCAGAAAAACACGGCTTAGATCCGCATTTGCCTATGATGCATGGTCAGAGTTTATGGCAAATTGAAAGCAGATAATGGATGAAAGCTAAATGTCCATGTATTGAACAGAGCGTTTTCACATTCTGTTACAAACTTACAACAGGCAACTATTTGTAATTAACATGTCAACTTGGTTCCATGTATGGATTGACTCGAGCGCACCAATTCCTTGACGATGAGTCAACATCACATACATGAATTCCTTGCCCAACGAGTCAACATCACATAAACTGGAAGTAAAAGGTATGTGGAAAACTAGATTATGGAGTCTCACCGTCTTGATGAAAAACTTGTCATGTGAAGTTTTGTCATCCCACACGAGCAGGCACACTCTGACGCCCTCCTGCGACTTGAACTTGAGCAGGTCCCCCAGGGTAAGGTCGCCACCCTCAGGCAATGGCCGCGATGGCGACCGCTCGCGCACGAGCCGCACCTTGTCGTACACCGACCAGCCGACGATGTATATCATGTGGTGCGCCTCTAGGATGGCGTGGCAGATGTCCTCCCAGCACGCGTTGTGCTCGAACATCTTACCGTTCTCGAGCTCAATCTCCGGCAAATCCCCTTCCTTGACGTGCGCGTCCTGGTACAGCGTGACTTGGCCCCCGTGGCGGAGCGGGAAGTAGGAGTCCTTGATGCCGCTGTGCTCGGGGTCCCCGGGGATGCCGTGCCGGTATGCCGGGTTTTCAGCGATGTGCTGGAAGCGGAAGCGGAGGCGCAGCGCGGTGTCGGGCTTGTACGGCTTGCCGTTGGTGCCGATGACGGGGTACCAATCCTCGACCTCTTCGCCCCTGGCGACGAGGTCGGCCGGCACGGTGACGGTGCCGATGAGCTGCGCGCCGAAGGTGTCGTTGTCCTTGACCTGGAACTCGAGCGCGGCGGCGCGGTGCGCGAGCGGCACGGCGAAGCGCTCCTCCCAGACGGGCTCCTGGCAGTTGGGAATGACGGCGGTGCGCGCGACGACGGCGCCGGACACGGACAGCGTGACGTAGGGGTCGCTGGTGATGATCTTCCGGTGGTGCTGGCGGGCGCCACCAGAGGCGCCGCGCGCGGCGGGGGGCGGCTGCTTGGGCCCGCACGAGGTGGGCGGGCGGCAGGCGGCGAAGCACCGGCGGACTTGCTCGGAGAAGAGGTCCATGTTGGGCAGCAGGCGCGCCTCGAGGATCCAGAGGTCGAGGTCGCCGTGCAGGAGCACGGGCTTCGCCGGAGACTCGCCGCCGGACGACGACGCCATCGCCGGCGACGGAGCCTCGCGGTCGAGGGGGCGCGCGGGACGCAGACGGGCGAGCGCCTAGGCAACCAACCGGAGCCCTCCGACCCTGGACGCCCCTCTTATAGCGCAGCGCCCTCCGCGGCGGGGATTCCGGCGGGCGGGCGGGCGGGCGGCCTCGGCTCCGCCCGCAAACGGCAGCGTTTTGCGGGAGGAGGGGGGAGGCGGCGGCGAGGCGGGCGGGCGGGTTCGGCTGGATCTCGAGATTTGGCAATTTAGCCTGAAATAGCATGCGATCACACTTAATTTATCAGAAGCGCTTGAGCCTTATTTTTTCCTTTTTATCACTACTACTCCCATCCCAGTGTCATTTCTCCGGACTCCGGGTAGTGAACTGCAAAGACTCGCGGGATATGGGATGGCCGCCGGATGGGGTGGGAGCGTGTGGTCTAGGGCCGTAAATGGTAGGAATATTTTTCGATTCTATTCGAATTCGATTCGGTATAGAAGAATTTTTATCCGTTTGTATATGATTTCGAGTATCTAATATTCGTAACCGATTCGTATTTGAATGTTCAAAAATTATATTTTTATGATGTCGGTATCTATTACAATCTTATCTAACAAAAACTAACACTATTCGTATTCAATTTCGTATTCAAATATAAATATAAAAACAAATACAATATTAATGATATTCGTCCGTATCCGATCCGTTTTAATCCCGGTGTGTGCGGTGCGCCGCGAAACGCATCGCAACGGTCGCCTGAACGGTCCTGGCAGGTGGGGCACGCCACGCCGGATCGCGGGCGGGGGCGCGGGGCCAAACGGCATAGGCGTGCGGCCGTGGCATGGCTTGATTCGCGGGCCTGGCCACCTGCGGGCGCCGAGCGGATGGGATGGATTTGGATATGCAGGCAGGACCGCAGGAGGCAGCGCGTGAGGCCAGCCAGGATCATGTGGCCCGCCCGGCCGCCCGGCGGCCTTCTTGAAGCGGGCGAGGACGAGAAGGCAGCCCACGCTGGTTGCGTCCGCCCGCAATCGGGGCGGGGGCGGTTGGTGCGGTGGGCGGCGGGCACGGGGGCACGTCGTGCGCACGGCCGCGGTGGCGTGCTCCCGCGGGTAGCGGGGCGGAGGAGGAGAGGTCAAACGGTGCCGCACGAGGTGGCTCGAGGTGGAGGTGGACGCGCGGCGTGGCGCGCGCGTCCGGCCGCCCCGCTCGGCTTCGGGAGTGTCCGGGGCTCCTACAGCGACCGTTTCACTCGCTGCTGCGCTAGCTCCGGTCCAGCCGCCAACCGCTTCAGAACGACAGAGCATCCAACAAAGATGTTTGTTGTTCGTTGTTACGCCCTTTTCATCCAGAAAAGATGTTTGTGTCGGATAGAATGTGTCTCTCCCCAGCTCCCTGGTTACTTTTGGTGCTTCTTTCCTTCGCAGGCCGCTTGCTGACGACGCCAACTTTTCTTGCCAACAAAAGGGCAGTGCGCTGCCGCTGAGGTTCTGATAACTGAGGGGATCGAGGGAGGGACAGATTCCCTTCCCGTTCTTCCGCCTCGCTGCAGGCCTGCTGCATGTCTCTGATGTTGGTGAAACTTCCGTCTCTCTTCCATCTCCAAAGTTTCAGAGGGGGTCAGTTGTTCCTTTTGCGGATGGCTCCCATGGAATTAGGCAAAGGCGCAGCCTCACAGGTGCTGTAAAAGGTAAGTGGGGACGGCGTCTTCCTCTCTGCAACTTGTACCGAAATGGTGATCACGATGAGATCCATGAAAGCGATGTCACGCCTAATGCTGATCCGTGTCATCAGTACCAGCAGGCGAGCGGACTGTCAGAACCCGGCGGCCCGCCCGCCGGGAAAACACAGTGACGCCACGTTGGCATAAGCAAAGCAGATGAATCTAACGAGCCTAATTAAAATCTTTTCATATTTGAAGTATTAAATATAAACTAATAACAAAACTAATTACAGAGCTCGTCTGTAAACTACGAGATGAATCTAATGGGCCTAATTAATCTATCATTTGTGTATGATTACTGTAGTATTTTAGTGTCTAATCATAATCTAATTAGGCTCATTAGATTCATCTCGTAATTTATAAGCAAACTATGCAATTAATTTTTTATTTCATCTAGATTTAATACTCCATGTATATAAGATTTTTGTCGATGTGATAGTTTTGGAATTTTGAATTTTACAACTAAATAAGACCTTTTTCACTTTGCAATTCTTGTCTGAGATTGTGATGACGCGACCGGCCGTTGCTGCAAGGAACTTGATTATAGAAAAAGGAAAAACGTTGCTGGCACTGCAAGCGTGTGGCTTTCCTTGTACGCGCCACGTACCATGATGACACACAACCAAAAACAGCAACGTCAGGTCACGACGATTAGATCAGCGGCTGACTTTGATGCGGCCTGGACCTTCTTTTAATATTTTCGGGCCGCCTACTTTTCCCTGAAGATGCTGCGCTGAGGCATATCTTTCACGGCCAACAAAATTTGGCACACAAGAAATCATCTGCGCCTGGTTTAGATCAAGAAAAAAACGATTAGGCCAGCGGCATCCTTTCCCATGGCCAGGGGAAAATCGTCATTTTTAAAAATAAAAAAACTATGCGCTTTGCTTAAACTATAAGAGTGGCATACGTAGTATATCCTTGTGGCATAAACTAGGACAGCACTTGGCCTTATTGCCGTGATTCCGAATCCCCAAACAGCTTTCTGAAGTTTTTCTTCTGAAGTTCGTCCGCTCCATGCGCTACTGTGGTCTGGTCACTAGCTCCCAAGGGCTATGTTTAGTTGCAAAAAAAATGTAAAAAGTGTTTGCGAAAAGTACTCTAACATTTTTTATGTGATGAATATTGTCTTATCATAGACTAACTAGACTCAAAAGATTCATCTCGCAACGTAAATCAAAATTATGCAATTAGTTTTTTTATTTACCTACATTTAATACTCCATGCATGAATCATTTGTTATATTTAATGTTTCGATGTGATTTCGATGTAATGGAAAATTTGAAATAGTTGGGGGAACTAAACACAGCCAAGATAGGAACGCTGCGATCGATGGCGAACCCAGCTGTGGTGTTGTCAAAAGCAAGGATCTATCCTTGCTGGCATCGCTGACCGGGCCAGCGTGATCGGATCGCACGCCCGCGCACAGTTTCCTTGGACTCGCCGGCTCGTAATGTCAGCAGGCTAGCTGAGCTGCCTCCATCTCGGCGCGGCGTCGTTCTTTTTTCGCCCTCGCGACAACAAACAATGGGCTGGCCCGTGGCCACGGACCTTCGAGGACGTCAGAGATCAGATCCAGGAGCCGAGCAGGCCGCGGCATGGTGGGGAGAAAGATAAAAGGGAGAGCACACGATGCGTCGATGCGTTATCCTTCCACATCTCTCTGTCACCGTCTCTTGCCCAGAGTTCACCTAACCAATCGGTCTCCGGTAACCGCCGGGCTCCGGTTCCGGTTTACCGAACCGGTTGCACTGGTTATCGGTAGAAATCGGTCAAATTCAAATTTAAATTAAAAAAACTCAGTTCAACCGGTTCGTACTGGTATACCGACCGGTTAGCCGGTTTACCGGTCGGTTTGACCGGTTTACCGGCCGGTTTGACCGGTTTGAATTCAAATCTAAATTTAAAATCGCATGTGTAACCGGTTTACCTACCGGTTAGACCGGTTTACCAAGTGGGCCTTAATGGGCCGTCTCATTTTTTCCTTTTCTTTTTTGTTTTAACTTTAAATGCCCGAAAAGTATGTTAAATGAACGAATTTTTGAGAAAATTTGGCACCATTAGATTCGTTGCACCTTGAAGTATTTTTAGAAATTTTTTGGGGAATTTTTTTATTTTTTGGAATTCAAATTTAAATTTTGAATTTGGGCCCAAACCGGAACCGGACCGGACCGGTTTGACCCGATCAAACCAGACCGGTTACCGACGATTCGGTTAACCCTGCTCTCGCCGCGACCGTGACAGACACTTGTCTGTCTCTGCTCTCTACTGAATTTGAGTATACGTATTCGTGGCTCATCTGTCTTGAGACGTTCAGATATTTTTTCCATCCGCCGATCCATTGCGCGTCCTGCTAGACGCCGATCCAGCTCGTGAACCTCGAGGGGTTTCTGCGTCGTCGTGACTAGTGGCCGTCCGATCCGATCGATGTCGGCGTCGACGCCCATACGACCAGACCTAGGTCAGGTGCAAGCGCCAAGAGGCAGGTCTCTCTCTGGAACGAACAGCGACCGGCTCAGGGGTCTGGCCAGTGCCCATTGCCTACGTGGAACGCCCCCCATCACTTGGCGGCAGCTCATGCCGTGACAGTGCGAACTGTGAGATCGAAAGCCCAACAATACAAGTGGAATGCAGACAAGTGGCCCAAGTCGTAGGACAGTGCCGGTTTCCATCGGTGACGAAACCTGTGGTGGAAATGGAATCCGGGGGCAGAATTTGTGTCGCAAGGTACTATGTACTCCCGTCCGTAGGGGTTTCGGAGGCGCGGTCTGATCCGGGGGGAAAAGAAGCGCGAGGAAATCTAGACCTGCCACGTCATACTGGCACACGTAGTCATACTGCAATTATTAAACTTGTCGATTTTTGTTTTCGAGGCGGGCGGATTACGAATTGGAATCCTGCGGGCATCCATCCATCCAGGGGCCTGCCTTGTGCGTCTATTTCAAGCAAGAGTTTTGGTAGGCCGCTTGGATCAGGTTTTTAGATGGCCCAGGCTTCCGGCCCACGGTTTCTTGCCCACTGCCGTTCGCGACGCTGGCCCACAATCCGCGTCACAGTTAATTACTCCTTTACATGCGTCCGAGCATGCGTGAAACGTGTTAAATGCATATGACGATTAGGCAAAGACAAGAACCCCCTCTTTCTGCTTTTGTCTTGTTGGAGCCACCAGTGATCTGTAGGAGTATTCTGCTTTTTCTGTCCCCATCTTTTTCATTTTTTTTGAATAAAATCCATCTTTTTCAAACATCTCCCAGGTTTTCCTGAGCACGCGTCCACAACCACAATATAAACAAGCATCGCTAGAGGAAATATACGGACCATCAGTGTTAGTTCGATTAAAAAAAATTCTCTGTGGACCGAGAAAAAGAAAAGTAGCACTGCTGAATCTTCTGATGCTGAATCATCATCATCAGTTTCGTAATGCATGAATGGAACCTGGATTTCCTACTGATGCCATCTTCAGATCACATGAGTTGGACCAGTATTGCATCAGTAATTGTACGTACGACCGGTCTGGGTTGGCCTTCCCATAACTGGTTTTTCAACGTTCACTTGTGCTGACCAAACTTGTCGAAACTCCACCCTGAATGATAAACAACAGGTGGATACGGTAAAACTACAGCTGACTCCTATTGGTCTGTTCAAACTAATTGTGCACATTCATGATTTATCCTTGTATATTGCGATCACAATGCATACTCTGTTTATTTTTAATATAGTAGTAGTAATTCGCAATTGGCATCTACCTAAAACTAAAATTGACATTGTTTATTTTTTAAGTAACTATACGCAAATCAAGAATTTCAAGATGCCGCAGATTAGGCCTGGATTTCAGCTTGGACTGATTATTCCTATAAATTCGCCCCAAATTAGCATTAAATCATTGCACTCCAAACAATCATGTTCACATTCTGGATTGGTATGCTGGACTCCAGACTGTCATGCTCATGTGCAGAAAAAAAATAAAAGGAAGAAATTTCTGAGACAAACACTCTGTTTAATTTACTTTCTTTCCAGAGACGAGCACCGCATTTACAAAATCAACCAAAACTTGTAGGATCATCACACAAGCGTGTCCAGCTGTACAAACTAGAGAACACAGGAAATTGGCACGCAGAGGCGAGCATGCATGCAAGGAACAAGGAGCATGCCGGCCGATCGCTGCTAGGCTAGCCTAAGGAAGCCGAAGCGGAGTGGGAGGAGCCATGGGGCGCCGCCTCCACAGGTTGACCTCCTTCCTGGGCTCGGACGCCACCACCCCGCCGCCGAGCGTGAGCGGCGCCGAGTGCGCCACGAACCCCTCGTCGTCGTCCTCCCAGTCGCTGCACCCACTGCTCCTCATGTCCACCTCCTGCTGCCGCCAGTCGAAGTCCTGGAACGCGGCTCGGCCGCTCGCGAACCGCTTCATCTGCCCGAGCCCCGCCGGCGCCGGCGCCGCCACGGCGCAGCTGCCGTTGGCGCAGCCGTCGTCCTTCGACGACGACCGCGACCTGCTGCGCCGGAAGAAGGACATCCGCTTCACGAACGAGCCCCTGGGCCCGCCGCGGGGCTTGGTCCCCTCCGCTGGCCGCGGCGGCAGCGGGCAGGCGGCGCCGTTCTTGCCGCAGGGGTTGACCTTCTTCTGGCGCCTGGAGCTGCTGCGCTTGATCTGGCCGATGCAGGAGACCTTGGGCGACGACGGCTCGGGCGTCCGGTACCCCGAGCGGTGCTTGGCCCTCCTGCCGCGGGCCTCCGGCGGGACGATGGAGACGATGGGCCCCGAGAAGGCGTTGCGGTGGTTGAAGGAGGACCTGCCGCCGCGGGAGGGGAAGCTGGAGGAGAAGGACGCGACGGTGGAGCGGAGGAAGGAGGCCAGCCCGGCGGCCGTGAAGCTCCTGGACCTCGCGTGCTTCCGCTGCTTCTTCTCCATCATCGGTCGAATGGCCGGTGGGTGTAGATTCCTTGCCTCGTGAAGCCTCGGACTCTCGGGTCGATGCCTTTTGCGTGTCTGGATCAGTCTCAACCGGGGGGCGTGGTTGCTTCTCCGTGTCGATCTCGAGAGGACCTGTGTATATATACTAAATCCTGACGGGGATCGTAGAGCTGCCGCTGCTGGCGTGTGGCGCGGTCAAAGGGAGACGCGGGTAGGTTCGCTGGATCGCGCGCGCGAGCTTGACGGTGGTGGGCAAATCAATTCCGCGGTGAAGCACACAATCGCAGGCGTGTGAGCGTTGAAGCGGTTTTTCTATGACCCCTCCCTGCGGACCTGGTTGCCGCAACCGGAATCCCGCGAGGAGGGAGGGGGCCCGGCAGGGACCTTGTGGCCTTTGTCCGGTTAGGTGGCGCGCCGGCTGTTGGTGCGCGGCGGTTTCCTCCACACGCCACGCCGCGTGACGGGCGCCGCGCCGCCGCCGGTGCGGGCGCGGTAGTGTGAGACTGTGAGCTGGTGGCTGGCCGTGCCGACGCCTTGCTGGCGTGGCAGGTGGGCGGTGCCACATTGCTGGACTGTGGACTGGATGGTGTGAATTGTGATCGCCGGCCGTATTTTTTCATGTGTTAACATCTACTGCTATTAGCTACGGAGGTAGGACGTGGTTAGCACTAAGCAGTGTGTAGCAGAGCACGGAGACGACTCGTTAATAAAAAAAGAGAGATAAAGAAAAACTATTCGCGGCGACGATTTGAATGTGAGGAGGTTTAATTTGTTTGTTACAACCAACTCTACAGATTTCATATAAAGTAATAATGCCACAAATTGACCAACGAGCATGAATGGCTTCTGTCATTACCACGGCCATCAGCTCAACACATTTGCGCACGCTGCGTAAAGACGAAGTCACTAGTCCCATGACAGTATTCCCCGGTCTAGCCTTTGAAAACGTACGTATATAGCTTTTCAAAAAAAAATGTACGTATATACGCAGAGAAGTCGTACCCCTGAACAGATCTTGTACTACTAGTCGTACAGTTTTTTAATTATTGGATTGACCGCGAACTGATGAAAAACGAAGAGGAGAAAACGGCGAAGAGACGGTTCATTCATGACGAAAGCGACGGCGCCCGTAAACCCATCCATCCCTTGGCTGTCGAGATCAACGTTTCCTCCATGGCACGATTGGTTGCGTTCTCATGTTAAGAATCAGCCACGTCAGCTCTCTCGATACGACCGTACCGGCCACGCCACCGCTGCGATTTATTTTAGGGGTGCCACCGGGAGCTCCTATGTATCTTGTAGAAGATAAATAAATTATTTATTTTTAAAATTTATTTGGTCCAATTATCTAATAAAATTTTCTGCAACCACATTCGACATTTTTATATAATTAATTCAATATTTTATTGAATCGGTTCAACATTTGATAACAGAAATGTTGAAATTGTGCAAATGAAATGTTGAAATCGGAGGCATAAAATGTTGAAATGTTAAATTTTAAATGTTGAATGGCGACCCAGCAAGCTTCTTCTCCGGCGAGCGGCGGCTGCATGATGCAGGCAGCGGCAAGTGGCGGCTACGCGCGGCAGGCAGGCGGGGCGGCGGCGCGCGGCAGGCAGTGGCAGGGGGCAGCAGCAGGCAGCCGCGCAACAAGCAGGAGCAGGCAGGGCTGGTAGCGCAGGCGCGAGTGCGCGGTGAGGGCGGCCGGCGGTGATGGCGGCGGGGAGAGACTGAGAGAGAAGCTCGGGGAGAGAGTTAGGGTTTGAATGGAACAAGGATTGTGATTGTTTGTACGAATCTCAAACACTGAAAGATGGGGGGAGGAAAAAAATCTTGTAAAAGATAGATAGGATTGGCGGATGCCACCGTTGCGATTGGACTCTTCTCGTCATCTGTACAAACAGCCCAACCAAGCCCAGCCCAGCCAAAATCTATTCTTTTTTTTGTTGTTTTTTTAGAGTTTTTTTTGTTGTTGTTGAGGGAGGGCAAACCACCAACTTTGCATAGAGCAACAATAATCATGGTCCAAAAATACGATATAGCCCAATAGCTTTTCCTGGTCTTGATGGGCCTAAATTGCTCCAATATTCGACGCACGCTAGCCCACCAAAATCCCAAACCCCCCAAACCCTCTACTCCACTAAGGGTTTACAAAACCGGTGGGAACCGGTCCGGTTTAACCGGTTATCGGTCAAACCGGTCCGGCCCGTTTCTGGTTTGGGCCGGTACCAAACCGGCCCAAATTCAAAATTCAAATTTGAATTCAAAAAAATGAAAAATTCCTAAAAATACTTCAAGGTGTGACGAATCTAATGGTGTCAAATTTTTTCAAAAATTCATTCATTTAGTATAGTTTGCGGAATTTTGAAGTTAAATCAAAAAAGAAAAAAACGACGGCCCATTAAGGCCCACGGCGCTCTGGCGAGGTAGATAGGGTTCTGGACAGAGGTGGGAGGGGTCGCGCGACCCCCAGAACCCTTCCGCCCCCCCCCCCACCCGCTCCCTGTCCGCCGCTCCCAGCAGGCGACCGACGCCCGCAGTCGGGAAGCCGCCCGCCGAGCCCGGCTAGCCGGCTGGTTAGTCCGGTAAGCCGGCCCGGCCTCGGATCTGCTCTCCGACCGGCGCACAGGGGTGGTTAGCCAGCCGGTACGAGCAGCTAGCCGGCCGGTATCACCGGTAAGGCGGTGCGACCGGGAGAGAAGGTAAGAAGTGAATTTTTTTAATAGAATGATTGTTGAGGTGTATGATTTAGAATATTAGATGATTTGTTTTAGGATTTAGGTTAGAGTTAGGTGTATGGCTGATATGTTTTAGGTTTTAGGTAAGATTTAGGTGTATGAATTAGGATTTAGGTAAGATTTGGGTGTAGGATTTAGGATTTTATTTATGTGATTGATATGTTTTTGTTGTCCATGTATGCAGATAGACAATGACAGGCAGAGATGTTGTATGGGAACACTGTGAAAATCTTTATCCCGGATGGCGATGTAACTATTGTCGTACGCAGAAAGGAGGAGGTGGTGCGACTAGATTGAAACAACATTTGGCTGGGCGCGGGGCAGAGGTGGTCCATTGTAGGAATGTGCCACCTGATGTGTGGGACTTCTTTCAGCGTGAAATTAATAGGGCAAGAAGGCAACTGCTGACCGAGCCCGAGAGAGGTTGAGACGGGAGAAGACTGCAGTGGAGGGAAACTATCCCGGTGATGAAGAAGATGAGGAGGCTCAGGTGCAGTGTGTCATGGATCTATCGAGAGCAGAAGCAGAGTTCCGACGGGGGGTGGAACAGAGAGGAGGTGCGTATGAGCGTGGAGGGGGTAGTGGTTCGACGAGGGGGAATGTTATGCAGAAGATGTTTCGAAGGGCCACTTCGCAGAGGGAGAGTTCTGTGGTGGAGGACTATAACTTGGCAGCTTATGGGAGAAGAGGAATGACGCAACCAAGGATTGATACAGGCTCCTGGACGCAGAAGGGTAAGAATGCAAAGGAAGCTATTGGTAAAGCTTGGTCAAAGTTTTTCCATATTGCAGGAGTACCTGGAAGACAGGCTGACAGTCCATACTTTGTCAGCGCGGTTAGGGAGACACATAAGTGGGGTAAGTTTCCTTTCATTGGAATGACACCTATGAGCTTACATTCTTGTATCTCATGATTTTCATATAGTTGTAGGTGAAGGTATCGCATCACCCACTGGACGAGATATTGATGGCAAGTACCTTGATCAGAACGAGCAAGACTTGAAGACGAGGTACGTAAAGTTTCAGAAAGACATGCCTTTATTTGTGAGGAATGTGAGTACTCTATCCTGCCTGTGATGAGTGAATTGTCAACCGTGCGGTGTGATCGTGCGCTTGGTCTTTGGATTGCAGGTACACGGGCGTCGAGTGTCGACGGAGAGTTGTCGTGGAGGAGCTCGAGCCGGGCGGCAGCTGTGGCGTTCACTCCTGGATCGAGGGCGCAAGCGGCGACGGAAGGCGGTTTCTTGGTTTGCGCCACAAAACCAAGGAGGCGGACGGCGGTTTAAGACGCCAAGTCGTGGAGGCAAGGGTGTCGGTCTCGGGACTGGCGGAGGCGACAGGCGTCGACAGCGTCTAGGGCCTCGCTGCAGGCGAGGAGGCGACGGGCGTTGGGCGGCGTCTAGGGCCGTCAGAAGGCCGAGGCGGAAACGGCGTCTAGGGCCACGACGTGGAGGCGAGAATCTTCCCGCGCGAGGAGTTTTGGCGGTTTTCTTAAAACCGGCCACCTACCCGGGTTTCGTGGACCCTCCAAAACCGCGGACTGGAACTTCATCGACGTGGCGGCATCGCAGCAAAGACTTCGAGTCGAAGAAAGAAGCTCCGCCGTCGATCGAGGCTGTACAGCGGGCTGCTGCAGACCCGACCGGTCTGATCGGTCCCATGGACCGGTCTGACCGGTCTGGCCGCAGCAGCTGGGTATAAATACCCCCACCAGCCCGTGGTTGGTTGAGTCTCTTGAGTCTTTTTGTTTTCTCTTCATTTTTCCTTCTCCCTGCCCTTGCTCTAGGTTAGGGCCAAGGACTCCAACGCAAAGAGAGTTTAGATTATAGCTATTCTCTTCATTCTAGTGGGTGGATGATGGGCGGATGGCTCTAGCTGTTGTATAGGTGAATTCCTCTGAGAATTAATGGATGAAATTTGTTTGCGATTCACTTGTGTGTGCTGAGCATCTCGTCCTCCCCTTCTCTCTTGCGTCTTCGGGTTCAATTCTCCTTTTTTGGTGTGTTTCTTGTTTGGAGGAGACCAACTCTTGATTTCGTGGTTTGATGAACTCTTTGGAACGATTCCTATGCTTATAGCCTAGTGCTAAACCCCATGGAATCATGGGTTCTCACGAATTGGCGATTTTGTGTTCTTGAGAAAACCCCAATCCTCTTTGATCTTTCCTCGATTTCTCTCGATCCGCGAATCTTTTGGGTGAGATCTTTTGGGGATATGTTCACGGGGTAGTTACGAAACTTTACACCAAGTTTGGTTTGATTTGGACTTCGTTTGCTCGAGATTCGTGGTTTGAAGGTTTGTTTGCGGGTTTTCTGGACGGCACCGGTCAGACCGGTGGCCGAGACCGGTCAGTCTGGGTTTGAACTGCCCGACCGGTCAGACCGGTCCAGTGCACCGGTTAGACCGGTCTGTGTGTGCTGTGCTGCAATTTGAGAAGTTTCTCTCGCCCTTACTTCCGTGCTGTGACCTGGGTCTTCTGCTTCGAGATAGCTTGTCCATAGCTATTCTCGCTGACCTAGGTTCGAGGGCTTGCGGTGATTTTGGGACATAGGCCGACTAATCAAATTTCGAGAGAAATTTTGATCGGCTCCCATTCAGCTCCCCCCTCTGGTCGCCAGTTTCGGTCCCTCAATTGGTATCAAAGTTTGGTTGAGGTTTTCAGTACCTTAGCCGGTTCGAAAACCACTTGGCGACCATGGCGAGTCTTAGGAAGATCCCGGTGTTTTCCGGCGAGGACTATGCCTACTGGAAGGTTCGCATGAGAGCCTTCTTGCAGAGCATGGGAGCCGAGGTCTGGGATATTACCAAGAACCAGACTTACGTGGTGCTTGCCGCTCGGGACACTCCTCTTCAAGTGACTGAGCACGAGGCTAATACCAAGGCTGTCAATGCCTTGTTCGCTGGCGTTTCTCGTGTGGAGTTCTCACGCGTCCAGGGTTTTCAGGAAGCCCACAAGATTTGGACGTGCCTTGAGAACTACCACGAGGGCACACCTCAGGTGAAGGCCAGACTGTTCGAGACTCACCGGCGTGAATATGAGAACTTCACACAGGAGCCGGGTGAGAGCATTGACTTGATGTTCAGTCGTTTTCAGTCGATTGTGAACAAAGTCAATGCGAACAAATCTGCTAATGCCCTTGAGTACACAGAGCACGAGAAGGCTCTCAAGTTGCTCTGCGCACTTGACCGCTCTGTGTGGGATCTCAAGGTGAACACCATCATTGAGTCTGCTGGCTATGAGACTCTGACGGTGAACGAGCTTTTCAGCAAGGTCAAGGCCACAGAGGTGGATAACCAGACACGAGCTAAGCTCAATGGTGCCCCTCCTTCCAAGAGCGTCGCTCTTGTGACTGGCCCAGGTGGATCGAGCTCTAACGCTAACCCTGCTCTTGGCTTTTCTCTTGCCTCTTTGCCTTCTGTTACAGATGAGCAGCTGGAGACGCTGGCGACGACGACTTGTGCCTCCTTATCAGCAAGTTTCAGCGCGTCTACCACAACAGGCAGAGGAAGAAGAACTCCGGGTGCTACAACTGCGGCGATTTGAACCACTTCATCGCCGATTGCCCCAAGAAGTCCGGCGGTGGCTAGAACAACCACTTCGACTACTACCGCCACCGCGACCCGCGACGAGGGAGGCTCCAACAAGGAGCGTCGGCGCCACAAGCACCGCAGTCGTGACCGGGGAGGACGCTTCGACAAGGAGTCGCTCAAGAAGCGCTTCCAGTACAAGGCCAATAAGCGGGAGAAGGTCTTCCTGGCGCAACTCAGTGACCTCGACAAGAGCTCCGACACCGACCGCTCTTCTTCACCGACCTCCGACGACGACGACAAGAAGAAGAAGAAGCGGGACAAGGAAGCCACCGGCTTCATCGGCCTTTGCTTGGCGGCTGGTCGGCGCAAGAGCTTCTGCACCATGGCGGGTGAAGCCGATGGTGCACGTGCGTCTTCGGGTGGACATGCTACACCGACGCACGCCGACTCTTCTCCTGGATCCGAGAGTGATTCAGAGGTAAACTCCATGATCGACCTGCTAGATACAGAGGTTAGGGAGTTGTACGCCGCTCTCGACAACCAGAAAAGGCTGCTTAAGGAAGCAGCTAGAGAGCGTAGAAAACTTAGGGCTGAGCTGGCTTGTGCTAGGGAGAAATGTAGTGAGGATGAGTGCGCTGGCTGCATATCTCACATGAATGAACTTGTTACTCTCCGTGCCAAGCATGATGAGAATGTCGCGAACTTAGATGTTGCTAAGATTTCGCTTGCTGACGTGTCTCATGAGCTCGCTAAGGCCAAGCATGAACTAGAACTGGTTAAGGACGCTCCTATTGTTAGCGATGTGCTTGAATGTGATGAGTGTCCTATCTTTAAATCCGATCTAGCTTCGTTGCAGTCCAAGTTTGCTACTGTTGTGTGCGAGCTAGAGGAGATGAAGTCTAGGCCAGTTTTGCTTGGTGCTTGTAAGTTTTGTCCCACGATTAGGTCGGAGGTAGATGAGAAGAACGCCTTGATTAAGTCCTTAGGGAAGACTAAGGTTGTGGAGTCTAGCCCACCTATTGACTGCTCTGTTTGCCCTGGTTTGATCTCTGATTTGGATAATCTTGCGGTAGAGAAAGCCAACCTGGAGAATGAGAATACCTATCTTAGGGCGATTCTTAGTTGGGTTTCTGCTAGTGAGCCGCAGTTGGGCATGATGATCAAGCAGTTCAAGCGTGGTGATGGTTTTGGGGTCGGTTACACATACACAAAGTCAGATTTTGACAGGTTGTATGGTAAGATCGGCAAGGCTGCTGGAAACACTGCTAGCACGAGCACGCAGCCTTCACTTGTTGACCCCGCGGATGGTGTGCTTAAAGAACCACCAAAAGCACCTCCGCAGAAGCAGGTTTGGGTTCCAAAGCCAAATGAGCTGAGGAATTCCCTCGACACGCTCCCTGCTGCCGCAGCCCAGGTTTCCCAGAAGAAGGGGGCTGCTCCTCCCCGTCCGCAGGCTAGGCCTTCACCTCCCAAGCGTGAGGTAAGGTACCACTGCGAGTTCTGTGACAGGGAAGGTCACCTGGAGGAGTTTTGCTTCAGGAGGAAGCGGGCTGTGAGGCGAGAGCAGGAGAGACGGAATGCGGACATGTACTCTGCTCGGGTGCATGGTCCTTCTCGGCGTGGTGGTAGGCAAGATGCTAGGACGCGCCGTGTAGGTGGAGGTCAGGAAGACGGTGGTGGTTACCGTGCTCCAGCGGGTGGTCGCTTTGCCGGTCGTGCTCCTGGTCATTTTCAGTACGGCTATGGACCACGGGACCGAGGCTTTGGAGGAGGTTTTGGTGCTCCACGCTTTTCTCGTGGTGGTGTTCGTCAGTCACGCGGTAGACGGGACGAGGGATACTCTTTGTCTGGTTTTGCTAACCCTTCTGTAGAGCAAATGGCTCGACACTGGTTTGCTTCTCACTTTGCTAACCCCAGTGTTGAGACACTTGCTCACCCTTTGTCTCACTACTGATGTGCAGGTCGGAGGCTTGGAGAACAGGTGGATCATGGACTCCGGTTGTTCGCGCCATATGACCGGGAATGACAAATGGTTCTCCAGCCTCACCCCGATGAGCACAAAGGAGTACATTGTGTTCGGGGATAATGGAAGAGGAAAGGTAAGTGGACTTGGTGCTGTCCGAGTTTCTGATCGCTTTACCTTGAGAGAGGTTGCTTTGGTTTCGAACCTTGGGTTCAATTTGCTCTCTGTTTCGCAACTTCTTGATGAGGGGTTTGAGGTTCGCTTCAAGGAGGGTTGTTCGCGTGTTTTGGATTCCAGTGGAGATTTGGTTTGCCGGATTACACCTCGCGATCGGGTTTTCTTGGTTGACTTCTCTGGAACTCCTCTTGGCCCTTCTCGTTGCTTGTTGGCTGGTCCTTCTTCTGATTTGTGGAAGTGGCATAGGAGACTTGGACATTTGAGCTTCGATTTGTTGTCGAGACTGAGCTCACTTGGCCTGATCCGAGGATTGCCCAAATTGAAGGTTGAAAAGGACCTTGTTTGCCATCCGTGTCGCCACAGGAAGATGATTGCCGCTTCTCATCCGCCTGTTAATCATGTGATGACCGCTCACCCTAGAGAATTGCTACACATGGACACTGTAGGTCCTTCTCGGGTGATGTCTGTTGGTGGGAAGTGGTACGTACTTGTCATTGTGGACGACTTTTCTCGCTATTCTTGGGTCTTTTTCATGAGAACCAAGGATGAGGCTTTTGAGTGTGTTCGAGACTTGATCTTGAGGTTGAAAAATGAGCTGCCCCAGGCCATGCGAGCGATTCGTAGTGATAATGGCACAGAATTCAAAAACGCTCGTTTTGACGCCTTTTGCAGTGATCAAGGGCTTGAACACCATTATTCTTCTCTCTACACTCCACAGCAGAATGGAGTTGTAGAGCGGAAGAATCGGACGCTGGTTGAGATAGCGAGGACGATGCTCGATGAGCATAGGACTCCTCGCAAATACTGGGCTGAGGCGGTTAACACCGCTTGTTACGTGTCCAACTGTATTTTCTTGCGTGCTTTCATGCACAGGACTTCTTATGAGTTGCGGTTTGGACGCCAGCCCCGTGTTGACCATCTCAGAGTTTTCGGTTGCTGGTGCTTTGTGCTGAAAGATGGAAATATTGATAAGTTTGAGTCTCGCTCGTCTGACGGTATTTTTCTCAATTATGCTTCTCACTCTAGAGCGTACCGTGTGCTGATTATTGATACTAACATCGTTAGAGAGACTTGTGAAGTCACTTTCGATGAGACTGCACCGTGCAATTCTTCTGTCTTTGAAGTTGCAGGAGATGATGAGCTCGGCACCTCCATCTTTGAAGATGAGGAGGAAGAAGCTGCGGAGGGCGAGGCTGAGGCTACCACACGTGCTGTGAACCTAGTTGCCTCCGCCACGAGCTCGGACGATGATGACGGCCCCGTTCCGACTACGTCTACTTCATGGGGCCGATCGAGGAGGTGACTCAGGCTTCACCAGCTGCAACTGAGGAGACACCAGATTTGGTTGAGGAGGAGGCGACTTCGACAAGGGAAGCACCGCGACACATTCAGCGTCGTCATGCACCTCAACAGATGCTAGGTGATCTCAACGAGCGAGTCACCAGGTCCAAGGTAACGAGTATCGCTGGCTTTGCTCATTCAGTATTTGTTGCCTCTTTAGAGCCCAAGGACATTGGACACGCTCTTTCTGATTCTAATTGGGTCAATGCCATGCATGAGGAACTTGAAAATTTTGAAAGAAACCAAGTTTGGGTTTTAGTCGAGCCTCCACCTGCTTGTAATCCCATCGGAACGAAGTGGGTTTTCAAAAACAAGCAGGGTGAGGATGGTTTGGTTGTTAGAAACAAAGCTCGTCTTGTTGCCCAAGGGTTCTGCCAAAAAGAGGGTATTGATTTTGAGGAGACTTTTGCCCCAGTTGCTCGTTTGGAAGCGATTCGGATTTTTCTTGCATTTGCTGCTTCCAAGGGTTTTAAAGTTTTCCAAATGGATGTCAAATCTGTCTTCTTGAATGGTTTTATCGAAGAAGAGGTTTATGTGAAGCAACCCCCTGGTTTCGAAAATCTCAAGTTCCAAACCATGTTTATAAACTTCAAAAATCTCTTTACGGTTTGAAACAGGCACCTAGAGCTTGGTATGATAGATTGAAAACCTTTTTGCTGGCTTAGGGTTTTAAAATGGGATGTGTGGATAAAACTTTGTTCATTATGCTGTATGGCAATGACTTTCTATTAGTTCAGATATACGTGGATGATATTATCTTTGGTGGCTCTTCTCATGCTCTTGTCTCCAAGTTTTCTGAGCAGATGTCCAGGGAGTTCGAGATGAGCATGATGGGTGAGCTGCAGTTCTTCCTAGGGCTGCAGATCAAGCAAACTCCCCAGGGCACGTTCGTCCATCAAGCCAAGTATACCAGGGACTTGCTGCGGAAGTTCGACATGAGTGACTTGTCTCCTCAGTCGACTCCGATCAGCACTTCGACGGCGCTTGATGAGGACTTGGACGGCGAGGCGGTGGACCAGAAGGAGTACAGGAGCATGATCGGCTCGCTCCTGTACCTGACGGCGACCCGGCCGGACATTCAGTTCGGGGTCTGCCTCTGTGCGCGCTACCAGGCTTCTCCGCGCACCTCCCACAGGCAGGTGGTGAAACGCATCTTCAGGTATCTGAAATTCACCCCTGAATTTGGTCTTTGGTATTCTGCAGATTCTTCTCTGGTTTTGGTGGGCTTTTCTGATGCCGATTTCGGTGGGTGTCGGTTAGATCGCAAGTCGACATCCGGCACTTGTCAATTTCTCGGTACATCTTTGGTGTCTTGGTCCTCTCGCAAGCAGGCTAGCGTAGCACTTTCTTCCACAGAAGCTGAGTATGTTGCCGCTGCTAGCTGCTGCTCCCAGATCCTATGGATGAGACAAACCTTGCAGGATTATGTACTGAGTTATGATAGGGTTCCCATTTTCATAGACAACATATCAGCCATTAGCATTGCAAAGAACCCTGTCCTACACTCCAGAACCAAACACATAGATATCTGGTTCCATTTCCTGCGAGACAATCATTAGAGAGGCCACATAGACTTGATCCATGTCCCATCTGAGAGGCAAACCGCAGATATCCTAACCAAACCGTTAGAGCAGGACACTTTTGCTCGCTTGCGAGGGGAGCTTGGGGTTTGTTACCCCTTTTGATCGCTGACTTTTCTTTGGTTAGTTTTGTAGGTCTTGTTTGCTCTTTTCTTTGTTTTCTAGGTTTGGTAGTTGCATTGTGCATATGAATTGTACATGTTTGCATTTTGCATTATCTCACTTGCACTAGCATTCTTGTATACATTGCTATGATCTTCTAGCGCCTGCTAGTGTGAGTCGATAAATTTGATCATTTATAGCTTGCTCCACTGTGTATATGACATCATCTGAGTTAAGCTATTTTGTTTTGAAAATCTAAAAACATGATCACCCTGTTTTGGCTACTAGCATGTTAGGGCGTGTTGATGTGCTTTGCTATCTTATTCATGCTAGTGTAGACTTTCGTTCAGCAATTCATACTTGAAATGATCTAAATCTGATAAAATTGCTTGAACTGCTCTTGAGATAGATTGAAAAGATCCAGGTGGGATTGCTTGTCGCACTGATCGAGCTTTCGGGACGGCTCACTTTGCACTTGTGAGAACCCGGGCAAGGCTATGCATGACTGAAACGAGTGCTTTAAGCTTCTGATTGTCTTTTGGCATAGGCTTGGCCTCGTTGCTAAGTGGAGCATGACAAGCTTTCAACCCCTGGCATTAAGAATTGGTTGATTTAAAATTGATTGAAAAATAAATGTTAACAACTAGTTTTTGGCTGAGTTTGGATCACCTGTATGAGTATGATTAGCACTGCTTTCCATTCCCTACTTGTTAGTGGTAGATCATGGGTGATGCTTTTATTTCTTTTAAACTGAACTTGCCTAGCTCTAGACTGATTTGATATACCCTGTTGAGCTAGATGTAGGTCTTGTTTATGGATGCACACATGCTTGTGACTAGATGTTGCTCATATCATTGTATTCCTGAATGCTTTCACTTACACCTCCTGCATTACATTCATTGCATAGCTTCTGTTCAGGGGGAGTTTCAGCTTCAGGGGGAGCTTTAGGTCTTTTTAGACTTGATGTGTGCATGTGCCAACAAGGGGGAGAATTTTGGGAGAAGTGATCGAACAAGGGGGAGACATGTTTGATTTTTGAAAAACTTGTTGTGCACAAGGCTTTGAGAGTGCATCATTCTGGGAGAGTTGCACTTGTGAGAGGGAAAAACTTTGCTTTGGGAGTTTTTGTTTTGGTTGGCTCCTGGTTTTCTCTACACTTCGAGCATGACTGCGTCGAGCGTTACCTCTGTCTTTGAGGAGTCAAGTTGTGGCTTTTGATCGATTGCGTCGAGCCGTTGCCCTTGTCTTAGGGAATCGATCTATGCTTGAGTAAGTGACGATTCTTGACTTTCTGAGCTTTTTGTCACTTGCTTGAGTTCTTCGTTCTTTTTGCTTCTTTGTTTATCACTTCTCTGGCTCGTTTGTGGTGTGTTGACAATGCACTCATCAAGGGGGAGATTGAGGAATATGAGTACTCTATCCTACCTGTGATGAGTGAATTGTCAACCGTGCGGTGTGATCGTGCGCTTGGTCTTTGGATTGCAGGTACACGGGCGTCGAGTGTCGACGGAGAGTTGTCGTGGAGGAGCTCGAGCCGGACGGCAGCTGTGGCGTCCACTCCTGGATCGAGGGCGCAAGCGGCGACGGAAGGCGGGTTTCTTGGTTTCCGCCACAAAACCAAGGAGGCGGACGGCGGTTGAAGACGCCAGGTCGTGGAGGCACGGGCGTTGGTCTCGGGACTGGCGGAGGCGACGGGCGTCGACGGCGTCTAGGGCCTCGCTGCGGGCGAGGAGGCGACGGGCGTCGGGCGGCGTCTAGGGCCGTCAGAAGACCGAGGCGGAAACGGCGTCTAGGGCCACAGCGTGGAGGCGAGAATCTTCCCGCGCGAGGAGTTTTGGCGGTTTTCTTAAAACCGGCCACCTACCCGGGTTTCGTGGACCCTCCAAAACCGCGGACCGGAACTTCATCGACGTGGCGGCATCGCAGCAAAGACTTCGAGTCGAAGAAAGAAGCTCCGCCGTCGATCGAGGCTGTACAGCGGGCTGCTGCAGACCCGACCGGTCTGACCGGTCCCATGGACCAGTCTGGCCGCAGCAGCTGGGTATAAATACCCCCACCAGCCCGTGGCTGGTTGAGTCTCTTGAGTCTTTTTGTTTTTTCTTCATTTTTCCTTCTCCCTACCCTTGCTCTAGGTTAGGGCCAAGGACTCCAACGCAAAGAGAGTTTAGATTATAGCTATTCTCTTCATTCTAGTGGGTGGATGATGGGCGGATGGCTCTAGCTGTTGTATAGGTGAATTCCTCTGAGAATTAATGGATGAAATTTGTTTGCGATTCACTTGTGTGTGCTGAGCATCTCGTCCTCCCCTTCTCTCTTGCGTTTTCGGGTTCAATTCTCCTCTTTTGGTGTGTTTCTTGTTTGGAGGAGACCAACTCTTGATTTCGTGGTTTGATGAACTCTTTGGAACGATTTCTATGCTTATAGCCTAGTGCTAAACCCCCTGGAATCATGGGTTCTCACGAATTGGCGATTTTGTGTTCTTGAGAAAACCCCAATCCTCTTTGATCTTTCTTCGATTTCTCTCGATCCGTTAATCTTTTGGGTGAGATCTTTTGGGGATATGTTCACGGGGTAGTTACGAAGCTTTACACCAAGTTTGGTTTGATTTGGACTTTGTTTGCTCGAGATTCGTGGTTTGAAGGTTTGTTTGCGGGTTTTCTGGATGACACCGGTCAGTCCGGTGGCCGAGACCGGTCAGACCGGTCAGTCTGGTTTTGAACTGCCCGACCGGTCAGACCGGTCCAGTGCACCGATCAGACCGGTCTATGTGTGCTGTGCTGCGATTTGAGAAGTTTCTCTCGCCCTTACTTCCGTGCTGTGACCTGGGTCTTCTGCTTCAAGATAGCTTGTCCATAGCCATTCTCGCTGACCTAAGTTCGAGGGCTTGCGGTGATTTTGGGACATAGGCCGACGAATCAAATTTCGAGAGAAATTTTGATCGGCTCCCATTCACCCCCCCTCTGGTCGCCAGTTTCGGTCCCTCAATTTGGCGTCACGTTGATGTGTGATTCATGGACTAGCCCGACGAGAATGAGTGTCATCAACTTTTTGATATATTGCAATGGGGCCATGTGGTTCCATAAGTCTATTAATGCGAGTGGAAGTACTCAAGATGCTGCATATTTGTTCAAGGTAGCCCCTAAACATGTTCCATTCACATTGACTATGTTTTGATATGTTACTAAACAATATGTCTTTGTTTGCAGGAGATTCGAAAGGTGGTGGAAGAGATTGGACCGGAGAATGTCGTATACGTAGTCACCGGACAACGGCTCGAACTACAAGAAAGCATGCAAGGAACTACTAAGTGAGGTGTATGAATATATAGCTTGGACACCTTGTCCATCACACACCGTCGATTTGATGTTGAAGGATATAGCTCGAAGGCCTGAACATGGTGTTATGATCCAGCAGTGCAAGCGAATTTCAAATTGGTTACACAATCATGGTCAGCTGAATACAATGATGAGGGACGCAATCGGTGGTGAGTTGGTCAAGTGGAATGCCACTCGATTTGGAACCAACAACATGTTCCTAGAGAGCATCTATTGGAAACGTGATCGTTTCATGCAATGGATGGCATTTACTGAGTTCCAACATAGCAAATGAGCGAATACCAAAGATGGTAGATTTACTCATGCAAGTTTTGCAAGTATGGAGTGGTGGGATGCATTGAAATATATCATCGACACGGTTCAACCAATATACAAGTTCCTCCGCTTTGCTGGTTAGGACAAGAAGCCGAACATTTGCGAAGTCGTGATGGTCTACCAGACTATGAAATAGGAGCTGCGGTCTTTCTTTGGAACAAATGTTTTCACACTGAAGGAGTATATTCAGGTGGTGGACGAGAGGTTAGGTGACGTGTTCATAGGCACGTATGTGGGTCCAGGTAAGCACACACAAGTCATCTATTTTTAAGCTCTATTGATCTGATGCTTATTTGAAGTGATTTATATTTTGCAGCTGCTGTCCTAAATCCGAGGTATGCATATATGATGGATCCAACTCAATAAATATTTCGTGGACTCAAGGATACATTTCAGCGCATGACGGATCTCTAGAGCGCCGTGCATGCATTGCAGGAGTTTGACGTGTTTCGGCAGAAAGTTGGCGAGTATGGCAGTGAAATGGCAATGAGGATGGCGATGGACACAAAGACATCCCCATGTAAGAGTTACTCCGTACGACATTGTTTTTTTCTCTATTCGAATATATTGCTTACATATTCGGTTGCACATGTAGCGTCCTAGTGGATGATGTTCGGATCAAGCACTCCAAAGCTGCAGTACTTTGTCATGAGGCTTGTTTCACAATGTTGTTCGTCTAGTGGATGCGAGCGGAACTGGAGTACTTTTGTCTTGCTGCATACAAAGGTTCGCAATCGGTTGTCGCACAAGAAATTTAACAAGCTTGTCTGTGTCAACTACAACCATCGTCTCCGATTTGAGGAGGTCTCCGGCCCACCGATGCGTGAAGAAGGTGATTTCATTGACCAGCTGACCCATATTTCTTTCTATGATGAGAATAATCCGGTGCGGGAATGGATGGAATATGGTAGATCTAACCGGACTCCAATTCTGGACGAGGACGATGATGACGGCGACATCCCTCTCCCGTCCCATCTTATCAGAGATCAAATAAATGTGTCAGATCTACGTGAGATCAAATAAATGTGTCAGATCTACGTGAGACTACGGGGGATGATTCCATCAGCGATTGGGCACGTAAAAATATGGGTGACACTCACCTAGGGAAGAGGAAGTTGCAGAAAGGGCCTACGAAGGGTGACACGAAGCGTCGAAAAGGCAAAGGAACAGCAAAACCAGTAAGCAGCGACACCGAGACTGATGATGGCGAAGGTGAGCGTAGTCCTCCGTATCAGGAGTCCAAGAATAGCACCTCGGCCGATGATAGTGATGATAGTGACGGTGCTGATGCTGATGCTGATGCTGGTGATGGTGCTGGTGGTAGTGGTGGTGGTGCTGCTGGTGGTGCTGCTGGTGGTAGTGGTGGTGCTCGTGGTGTTCGTTTCACATGTATACATTGCACATACAAATACACACATATTTCTGACTATGAGTATTGACTACTAATTATGATATATGGTTGATTGCAGAGGAGACTCAGTTCACACATGCTACTCAGGACACCGACCATGGAGCACCGCACTCGAAGAGGAGAACAGGTGGACCGACGGACAACGACACTCCACAGTACTCTTCTTCCTCCTACAGCGATTCCAGACACTCTTTCCACTACCCCATTCCTAACATCAGTATGCAGCCACCGACGATATATGTGTACGAATGGGAAGACCCTCATTTCTACACTATGTTAGTTCAGGAATGGCAGACAACATTGGCGTGGACGGGCCAAACTTGGCAACACTATAAGGCTGAACTGCTTAGAGTGTGAGGTATCGCTTTGATGTCCACCGCTGAATACCAAACCGCGTCCCAAATGGGGGTCTTCTCATTCCTACGTTGAACTCTTATTTGATGTGTATAAGTGTATGACTCGGTATTTGTATGCACGCTTATTACTATTGTATTTGTATGCATGATTATAAATTCTTACTTTGGTGTGATCATTTACATTAATATGTGCATAGCTCATACCAAAATTTCTTTTTATTTCATACCGAGGATCCATTTTTTAACCGCCGAAAAATTACTTTAAACTATCGGTATACCGGCCAAAACGGCCGGTAAACCGGTCCGAACCGATTGCACGGCGGCTTTTGAATTCAAATTTGAATTCAGCCGGTACTGAGTGGTTTCCGGCCAAACCAGACCCCCGTGGTTTCCCGCCGGTTTGGCCGGACCGGTCGGTAAGTTAAACCCTAACTCCACCGAGTTCGGCGGCGGCCGCCGCACCGCGAGCTCCTCCCCGCCAACACACCCCCCGTGGCGCCATGGCTCTCCTCCTCAAGCCCAAGCACCACCTCTCCAACACCGGCCGCATCCTCCTCAACCGCAGCCTATGCGACGGCTCGCCGGCCCCGCCGGCCCCAACGGAACCCTCACCCCCGCCCCTGAACCGCGCGGAGATCAAGCTCCTGGACGCCCTGCACGCGGCGCTCCTCGACCACCGCCGCGCCAACCCGGCAGCCGAGCTCCCGGTGTCCCCGCCGTTCGACGCCATCCCGTCCCTCCCCGCGGCCGTCTCCGGCCTGCTGCCTTGCCCGCCTTCCCCTTACATCCCGCTCCACCTCCTCCGCCGCCTCCTCGCGCTCCGCCGCGGAGTTCCGCTCCCCGAGGCCGTCGCCTTCTTCCACCACGTCGTCCCCTCCTTGCCCGAAGACTCCCTCCCCGAACTCTACGCCGCTACGATAGACCTGCTCGCCAAACACCACCATTTCCCGCTCGCGCGCCACCTGCTCGGCGAAATGCGCGAGCGAGCCGTCCCCATCTCGTCACAGCTCATCCGCGCCTTGATCCGCCGGTATGTCCGGGCGGAGATGCCGTCGGAGGCGGCAGACCTGTTCCGCCGCATGGATGACTACGGAGCTGGGGCTCCGGATCCTGCCACACTGGCCTTCCTCCTCGGCGCCCTCTCCAAGAAGCGCCTTGCCAGTGAGGCGCAGTCGCTGTTCGACAGCTGCAAGTCTGTCTTCCCACCTGATGTTGTTCTCTACACGGCTGTGGTGCACGCATGGTGCCGCGCTGGGCGCCTCGATGAGGCGGAGCGCGTGTTCGCAGAGATGCAGCAATCTGGGATCGTGCCGAATGTGTATACCTACACTGCTGTGATTGATGCAATGTATCGTGCAGGGCAGGTTCCCCGTGCACAAGAGCTCCTGTGCCAGATGATCGATTCTGGTTGCCTACCAAACACGGCAACGTTCAATGCAATCATGCGAGCGCATGTCAAGGCCGGCCGTTCTGAGCAGGTGCTGCAGGTGCATAACCAGATGCAGCAGCTTGGATGTAAGCCAGATATCATCACTTACAATTTCTTGATCGAGACACATTGTGGGAAGGGGCAGGGCAACCTTGATGCAGCACTGAAGGTTCTTGCGAAAATGACAGCAAAAGGGTGTGTTCCTGACTGCCACACGTTCAATCCCATGTTCAAGCTGGTGCTTGTGCTCGGCAACATTGATGCTGCGCGGAAGTTGTATGAGAAGATGAGGGAGCTACAATGCAAGCCAAATGTTGTGACATACAATTGCCTTCTAAGGTTGTTCAATAAGGAGAAGTCAATGGATATGCTTCTGAGGATGAAAAGGACCATGGATGCAGAAGGAATAGAGCCAAACATTCACACCTATGCGATTCTGATTGAGGCATTCTGTGGGAGAGGGAACTGGAAGCGTGCACATGCAACATTAAGGGAAATGATCGAGGAGAAGTCCTTTAAACCCTCAAAGCAGGTGCGAGATATGGTACTGACCCTTTTGAGGAAGGCAGGACAGCTCAAGAAGCACGAAGAACTTGTTGAATTGATGGCTGACCAGGGTTTCATTAGCCGCCCGGCAAGTGATGCACTGTGGAGCATACTCTCGGCTTGCTGAATTTCATGTGTTAGATTGTTATTCAAGTGTATTCGCACATAAAAAGTAACTTTTCTTATGTGTTGTACCCTGATAAAGCTTCATGAGTAAAATTGATTGGGTGAGAGATATCAGTCAAAAAAATTTGTGCTACAAGTATTTTTTGCCACAAGCTTTGTTGTTCAGCTATGTTTGTTAATACGAGAGGTAACCATACCTAGCCAAAACTAGCGGATCTGAACCTTGGGTTTAGAATAAGAAACTTACAAGCAAAGGATGGCCTATTGGCATTTGCTTACAAATAACAACTAAAGATCTTCTGGAATACAAGTAGCACAATAGGGTGTTCACATTTGTGAATTCTAATCACCCATCGGTGTTACGGAGTTTGGGCAACAAAAGGTGGATCTGAGAACCACATGTAGTCAAATCTTATCTCCTTCCAATTCCAGAGACTACATTAGGTTTGAAGTTCTGATGCCAAAAAAAACTCCAGAAATTATCTTGAACTTCAATTGCTTGATCGTTGATCCTGCCCGTTTGGCGCTACCCCTTTTTTTTCTGAAATTAGGAGCAGTACTGTACTGCACTATTAGGTAGATGCGTACTGCCCATATTGTTTTAGCTTTACGGGACATTTTAGGTTACAATGTGGCAGTCTTATAGTAGTTAGCATTTTGAGGACTCATGTTTGGCATTCATTTAAATGGAGGTGCTGAGATGTACTATGCAGGACCAGCAGTCCTTGCTTCACATGATTTGAACTGCTTCAAAATGAATGCCTAATTTAATAGCATGGAAACCTCACATATATGTCCTATGACGGAGTAACCGCCCAAATTAAATTCTTGCAGTGACTGCATTCCTTATACGATCAATCTTCAGCTTGAAAAGTTGGCATGTTTCTGGACTCCTGTATCTTACTAACTACCAGCGAGTGTGTTTGCCTGCATAATCAGTTGCCTGCTGATGAATTCTTCATTTGCTTGTCTAGCTTGCAAATTTTTAACTAGGTGTAGCATGCAAGCGTGCAACTTGTCTTGTATTGTTTTTTCTCTGTAGGCATTTACATGCTGATGTACAAAACGTTGGGTGACGATAGAAATCAGACGTTGCTATGGCACCGTCAGTCATGAGCTGTCCATGTACATTTCTGCCTTTTATTCACTTCGTCGCTTGAAATAAGGTTACCATAGACCTTCCAAGTCTGTTCCTCACTTGAAATTTTTTAACGTACTGCTACTTCAATGTTCACGGGGTAGGTTTTGAACTTCTGATCCGCCGGGTTTTTATGATGGCTCAAAACTTGCCCTATTGCCCGGTGTGCAGTCATGGCTCTGACATAGGGATAACTGGACTTCAAATCCTCCTCTTGCGTGCTCCATTGTCTCAGCATCCCCTAAGTATCGCGTTTGTGTTTAAGCTGTGTTAGCAACACCGAATGGAATAATCATGTGATCTGCACGAAGGACAAAACCCGTAGGCGCCGCACTTTTCAGAACTTAAGACGTGTCATGCTTTTTCAGAACCGCCATGCTTAACTCCCATCTAACGTGTTCAGCTTCCGATCTAATGTCTGATGAGCCTTTTTTCTGTTGTCCGTTGCCTACCAGCACCAAATGGTCGGCGCACTTTGTCCGGGGCCATGCACCTGTACACCCTTCGATCCTGTTCAGTCTATCCATTCCTAGCCCGTGCCTTGGCCTAGCTTTCGGGCAGCACATGGCGGCAGGGCATCTTGCGCTTGTAAGCTTCCTGGGGGCGACTGTGAGGCATGAGCCGCAACGAGACACCTTGCTCCGAATGGGAGACGAAACTTGACCGGAATCTTGTATCGGCTTCATGTGAACCTCTTATCTTTTCCAGCTTCTTCTCAGGTCCCATTGCTTGATTGGTTCGGCCCGGCGCGGTGGCCTCGTTAGACTAACCCGGAGTCGGTTGCGGCGATCATCTTTTATGTTGGTCACCATGCCGGCGCATCCCCCTTTTTGTTTACTCGCCGCTTTGTTTGTTTGATTGCAACCAGCGCAGGTGGCTTGCTATGCTAGGTGCCGTCATGATCGCATTAGCAATGGCTCAAGCTCGTGCTTCCCTTCCCCATCGACTGGTTGCTTCCTCTTCCTCAGCCAATAATCTTCAAATGTGGGTAAATTCGTTAACCCGTTGCGGTCAAAATTGGATAGACTAGACGACTACCGTTCCGTTTATCTACAACCGGAGGAGTATAGAACTGTAGAAGGACCACGATCACCATACAGCTCACGCACCGGCACGCAGTACGGTCCAACCAAATCCAGTGCAGCGGATTGCTTTCCGAATTCTGAGCCTCTCTGAATCAGATCGCTCGCCGTAACGCACCGGCTGACCGGGCCTGCGAAATCTCGACCCTGCGCGGCTCTCCAGCGCCCCGACGACCCAAACACCCGGACGCGTCCAGGCGCTAGGCTCCAGCCACGGGCATTGTTCTCGCCTCCCGCCTATAACACTCCGGAGCCGCGCCAGGCACGGCGGCACATGCGACCCTCCCCTCTTGTGCGGCGGCCGGGACCAAAGCGCGGCGTTTCCAAGCGCGGCCGCGGCAGCGAAGGCATCGCCCCCGTTTGGTGTCTTCCGCGCCCGCGCCTCCTCTTAAGCTTCGCCCCAGCGCGCGCCCGCTCCCGCCCACTTGACTTGAGCGAGCGAGCGAGCTGTTCTCCCGTGACCTCACTCACCACCTCCGTAAGGGCCCGAGGCTGCGGGTAGGCGACACCGGCGAGGCAAATGGGCGCTGCCGCGGCGGAGGTGGTGGCGCCGAGGCCGGCGTCGGCGTCGGGCAAGCGGCGGTCGACCACGCTGAGGTTCCTGTTCGAGCTCGAGAAGCCGGACGGGCTGCTGCCCGGCACGGCCAAGCTCCCGCCGCCGTCGCCGGAGCCCGAGGCCGACAGCCTGATCGACAAGATCGCCTCGTGCCACCGGGTGTTCACGTTCGCCCCCGGCGAGCGCGAGGAGGAGCGGGACGCGAAGCGGGAGCGCCTCGTGGAGGTGCTCGGCCAAGTCCGGTCGGCGGGGGGCAAGCAGCGGGCGCTGGACCACCGCGTGATGGTGGCGCTGCTCAAGATGGTCGCCGCCAACCTGTTCCGGGCAATGCCGCCGTCGGCGTACCCGCCGCTGCCGCCCGACGGCGTGGACGAGGACGCGCCGGCGATGGTGCTGGCCCCGTCGTGGCCGCACCTCCAGGTGGTGTACGACATCCTCCTCTCCGCGGTCACCGCCACGGACGGCAAGGCGCTGCGCAACCACGTCGACCGCGCCTTCCTCTCGGGCCTCCTCGCGCTGTTCGCCTCCGAGGACCCCCGCGAGCGCGACCGGCTCAAGACCGTGTACCACCAGCTCTACTCCAAGCTCACCGGCGAGCGCGCCTTCATGCGGCGCTCCATGGCCGCCGCGCTCCTGCGGCTCGTCTACGAGGCGCCCGCCGCCGAGCGCCACTGCGGCGTCGCCGAGCTGCTGGAGATCTGCGGCAGCATCATCAACGGCTTCGCCGTGCCGCTCAAGGAGGAGCACCGGGCGTTCCTGGCGCGCGTGCTGCTGCCGCTGCACCGGACGCGCTGGGCGCACACGTACCACCGCCAGCTCGCCTACTGCGTGCTCCAGTTCGTGCACAAGGACCCGGGGCTCGCCGGCGCCGTCGTCACCGGCATCCTGCGCCACTGGCCCGTCACCAACTGCCAGAAGGAGGTGCTGCTCATCGAGGAGCTCGAGGAGATTCTCGAGGTCATCGACCCCAACCAGTTCCAGAACCTGGCCGTGCCCGTCTGCTCGCGGATCGCCCGCTGTGTCAGTAGCTGCAGCTCTCAGGTCCGTCCGAGTCGCCCTACCTTCAGCCCGACTTGTTTACATTATTTTCCCTATATACTGTTTGTGCTTCTGATAATCTGTTTTTTTTTCACGCCAACAATTTCCGTTTGCATAATTTTGCGGCACTGCAGTGGAATGCATATGTCTGCAGAGACTTCTAAAAAAAATTGAAGAGTCTAGTAATTTTCTGCAGCTTCTTAATACGTATTTTCTTTTTTTGAAATAAAATAATACGTATTTTCTGTTCAAGCGGATTCAGTTCTAGAAATGTGGGCGCTGACCATACAGTTAGACCGGCCACTTTCCTAAATTATATGGTGGCGATTCAGATTTACTGATCCACCTCCGCCCCATAACCATGTTGGGTACATGTGGGGAGGAAAGGTGTCCTTTCACTCAACAGTGGTTGATCGATAAAGTAACTTTATAAAGTGGCCGCACTTTAGTTTGTCGACTTCACGTACGCCGTCCATGTAATTCAGCTTCAAAAAAAAAGACACTTTTCAGTTTAAAAAAACACTTTTCAGTTTAAAAAAAACACTTTTATACATTTCATTTCATGTCCCAGCTCCAAGGAATTTTTTTTGTTCTAGATGTGATTCCTATTGAAAAACCTTTAGTTATTGTTTCTCATCGCGCATGCCGTGTTGGTAAAAAGCAGTGAAAATCTTGGTGGATATAATTTTTTGGGGAAGACAGGAGAAGTGCACTGTCTTGTATCTGAATATACCAAAGTAACCCATCCGAATTCAGTAAAGCTGCTTTATAAAGTCCCGGTGATGATTTCACTCTATCCATCGTGATCGTAGCACGTTTCGTGTCTTGTAATCCAGTCTTGGAAAGTGCTCTTTTCTCGTCCCTTAGGTTGTCGTGATAATAGCGCTGTCCTAGACGAAAGAATTCTTAAAACTAGCATCATGAACTCTGCTTCTGCTGCTGATTCGTCACCTGCGTCAGGCGAATTCTGCTCACAACGAACTCGTCGTGCCCTTTTCAGGTGGCGGAGCGGGCGCTGTACGTGTGGAACAACGAGCGGTTCCTGGAGCTGGCGACGTCGTCGCCGGGCGTGATGGAGAAGATCCTGCCGGCCTTCGTGGCGAGCGTGGAGGGCAACCTGGAGCGGCACTGGAGCAAGTGCGTACAGCAGGTGACGGCCAGCGTCAAGGCCCTGCTGGAGCAGGTGGCGCCCGACCTGTACGCCCGGTGCGCCGCCGACCTCGCCGCGCGGCGGTCCGAGGCCGAGGCCGCCGCCGCCGTGCGCGACGCACGGTGGCGGAAGCTCGAGCTGGCCGCCGCCGGCGCCTTCAAGTAGCCTGCGGCGGCGAAGCGGCGAAGGCTCAGTGTACATGCGTGCGTGGTGGCGATGGCAGAGTGCCACGATTGATGGGTGATGGCGGCGCCGCGTGCCATTTTGGCTGGCAACGGCGCCGCGGCTGTACGAGCGAGACCATGTTGTGCAAGCGAAGTTTGTGCTCCCGTGAGACGAGACACTGGCTCGCTGGTGCACCGCCCCGCGACCTGTATGGATCTCTTTGCCTTTGCAAAACCGCGGCCGCACCCGCTAGCGGCGGGCCGCTGGCCGATGGCGGCATGTGACGACGCCCGGCGAGCCGGGCGGCGGAGGCGCGCGTGAACCGACGAACTGCAAAGGTTGTCAGGTTTTTGGAAGCGACCGTGAGCGGCCCGTGTCGCGCGGCGTGGCGTGGCGTGGGGCGACACTGTTTTGACCGCCGGTTTTGGCGGTTCGGCCGTCGAGCGCGGGCAGCGGGTGGATGTTTCTCGGCTCGCCCCTCCACGGCGATGCGAATCCAGGTGCCCGACAAGCGGCCAGTTGAGTCGCTTGTCCCCCGCGGCCTCTGAAATGTTCAGGGCGGATGGGGGGTGATGGGGATTTTACCAAGACGACGTTGACTGCCACTGAATCACTGCCTCCATTGCATGTGACCTGAAGGGCCCAGCCGCGATAGGGCGCACCTTTTTAATACAAATCAAATGATACTTTTTTTCGCCTATAAAAGAATGCAATTCTTGTTTTTTATAAGTTATACAATTTAAATTTTAACTATAGTTATATAAAAAAATAACATACAAAATAAGTCCGATTAGATTAGGTATGGAATATATTTTAATAATAATTTTGTTTTGAGATATATGCACTAATACTATTACTGTAAATTAAGTCAAACTTGAACTATAGGGATCCCAAAATTGCCTTCTTTTGTCAATAGAGAACTACCAATATTCGTATAGTGATTGTTAGTTAAAGGTTTATCCTAAGGAAACAAAATCTATCTTATACCTCTAGATAAAAAGTGTTTGTTTGTTTTGTTGGTTGTGATTATTATCTCTAGACAAAACCACATCAAAATCTCTCAGAGAAAGAGAGAGAAGGAGAGAGGACCAGAGTTGTATCTTTTTTTTCGAAAAAAAAAAGGCTTGTATCTGACCTGCACAAATCCATGTGCAAGTTCTGGCCCAGACTCTGCATGGGTTTCCCCAAGTTTGTGTCTCCCTCTCCCTTCATTGCGCGTCTGGGCACAACAAAGCTGTGGCCCGTCCACCCTTTGCTGCAGGCCTGCAGCCCACCGACCCGGCCCGCGGCAAATCAAGTTCGGGGCCGGTTTACTAACGGCCCGCGTCGCATTGTCAGGGCAACGCCGCACGCATGCGGTATGCGGAACGAGCGCGCGGCTGGTGGCCGGGCCGAAACGAGAAATTGCTGGCTCGCCGGCGTGCGGGCGCCGCCTCCACCGTCGCCCGTCGGTCAGCAGCAGAGCAGCAAGGCCGGGCGCGTCACGCACCGACGCACGGGGCAGGGCAGGGCACGGCGGCACGTCCCATGACAAGGACAGGGCGGTCCATCTCTCCGGCCACGCCCACGCGCCGGCGCCTTCTAGACGACGATTTCGTTCCGTTACCGCTGAGCTGTAGCCCGCGGAGATTGAAGATGGCGGCACACAAGTTTCCGCGGCCGGCAACCCCCGAATAACCAAACCAACCAACCAATCCCCCCGGTTGCTGGCGGCCTGGCGCGGAGGGGTTGACGATTCCCTTTCAGGTGCGGTGAAAGCTAAAGCTTAGGCTGCTTAGGGGTTAAGGGAGCGACCGCGCGAGTGGCCGGCACAAGAATGAGAGTACGAGACGAAACAGAGACGAGCAAGGCATCGCTGATCCGTTTCCTTGCTCATTTGCCCGTTTGGCGCCGTCTCGCGAGCTGCTACCTCGAAAAGGGGGCGAAAGCGGCGGGAGAATTGCTAACGGCTATCGTAGGCGTGTCGCCAATGGCGGCGATACCTGAACTGCCACTTCTTCCCCGCCGCACCGGAGGCGAGTGCCCGTACGACGACGCGTTAGCGTCTCTGGGTTGGACATACGAGGAGGGTGTGGAGACGAGGCAGCCGACGCACCCATTCTGTCGCTGCCGCGTGCCGGGGCGCGCCTACCCTGGCCTACATCCTCACCGCCAGTCAAACCCCCGCACGCACGCGTCCGCGACAACGAGCAAGAGCCCGGGAGATTTTCCAACCTCCCACGCCTCCTCTCCTCCGTTTATAGAGGAGCCGTCGACGGATTGCACGCCTCCGCCTCCGCGTCCTCCGAATTCTCACCACACCGATTCCCAGCTGCCTCCATCAAAAAAAAAGATTCCCAGCTGCCGACGAGAGCCCCCCCTGCCTCCCCGCGAAGACCGAGCAGGCGGGACAGGCACGGACATGGACATGGACATGGACACGACGGCGCTCACCGACCACGGGTCCCCGCTCCATCCTGCTGCTGCCGACTCCGCGGCCCGACGCGTCTCGCCGGCGGGAGTCCGCGGCGGCGGCGGCAGCCGACTCGGCTCGTTGGCCGCCCGGGCCGCCGAGGGCCTCGCCTGCGGCCTCGTCACCTGCGTCTTCGCGACAGGTCAGTCAGCTGTCAGCCCTCAGTTTCCCCCGTGGCCATGGCGCGCCGCTGCAACCGCGTGTTGGCTGGGCTCTGATCGATTTCATTGGTAAGCTGGCAGTGGGCACGGTCCTGGGCGCGATCACGGGCGGGCTGATCGGGCTGGCCACGGAGACGGGCGTGCTGCGCGGCACGGGCGTCGGCGGCATCACGGGCGCGCTCGTGTCCATGGAGGTCGTCGAGTCCTACCTCGACATTTGGCGCTGCTCCGGCGAGCCGGCCATCTGGAGCCTCGTCTACGTGGTAGGCGCCTCCTGCTCCGCTCCTTCTCCGGCCTCACGCGTCAGCGCGTTGCGTCGTCGATCGGTGTCGAGTTCAGCGGCGAAATTTCGACGTACTGACGCACGTTTTTTTGTTTCTCTGGTCTCAGCTCGACGTGATCTGGAGCCTGCCGACCGGCCGCCTCGTGCGCGAGAAGGTGGACCCGGCCGTGCTGAACGCCGTCGAGAGCCAGGTGCGCGCGCGTGCCACGTGAACTCCGCCGGTTTTTTTTTTTTTTTTGGAAAAGATTGCGGGAGCACCGCTATATCATTTGAACTCCGCCAGTCACCACCGCGAACTCGTCGTCTACCAGTACGACGCCAACTAAAATCATGTACAGCTGCCCTTGCGTACGTGACACGGCCGGCTTCCTGCAGATAAGCGCGGTGGAGGCACTGGCCGGGCAAGGCGACGGCGCCGACATCTTCGGGACGGGCGGCACCAGCGGCATGCCGAGGGCCGCCATCGACGCGCTCCCCGTCGTGAGGTTCGCCGAGCGCGGCAACGCCGACGCCGGCGGCGAGCTCATCGCGTGCTCGGTTTGCCTCCAGGTATCCATCATTCCATCCCCTACAGCTCTGGCTACGACTCGACACGAATCCGCAGACTGAAGCCAACCTGAGGCTCTGTTTAGTTCTCAAAAAATTTTTTGTCCATCACATCGAATTTTTGAATACATGCATAGAATATTAAATGTAGTTGAAAAAAATAACTAATTACACAATCTAACTGATTAGCATGCGACAATCTTTCACGATCTAATTAGTCCATAATTAAATATTAATTGACAAATAAATAAAATGCTGCATTATTAAAACCCAAAATTTTTCACGATCTGAGCCTCTCTTGACGATCTTTCTTCCTCCGCAGGAGTTCGAGGCCGGCGAGAGCGCGAGGAGCCTGCCGGTGTGCCGCCACACGTTCCACCTGCCGTGCATCGACGGCTGGCTGCTCCGGCACGCCTCCTGCCCCTTGTGCCGCCGCGCGGTCTAGGCAGCCGTTCTCACCACCTGAGCCTCCGCAGCGAATCCTCCGCAGCCCGTCAGATGCGTCCATAGGAGCTGACACCCGTTCCTGAACAACATGAACAGCACTGATGAACTTGACACCATTTTTGTGAAACACGGCAGCGTGAATCCTCTGTAGCTCGTCAGATGATCAGATGGGCATCTTGTATGTAGCTTTGATTATTTTTTTTCCACTGGTTAACATATGCAGTACCTGACTACCGGTCCAGTGTTCCCCATTCTCATGCACATTGGCACATTGCGATGGCCAGATGCCAGACAGGGTGAACGGCACCACTAGGGAAGAACACCAGCGATAGAGCAAATCCCCACTGATATCAAGCTACAAGAATAGTTACAAGCACAAGTTGCCCACAAGAATGACCCTACCTCCCACAACCAACCAACATCAGCATGGTACTCTACAAGCTAAAATCAGACACAGATTCTAGGGGCCCAAAAACTGGGGCAATGCAACTGGCTAGGTCCTACAACGGAGCTCACTAACATTCATGAAGCATCCACCGCTATGTGCGAGTATGGCCCCTCCACGCAGGGCCGTTTCCCGGCAGTAGCCTTCTCCGAATCTTTGGAGTTGGCTTGAGCTAGAAGGTCTTCGTAAAGCTTGACCAGATCCTTCGAGAACTCGGTCAGCGATTCGAAGATACTGGCGAGGCCAATCTTGAACCCGTTGAGAGTGACGTCATGTGTGTCCCGCATGCAGGCTTGATGCTTCACTTTCTCCATCTCAATCCTCTTCCTCAAGACGTTGAGCATCTCTTTCTTCTCCAACAGGTGCTCCATGCGCTGCTTCGCGTCTATATCAGGTTTATGCTCCAGAAGCTTGGTGCCAATGATCCTGTTCTCTGCTCTTTTGTAGGCGGTTAGCTTCTTGTCCAGCTCTTTTGACAGGCTGTCTACTTTTCTTTTCTGCTGTTGCTCTTCTCCCTGCTTCAGCCATAGCACTCTCACACTTCTGAGAAAATTTCGCATGGTGAAGGAGACCCGCTTGTTTGGAAGCTTGGACAGCGTAGTGTACCAGTCATGGCAAATAACAACTAAAGCTGGGGCACCAGCTCTATCAGGAGAAATTGATGAGATCCCTCTGGAGTACCGGATGGTATCAGTAAGAATAAACTTCGATAACCAGCCATCAAGAGCTTCCATATATGCTTTCTGAGCATTGACATAGCTTACAAAGCAGGATCTCCAATTTCTTAGTTCCACCTCCAACTTCAGAGTTGCATGACGCTGTGCGTCATTACAGAATTTGCCATAAGCTGGACATGTGAATGAATTCACCTCAAACATTATCTGTCTCTGGGTTTCATGTGAGTCTACCATTAATTTCCAAGATTTTGTGAAGCTGCAAAGGGGCGGCCAAAGCATCAGTACTGATTGAAATGAAAACTAAAGAACCAATCCTATACGGGAGGAAGGTCAGCTTACCCTTGCAACAGCTCAACAAGTTGTGGCTGCAGTTCCTCATCCCGTAACTTTTGTATCCTATCAGATATAGATTCTGCTGCTCGTAGAGAAACCCAGATTCTTGTATACAAGTCTCTAACTGTTGTCCTAGTTTTTTCAGCACTACGCAGCTCTGAACCTCTGGCATCTTGGTTCCTCAGCTGAACACATTTTTTCTCATAGGTTTGTCGAATTTGATCTATAGCCTGCACAGGGTTGAATATAAATCATATTAGCACAGATGTACAAAAAATCAATAGATGACAACTGATAAGCTAGTTAAACCATGTAGGATGACTGCTCAGCAGTGAGGCAAGAAATAAAATTATAAACAGATAATAGAAACACATATTAGTCAAAACATATTGAGAAAATATAGCAATTATTCTCAATTTCAGAAATATCATATCGACGTGGATTTATAAGGACACATCACAAAACAAATTTGAATACAAGATGGTGCCCCTAGCTCAAACGATCGGTAGCTGGACATGTCACGAGATGTGGCAACTCAGCTCCAAAGATATACAGTCATTTTCTTTTGTTTATCATTCAGAGAATAGCACAATTCTAATATTTAAGCTTTGAAATCAACTATCAACTGACTCCAACATAAGTAATGGTTAAAAACTCATGAAGAATCAAGAACAAAACCCACCTTAACTTCTTCATAAAGTTTCTTCTCCCAAGCATACAGTCTCCCTAAAGTCTGGGAGTGACTTCCTGACTTCATCACACCATAATCTTCGAATATATCACTCTTAGTTTCACTCTTGTCAGTCCATGACAAGCTATTTGAGCTTGCCCCCAGCTCACTCCTGTAGGATGAGGATACAGATGATGGAGAGCGATGCCATGTGATGGCATGAATTATCTTTGATGAATTTTCTGCCAGGATATAAATGTAGAGTAAATATGATGATCCAAAGGCATACGAAACATAGTATCAACTGATAACTACTGCTAATCCATGGATTGCTGGTACCAACAAAACCGAGCCTTTTATACTCCTATTGTTCTAACTTGAAGTAACAGTGCAGATTCATGATGCTGGTCATCAAGCAGCGCAGCTTTAAGCCTTTTGCATCCCAAAAGGATCACTTTAGCAATCGAGGACAGCAAGTATACGGAGTACTAGCATCAATGGAGCTACGCAAAATGGCCCATGAAATGACTGCAGAGCAGAAAAAGATGATGGCTGTGTTTAGATCCGTAAAAAGACGATAAAAAGAGCTACATCGGACACTGTAGCACACTGTAGTACTTTTCGTTTGTTTATGATAATTGTTATCCTACCATGACCTAACTAGGCTCAAAAGATTCGTCTCGTCGTGTACATCAAAACTATGCAATTAGTTTTTTATTTATATATATTTAATACTCTATACATGAGGCAAAAGATTTGATGTGATAAATAAATAGTGTAGTTTGAGAGAGAAATTTTGGAACTAAACACAGCCGATAACAAATTGGCAGTCGGCGGCTATTACATCAGCCAGGAATATTTAAAGGCACTTTTTTAAGACATACGAGTGAGTATGCTCTGTCTATTGTCCAGAGGCACAGGGAGTCCTAAAATAAGAACAGTAATCTCATCCCATTCCATCCAGACTCGTGAGCCCTCAGCTCCTGATGAGTATAAAAAGCTATCCAACTAGGAATAACAAAAGGACTTCCTTGGATAAAAGATTTGTCCAAACCACTCAAAACTCGCAGCTTTACTCCCAAATCTTACGATTTCCAGAAACAGCAAAAGGGATTTGACCAACTCGGCACCACATTTGTAGCACAGATCGAGCAAGTTGCAACCAGAGAGCGAAATCGCGGCAAGAAAGGCAATGGAGCGCAGTGAAGGCTGGACCTTTGAGCTCGGGGACGCGGGTGGCGGCTTCGAGCATGCTGGACACCTCCTTTCCGGCCTCGGCGGCGCGCGCGAAGAGCTCCTCCACCTCCTTGAGCGCCGCAAGCAGCTCGCGCCCCTGAGGCGCCACGGCCACCTCCAGCCCGCTGTTGTTCCCCTCCATCTCGCACACATCTTTAGCCTCTTCTTGGGGCGTTGAGACTCCAAGCGACACTTCTGCCTTCGGGGCCTTGGCTTCCGCCGCCTTCGCTCCGTCCTCCTCTTCCTCCTCCCTCCTCCAGCTCGGGGATGCCCTCCCGCTCCCTCACGGCGCGCATCTCCTCGTCGCTGATGGCCGCAGCCACCTCCTCCGTACCGTAGAACGGGTTAAAGAAGTCCCATCCGCCGACCGCCGACGGCGCAGGAGGCGGCGGCGGCGGCGGCGGCGTCACCGGGGGCTGGTAGTAGTACGGGCATGCCATCTCCGGCGTCTGCGCGCCGCCGCCCCCATCTTCGGCGGCGGCCGGGGATGCCGGCGCCTCCTCCTCCTGCTGCTGCTGCGGCGGCGGCGCGGCAGGGGAGGGAAGCTCCTGCACCTGAACCTGCGCCGCCTTGGGGGAACCCGGGGGCGAGTTGCTGGGGGTGGGGAGCGTGATGAGGATCGGCGCCGGCGCGGTGTGGCGCGCGACGAAGACGTCGAGCGCGTCGGATACGGACCGCAGCGCCGCCGCGTAGTTGGCGTGCGCGCCGGCCAGCACGAACCGGCGCTCGGCCGCCGCCTTGATAAGGCGCTTCCGGTCGCGGCACACGGCCACGGGGTCCCCTTCGTCGCCGCCGCCACCGCCGCCGGCGAGGCGGGAGGCGGCGCAGTTCCCCATCGGAGGCTACCGTACCCTACCCCTACCCTTGCCAAGGTTTAGCGCAGGGTTTAGAGTGGCGTAGGGGAGTGAGGGGGAGGGGGAAGAGGGGTAGTCAAAATCAAAGCAGTGGGGTGCGTGAGACTGTGACCGTGGGGCAGGAGTAAAGGGCAGGGGAGGAGCTTGGGGTGTTTGGCTGGTGTCAGGTGGTGGTGGTGGAGGGGAGTGAAATTTTGTTGGTTGTGGGTGTGGGCTAGTGGGGAAAAATGTAGGGGAGAGGGGGAGAGGAAGAAGGGCCCTAAATTCTGATGATGATGGCAGGGAATCTTTGGGTGATTTGTTTAGGCGTGGCTGAAGATTTGGGGTTTGTGGGGTTGGGAGGAGTGATGACCACTATGGTAGCTAAAAATTGCTAGGATCACTAGGTGGAATGCTGCCCCAGGTAAGGGTTACTTCACAAGTAGTCCTATTTGTTTCCACAACTTTAGCCCTGTAATATTAAAGAGAACTTTACTATTTAAAGTATTAAATAAATTTAAATTATAAAAAATCTTTTGCATGAATGGGTGCTAATTTGCTAAATGAATCTAATGAGTCTAATTAATTTTTGATTTGCTATAGTAAACATCCGCTAATTATGAATCAATTAGCCTCTTTTGATTTGTCTCACAAATTAGTCCATGGTTCTGCAATTAATTTTGTAATTAAATTTTATTAAATTAATATTTTTAAATAATAAAATTCTCTTTAATATGGCAGGGCTAAAGTTTGCCCCTCTTGAACCAAACACCCCAGCATACCTGGAATGTGGAACAATAGATTGGCAACTTGTTTATTTCAGAAAAGAAAAGGATTGGCAGCTTGGTATTAACAAATTAGTATGGAGTACTTCACAACTTGGTCATAGAACTATACAGTTTGAGTAGCAAAGGAGTGTCAATACTATGATTCATATCTTTGCGGAAGAAAAAAATAAGCCACAAATCCTATTTTCTAGACATTGAAAATGACTCAAGTTTTAGCTATAGGTAGCAGGTGCCATGGCATGTACGTCTACAAGCAGAGAAAAAAAACGATGGTAAGGAGAAAAACTTGTGTGAACAGTGGTGGCCAGAGAGAAATTAAACAAGATGGCTGGAGGAAGCTTAGATAGCATTAGGTTCCTATGACTTGTAGTTGTGAGGAATGTATGTGACCTTGATTGGATAAAAGGCTCGTTGTAACTTCTTTTGCTTATTGGCTTCCGGTTGGAAGTCAAAGCCAAAACAAATCGATAGCTTTCAAAATTGGCTACCGAGAAGCACATGCTTTTGACGTTTTATGTGGAATGTTGTTTCAGGTAGTTACATTTATTATTCATTTTATTAGTCCTTGAGACCATTAAAAGTACTTTTGGCATTCCAGCAGCTCATAAAAATTCAGCTTTTGGAAAACAAAAGTTTAAACAGAACCTCATAATAAGATATATATGGCGTGATCTGATGTACACACTTTGACTATTGATATCTCATATGTTATAATGTAAATAATCAGAAAAGCGGACTCATGTGAAAGTGTTCTTAAAAGTAATTTCAATAATTTCAAGTTTGTTTGGAATAATTTCAACAAGTACGAAAGTATGGATAAATGTGAAAACACTAGACTAGCCATACATTTTCAGATGGGGGAAGTACTAAGTAGTAAAATGTGTTGCGGAGATGTCATTCAACTGCTGATGAAACCAGAATAAATTGTATAAGCTGAGCTTGAAGGGCCAGCATAAAAGCCATAAAAGAATTTAAGAGAAATGCGAAAAGGGTCTCTAGCTGACTTGATTAGATGGTTCCGATATTACTTCTCATGTTCTAGGTTCGACTACCGATGATGTCAATTTCAGACCAAGGTAAAATAATCCTCCTCGCTGGCCAGAAAAATCAGAGTTTGGAAGTTTTTTTGGACCGGGAAGCCGAAGTTGCTTCCTCCTAATAAAAAAAACCGCGCGCGGGCTCGTACGTCTTCCGGTTGAGTTTTAAGAATTCATAAGGGAAATAGCTTCAGTCCATCTTGGACAACTTTTCAGCTCAGAATTTCATAAACCACCCCCACGTGACACTTAAGAGCCTCCCCTGTCTTTTCTTGATACCATCCGGAGCACCCTTTCTGATCCGCGCACGCAATGATGAAGCGAGCAGTCCGCTAATTATCTGCATGCAGTCGTACTACACGTAGCTCGAGCCAGCCACGATCAGGATTTTTTTTACCAACCCGTGGGATAAAACCGCCGCCCTCCGGTTCCGATAAACCGGACCGGTTTGACCGGATAATAGAAAAAACCAAATAAATTAAAATTTCAAATTAAAAATGGCAGTTCAACCGGTTTCTACCAGTTAGCCGACCGGTAAACCGGTCCGGTTTGAGTGGTAACCGGTCGGTTTGAGTGGTAACCAGCTATATTCAAAATTTTTTCTTTTTTTGTTTAAATACGAATGCCCGCAAAGTATACTAAATGAATGTTTGTATAACATGTTTTAGCCTAAATAAACCCTCCAATCCTCTTTTGTATTATTTTTACATTAATACAATGTATAACATGTTTTACATTGTATTTGTATACTTTTGTATGCACGTTTTTTTTTAAATTCTGTCGCGGGATTTCTAGGGTACCCACAGCCGGGTGGCGGAACGCACCCGCCTATTCCCAGAAAGGGATCGCTCGGGAAGGTACTAGGCGATTGGGCTGATCTAGCTCTGAGATAAGCACACAAGAACACACGATCTAGAGTGGTTCGGGCCGCCGGAGCGTAATACCCTACATCCACTGGGAGAAGTTTTGATCTCTGTTGTGTATGAATCTATCCTCTGCCGGGCCTTGGCTCTCACCCAGCCTGAGTTTACCTTCTAGCGGGCGCCCCCTTTTATAGACCAAAGGGGGCGGATACATAGGACGTTGGGGCCCCGACAAGTGGGCCCAACGTGACTGCGTAGAGTATTTAAATGGCTACAGTGGTTACGAATCTTTCCTCCGATACGCTCCCACGCCCTGCTAGCGCTATGACGAAAGGTGGTCCTCTCTTGTCCCGTCACCAAGGTGTCCGTTGGGGGAGCGTAGCTTGCGGCGTGGCCTGTGGAGTCTATTATGTAGCCGTCATAATGGGTGAAGCCGAGCCGTCGTATCCATCTGTTATGGCAGACTGGCAGGCGCGGCGTGGGCGGCGCCAGCAGCTCCACTATCTTGGTAATACGCGATCAATAGTGTCCCCTGATCAAAGTATCGCCTCGGCTTCTGCTACATCAATGCGGACGTCCTCCTGTCGTAATGAATGCCGCGGTAGGTGAGCCTTAATAAGGAGACCAAGCGGCCTTATATACGTGTCTGGGCCTGTTGACACGTGATGGCCCCGGACCACCTCGAGGCGGGGTGACGATTCTTTTCCTTGGAGAGGGGTCCGGTTACTATACAGGGGGTCCCGGACCCCATGGGAGGTCCGGGATTCCCTGGGATCCCCATTGGGAGGTCCGGAGCTTCCGGCCGTTCGGGCTGACCGCCAGCTTTTCCCGGGACACGTGGTGCTCCCGGACCTTTCCCAACCAGGGGACGGGTCCGGGACCGCTGTTGGGTGAGCAGGGCTCCGGACCACAGGGGTCCGGCTGCTGGACGTAGTTAAGGATAACTACAAGGCTCTTGCCTAGACGCAGCAAGAGGGGGTACCCCAGTCCTGGGGTACCGACAGTGGCCCCCGGGCCCACCTCGGGAGAGGCACGAACCCGCGGGTGGGGCCACTAACGAGATGTGTTTCCACGCAAACATGATTGCGTCGGTGTGCTCATACAAAGAGCGGGTGCTCCGGACCCCTGAGGCCGGTACACCGGTTGCCAGGGTCAAGCTCTAGAGTGCTCTCCACAGGGCGACGAAGGTGTAGGCTTAGGGTGCGGAACCAAGCTAAGCGGCTACACAGACCTCGGATCGCTCAAGGAGCAAGCACCACCTCCCGGACCTGGCTCTAGGCGACCGTGGCGAGCGGTCTCCGCCGAAGCGGGCCACCGGAGTGGACTTGAGGCGACCGTGGCGAGCGGTCTTCGCCGGAGCGGGCCACCGGAGTGGACTTGAGGCGACCGTGGCGAGCGATCTCCGCCGGAGCGGGCCACCGGAGTGGACTCGAGTCGACCGTGGCGAGCGGTCTCCGCCCGAGCGGGCCACCGGAGTGGACTCGAGTCGACCGTGGCGAGCGGTCTCCGCCGGAGCGGGCCACCGGGGTGGACTTGAGGCGACCGTGGCGAGCGGTCTCCGCCGGAGCGGGCCACCGGGGTGGACTTGAGGCGACCGTGGCGAGCGGTCTCCGCCGGAGCGGGCCACCGGGGTGGACTTGAGGCGACCGTGGCGAGCGGTCTCCGCCGGAGCGGGCCACCGGGGTGGACGTGAGGCGACCGTGGCGAGCGGTCTCCGCCGGAGCGGGCCACCGGGGTGGACTTGAGTCGTTGCTGATGATCCGATGAAATATATCACCGGATCTGAGAGTAAGGTGCGAGAAACCAAGCCTTATACTAGAAGGGAGCTCGGGACCTCTAAAGACAGCAGTTCTCGGATACTAGAGTACTTATAACAGGGTAGTGAAGTACGTAAACTTAGGGTACATTACCAGGCTAAGCTACGCGGAGCTTCTCTACCCCAGGATACGAGTTCTACTTCTCCGGACCAGGTCCTTAGGGGTCCGAACTGCCTTCCAGCTTGAAGGGGTGTCCCCACCTGGCCACAAGCCAGTAACTTATCTTGGATTGTTAGCAATAATAGGAAGATTCCGTTTTAGAGGAAAGAAAAGCTAAACCAAGGCGAATAAATATAATCAAGGTGGAGCCTAGATAAAACTGAGAAAGATCTCCTTTATTATTGTGGTTGTCACGGTATACCTCAGAGGTCGGGATTACGAGGTCGGACCTCTACCGCTCCGGACCGTAGCTTGCCTGTTTGTGCGATAGGGCCAGAGGTCGGGTTTACAAGGTCGGACCTTGACCGCTCTGGACTCACACGTAGGCGCCACGTTATTACAAAGGAGGAATTTTCCCAGCCCTATTTTAGGAGTAACCTTCGGCTGCATTCTATACAGCATGTTCTTCTCTTGATTGGGAGTGGTATCACTACTCCGGGGTTCTTCATGGTCGTCGGAGGTGAAGGCGCCCTGGATGTGCCTGAACTGCATCATCCAGCATCACCTCGGGAGCTCGGGGGGCCACTCCTTGCCTAAGAGCTGTCATATGCTTAGGTATCATGAGACAAATTCTTTAGCTTTGAATGGGAGAGGCCCCCTGCCACCGCCGTTGTCTGCAGATGGAAGCTAGACGCCCTTGCGCAGTAGAAGGACCGGTGCGAAGCGCGGAGAGGTGCGGTCGTTCGCCGGCTTGTCCTTGGTGCTAGCGCCAGGGGCCCCCGCGCCTGGCGGCGGGGCCCTGTCTGCAGCAGCACCAAGCTCCTCGTGACGGTGCTGGCGACGGCAGGATGACACGGCCAACTTCCTCCGGGATGGCCGTCGGCTCCAGGCTCCATGTTGAGAGAAAGCCTTGAACCGACGTCATGCCGCCGGAGAGAAAGCATGGCCGTTGCTTGAGAGAAAACCTTGAGCCGACACTGGGATGGCGCGGGGCGGCACGCAACAGGCGTCGCCCCCGCGCACCACCGTGCCGGCTCTGAGGCGTCGCAGTGGCGACGCACAGCAGGCGCCGCTGCCGTGCACCACCGCACCGAGGGCGCTGGTGCCTCAGTGTAGTAACATGCGGCGTAGGTGCCACCATGCCTCTCTTCATCTTCTCGTTCGTCGTTGTAGAGGATGAACACGGGCCCAGAAGCCTGAAGATCCAGCCAGCGCCTGATCCTCCCCACGGACGGCGCCAAATGTCGCGGGACATCTAGGGTACCCACAGCCGGGTGGCGGAACGCACCCGCCTATTCCCAGAGAGGGAGTGCTCGGGAAGGTACTAGGCGATTGGGCTAATCTAGCTCTGAGATAAGCACACAAGAACACACGATCTAGAGTGGTTCGGGCCGCCGGATGCGTAATACCCTACATCCACTGGGAGAAGTTTTGATCTCTATTGTGTATGAATCTATCCTCTGTCCGGGCCTTGGCTCTCACCCAGCCTGAAGTTTACCTTCTAGCAGGCGCCCCCTTTTATAGACCAAGGGGGCGGATACATAGGACGTTGGGGCCCCGACAAGTGGGCCCAACGTGACTGCGCAGCATACTGCGCAGACTATTTAAATGGCTACAGTGGTTACGAATCTTTCCTCCGATACGCTCACACACCCTGCTAGCGCTATGACGAAAGGTGGTCTTCTCTTGTCCCGTCACCAAAGTGTCCGTTGGGGGAGCGTAGCTTGCGGCGTGGCCTGTGGAGGCTATTATGTAGGCGTCATAATGGGTGGAGCCGAGCCGTCGTATCCATCTGTTATGGCAGACTGGCAGGCGCGGCGTGGGCGGCGCCAGCAGCTCCACTATCTTGGTAATACGCGATCAATAGTGTCCCCTGGTCAAAGTATCGCCTCGGATTCTGCTACATCAATGCGGACGTCCTCCTGTCGTAATGAATGCCGCGGTAGGTGAGCCTTAATAAGGAGGCCAAGCGGCCTTATATACGTGTCTGAGCCTGTTGACACGTGGTGGCGCTGGACCACCTCGAGGCGGGGTGACGATTCTTTTCCTTGGAGAGGGGTCCGGTTACTATACAAGGGGTCCCGGACCCCATGGGGTCCCGGACCCCATGGGAGGTCCGGGATTCCCTGGGGATCCGGTCCTCTTCGGGAGGTCCGGAGCTTCCGGCCGTTCGGGCTGACCGCCAGCTTTTCCCGGGACACGTGGTGCTCCCGGACCTTTCCCAACCAGGGGACGGGTCCAGGACCGCTGTTGGGTGAGCAGGGCTCCGGATCGCAGGGGTCCGGCTGCTGAACGTAGTTAAGGATAACTACAAGGCTCTTGCCTAGACGCAGCAAGAGGGGTACCCTAGTCCTGGGGTACCGACAAATTCAAATTCCCACAAAGTATACTAAATGAACGAATATTTAAAAAAAATTGACACCATTAAATTCGTCGCAACTTGAAGTATTTTTAGGATTTTTTGAGATTTTTTTTATTTTTTAAATTTCAAATTTGAATTTTAAATTTGGTCCGGTTTTACCGGAACCGATCCGAACCGGTTTGACCACAAAACCGTGGTTTCCGGTTCCAGTCGATTTTTTTAACCCTGGCCGCGATGCACACTGGATCGAACCGAGGCACATGGCAAGTGCGCAACTACTCCGTCCGACAAGAAACAATCTTGATGGGTTTCGGACGCCACCAACGGAAATTGCCCAGGCAGCCAACCGCCGGATCCCCATCCCCGCACAGCGCCCAGGTACAGGAACCGGTGCCGGGCGCCCACCGCTCCTCCCCTTGGAACTCCCATCGCAGTCGATTGGCGCCGGAAAAGCTCGCGATGCCTCATCGTTTGGTTCTAGGAACCTTTTTTTAAGTCCCTGTCATATTAAAAAAATCTTACTATTTTAAAGTATTAAATAAAATTTATTTATACAATTTTTTTGACAACTGAGTACTAATTCGCGAGACGAATCTAATGAGTCTATTTAATCTATAATTTGTTACGGTAATTCTACAGTAACCATCTGCTACTTATAGATTAGTATATCTTATTAGATTCGTCTCGCAGTTTAGTCCTAAGATTATGCAGTTAGTTTTATAATTAATATTTATTTAATACTTTTAAATATTAAAATTCTCTTTAATATAACATAGACTAAAATTTAGTCTCAAACCATCCGACAAGCGGTGCACAGTGGCCGCGGAATCAGTCCGCGCATGCCGCCCTCGGCTCCGCCGGCTGCCTGCCGCACCCCCATCATTGCGCTGCTCCTGCCGCCGCCGCGGCCCGTTCCATCCTTTTGATACGCCGCGGCAGTGGGCGTCGAGCCAAGTCGAGCCGGAGGGCAGACGTCTCCGGCCAATGAGCAATCGACAATCGTGTTCTCCTCCGGGTCCCGGGCCTGCTCGTTGTGGCGATCGCCTTGTGAGGCGTGACGCGGGCGCAGCCGGGCATGCGCGTGGCGGTGCAGGAGTTGTTTAGTCCCCGGCGAGCCAAGGCTTGTTGCTATCCGCGGCGGGCGGGCGGGCGAGGCGGCGGCGGCCCGGCCCGGGGGGCAGCAGGTGGCGGGGGGGGGGGGGGGGGGGGGGGGGGTTGCGTGACACGTGAACTGAATTAGGCCCGGGTTTTGTGGAGCCGGAGGCCCCGAAAATCGTCTCCTTGTCTTTCCATCCGCGCTCTCTCTCTCCACAGCTAATCCTGGAGGCGGGTGTTCAGTTTCGCTAGGTGCACAAGCAGTGTAGCAAGAACAAAAGTAGACGACGAAAATTTTCACCTCGAAATTTGCGACTTTCTCTTTAAATACATGTATGGAGCACTAAATATAATTAAATAACAAAACTAATTACACAATTTGGATGTACACGACGAGACGAATCTTTTGAGTATAATTAGTACATGATTAGCCATAAGTGCTACAGTAACTCACATGTGCTAATGATGCGTCAAAGGCCTAAAAAGATTCGTCTCGCGATTTCTAAGTGAATTCTGAAATTAGTTTTTTAATTAGTGTCCGAAAAACCCTCCCGACATCTGGTCAAATCGTTGATACGACACCCAAATTATTTTTTGTTTGTGAACTAAACGCCCCGTAGCCAGAAAGGCGCTTTGCGTTGTACTCCACTGTACCGCACGTAGTACGTGATGCCCGTGCGTCACCGAGGATTCTGCCGCGAAAAGTCCGTCCGCCTCACCTCGCTCCATGCGACGTGCCAAAGCGAGACTTTGACCTTTGGCTTGGCTACAGGCAACCTGTTCTGCTCCATGAGGTCATCGATCGATGATTCATCCCGATCGCGCCCTGGCCGCGTCACGGGCCCTCCTGCTCTGCTTCAAAACTCGTACGTGTACGACGAAAGTTACTCGTCCGTCAGGCGCCGTGGCGCGCGGCCGAAGCCACGTTTTCCTGGTCCGCGCTGACAAGGGGTAAGCACGACCCGCCTCAGGTAGTACGGCAGGAGTACGTACGAGACGAAGGTCCTTCGCGGCCTCGTGTCGTACCCGAGTCGTAGTGTTTTGCGAGGTGCGACTCCCTCTGTGTGGCGGCGGCGTGCACGGGAGACGGCCACCCCACCTGCGCGCCTTCCCGTGTTAGGTTCACGACCAAATCTCTGGGACTCTCTGACCCGTCGATTCGTTAATTTACTCCGGAGCACGTACCACGGGTCCACGGGCCACCCTTCTTTAACCCCAAGCGCAGTCTCGGTTTGCCCTGCCTTCCTCTGATGCCGGAGCCGGATGCCGCCGTATCGCCTTGCCCGGATGGCCTCCGGGATGCCGCCGGATGCAGGGGTGGGATGGGGCGGAGCCGCGGAGCAGAGCGGCGGCGTCCCGCTCCCCGCAAAGGCTGCAGCTGCGCGAGCAAACCAACGCTTGTTGTATCGAGCCACGCTGCTCCTGCTGCTTGCAGGCTTGCTGCTCGCCTGCTCCTTGTTTTCTTTTTCTTTATTTGGCTGTGTTTAGTTCTAAAATTTTTCTCTCCAAATTTCACTATTTACCTATTACATTAAATTTTTTGCATCATGTATGAAACATTAAATATAGGTAAATAAAAAAATTAATTACATAATTTTGATGGACACGACGAGACGAATCTTTTGAGCCTAGTTAGATCATAATATGACAATAATTACCACAAATAAACAAAAAATGCTACAATATCCTGCAGTGTCTAATATAATTTTTTACCACTATTTTACTGATCTAAACACAGCCTTTCACTTGTTTACTGCGCTCGATCCATCGTCGCAGTTTACTCGGTTTACTACGAGTAGCTCGTAGGGCCTCTGCCGGTACGTACTACTCGAGGGATGGTCGCTTGTTGCACATCTCTAGACACAGCCCCCGAACGAAAGACTGCCCGTGTCCTCTCCTCCGGTGCGTGCGCGAGCCGTGGGGCGCTGTCGCCGCCTGCCGGTGGCTGGCCGTGGATCCTGGACCCCCGCCGCGCGGTTCCCGGCCTGCGCGGTCTACCTGCCTGCCGCACGGCACCGCGCCGTGCGTGCCCCCGCCGCCCGCCCGCAGCTGCCTGCCTGCCTGCCTGGTGCTGATTCGTGAAAGAGGGCAACGCAGGCGCAGGTCAGCCCTGAGCCCTAGCTACGCGCACCCCGACGCCGCGGCGGAGGACGCCGGCAGGAGGCCTGCTCGATCTGTCTCGTCGTGCACAACCTGTGCTGCCGCTGCCTTCTCCTCCTCCTGCTACCCCGCCCACTGCGTTTCCGTTTGTTTCGCTCTGCTTCTCTGTTCTCTCACGTCAAATCTCCTCTGTTTTTCCCTGGGTGAACGTCAAATCTCCTAGGTTTTTTCTTTAGCAGGCTGAGCTTTTTCTACTGGGCTGCAGACGGATACATATCGGCGGTTTTTTTATTTTTTTATTTTTATTTCCGTTTTTTACAAAAATATATTTTCGATTTGGAAATTTACAGAAATATACCCCGGCCGCCCCGCTGCCGGGCGGCCGCGACCTGGCCGCCCGGCTGCCGGGCGACAGGGACTTAAACATAAAAAAAGAAAAAAAATTGTAGACAGGTCCCTGGGGCCGGTCGCCCGGCAGCGGGGCGGCCGGCCCCCCTGGCCGCCTGGCAGCTGGGCGGCCGGCTCTACCACCCCTATATAAGGGTTGGCTGGTCCCCCCACCTCTCATTTGCATCACTACAATTCCAGAAACAAAGAAAAAAGAGAGAGGGAGGGAGAGAGGCGAAGCCATGCCGGATTTTCGAGCCGGCGACTGCAGGTAACCAAAATTCTTATACGCTTTACAAATAGCATGATTGTGTATTCAGATATGTCGAGCAATTATTTTTGTTGAAACAGTAGATTAGCAATCAATTTAATATCATGATTCTGTGTCCAGATATGTCGAGCAAGCTTTCAAGTTCCTTATGGTGACGGATATATTTCTCATGATGCGTATGGAGTAGATCTATCAGCTTTTCAACGAAGAAAGTGCGGAATAGATAAACCCTTAGAGAGGAGTTTTGGTTCCATACGCAAATGGCTTCACGAGATATTCAATGTGAATCCAAAGACTCATTACCTAACCGTTCAGACTGTGACAAATTGGGGAACTGAAGGGGATTTCTGGGAGTTGATGCTTATAGCAAACACCGAAGAATGGCGGACTTACATGCAAGCAGCTCTTGACCGAGGGTGGTCTCTTCCAATGCTAATTCAGATTCACCAGAAGGCAGGCCATTTTGGTGAAGGATCAACAAGTACATCATCTCATATGAACCAAGCAGTGGAATAAGAAAATGAAGATCAGAACATGCATGTTACAGAACCTGAGCCGCAAGGTATAGCTGATCAGGTAGGAGAAAAAGAAGATCAGAACGTGCATGTCATTCAACCTGAGCCGCAAGGTTTAGCTGATGAGGGTGAGCGGATACCTGGAATTATGGAAGCTATACAGAATGAAGACCAAGAGACTCGAATGATGGAAGAACGTGGGGACTCATGAGACGATGAGGACTACCCGTTGCTATGTGAATGGAGAGGCAAGGGTTTTGGAAATCCAGTGATACAGGATATTAGGAGTAATGAGTACGAATATAGAGAGAATGAGGTCGTGCAGAGGGCAAAGTATCCTAGCATTGAAGCTGTGAAAGATGCTGTGAAGCTTTGGGCTATATCGTTGAGGAAGGAATTCAGAGTTGTCAAGTCTAGCAGCAAAGAATATGAGGTGAAGTGTGTCAATGGCGATTATACATGGCGAGTACATGCCTACAAGGGCAAGTACAAGACACACTGGGAGTGTTCAATTGTTACACCACATACATGTAGATTAACTGTTGTTGCTCAAACTCACCGTAACATCACATCCATTTTTGTTGCCAAGAAGATGTATGGGGTGATTCTGGATAAAATTGATTATGAGCCAAAATTGATAAATAGGGACATCGATAACCGTTTTCAATACAAAATCAGCTATGCAAAGGCTTGGCGGGCAAAACAAAAGGTGTTTGAGATGAGATTTGGCACATATGAGACATCATATGATAATTTGCCTCACATGCTGTCAGCAATTGTGCAGAGAAATCCTGGAAGCGCGGCTGATACCTATATTGTACCGAGTTTAGATGGGAGACCCGCGTTTCTACTTCGTGCTTTCTTCTGCCTTGGTGCATGTGTGAGGGCATTCATGTATTATCTTCCTGTTCTATGTATTGACGGCACATTCTTGACAGGAAGATATAAGGGGGACAATACTGACAGCAATTGAAGTTGATTGCAACAAGCAGGTGGCTCCCATCGCCATTACTTTTGTTGAGAATGAGAACACAAAGAGCTGGTACTGGTTTCTTGAACGTGTGAAGATTCACGTTGTTGCTGGAAGGCCTGATATTTGCCTCATCAGTGACAGACATACTGGTCTTCTAGCAGCAATAAGGCAACTGCATGAAGGAAGTCGAGGACAACCTCCTCTATGGCCAGATGTTGTGAGTAGGTGGTGCATAAGGCATATGGGTGCAAATATTTTTGAGCGCTTCAAGAATAAGGAACTTATGAATTTGTTCAAGAGATTGTGCACTCAGAATCAGCAGCGGAAGTTTGATGCATTGTGGCAGGTACTAGATAACATGTGCGCCGAGCTGCTAAAGGAACAGACCTCAACCTCCAGCCGGAGACGTTCCGGCGGCGGATCTTTCACACAGTGGATTAAGGATGCACCTAAGGAGAAGTGGTCAATTCTATACGACCCTGGTGGTCGTCGATATGTGATCGAGACAACCAACCACGCAGAGTGTTACAATATGGTAATGCGTCATGTTCGTGGATTTCCTCTTGTTGGCATAGTTGAATTCATCATATACGAATGCACAAGGTACTTCAGAGAACGGTAACAGGCAGCTGCTATCTTACTTAATGATCCAGGTGTAACTTTTTTAATAGGGTCACTAACTACATGAGAGAAAAGATTGAAAAAGCTCAATATCATAGAGTGGTCTCTATGGGCACAAAGGATCAAAGGTTTGTGGTTTCATGTAAGGACAGGACAGGGCAGGGTGTCCGCAGACAAATGGTCGTTCAGGATTGCTTGATAACGCCAGAAGGCAAGATTTTTTGCAGATGCAAGAAGCCACAGCTTCTTCACTTACCATGCTCCCATGTCATTGCGGCATGTTCAGAATCTGGGTTGGATCCTGTGGTTTTTGTTTCACAATATTACAGAAAAGAAACCGATGTGCACACTTGGGGCCATGAGATATATGGCATAGGCAGTCTGGGATCATTCACTACACCAAATATCTCTCCAATGTACATTCCCAATCTAGATGCTAGGAGAGGGGTAGGTCGACGGCAGACACTTCGTATCCGTAACGGAATGGATGAGTCTGAGGCAGGAAAGAAGAAAAAAAGATGCAACCTGTGTGGAGCAGATGGTCACACTTACAAGAAGTGCCCTAAAATACAAGAAGATAATGCTGGTGCTGAAGTTGGACCTTCTGGAAATCCCACCGATGGATTGCCTCCGGAGTTTGGAGCCCATCGCGTCTAGATTTTGTTATGTGTGCATATGTATTTGAACCAGATGTATGGATATGTATTCTGACCTGTATGTGATAATTACATTTCGTTATGTATGGATATGTATTTGCACCAGATTGTAGCATGTAATATTACGAAGGTATTGTTCTGTGTTTTGCTTGATTTGAATTGTTCTGTGTTTTGCTTTATTTGAATTGTTATGTGTTTTGTTTTATTTGAGTTGTTCTGTACTTCTCAACTCTCCTTGACGAATTACGAAAAGAAAAATCAAAGACTCCGCTTTTAGAAGATGAGAAGTGTTCATGCATTTAATAGAGTTTCCACTGTACGCTCTCTGATTATATATATATATGATGGTTGGAAGAACAATCCAAGAACACAGAAGAGAGTGGTAACTCAAAATTCATATCTCACTGGAAAAACTGGAAATTGTACTGAAAATAGAAGGGTAGTTACGAATCATAAATTTTCGGTTTGCAATACAGTTTTGTAAACAATGCTACGATTACAAAGCAGAGGCCTAAGACGTTCGTACTACTAGATACTTGAACAATGAAAACCATGGCATGTGCAACACGATAACCTCGTGTTGTGAGTAAACCTAACATGACTTAGGAAATGTAAAATGCCGGGATTACATGGTGGTGCTTTACTGAGTGCACCGGGGATATTTTCCCTTCCTAATAGCTTCAGACCCTGCTTCCTTAGCACGGCGGGCCCTCTCTCGCTTACTCTCCCTGTTAGCTTCACGTTCCTCTGCCTTCTAACGTTCCACTTCTGCAATCCTCTTCTGAATGTCTTCCTGGTTTTTCTTACGCTTCTCCTCCATCTGTTCTTCATGCAGCATTCGTTGCCACCTTTGTGCAGCCCACTTTGCTTGACGCTCCACGTGGTCCTTATCCTGCTGAGATTGTTCGGTGTCTAACCACTGCACGAAATCACATAGAGGCGGTGGAGTCTTCACCCAAATCATGTTAGAAGTCATTACTAGATCAGAAAGTGACAAACTCTGATAGTTTTTTGTAGTACCTTTGCTCGGCCCTTGCCGTAATGCTTGGGCGGGTCGTACTCGTAATTCTCGCACATGAAGAATCTCTTGCCAAAGTCGCCCCCCAAAACCCTTGATTTCATTAGTTTGCACAAGGATCCGCAAAAACACATAGGCACCTGGACTCCTTGGGGGACTGTTTCCATCACCTTATTCCATAGAATATACGTGGATCCTGAGGATGTCATGGTGTTGAGCCCTGGCAATCACAAGTGAGCGATCATATTGCTAATATACTATATCAACGCTAATCATTATCAGTAACTACACCTAAATGTACCACTAATCACTCCTAATAATAATTAAACTGATTACTAAACTATTTTCTAACATTTTCTAAATTTTTTCTAACATTTTCTACAATTTTCTTATATTATCTTGTATTTTTTTATTTTTCTAATACTTCTCTAACAATTTTCTAGTATTTTCTAATACTAAATCTAACACTAAATGTCCTATATCAACGCTAATCACTATAAGTAACTGCATCTAAATGTACCACTAATCACTCCTAACAATAATTGAACTGATTGCTAATCTACTGTTTCAAAAAAAATTACAACATAATTTATTTATAAAATGTAGAAAATTTTAGTTACCTAAAGTTGCCGTCTTCAAAATCCGACAGGTCTTCGCCGCTTTACCTCTCCCTCACCACTCCTCTCCCTCCCTCCCTCTTTTTTCTTTTTTTTTCTGGATTTTTAGTAAGCTAAAAGGGGTTGAAGGGACCAACACCTTATATAGGGCTGGGGGCCGGCCGCCCAGCTGCTGGGTGGCCGGCTGCCCAGCTGCCGGGCGGCTAGGGGGGCCGGCCGCCCCGCTGCCGGGCGACCGGCCCCAGTGACCTGTCTGCAATTTTTTTTGCGTTTAAGTCCCTGCCGCCGGCAGCCTGGCGGCCAGGTCCCGGCCGCCCGGCTGCGGGGCGGCCGGGGTATATTTCTGTAAATTTCCAAATCGAAAATATATTTTTTGTAAACAACGGAAATAAAAAATATAAAAATAAAAAACCGCTACATATGGCCTGAGAAAAAAGCCCAATAAGCTGCTCCATCTCTTCTTTGTACTGGGCCTAACTAAACGTCGGGTCCACTAAATCATCGCCGAATGGGTTAAGCCCAATAAGTAGTAAGTGGGAGAAAAAGATCTCCAAATCCATCGCCGATCGACACCGGCGACTTGCTCCTGCTCCTCTCCCCATTTCCTCGGGAACCCAGTAGCGGCGACCTGCTCCCACCAGGGCACGGGCAGGAGGATCGGGGGGAGCTCTCCCGCGGATGGCGAGGCCCGCGCGCGTCCCGCTGCTCCGGCGCCTGCTCCTGCTGGCGGCCCTCGCGGCGTCCTGCTCCTACTACCTCCTCGTCCTCCAGGCGCAGGCCACGGCCCCGCCGCGCTACGACGGCTTCGCCTACGGCGGGGGCGCCGCCGCGGCGTGGAAGGACGCCGTCCTCGTCGAGGCCTTCCTCGACCCGCTCTGCCCCGACAGCCGCGACGCCTGGCACCCGCTCAAGCTCGCCGTCGAGCGATACGCGCCGCGGGTCTCGCTCATCGTCCACCCCTTCCCGCTGCCGTAAGCACCGAAGCATATACTTTGTTGATCTGGCTGTCTGCCGCGTGTCTATCAGGAGAGATTTTGCCATGGCGGTGAAAATTATTAGTGATTTTTTACCCGTGGACAACCTCGTAGTAACATTGAGTACCTGTTGATATACTAAGAGTACTATTGAGGACGCTCATGTTCTGTACCGGAGTGTGATTTCGGCAAGTCTGAGTAGTTTCACTAATTTACATGGCAAGTCTGAGTAGGAGTGGCATTTTGGCATGCCTGAGTAGTATCTCTTATTAAATTGGCGAATCTGAGCACTCTCACTAGAAATTGGACTAATTAGGCTGAGCTGGTTTCACTATGTTGTCACTTTGACTTTAGGGTGGAAATTATGAGGGTGAGATAATTCATTTCTTTCTTACAACAGCCGATTCGTTTCTCATTCATGTTGTTTTCTTCGATATATTCCTGTTTGGTCGTGTATGATTTGTACTGTTAGTGTATACTGTATTTGGATGCACTGTTTCATAGGCCCGCAACAAAGTGTAGTATTTTTAGTAAGAACTTCGTAATTGGTTGTGCATAACAAAGGATTGTAGTACTGCCTTTTTCCAATCAGTTAACTCAGTACTCAATTTCTGAAAACCATGAGATTTCTGATTTGTCTGAGGGGTTTCCAATTTCCAGTTCCCACTAACAAGTTAATTAAATAATACAGAACAAGATCTATAACCAGATTTGCTATTTGCTAAAACAAAACCTTGCCATTGCAGAATCAAGTGGGTGTGTCCACTCTTTACAGAGGTTATGTTTTTTCGAATCCAATGATTGCATCTCATGCTCTCTCATGTCAGTTGTTTTTCTTTTCCAATTCGGGCAATACATGGTTCGGTGCATAGTTCCAGGTGCTAGGTGTAAGATTGCAGCCCTTTTTTTTGCCCCTTGTTTTCAGTTCATTTTGTGTACTAAAGTGCTTCATATCACGGACTGTTCAAAAATGTTTGCTCTTGTTTTTATATTATTAGGTCCCTAATGCTCATTCTTACATTTTCTTACTGTGATGTTAAACTACAGATACCACACATATGCATTCCATGCCTGCCGTGCACTTTACATAGCTAACAAGCTGAATTCGTCATCAACATATCCATTGTTGGAGCTGTTCTTCAAGAACCAGGTCCATTACATTCCCCATTACAATGGTTTAGCTTTTTGCTCAATTTATCATTTTCGTATGCCAATTGAGCTCTGTTTTAATATCAGTGCGTTCTATTATCATATGGGATGGATTTTTGACTAAATACTCAGTTATATATCTGGTGAAATATACAGTATCTCCCCCCTTTTCGGGAGAGGGGTTACCTCCAGGCAACTTTAGCCTTAGGTTCAGGCTGATCCTGAGGATCTGGATCCCATTTCTCCTGTCCCCAAATAGGCCCTTAGGGAGCAACACAGCACGCTGTTGCTTTCAGTAAAGTCATGATTGTGAAAATTGTTGCTGCTCAAGCAATTTGTAGTGACATAGCTTTCTTCTCCATACAATTCATCCACTGCAGTCCTCTTTCTTACTGCTTATCACATCAAAGTTTTACTGTAGTGTTTTGATTGCCTTGTTGGTAAACACAAACAGGAAAAGTTCTACAACTCTGCCACATCATCGCTCTCGGGCCCTGCTGTAGCTGTAGAAATGTCAAAGATGGCCGCGCAGGCTGTAGGCAATTCAGCATCTGAGTTCCTCCAAGGCTTCAGCGATAGGAGGACAGACTCGGCAGCTAGAGTTTCTTTCAAGGTAAGCTTTCCTTGCAGCGAGTGAATCAATTAGCAGAAGTTAAAAATATCTACTCCGAGTTAGCTCATTGTTTGTAACGCTGGCGAAATTGTCTTAACGGAGGCTTTATTGTTCTGATGTAGTACGGGTGCACGAGGGGAGTATATGGCGCGCCCTTCTTCTTGGTGAATGGTTTCCTTCAGCCTGGGGGTGGGTCGCCTATCGACTACAGCACATGGATCGGCATCCTGGATCCCCTCGTTTCCCAGCAGGGTGAAAGAATCGAGATGTTCACTTCTATCTAAGCGCTTGAAGCGGCCTTATGAAGGATACAGTAGCACAGATGCTTGGCTCCTGCCGAGAGCCCGAGGGGCAACAGCTCTGATGTCCGTTGTATGCATGCTTTGCGTTGACGAAGTTACAGGACGCATTCAACTTTGCCTGTTGTACTTATTGTACCATGTAGCTAGCGATTGTGTAAAACGCCTAAAAGTTGTATAAGAACGGGAAATCCCGTGATGTTATGATTTGCAGGAGCTTGCAGCTTGCTCGATCGATGAGCAGCCAATCTGGCAGTTTCCTGTTTGCTCTTCTCCCTGGTGGTGTCTGCAATGGGTAATGACTGACGAAGCAGATGTTATGATTTACGCTGCTACATGCCTTCCGGGTTCCATGCCTGTAGAAACGTGTCGAGATCACTGGGGGTCTTTGGTTGGCCTTCGGTTTGGTAGGCGATCACCATCAGCCTTGGTCCGGCCGTATTGGGTCAGGTTCGGTGCCCCTGATCCGGTCCCTGGTTCGAGTTCGATCAGCAAGATCGTGGCGGGATCGCGTTACTGGACCTGAAGTCCTGAACCGACCAGCCGATCCAGTAATCAATCTCCGGCGAGGATGACCTGCCTGCTGCTGCATCCGCGGGTGGCTGGCTGTGTTTGCAGGGGTGCAAGCATGTGTTTGGTGCGATGTGCGTGTGCGTGTGCGTGCCTTTTGTCCTGGGAAGTCCACCAATGCACGCCAGCCGCGCGCCGCTAGCTCGAGGACAAGCACCCGAACAAGCATTGGTGTTCTGCAGCTGCACGTGTCGGGGGAACGGATCGATCCGGACACCCCCCGCGGAGATGAAAACAGCTTCGCTCAATCGTCGCTCCCCCAGCGCGGAGTCGCGGCGCCTCCTGGACCTGCGGAATGGCCGAGGGGACGAACGTCGCCGTCGTCGGCAGCGGCCGGTTTTGTGCGTGGCGCTGCGCCGGCAGGCCGGAGTGGTCTCCGACCTCTGAACGCCACGCGTCTCACAGCGTCACCAGCTGCGGGCGGGCCCGGCCTGGGACGGATGGATGTAATTTTTCACGATAAATCTAATAACGGTTACAATTATGCTACACTAATTATTTTCTTTCATGCTGTCAAAAATCTTATTAGATTCGTCAAGATTACTAGCTCAGAAATTTTGAAATTAATTTTGTAAACTATCTTTATTTAACAACTCTAATTAGGGGTCAAAATCTTTTCTAGGATTCACCAGTAACAAAACAGCGCCTGACTGCGAAGGAGAGAGCGCATCGAGGATCGAGCAAGGGGTAGGGTGTTACTGGTACGTAGGCCCCCCTGACTGACGGCATGGAATGGATAGATATGGATGACGTGTAAATGTGTTGATGATGGATGATTGGATCCCCTGCATTGCCAGCATGCCATGATCATCTTAGGTTTAGTTGGTGAAATGAAAATTTTTAGATGTCACATCGAATGTTTGATCGGATGTCGGAAGGAATTTTCGGACACTAATTAAAAAACTAATCTCAGAACTTACTTGGAAACCGTGAGACGAATCTTCTGAGGCCTTTAACCGTATCATTATCACATGTGGGTTACTGTAGCACTTATGACTAATTATGTATTAATTATGCTCAAAAAATCGTCTCGTCATGTACATCCAAACTGTGCAATTAGTTTTATTTTTTAATTATATTTAATGCTTCATACATGTGTCCAAAAGATTAAGCAAAAATTTTTAAGTGAAATTTTTTGGTAACTAAACGGGCTCTTATAGCTCTCCACGGGATGCTCCATCCGTCCTAAATAACTGGCGTTCTCGTTTTTCAAGAAATAATTTTGATTAATTTTATATAAAATAATATTAATATTTTTTATACATAATTTATATCATTAGATAGATCTTTAAATCTAGTTTTTTAACAAATTTATTTAGAAATACAAATGTTACACTTATTTTTTATAAATTTAGTCAAACTTGTGGCATGAAAATCTAAAACGACGTTTAATAAGAGATGGAGGGAGTAGGTCGGTTTTTCCATCATAAAAGAATTGCCAGCCATCGCTGTTGATGATGTGGATTATTACGTGCCGTGTGTGCGTTGTGGACCTGCAGGCCATCGTCGTCAGCGCGTGTACGTGATTACCTTTAATAGCGCCGATCAGTTGCCCCTCCTCTCTGATCAAATCCCGCCGAGGCGCTGATCTTACTCTTTTCTTACGCCATCCTTCGCGCGCGACGTCCTCCGCATGTATCATGCATGAGGTTCTTGTTCTTCTCGGGCAGTAGCTCGCTGTCGCCGAACACTCATCCCTTCTGATTTGAAGACACGGTTGTTTGGTCCCACCACATTAAGAGGATGATAGCCGGAGCCCGGAGGGTGTTGTTGCTTCGAATAAATTATTCTTCTTCGAATCCCAAGCATAAAATGCAATACTAGTACTTTAGTTTTAAACCACCTTTTAAACTTCAGAGGTCTAAAATTCTGAAGTATTTAGTTCTGAAGTATTCTAACTCCTAACCCCTTTTAAAATCCCCTAACCATCTAGCACGGAGGCCGTGTCAGACAAGCCGCTGCCGTCCTAGAACAGCAGAATAATGGAAACTACCCGGCCAATGCATGCCTGCCTGAGTCGCCGTGGGTTCCAGTAGTTCACTTGATCAAAAAAAACTTACCTGCGGGAGTAAGGCCGTCCCCACGGCATTGTTTGATAGGTAGAATGACATTCTCACAGCAGGCCAAGAAAACCCCCGAACTCCTGCCCCACCCGTACACGGGGCCCGTCGCCTTGTGAGTTAGGCCGGGCTCCACAGTGCTTTGGACATGAGGCAGGTGAGGTTTTTTTTACCCGCAGGAGGAAATTCGTCCCGACCAGGGACCCCCCCCACGGCATTGTTTGAGAGGTAGAATGACCTTCTCACAGCAGGCCAAGAAAACCCCCGAACCCCTGCCCCACACGTACAGGGGGCCCGTCGCCTTGTGAGTTAGGCCGGGCTCCACAGTGCTTTGGACATGAGGCAGTCGAGGGGATTTTTTTACCCGCAGGCGGAAATTCGTCCCGACCAGAGATCGAACCCACAACTTGCGGGGTGCCGCCGGACTGCCGTGACCAACTGATCCCACATCCTTTGGCAGTAGTTCACTTGACCCAATCAATCATACGGTATTTGATTGTCAGCTAGCAAGCCGACGGTCATACCATCAGGCGCTGTTTAGATCCAATGGGGTGTAAATGCAAAATTTTTTCAAAGGAATCTAGGTAATTTGAAGTACTAAATGAAGTCTACTTATAAATATTTTTGCACAGATGGGTTGTAAACCGCGAGACGAATCTAATGATGCTAATTAATCCATGATTAAGCAATAATTAGCGGATGGTTACTGTAGCATCACTGTTACAAAAATCATGGACTAAGTAGGCTCATTAGATTCGTCTCGCGATTTACAGCCTAACCATGCAAAAAGTTTTGTAAATAGACTTCATTTAGTACTTCAAATTAAGAAAAATTCTTTTGCACTTTTTTGCGTTTACGGTTTTTTTGAGTTTACAGAGTGGAAACTAAATAGGGCCTCGGCACCGGAAAATCGGAGAAGAAGTCTACAGTCTAGACACATGACGGCCAGTCCAAGCCGGGACGCCTTGGATTGGGCCAGCGCGCGTCAGCGCGTGTGGTGTCCTGTCCTGGGTGCTTTCTGGCTAGTCAAACGCAGGCTGCAGCCGTGTTGAAACCGGCCGATCGCGCCAGCACAGCGGGCGGAACAGAACAGAGCGCGCGGTCGGGCAGGGGGCCTGTGCAAGTGTGGCCGGCGGCGCGGCGCCACAAATTTCCACGTGGTCGATCACGTCGAACGCAGACCGTGCCGCTGGCCCTAGCTGAGAGCAGTATGCCGGTAACCACCTGGATGGCCGGTAACCACAAATCCATCTCGGCAGGTTCAAGCCTGCAACCGTGCAAGCAGATTGGCCCGTGCCTTGTTTCCTCTTCTTTCAAGTTCGTACCAGCTGCGATTGTGCCCTGGCAAACCAGAAGGGAAATATCTCGGCTAGGGATACACACACCAGACCCATACCCATGTGCGTCATCCGTTGCCTGCCCGTCCTATCCGAAAACATCACGGTCACCCATGACCCGGCCGTTGGTTCGCGCATCCAGCCAGCCACCGGGGCTCGCGGTGGACACGCCGACGCGCCCCCTAGCCGGCGAGCTGCATATTTTTTTCTTTTTTCTTTTTTCTTTCTTCCGCGCGTCCATCCCAGCAGTAATCGCGACGAAGGCGACGCGCCGAGAACCTGAACTTGTTTGCATCCAATCCGGGCGCGTCGGCCCCCGATCTGACGGACGGAGCCTCGCGCTCGCGGTCTGAACCCGATGATCCCCGGTGAGGCCGGGCGGCGCCACCCTTTCCAGCTCCGACCCCGGGGGCATTACCACCGGTCCCCCCGACCGACCGGCCCTTTTGAAAAAACACAAGGCGAGGCCGAAATCACCATGGAAAAAGCGAGGCGGACCCGGCGACCACGCCGCGGCAGCAGTCCAAAGCGAAGCTTCCAGCGCACTGACGATGACGTCCGACGCTTACCCCCCGGCGCTCTCTGCCGGCGGGGCCCTCCACCCACCCTTCCCGCGGGAAAACCCGGCCGTGGCCACCACCCCACCCCATCACCTCCGACTCCGAACCGGCCACCTCGCACTCGCAGTCGGAGGCGGCAGGTACACATCCCCGCGGTGCGGCCTGCTCCTCCTCTTTCCCATAAATAGCGGCCCGGCGCCCGACGCCGGGGGAACTTTTCCATTTCCAGAGCTGCAAAGGCTTCCGCTTTACCTGGCCATACCTTGCCTTTTTTGCTTCGCGCGCTGCCTGCCCATGGCGGCGGCGTGGTTGCGGGCGGTGTTCCTGGCCGCCGTGGCGGCGTCCGCGGCGGAGGCGCTGGGCCTGGACGTCCACCACCGGTACTCGGCGACCGTGCGGGAGTGGGCGGGGCACCGCGCGCCGCCGCGCGGGACGCCGGGGTACTACGCCGCGCTGGCCGGCCACGACGGCCTCCGCCGCCGCTCGCTTGCCTCCGCCGCGGGGGGAGGGGAGGTGGCCTTCGCCGACGGCAACGACACCTACCGGCTCAACGACTTCGGATTGTGAGTGCGCCGTTCCGCTTGCTCTCCTAGCCTGCTTGATTACGCAATCGCCATCGTCGTCTCTGTGGCTTAGCTTCGAATCAGGGAGAGGGATTGGAATTGGAATTGGAATCATTAGTGTTCCGGGGGCCTGCGCTGTGTGTGCTAGCTGTTGTGTCTTTTTTGCTTTTGGGGCTAAAGCCGGGCGGTGGTTGGTGTTGGTTGCGCAGCTTGCATTACGCGGTGGTGGCACTGGGGACTCCGAACGTGACGTTCCTGGTGGCGCTCGACACCGGCAGCGACCTCTTCTGGGTGCCCTGCGACTGCATCAAGTGCGCCCCGCTCGTCTCCCCCACCTACGGGGTACGTACTGCTCCTCCTTCCTCTACTTGGCATCTACTCTACTCCTTGTCACATGTTAACAGTTGAGTTAGAGGGTTAGGCCAACATGTTGCTGGTAACTCTAACCTGGTCAGATGATGGCGATTGGCACAACATCAGGTTGCTTATTTTACAAACATTGAAAAGTTTATGCATGGTAGAGTTTTTTTTTTGAAAGTATGCATGATAGAGTTTCTTTCGAGATTACTACATGATCATGCGGGCATATTTCGAGAAAAGAAAAAAAATTGTGGGAACACGGCATGTGTCATGTGATTCTTGGAAATCTTCCAGAACAACGACAGCCTGAGCTGGGACCCTATCGGGCTTAAAAAACAGCCAATTCTATGGTCCTAGGGGGCTGTTCGGCTGATTTAAAAGCCGGCTGATTTCGGCTGATTTAATAGTACCATGTAAGAAGAAATAAGTCAAAACAAGCCGAAATAAGTCGGGAGAAGACAAGCCGAACAGGGCACTATGCCGAACATGGTACTATTAAATCAGCCGAAATCAGCCGGCTTTTAAATCAGTACACTCTGCTTGTCCTGAACAAGATAAGGTGGTTCTTTTATTTGCAGAACAAAGTCAGTAGTGTTGTGCTTCTATTGACTGTCACCAATTTGTACATGCCTTGCGTCTGCGCCTTGTGTTCTGGCTAACTCACTGTGTTTGTGCGTGCGACAAATTCCACAGAATTTGAAGTTCGACGTGTACAGCCCTCAGAAGTCGAGTACCAGCCGAAAGGTCCCTTGCAGTAGCAATTTGTGCGATGGGCAGAGTGCGTGCCAATCAGCAAGCAACAGCTGCCCGTACAATATTGAATACTTGTCCGATAACACGTCGTCCTCAGGTGTGCTAGTCGAGGATCTATTGTACCTGATAACTGAGTATGGACAACCGAAAGTTGTTACAGCCTCCATAACATTCGGGTATGTACTCTGATACACCCCATTCTAGATTGCTCATTCTTACTTCCGTGTGCTGAATCTTGTTTGCATTGTTCAGTTGTGGACAGGTTCAGACAGGTTCATTTCTGGGCAGTGCTGCGCCCAATGGTCTGCTTGGGCTTGGTATGGACAGTAAATCAGTTCCAAGTTTGCTAGCAAGTCAAGGAGTTGCTGCCAATTCCTTCTCAATGTGCTTTGGAGAAGATGGACATGGTAGAATCAATTTTGGGGACACCGGAAGCTCAGACCAGCAGGAGACCCCATTAAATATTTATAAACAAAAGTATGTTCCTACGGCACAAATTTCATAAACAAGAAACTGTTCGTCAACCTCATGTTGGTCTACCTTCTTTCTACAGCCCATATTACAACATAAGCATCACTGGTGCTATGGTGGGAAGTAAATCCATTAATGCTAAGTTTAGTGCTATTGTCGACTCTGGCACCTCTTTCACAGCTCTGTCCGATCCTATGTACACTGAAATCACAAGCAGTGTAAGTATTATGTTTAATTAGGAGTAGTTTTCAGAACTCCATCTTTCACAATGATTCTGTTCTTACATATGTTCATTCTTAATCAGTTCAATTCACAAGTCCAAGATAAGCCAACCCAACTTGACTCTTCTCTACCCTTTGAATTTTGCTACACCATAAGGTATTTTCATCTCTAAACAGTCCCTCATAGATACATCTCCATGTACTGCTATCTGTTTATGCCTGATGTATGTTGCTGCATTTTCCAGTCCAAAGGGATCTATCAATCCTCCAAATATAAGTCTGATAGCAAAAGGGGGAAGCTTATTTCCTGTCAACAATCCAATAATTACTATAACGGACACTGCATCTGTAAGATAGAACGAACACTCAGCTCTATTTACTTATTTATTTATTTATTTTACCATGTATGTTGATTATGTTAATTTACTACTACTTCTCAGAATCCACTTGGCTATTGCTTGGCCATGACGAAGAGTGAAGGTGTTAACTTAATAGGGGGTAAGCGCCTCTGTATTCTAAAGTCTTTGTCTTTCTGTTCAAACTTGATGACGCTTGATTGCTTGGTCCTATTACATAGCACTTCGAAAATTCTACAAGTGTGCTGCTTCCTTTAAATAAACCATAGAAATGGATTCTTTGTATGACTGTTAAATGCTCGACATATTAATTTGCTATCAATGCCAAAGGCATCTTATATTTCGTCTTTTTAGATGTTGCCTTTTACTTATACTGTTATTGCTTGAACCTTGCTGCTCATCTTTTGGTGCAGAGAATTTTATGTCTGGGTTGAAGATTGTGTTTGATCGAGAGAGGAAGGTCTTGGGCTGGAAAAATTTTGATTGTAAGCACCTCCATACCTATCTAGATGGTTCTTCAGATCCAATGCGCTAAGCCTTGAAACTAGAATGATGCCCTTACATATTGCTGTTACCAGGTTACAGCGTGGACAACTCGAGTAACCTTCCAGTGAGCCCAAATACTTCTGCTGTTCCTCCGAAGCCTTCAATGGGACCGAGCAGCTACACTCCTGAAGCTACCAAGGGTGCTTCACCAAATGGCACCCAAGTCAACGTATTGCAGCCTTCAGAGAGTTCTTCACTGAAGCTGCATTTCAACACAAACATCTTCATCGCCACCGCTCTCATGTTCTCCGCGATTCTTTGATCAGCTCAAATTCCACATGTCGGTCTTCTGATACAAAATATGCAGATATGATAGATTTAGCTAAAGTTTCATTACCTCATTGATTTACGTGTAGCGGTATAGGATCACATTCTTTTGGCTTGGGTCCAGTAGGAATTACAGGATATTAGGACACGGGATGACTCATAGCCTCATAGGCCATTTTTGTTCTACTTTCACACGTTTATACTGTACCTTTTGTGATGGTTTTTTTCCTCCCCACCCAGTGTTTATGTCGTGGTGGCTGTACATATATAGGTAACTTGAGGTTGTATTGACTATAGAATAAGTGAATAATGATGCTGGCATCTGCTTCATATAGGTTCTGTATTCTGTTCTTGTCCATTTATTCCTCTGGTGATGATTTAAGTCTGAAAAGCGAGCACTGATTTCTTCGACATTCGTTCTCGTTTTGAGATTTATCATTCATTCTTTTATTAATTCCATTTTAAACCAAATTTGCAAAAGATGTGAAATAACTTGTCTTTTCGTGAGCCGCAAAAGGGCAATGATGAGCAAAATTGTTTGCACGAGTATCAACAACCAACCAATGATGCCCATTGGGCTCAAATCGAAGTCCCTCGGCAAGCCCACACGGCCCATGGACCTTTCGGCCACCGCTTGCCCAAACAAATCCCAGCCCCACATCCCGACACCGTCCCCCGAAATCCGTTCGTCCAAACGGCATCACCCACTGTCCGAAGAACCCCGCAACGTCCAGGGGCATTTCCGTAACTGCAGCCTCCAAAACCCTAGACGCGCGGCAGGCGGCCGACCGGGGCGCTCCCCTTCCCAGCCCGGACGGAGGCGGCCGTATAAAGCCTTTCTCCTCCCACCTCACCCGCCGGTTACCTTCCTCCACCGCCACCGCATCGACGCCAGCGAGCCGAAGGACGCAACCGGCGGCGCCCGGACCCCAACCAGGTAACCGCCGGGAACCGCCCGCCCCCACTTCACGACTGGCAACCGCGCGCGCCGCGGCCCGACTCCATTATATTTCTCCCCTCCGCGCTCGCGTCTCGGATCTGAGCGTGCTCTCCCCGCATTGTGTTGCGTTGTGCGTGCAGCTAGAGGGAAGCGGGAGAAGGATGGACCGGTACCAGAGGGTGGAGAAGCCGAGGGAGGAGGCGCCCATCAAGGAGAATGAGATCCGCATCACCACGCAGGGGAGGATGCGCAACTACATCACCTACGCCACCGCCTTGCTCCAGGTACCACCACCTGCTCGCTCGTTCGACTGCCTGCTCTTCAGTCGAGGACTGTAGCAAGTTTCAATGCCGTTGCGCTTTTTTTTTTGAATTCTCGTCTTAGCGCCATAAAGTGTGCGCGACTTGTAGTACTTTGGTGGCGTGGTCAGCGATGACTGGCCGCTTAGATTAAAAGGTTAGCTGTATGATTGGGCCGTACGGGTTGTTGTGACATCTGACATGCACTAAAAAGCATGCCCCTTTTTTTAATGCAACTAGAGTTGTGAAAGTGGAGGACGCATCTGGTTTCAATGCTTTGTTCGGTACGATATGTTGCTAGAAGATCACCTGATTGCGGACTTTGAAGCTGTTATGTTAGGATTTAAGAAATGCTAAGCTTTATTCACGTTCTGGTTATGGCATCCAGCCCAATTAATTATACTGCAATTGCCGATTGCTTTGCACTATAGGCAAGGGCGAGAGCTTTTGACGTTTTCCATGAAATGCCAAAGCATGTTTTGCTAAATATGACGCTCTAGTCTGGATATTGGACAAGATATAGAATATATTCTGGCCAATTAAAGGGGTGTGATGTCTGTGATGTGATGCTCCACATATAAACGAAACATATGATGTGTTTAATTGCCACTCTGAAGTAGCTTGTCTTGTCGTCACTGTCTAATTGCTCCTGTTTTAGTTGTTGCAGTTTGGTACTTGGCATACTGTTTTCATTATGTAGTTGATGTTGACAAGACCATCATGTCCACATTTTGCCATTTTAGTCATTTGGTCCATCTTTAGGACCATTAGTTTGAAACATTGAAAATGCATTGTATGCTTTTGTGTTATATTCAGTGTTTTAAAGGCGTCCAGGTGGACCCAACTCGCCTTGGGTAACAGCCACACCTTGTCGCCTAGGCGCCGCCTAGGCATCCAGGCGTACCCAGCTCGCTTTGGGTTGCCTTGTCGCCTTTAAAACACTGGTTATATTCTTGTTGTGTGCCTGATTTGTTGTAACATTTTATATTGCTTACTTGAAGGACAAGGGTTCCGATGAGGTTGTATTCAAGGCCATGGGAAGGGCTATCAGCAAAACTGTCATGATCGCTGAGTTGATCAAGGTACTTTTTGTGGCTAGTGCTTGCAAATGTTACTTGCAACTTGGTTCTAATTGTTTGTTACTATAATTGATGTGCAGAGGAGGATTGTTGGTCTTCATCAGAATACGACCACTGGATCTACTGATATTACTGATATGTGGGAGCCATTGGAGGAAGGCCTACTTCCGTAAGTGCCTTTTTTTTTCTTGTTTTCAGGATAGTGCTGTATCTCCATGTGAGCTCTATGATTTTGAAGCCTAACAATTATATCCCTCCTCAGGCTTGAGACAACAAGGCATGTCTCTATGATCACTATAACTCTTTCAAAGAAGGAGCTGGACACATCTTCTGTCGGGTATGCATATTACACTCTTTTTAACTGTATTTGTTGATTTTCTTGGCCAGTGTTTTTAACAATCTCTGTGGTCACCTTGTTGCATCACGTAGTTAAATAGCAAACTAGTAGTTCCAGATGCATATGCTTTCTTATCATATGTTGAATTAATTGTTTGGGCAGATATCAGTCTCCTTTGCCTGCTGAAGAGGTGAAGCCATTGGTTGAATACGACAACGACGAAGGTATCATGCAAGATTCACTTCTGTTGTTTATTATTACCATTATCATAATTATGTATGACCTCATAATTCATTTAACTGAATCTGTAGATGCACACTCACCTGGTGGCCGAGGGAGGGGCCGTGGTGGTCGAGGCCGTGGGCGAGGCAGGGGAAGGGGAAGAGGTGGACGTGGTGAGACCCATCGCCATTGAGTAAATTCATCTCTAAACAATACTGGATGTGCAATTGTTCCTTACATATTAAGTTTCAGGAAATGGATACAATGACTATGCTGATGGTGGTTGGGGAGAGGAGGATCATGCCCCTGAGTACATGGGCAACGGATATCCCCGTGGAAGAGGGAGAGGTTTCAGAGGCCGCGGCAGGAGAGGCGGCTACGGTGGCCAGCCTGATTACCAACAGGATGGAGGCTATTATGATGAGGCACCTGTTCCTGCTCCGGCCCGAGGTGGGCAACTTCCCTCTCTTATAATAGTTTGTATATGCGCAATAAGTCAGCTTGTTAATCTGTTGCAATTGGTAACCAGGTCGTGGTCGAAGTCGTGGCCGTGGGAGAGGCCCGTCCAGAGGCAGAGGACGTGGTGGTAACGCGAACGGTGTGGTGCATGCTGCAGCAGCCGGTGCGTAAGCTGTTCGGTCCCGTTTGGGACCGGTTGTTTGTTGGATGCCCGCTCCAAATATGAAGATGTATCATGTGTTGTTGTCAGTTAACATTATACTTGGTATAAGCTTGACATTCACTGTCGGAATGCAGCCAGGTTTTGAAATTTGACTAGGCTTGTAGGGTAGCGTGTTTACAGTGCTTCCTCCCTTCCAGTAGATGTCGTAAACTAATTGTAGTTTCGTAAAGGTTTAGAGCAGGGCATTCTTTCTATTTTTTTAATATAAAATGAATTCTCGTTCCCTGATGGCATGTGGGCGCCTCTGTATGGCGCTGTCCTTGAAATGCAAAGCTCATTTAAAAGTTCATCAGTTTCTCTTTGGTGGTGTTTACCGGTCGCCTTGCGCACGCTTCGTCTTCGAAATGTAAGGCCCCGTTTAGCTCCCATCCCATAAGTTTCGTAAACGCAAAAAAAAATCACATCAATATTTCGACACATGTATGGAGTACTAAATGAAGTTTATTTACAAAACTTTTTGCATGGATGAGCTGTAAATCGCGAGACCAATCTAATGAGCCTATTTAATCTATGATTTGCAATAATGATGCTACAGTAACCATCTGCTAATTATGAATTAATCATGGATTAATTAGCATAATTAGATTCGTCTCGCGATTTACAACCTATATATACAAAAAGTTTTGTAAATAGACTTCATTTAGTACTTCAAATTAGCAAGATTCTTTCGCAAAATTTTTTTGCATTTCAACTAAACAGGGCCTAAGCTAAAATTTCAGCACGTATACAGCAAAGTGTCGTGCTGTAAACGTAGAAGACACTTAAGGCAGACTGTCAGACGGGTAAAACTACGCTGAGGACTACAGTAACCGGATTAATAACAAAAATCTTGTGGCTTTCTTAGGACTTGGCGGTAGTATCTTTGGCTAGGGTGGGAAAATCCACCTTTTTTTCTCTCTGGAAAGAGTGGAATAATGCAGCACAATGGCATGCGTACCGTTCCAAATCAACATACTTCTTGAGAAGAATGATTGAGCTTAACATGATTGGCAGACTCTCATTCATTGTTCTAGGAGCTGAGGCCAGGTCGAGTTCAACCACAATAATAAGTTAAGCATCAGCCTTAGCGCCCTTGAGAAGACTGCGATGCCACTACCCCTCCCCTCTCAGCAAACTAGAATTAGGCCGTGTTTAGACCAGGGAGGTGTAAACGCAAATTTTTTTACATGAGAATCTTCCCAATTTGAAGTACTAAATGAAGTCTATTTATAAAACTTTTTGCACAGATGGGTTGTAAATCGCGAGACGAATCTAGTAATGCTAATTAATCCATGATTAATTAATAATTAGCGGATAGTTACTGTAGCATTACTGTTGCAAATCATGGATTAAGTAGGCTCATTAGATGCGTCTCGCTATTTACAGCCCAGCCATGCAAAATTTTTTGTAAATAGACTTCATTTAGTACTTCAAATTAATAAAATTCCTTTTCACTTTAATGCGTTTACAATTTTTTGCGTTTACGGGGTGGGATTAAACACACCCTAGGCAACAAACGTGTCTGGTGAACGAATATTCGACAGAGGAGGGCTTTCAAAGATGAAACTCTGTCTCTTTTCTTTTCCGATAAATCTCTCTGTACTTGGTTTCGAATGATAGATTGTGATCAAAGTTTAGATGGGCTCCTGGCCCTCATCAGTTCACCCGTCAAAAAAAAAAAAGAATGCATGGAGAAATGAGACGTTAAGCTGGAGAATAGACTCGGATACGTTTGTGTTTGGCAAATTTGAGGTCCAAATTAGCAACACTGAATTAGAAAATCAGATTTTCTACTCCGCTAATAAAGAAAACAAAATACAGTAAAAATAAAATAAAACCGCAAGGCTTTAGAAATTGTTCAGCAACATCCCCGCTGGCAGCTCGCCCCCCGCGCGCCCTCCTCGACCTCGTCGCCGACGCCACGATGCCGGAGGACGTCGAGATGAATGACTCCCAGGCCCCGCCCGCCGCCGCCGTTAGCGACGCCCCGGCGCCCGCGCAGTCCACTCTCCACCGTGAGCGCCTCCCTCCTCGCGCACCTCTCCCTCCAAAACCCTAGCGTTTTTTTTTCACCGGACTCAGGCGTCCCGCGAGGACGCGCGACACCAGCCGCTCACGCTTGCCCGCGCACCTGATGCGTGCAGATCTGAAGGAGATCGCGTCGGTGATCGAGGCCGGGTCGCTGAGCAAGGAGGTCCGCCGGATCTCACGCGCCGTCCGCCTGACCATCGCCCTACGCCGCCGCCTCGCCGCCCGCGACGTTGCCGCCTTCCTGGCCTTCGCGCTGCCTCCTTCCTCGGAGGCCTTCGCCCGCCTGTCCGCCCTCGTGCCCAAGGTACTTCTACTCTATTGTAATTCGACATATACGGTGGTGATGTTTTTAAACATTGACATAATAGACGCTATTATCTGCTGATTCGTTTGTATTGGTGAATTCCTTTGCTATTATATGCTGATACATTGGCATAATAAACGCTGAATTTATCTGTCTTATACTTTGTTGTTGCGTTATTTTTTTTGTTGATATCTGGCCTAGCGGTTGCTGCGCCGTTGGGATTACTTCTCTTCTCAGTAGGGTTGAGGAAATAGTAGTATAGATTGGTTCTCCAAAGCAAGCTTACATTTTTTGTAATGCAGAATTAGAACTGAATAACTGCTTATTTTGTGAAAATGAAATGTGTCCCAGTCTCTTCTCATTATCGAAACTTTAGGTTCCTTTATTCTGCTGCCTGTTTCGTTGTTCATACCATAACCCTTTTTTAGTTCAAAATGAACATTTTGAAGCTTGTTACTTTTATCTTTTCAGAGGTTATTGATATTTGAATGGTGTTACTCTTTTTAGGAAGATGGGAGTGAAATGGATGTTGATACGGCAGCTCCAACAGCTCAAGTTTCAATCAAGCATGGTCTTCCTGAGATTGAAATTTATTGTTACCTGCTTGTGGTTATTTTCCTTATTGATAATAAGAAATATGATGAGGTATGTCTGGGATTTTCATCCACTTTGTTATTTGTTGGTAAACATACTAATTTGAATTTTGTCTACCAGGCTAAAACATGTGCCTCCGCAAGCATTGCTCGTCTGAAGAGTCTTAACAGGAGAACAGTTGATGTTTTAGCTTCTAGGCTGTACTCCTATTACTCATATGTCCATGAGCTTACCAACACCCTTGCTGAGATTCGTGGGTGAGTTAATTTGAACTCAAGAGTCCTATCAAGCTATGATCAAACAAACATTCTTTTACTGTCTACCGGCATTTCTTAGTTACCTAGAAGGACATTTTATGGTTTTGTTGTGTTCTGATTTACCTCACATGCAATTGATGCTTTTCAGGACTCTCCTGGCATTGCACAGAATGGCGACTTTACACCATGATGAGCTTGGTCAGGTTGTTTTGATAATCTAATCTTCAATCCATAGCAGTCTTAATTCTTAAATGTCATCAAATCAAATTTGTTGGAATTAACTTCTGTTTCCAATACAGGAAACTCTTCTCAATCTGCTTCTTCGCAATTACCTGCACTACAATTTGTATGACCAGGCAGAAAAGCTAAGGTCAAAGGCGCCTCGTTTTGAAGCACATTCCAATCAACAGGTAATGAGCTAGTGTGTTTGATGTTTTGTCATACTGATATGCTGTGCATTGAATGATATGTGATATATGTCTTGGACTCTTGGTAATTTGTGGACTATTTGATTTGATATATAACGAAGATAAGATATCGTTTCCTCTATTATATGGAAATACTATGTACACAAGTGGTAACCTCTACTTATTGCAGTTCTGCCGGTATCTCTTTTACTTGGGCAAAATAAGGACAATTCAGTTGGAGTACACTGATGCTAAAGAAAGCCTCTTGCAAGCTGCTAGAAAGGCACCCACTGCAGCTCGAGGATTTCAGATCCAGTGCAACAAATGGGCTATTATTGTAAGGCTGCTCTTAGGAGAGATTCCAGAGAGAACTGTTTTCATGCAGAAAGGAATGAAAGCTGCTTTGACACCCTATTTTGAGCTTACAAATGTAAGTTTTCTTATAACTCTAGAAAATACTGTTCACTGTGAATATTGAAAGTTCTGATTTTTTTTTTTTGTGGGTGCTCTCTAGGCTGTCCGAGTTGGTGACCTAGAGCTATTCAGATCTGTGGCAGATAAATTTTCAAGCACTTTCAGTGCAGATAGGACCCGGAATTTGATTGTGAGGCTGCGCCACAATGTTATCCGGACTGGATTGCGTAACATCAGCATCTCATACTCGAAGATTTCCCTTGCTGATATTGCCAAGAAGCTGAGGTTGGACTCTGAGAATCCTGTCGCTGATGCTGAAAGCATTGTAGCCAAGGCCATCAGGGATGGGGCAATTGATGCCACCATTGATCATGCCAACGGCTGTATGGTGTCGAAGGAGACTGGTGATGTCTACTCAACTAATGAGCCACAGATAGCTTTCAACTCAAGGATCGCATTTTGCCTGAACATGCATAACGAGGGGGTCAAGGCGCTAAGATTCCCTCCGAACTCTCACAAGGAAAAGGAGAGTGCTGAGAAGAGGCGTGAGAGGCTCCAGCAGGAGGAAGAACTGGCAAAACATATGGCCGAGGAAGATGATGATGATTTCTAGACTGGTGCAAATCCTTTCAGTTGCTGCTTCATGGTTTCGTTTTTAGAGCAAACGACTAATTTAATTGATTAAAGCTGCACAAGAACTCTTGCCCCCCGGTTGTATTTGGAATGGCGTTTCGAATTTAGAATTCTTTATTGTGATGTTACAATTTTTATATACATGACTTAGAAAACACAACATTTTTTCCCCCTGAAACGGTACCCAAGCATCCAACATGGGAGGTCCTCTGAACCGCTGTACCCCTTGTTTCCTTTCCTGGCCCTGAAAATTAGATGATTTCTGGACCATGACAAGCGCATTCTGTCCATTCGTTTACGAGTTCGGAACATCCAGATGTGCAGATGTAACTTGCATATCGTTTCCTGGCCTCAAACGCTGTTGATCTATTGCTACAGCAGAAGACAACGACTCAGGCCTTTGGCCGATAGAGTATATCAACTACTGAAGTACTGATTTACAAACTCCGTTAAAAAAAATTACAAACTCTTCTTTCAGGAGCTGCCAGCAGTGCTGTTAGCAGCTGCGCTGTGCGAAAGGGCTCAGAGCATCTCCAGCAGTTTGGCAAATCGAGTTGCCATCTTTGATTTTTGACAAAAACGTTAAAAATACTCCTCCAACAGTTTGGTTTGCAATTTTTGGCAACTTGGGAAAAACCAGCCTCCAGCGCGTAAATATACGCGCGCGGCGTGCGGTTGGCATCGTGGTTTCTAGTCAGGTGGGAGGGTGAAAAAAGAAATAAATAACAGAGAATGGTTCCTGATTTAAGTTTTCAAGAGGTGGAAGGGCATAAATATAGTTTTGTTTCTCTCTCAGGGTTCCTGATGTAAGCTAGATCTGGATTTGACAAGTGAATTATGTCAAATTGTTGGAGATAAACTCTTTTTTTACTTGGCATATTTTTTTAGAAGTTGACAAAACACAAGATATGCCAAGTAAAATATGGCAAACTCTTGGAGATGCTCTTATATGCTAGTGGTTACAAGAGCTTCAGTAGCACCTGAGATCATGGGTTCGACTCCTTATGGGAGCGAATATTTTGGGATTTAACGGCGTTGTGCATTCAGTGGTAGGCGATGTTCCGTCGATAGCGAGGTGACTGTGGTGACTTCATCAATCTCGAGAATTTGCCGGCTCAATCTTCGAAGATGCTCATAGGGGTAGGGTCTGCGTACGTGTATTCATAGAGGTGTGAGTGTGCGTACGTTATGAATGTCTTAGTTGTACTGTATAATCTAAAAAAAATTAGCAGCTGCGCTGTGCTTACATAATGCAAACATTATGATCTTCTGGTGCATCAAATCGTACGGGTTCATGGATGCTACATCAGTCCGACATATATATTGTCAGGCCCGTGATTCATCCAACAACGAGAAATGAGATGGTAAAAAACCTTGCCTGTTCCTTGGACCACCGGCTCCTAGCTCCACAAAATGTTGTGACTGTCGTACTCATGGTTTTAAATAGCGGGTTAAGGGGTCATACTTACAGTAGTCCTTGAAGTTGCCGTTGAAATATAGAAGATGGCAAGTGCAATCTTGTGCATCATTGTCAGGATACTTTCTGAATAGCTCATACGGTTATCCCAATTCCCAAGACTCCCGCGTGCTCACCATCATCATGCCGGCTCCGCCTTTCCTGCACGCGTGCTCGACGCTGCGGTCGCAGATGCCAATCTTGCAGGCTACCTTCTCCTGGATGAGCGTACCACCCCTGACCGTGGCGCCGCGTCGCTGGATGGTTGGCGATCGACGTGCTTCCGTTCCTTTTTCCTTTTCCTTTTTATTAATTATTCGAGTTATTTACCAGTAACCAATTGGATGAACACGGCAGGGGATGTAGCTCAGATGGTAGAGCGCTCGCTTAGCATGCGAGAGGTACGGGGATCGATACCCCGCATCTCCACATTTTTAATTTTTTTTCCTTGCTTTTCTTTGTCCTCCATTCTGTTTTGACTTTTGACACCTCTCTATGGCGAGAGATTCTGTACAGCCAGAGGTACGTCCGGGGTCTTCAATCAAAACTAATTGGAAGCAGAATACTTAAAAAAGGGCCATTCTCATTTTCCTAGTAATATTCACAAAATCAAAAGTCAAGTCAAACCATGTCAGCTGAAAATCTGAAACAAATGCACCACGTCCAGGCATTAGGCAGCAATCAAACATCTTCAATGTGAAAAACAGACCATTTGCCTCAAAAGCATGACATGTCCAGAATCAGATGAATGTGAATGTTAGAGCGGGAGCAGCAGAACAGGACATGGGATGAATTCAGCCAGCAGATTGCCATCAACATGTTTCGAGTGGATTGCCTCCATGCTTAGCACAACGAGATCTAACTCCAGCTCATCGGCAACTTCCCCGATGATTGCTGTTGGTTTCCTGCCTTCCCCAAGACGCTCCATCAGTCCAAACTCCGTAAATCCACCTGCACACAAGCAAGGATGACATCAGTACAGGAACAAAATATAGCAAGGATTAAGAGTGGTGGCAGCTCCAATGGCTTCACCTTCTGAGAGATGCCATCTGATGCTTGACATCTGAGTATGATGCTCTGGAAATGACTCCTTAGGTTTATCATCAATAACTTAAATGAACAGCAGATTCAGAATATATTAGTCTTCAGCTGTGAGAACGAAAAAGTCCACAACAAATGTTTCAGAATGAGATCATACCGACTACAGTAATGTCTGCTCCATATTTCTTAGCTAGAGAAGCGGTTGTTGCTGCAGCCTGATACATCATTCAACCAATAACAAAGGTAAGAGGGCCAGTGAAGGTAAAGTAAGGAGTGCACAAAATAAGTCAACAACATAAAAGGTACTCCGGATAAGGAAGCTAACAAATCTTTCTTACGGAAACAATAACTCATTGAAATGAAAATGCACTGCCAATCAAGCCACCAGATCTAAGGGTCTGGTGCTAAAGTGAAGCAAATCAGAAATGATTACAATTCACTTGTTGCAGTGACTATAGTGAAAGGGCTGTGGCTATCTATAAATTCTATATGGCCTATATCTTACATGTTGTGCATCTAGCGTAAGAAATTATCAAGAAATACAGATAACCCATTGAAGTATTTTGAAGAAACTGATAACCTGTCTTGTGCCATCAGAAAGGTAGGGGTTGCGATCAGTGACTGGAAGCAGAACATGTTTAACTTGTGAGAGAGCATCAACAGCCAAAGTGCTTCCAGATTCATTCACTTCGGCCCTCACTGATTATCCAAACGACATAAATGCTAAAAGTTAGTTCCTTTAGGTCGATGAAGTATTTAAAGTACATGGCAAGCGATGATAACAGTGCTCTTCTATCTATAGGAGCCAAAACAAAATAACAAATGGGCGTGGTTTTTCAGCATCAAAAAATAATTTCCATCCGAGCCATTTCTTGTCAAAATAGAAAACAGTGGCAGAGCAAGTACAATAATGGGCTTAAAGCCAAACTAGTCAGCATTTTTGCTGCTGTGGAGGAGAGAAGAGAGGAGAGAGAAGAGAGCTTGGCTCTTGTTCTAGCACCAAGCTTGGCACGGAAGCATGGGCATTTTTGGGCCCAAACAAAAGTGTATGTGAGAAAGAGTAAGAAAAAGAAAATAAGACATGGTACCACATAATAATAAAAAACTCTTTTAGAGACAAATATGAGACAACTATTGTATGACTTAGCTCTTATCATTTGACTTATAGCCAAGCACTTGGCTCTATTATTAGCCATGCTCTCATACATTTGTACTCTATGACCTATCTTTCTAGAGTCAGGGTGAACTCATGTATTTGGCTATTTGCTGAAATGGAATCCCCGTACTACGTATACACAACAACAACAACAACATAGCCTTTTTTCCCAAGCAAGTTGGGGTAGGCTAGAGATGAAACCCGAAAGAAATAAGTTCAAGGTTCAGGCACATTGATAGCTAGTCTCCAAGCGCTCCTATCCAAAGCTATCTCTTTAGAGATGTTCCAATCCTTAAGGTCTCTCTTAACCGACTCATCCCACGTCAGTTTAGGTCTACCTCTACCCCTCTTTACATTATCGACTAGCTCGAGGATCCCATTACGCACCGGCGCCTCAGGAGGCCTTCGTTGGACATGTCCAAACCATCTCAGCCGATGCTGAGTAAGTTTCTCCTCAATTGGTGCCATCCCGACCCTATCCCGAATAACTTCGTTCCGGACTCTATCCCTCCTTGTGTGCCCGCAAAACCACCGCAAACATCCGCATCTCTGCTACACTCAGTTGCTGCACATGTCGTCTTTTTGTAGGCCAACATTCAGCACCGTATAATATCGCCGGACGAATTGCTGTCCTATAGAATTTGCCTTTTAGCTTTTGTGGCACCCTCTTGTCACAAAGGATGCCAGAAGCTTGCCGCCATTTCAACCAGCCAGCTGAAATTCTATGCCTAACATCTTCATCAATGTCGCCATCCTTTTGTAACACCGATCCTAAATACCGAAACGTATCCTTCTGGACCACCACTTGCCCATCTAGACTAACGTCTCCCTCCTCATGCCTAGTCGCGCTGAAATCGCACATCATGTACTCGGTCTTGGTCCTACTAAGTCTGAACCCTTTCGACTCTAACGTGCGTCTCCACAGCTCTAACTTCCTATTAACCCCTGCCCTACTCTCGTCAACTAGCACCACATCATCAGCAAAGAGCATACACCAAGGGATCTCACCTTGTATATCCCTTGTGATCTCATCCATCACTAAAGCAAATAAATAAGGGCTCAAAGCTGACCCCTGGTGTAGGCCTATGTTAATAGGAAAGTCAGTGGTGTTGCCATCACATGTCCGGACAAACGTCGTCGCATCTTTGTACATATCCTTAATGAGGGTAATGTATTTGGTTGGGACTTTGTGCTTCTCCAAAGCCCACCACATGACATTTCTCGATACTTTGTCATATGCCTTCTCAAGGTCAATGAAGACCATATGCAAGTCCTTCTTCTGCTCCCTATATCTCTCCATCAATTGTCGTATTAAGAAAATCGCCTCCATGGTTGACCTTCCAGGCATGAACCCAAATTGGTTTTGGGTCACACTTGTCCCTCTTCTTAGGCGATGCTCGATGACCCTCTCCCAAAGCTTCATCGTATGGCTCATCAGCTTAATCCCACGGTAGTTAATACAACTTTGAACATCGCCCTTGTTTTTGAAGATAGGTACTAATATACTTCTCCTCCATTCTTCCGGCATCTTGTTTGACCGAAAAATGAGATTAAAAAGCTTAGTTAACCAAACTATTGCTCTATCTCCTAGGCATCTCCACACCTCAATGGGAATACCATCAGGACCCAACGCTTTATCTCTCTTCATCCTCTTCAAAGCCTCCCCGATCTCTACCTCCTGAATTCTCCTCACAAAACGTCTGTTGGTATCGTCAAAAGAGTCATCTAACTCAAGGGTAGGGCTCTCACTCTCCCCATTAAACAACTTGTCGAAGTACTCTCTCCATCTATCAATGATCTCATCATCCTTCACTAGCAGTCGATCTGTCCCATCCTTAATGCATTTGATTTGGTTGATGTCCCTTGTCTTCCGCTCGCGGATCCTAGCCATCCTATAAATGTTCTTTTCCCCTTCTTTCGTGCCTAGCCGCTGATACAGGTCATCATACGCCTTACCTTTTGCTACACTCACAGCTCGCTTTGCAACCCTCTTCGCTAATTTATAGCCCTCGATGTTGGCTGCACTCTTGTCAAGATGGAGACGCTTGAAACACTCCTTCTTCTCCTTAATAGCCCTTTGCACCTCGTCGTTCCACCACCAGGTGTCTTTCCCCTCCTGTTTGCCTCCCTTACTCACGCCAAACACCTCTGAGGCCACCGTCCGAACACATGTTGCCATCTTTAGCCACATGTCATCTGCGTCTTCTCCTTCTTCCCAAGGCCCCTCACCTAGCATCCTTTCCTTAAACGCTTGTGCCGCTTCCCCTCTAAGCTTCCACCACTTTGTTCTCGCAATCTTGGTACATTTGTCCCGGTGGACACGTACCCGAAGACGAAAGTCCGCCACCACAAGCTTGTGTTGAGGGACAACACACTCCCCGGGTATCACCTTACAATCTAAGCAATCACGTCTATCCTCCCTCCTAGTAAGGATAAAGTCGATCTGGCTCGAGTGTTGTCCACTACGAAATGTCACAAGATGGGATTCCCTCTTCGTAAACACGGTATTCGCTATCAACAAGTCGTAGGCTAACGCGAAGTTCAACACATCCTCCCCCTCTTGACTCCTGCTACCATACCCAAAACCCCCGTGCACTCGCTCGAACCCTACATTAGTCGCACCCACATGACCGTTGAGGTCTCCTCCTATGAAGAGTTTCTCGCTGGTAGGCACGGTACTAACCATTCTATCTAGATCTTCCCAGAACTGCATCTTGGTGCTCTCACTAAGGCCTACCTGAGGGGCATATGCACTGATCACATTCAAAACCGAATCTCCAACTACCAACCGGATTAGGATAATCCGGTCGCCTTGCCTTCTAACCTCTACGACTCCATCCTTAAGGCTCCTATCAATCAATATGCCTACACCATTCCTACCCGGAGTTGCTCCCGTGTACCAAAGCTTGAAGCCAGTATCCTCAACCTCCTTCGCCTTCTGGCCCTTCCATTTAGTCTCTTGAACGCATAGAATATTTACACGCCTCCTAATTGCTACATCAACTAGCTCTCGCAACTTACCCGTTAGGGACCCTACGTTCCAGCTACCTATACGAAACCTAGTTGGCTCGGCTAGCTTCCTTACCCTTCGCACCCGTCGAGGGAAGTGCGAAGACCCGTACTACGTATACATAAAGCATTTTTGGTTAACTTTTCATCTAATACTCTGACTGCAAAGAGATGAACTTGGCACATTATAGTAACAGGCTTACAACTCAAATTTTTTTTTGAAAAGCTAATTCTATATTCCTTTTACCACTGCCTTATGAATATTGTCACGGATTGACCAAAAGCTGACCAAATGAAGATTGGATATGAAATCATTGTACAACTGGTCGAATTATCCAAGTCATCCTCTATATCACTTTTTTTTTTTTAAAAAAAGAAGACTGGTATTCTAGGCTTCGAGATGGAATTATCAATTCCATACTACATTGCTCCTCTAGTTTGCAATTTGTCCAGCTCCAGCAATACTTCAAAGTCCAACTTAAGGTGTGCAGTTGGAGTCAGGGCATGCTTCCTGAACAATATAGCACGCACGGTGAAGCAAAAAGACAAGCATGATGACCGTCCCAAGCTGCTGGGAAGCAGAAAACCGCGGCCTTGCAGCTAGGTAATAAAACCTGATGCTTGATTGAGCTTGGACGTCACATGATGGGTACAAGAATAGCAATTCTACTACTGGGTTCCACACTTAGAGCCACTTCCAGTCTGACAAATGAGCACAGTAGTATCTCCAGATGAGTAGACGACTCCTCGTTCAGGAATTTCTACAAACACGCTGCACCACCGACGCAGCTCAGTAGTTCCTTCCTACAGTCAACTAGTCTAAGAGATTCCACAAGCAGACCGCGCGCACCGATCAGAGGCGTAAAGGAACAGCACAGCTCCTGAACTCGAGTTAAGAGGCCAGATTTAGGGACAGGGGGTTACCTCCGTGCCGGGATCCCCGGCGGCGCGCGGCTGCGAGGGAGACTCCCTTCCTGGCGAGCGGAAAAGCGGCGAGCTCCGGCGCGGTGCTCGCGCGGACGCGGGAGACAGGAGCGGGGAGGAGCGAGCTGGCGAAGGCCATGCGGACAGATTGGATTGGGCCGCCCTGGGGTTTAGGCTCGAACGGCGTCTGTGGCGTGGCGCGGCGCGGCGGGTGAGGAGAGGGTGGCGGCTTCTGGAACGGCGAGGAATGGGAGAAAACAGACCGAGAGAAGTCCGCGGAAACGACGGCGACGGGCGGAGCGGAGGGACAGGTGGAGGTGGTGGCGGTATACCGGGGGCCTGGAGCCCTGGACGGTGGCCCACTGGAAGGCTGCGGATGGATAAGTTTTCCTAGTGCTCCTCCTTTTCTTTTTCCCTTTTTTCCCGTGTTCCTGGTCAGCTATGTACCAATTTTATTTTGTGTTCATTCGAAAAGCTATCCAGCTTTTGTCTTTGATTTTCCCTGGATGATCTGTACCTTAGCTGCTGATCAACAATGTCTAGGATTGTGTTTGTATGCCTTTTCTTGCGCTAGGCTTGCCAATCTGTCCAGTTTCTGCTTGTGCCATCTTTTTGTCACTTTAGGAAGGTTACCGAGCCTAGCTCCATTGGTGCGACTCCCGGCTAGGGAGCGCACCTGCCCGGGTTCGAGCCCGGGCGCCTGCACGCTGGTGCGCGGCCCCTCTGCGGCGCGTCCCAGGCTGCCTCTGGTGGCATCGGCGGGCCCCTCTGTGGTCTTGCCTAGTGAAAAAAAGTGTAAAATAACAAAACATATACATGTCACATTAGGTGTGCTAGCAAGAAACCAAATCGGACAAACATGACAATGTGTCCCACGATATTAGATTTGGATTTGAGGATTATTTACTTATAAAAGGTGCACTTGTATGTTTTATATAAATTTTTTTTTGTTTCTGTTTTATATAAAATTTTAAATATACATTATCTGGATACAAGCTTTTTTTTCATGTTGAGTGGTAGCCTCACTTTTCTCAAATTCACAGAATGTCTACCATGTCTTATAAAGTTGATCCTTATACATCGACATTTTAGATACCGTATAACCTTAGATGTCACACGAAAGATATCACACGGTGATTTACAAAAAGTGTTATATGCACATAGTCACTTTTTTTTTTGACAAAGAGAATGAGTCTTGTTACCATCCCTCTAAGATCATGGATCCACCGAAACCACCACTCACTAAGCTGTTAGTAGTTTCATACTATCTAAGCTACTGTGCGCTTTCGGACAAATTTATTAGTAGTTTCATAATAAATTAAATATAATTTGATGACTGATTTGAGTCCTAAACTATATTTACCATAATAAGTCCTTTTCAAACATAATAAATTTAGATTTCTATTTGTTCTCATCCAAGTTAGAAAAGCCTATTTTCTTGAGTCTTGACTAAAGCCGTGCGGAACAGTTGCCTGGTTTTCCAAGAAAGAAGGCAAAATTTGCTATAGCACACCGTTAAAGTTGGGATTTTGCCATAGACCATTAAAAATATCTGTCTTTGCTGAGGGACACTATAAAATCATGGCTGTTTGCTGGGAGACATTGCACCCATTATACTATTGAATTTAATTGAAGAGCAACGCGAAATGACAAGTTTATCCCTGCTGCCTTATCCTCTCCCTCACGCAGAACTGCTCGTGGCTCGCGAACCAGGAGGCGACGCGACTCCTTGCTGGCGGCTTCAACGGGCGTCGGCAGCTCTCCTCCGCTTGTAGCCCCTCCCCGCCCCCATCCCCAGCTGCGTCTCCTCCCTACGCGCAACCCCGGTGGACGCCCCTCCAGGCTCCAGGTCGAGCTCGGCGACGGGCAGCACGGTGCTGAGGCGCTTGCTGGGCCAAGCTCTCCACCGGGCTCGTCGACGAGGCGCCCCTCCCCTGACAACTTCTGGGGCTTGGCTCTTGATTGGAGCAACAGCTACGCGCGGCGGCGGTGGAGGCAACAACAGGAGGTAGGCCGAGCCATCCTCCTCGTCTCTCGCGCCCGCATGCGTCTCGCAGCCGAACCCCTCCTTCCTGTGCTTGGACTTGATCGACGACGATATACGAGCGCGCGCGACGGCGACGCCCACGCCGGCCACCTCCAAGTCAAGCCTAGCTGTGGAGATCCGCCCCTCATTAGCGCGCTGTGCTGGGAGCGCCGGCCACACCGGCGGCGGCCGGCCCGTCAGCCCTTCCCTCACGCACCGGGCAGGGAGCACCGGCCAAGCCTCCGGCGTCCGGGCTGTCCGTCGGGCAGGGAGTGCCGGCCGAGCCGCCGGCGTCCGGGCGGTCCGCCGCTCGCTTGCGTGCCGCACAAGCAGCGTTGGCCAAGCCGCCGGCGTCCGGATCGCGCGTTCTGAAGAGTGGTAACGCGAGTGAGAAGAGGATAAGATAGTAGGGGTAATTTCGTCATTTAGAGTTGCTCTCCAATTAAACAGAATAAAATAGTAGGTATAGTGTCCTCTAGCAAATGTACATGGTTTTTTGATGTCCATGAGCAAATATCATAATTTTTAGTGGTTGATAGCAAAGACCACCTTTTAACGTGTCATGTGGCAAATTTTCCCAAGAAAGAAAAACTCGCTGGTCGCTACTCGGATCCATCCAGGGCCTTCGCTTCATCCGTGCGTTACCGATCCGATCCGACCCCACGCAAACGACGAAAACCCTAGCCGTCACAGCGCCGCCCCCAAATCATAAACCTCCACCCCGCCGGCGGCGGCCATGGAGTTCTCGGGCCGGATCAAGCAGCTTGTGAAGAAGTACGGGAAGGTCGCCGTCGGCGTCCACATCTCCGTCTCCTGCGCCTCGGTCGCCGGCCTGTACGTCGCCATCAACAACAACGTCGACGTCGAAGCCGTCTTCCGCAGGTTTGGCATGTCCCCAGGCGTCGCCGTCGGCGGAGAAGCCTCACCCGCCCCGGCCCCCGGCCCCGCCGCCCGCGACGAGGCCCTGCGCGACGCCGCCCTGCCGCCCAGGCCCAGCGATGCCCCGCAAGAAGGGCCGGAGCGGCCGCCGCGCAACCGGACGATGGAGCTCGTGGCGTCGAGCGGCGGCGCGCTCACGCTCGCGCTCCTCTGCAACAAGGCGCTGCTCCCCGTCAGGATCCCCATCACCATCGCGCTCACGCCGCCCATCGCCAGGGCCCTCAGCCGCTGGAGGCTCGTCAAGAGCTGATCTGTGAGTCCGCTCACCTATTCGGATTCCCCTCTGCAAACTCTAGGATCAGAGCAAAATTTGATGCCTTCAAACTGTCTGTTGTTTGATTTGTGAAAGTCCCTGTCGAATAATGGTGTTGTTAAGATGGATTATGTTCTGGAAACATGAAATAGGAGAGCAACAAATCAATTGTTTTACTTTGATAGCGATTCTGTCATTTTTCAATCTGTCGTCTTACACGAGGAATACTCCAGACGTCTATATGTTGCTTCCTAGCTGATGTCCAACAACCTTTATCCAATTGGTCAATTTTATCCCTTTAAAGCAGATGCTATGGGGATTCAGTAATAACTTGGTTGTGATGAAGTTGTGTGCTTAACATGTTTTATAGTATTCACCATGGGGACTATAATGATCACTTAACTGCTTAATGCTTATCAGGGTTGGCAAACATATGCTATCGGTTATTCATCTTTTGTCCAGTCGTGTTACTGTATTGGGACATGTGTCATTTGAGCTTAGTTTTCTTGTTGAACACAGGGTTGCTACTAACACACAAGAGTGAACAAGTCGGAAAAATTATGCGCGCAGAAATTTTAGCAACGAATTTTAATGTTTTATTAGCCCTTTGGGCATACTTGGAAGAGGATAATGTGTATTACTCTCTACTTTTTGGTCCATATGGCATATGGGAGCTTCTTGTCATGTGGTATCCAGAACTCAAAATTCATCTGCCCATGTCATGTCAATTATAAAATCACTGCTGAAAAGTACTACACATTGAAGTTCACCGGATACTGAGAAGTTCCTTACAGCCCTTGTACATTTAAGATATTGCTTCTTTCTGACTGTCGCTACCACATCTGTCTGTTCTTCAGGTGTTTCCATCACAACGCTCTGGGAGATCCAGGGTCATCCTGCGGTGGGTCGAAGACCAAAAATGCTGTAAAGTACTTGTGCTGCCATTTGGTGCTGCAGATGCATTTTTAAATTTGTATCTGGTCATGGATGAAATGAAAACCCCTGGAGCAAATGTCTCTTATGTGATAAATGTTGAACTGAACTTTTTCTGTAAGCTTCTGGCAAAACGCCTTGCTGATTTTTTGTAACATGGACACAAAGGTTGACAAAAATAAGAACTACGGTTGATGCAAGAGTGATCTTGATCCTACTTTCCCTATTTGGTTGAACTTGGCCATGCCAATGTTCATGGTTTGTTCTGTAATCATGTCGATCGATTCTATCTGTTTGCCATTTATGCTGTTGGGCTGGTATACAATTGGACCGATTCAATAGTATTCTGTGATGAAAAATAAGTCGAAACAAGCTGAAGAGAACAGGTCTGCCACTAACCAGAGTACATTTTAGTTTCGTAATCTACGAAATCATTGTTCATCACTTGGCAGAGTGCATTCTCAAGTGTGCAGTTAAGAGCTTCTCCAGTGAACGAATCATGGGCCGATGTGGCATGCCCAAACCGATGCATCACCACTGGAGGTTCCGACTCATGGAGGAGAGAGAGAAGATTCGATGCATAGTTGAGAGTCGACTCTTGAAGAATAAAAAATGAATTGCCTTGCACGCCCGGCCCGGCCTCCGCTTCATCTACGCTCACCACGCCTCTCTGCTTCTACCTGCAGACCTGCTTGCCTGCCGCCGCTCTCACCGGAGCCGCCGCTCTCGCCGGCTCCACAGCAGCTTGAGCTCACCGCTTGCCGCGCTCGGCGCAATGCTCGCCGACCTCCTCGTCGTCGAGCTTGCTCGAGCCTCCGACGCCGCTCGCCGGCCTTCTCGTCGCTATGCTCGCCCAAGCCTCCATCACCACGCTTGCTGGCCTCCTCATCTCCTTGCTGGACGCGGGGCTAGCTTGAGCCTCCGCCGCCACGCTCGCCGGCCTCCTCGTTGCCGTGCTCGCCTGAGCCTCCGCCGCCGCCTGCACATCACCACGCTCGCCAGCCTCCTCATCTCCGATGCGGCGAAGGCTAGCTCGATAGAAGCCATGGCCTGCTCGCGAGGGGATGAGTTTGTGAGGAATGGGCGGAGGAAGCAGAGTTCATGATTTCTTTTTGTTTTATGTGGGGCCCATAACTATTGTGGTGCAGGAGTCGATTTTTGCTTTTTGCATATGTGGCGCTCTCTCTCCTCGAGAATTCGACTCGCTACTGGAGATGCCCTAAATTGTCCCTGGATTCGTGCAGGTTGGGTCGTCCTGGTCATGTTTGGTTTGCTTCGTAGCATGAATAGTACAAATTTTAATCAATAATTAGAGATACTAAATAATGTTATTTTACAAAACTAACTTCACAGCCTCGCACTGCTTCGCGAGACGAATTTAATGAGGTCTTTGACCGCATAATTTGAAGACGGTTATTGTAATATCACTATAGCCAATCATCAATTAATTATCGTCATTAAATTTGTCGTGAAACGCCTGAGTTACCGGCCCCCAAATCGTAAACCTCCACCTCGCCATGGCGGCCAAGGCGTTCTTGGGCCGGCTCAAGGAGAACACGAAGGTGTTCATCGGCGTCCACTTCTCCGTCTCCTTCGTCTCGGTCGGCGGCCTGTACGTCGCCATCAACAACAACGTCGACGTCGAAGCCGTCTTCCGCAGGTTTGGCATGATGGCATCTCCCCCAACGTCGCTGTCGGCGAGGAAGCCTCACCCACCCCGGCCCCCGGCCCCGCCGCCCGCGACGAGGTCCTGCGCGACGCCGCCCTGCCTCTCTGGCCCAGCGATGTCCTGCAAGAAGGGCCGGAGCGGCCGCCGCGCAACAGGACGACGGAGCTCGTGGAGTCGAGCGGCGGCGCGCTCAAGCTCGCGCTCGTCTACCACGAGGCGCTGCTCCCCGTGAGGATGGCCATCATCGCTGCGGCCACGCCGCCCATCGCCAGGGCCCTCGGCCGCTGGAGGCCCGCAAAAAAGAGCTGAGCTGTGAGTCCGTCCACCGATTCGGGTTCCCCTCTGCAAACTCTAGGATCAGAGCAAAATTTGATGCCTTCACACAGTGTTGTTCAATTTGTGAAAGTCCCTGTCGAATATTGGTGTTGTTAAGATGGATTGTGTTCTGCGCTCGAGGTAGTTGAGTGGGAGGAACTGGGTGATAAGCTGAGCAATGTCTCCCTGCAGTCAGGCAAAGACAAGCCGGTTTGGACCCTTGAGAAGAGTGGGTGCTACTCAACAAAGTCAATGTACAGGTTCTTCACTTTTAGGGGTGTTCTGAGCAAGCCGCTTGGTAAACTCTGGAAGTCTAAGCTTCCTATGAAATTAAAAATCTTCATGTGGTTGGCGATGCATGACAGATTGCAAATGGGCGTGGCTCTCAAGAAGAAAAAGTGGAAAGGGGAAGCTACTGTATCCTTTGTAACTGTCCTGAAACGGTTAACCACATCTTGTTTCAATGCGTTGTGGAGCTATTTGTTTGGGCGTGTTTCAAAGAAATTTTGGGCTGGAATCGAGTACCACAGAGCCTGTCTCATATGCTAGACCATTGGATTCCTTTGGGGTGCCCTGAATACGACTTAAAATTCTTTGCTTTCGTCATTGTGGCGTGGTCCTTATGGGTGACTAGAAATAAAATTAGAATACAACAGCTCTTCCCAAGATCACCAACTTCAATCTTGTTCAAGTCTGCTTCCTTGATGCAGCGATGGTCGGTGATGGGTGCTCCTGCGGGAAGCTGATAAAGGGAAGCTGAAGACTCAAGCTGGTGAGCTGCACGCCTGGGTGACGACTTTTGAAGAATCGAGAAGTCGAGAGGAGGACGATATTTGGTGCTAGTGCTACTTTCCTTTCTGTGTTCCCAGGCTGCGTCCTGTGGCTTTTCCTTCGTTGTTGGTACTTAGGGTGTCGCATCTGGTCTTCTTTTTATTTTCTCTGATTTATTGGCTGACCCAACATACTGTGCACCTGAACCCTTATTTGCTTTCTGAAAAAGCTGGTAATCTGTTTAAAAAAAAGGGTACTCACCATGACTGAGTGGATTCCTATAGCAATTATCTTTCGGTGACAGCAATGCTCCAGACGTCTATGGATATGAGCTGCTAGCACGACCAGAGCCTAATGGATTCAGTAGTAACCTGGTTGCGATGAAGTTGTGTGCTTAACATGTTTTTTATACCAGTATTCGCCATGGGGACTATAATGATCACTTAACTGCTTAATGTTTATCAGGGTTGGTAAACATATGCCATCGGTTATTCATCTTCTGATTGTATCGACCTGTGTCATTTGAGCTTAGTTTTCTTGCTGAACACAGGGTTGCTACTATTATAACACACAAGAGTGAACAAGTCAGAAATATTATGCCTGCAGAATTTTTAGCAACAAATTTTAATGCTTTATTATCCCACTGGGCATACTTGGAAGAGGATAATGTGTATTACTCTCTACGGTTTGGTCAATATGGCATAAGGGAACTTCTTCCCATGTGCAGTACCATATCCAGAACTCAAAATTTTCATTTGCCCTTGTCATGTCAAAACGCCACACTGATTTTTTTGTAACATGGACACAAATGTTGGCAAAAATAAGCACTACGGTTGATGCAAGAGCGACACTCTTCTTGATCCTACTTTGCCTATTTGGTTGAAGTTGGCCATGCCAATGTTCATGGTTTGCTCTGTATCTGTAATCATGTCGATCGATTCCATCTGTTTGTGAGTCAGGTTCCAAAATCTATGAAAATATTGTTTTCCACTTGCCAGAGTACATTTTAGTTTCATAATCCACAAAAACATTGTTCATCACTTGCCAAAGTCCATTCTCAAGTGCGCAGTTATTGGAGAGACTTAGGTCTTGTTTGGTTTTTTTAAGTTGATGTCACATTGAATATTCAGATGTAAATTCGAATGTTCATATGTCAATTTAATATAAACTAATTGTATAAATTGCAATTAGGGTTCTAGACAAATCTATTAAGTATAACTAATGCATGATTAGTGGATGGTTACTATAGCAATTAGTAGTCAAATTATGGACTAATTAGACTTAATAGATTTGTCTCGCGATTAAGTCACGACTTATGAAATTAGTTTTATAATAAGTCTATATTTAATACTCCTAATTGATATGTAAATATGCGATGTGACGGAGCTTATGACTTAAATTAAAAAAATCAAACGAGACCTTATGGAATCTGAGCCTGGGGTGTGGCACTGCATCAAGATTCGTGCAGTTTGGGGACGAGATTTCGGCGGTTTTTTTTATTTTTATATTTTCGTTTTTTTATAAAAATATATTTTTGATTTGGAAATTTACAGGAATATATCCCGGCCGCCCCGCTGTCGGGCAGCGGGGCGGCAGGGGCTTTTGTGCAAATACTTTCGCGGAAAAAATTGCGCGGAGGTCCCTGGGGCCCGGCCGCCCGGCTGCTGGGCGACCGGGTCTCCCACCCTTATATAAGTGTTCGCTGGCCCCCCACCCCTCATTTGCATCACTAAAATTCCAGAAACCAAGAAAAAAGAGGGAGAGAGGCGAAGCCCTGCTAGATTTTCGAGCCGGCGACTGCAGGTAACCAAAATTCTTCTACGCTTTATAAATAGATTATGTTGTAATCATTTTTGTTGAAACAGTAGATTAGCAATTAATTTAATTATTGTTAGGAGTGATTAGTGGTACATTTAGGTGTAGTTACTTATAATGATTAGCGTTGATACAGTACATTTAGTGTTAGATTGAGTATTAGAAAGTACTAGAAAATTGTTAGAGAAGTATTAGAAAGTCTTAAAAATTGGAAGATAATATTAAATTTTTTTAGAAAATGTTAGAAAATTGTAGAAAGTATTTTGTTGAAACATTAGTTTAGCAATCAGTTTAATTATTATTAGGAGTGATTAGGGGTATATTTAGGTGTAGTTACTGATAATGATTAGTGTTGATATAGTATATTAGCAATCTGATTGCTCACTTGTGATTGTCAGGGCTCAACACCATGGCATCCTCAGGATCTACCTACATTCCATGGAGTAAGGTGACGGAAACAGTCCCCCAAGGAGTCCAGGTGCCTATGTGTTTTTGCGGATCCTTGTGCAAACTAATGAAATCAAGGGTTTTGGGGGACGACTTTGGCAAGAGGTTCTTCATGTGCGAGAATTACGAGTACGACCCGCCCAAGTATTACGGCAAGGACCGATCAAAGGTACTACAAAACACTATCAGAGTTTGTCACTTTCAGATCTAGTAATGACTTTTAACATGATTTGGGGAAAGACTCCACCGCCTCTATGTGATTTTGTGCAGTGGTTAGACACCGAGCAATCTCAGCAAGATAAGGACCACGTGGAGCGTCAAGCAAGGTGGGCTGCACAAAGGTGGCAACGAATGCTGCATGAAGAACAGATGGAGGAGAAGCGCAAGAAAAACTAGGAAGAGATTCAGAAGAGGATTGCAGAAGTGGAACGTCAGAAGGCAGAGGAACGTGAAGCTGATAGGGAGAGGAAGCGAGAGAGGGCCCGCCATGCTAAGGAAGCAGGGTCTGAAGCTATTAGGAATGGAAAATATTCCCGGTGCACTCAGTAAAGCACCACCTAATATATGGCAACGGGTAGTCCTCATCGTCTGATGAGCCCCCACATTCTCTCTGTATTCGTACTCATTACTCCTAATATCCTGTATCACTGGATTTCCAAAACCCTTGTCTCGCCATTCACCTAGCAACGGGTAGTCCTCATCGTCTGATGAGTCCCCACATTCTTCCATTATTCGAGCCTCTTGGTCTTCATTTTGTACAGCTTTCACTATTCCAGGTATCCGCTCCCCCTCATCAGCTAAACCTTGCGGCTCAGGTTGAATGACATGCACGTTCTGATCTTCTTTTTCTCCTACCTGATCACCCATACCTTGCGGCTCAAGTTCTGTGACATGCATGTTCTGATCTTCATTTTCTTGTTCCACTGCTTGGTTCATATGAGATGATGTACTTGTTGACCCTTCACCGAAATGGGCTGCCTTCTGGTGAATCTGAATTAGCATTGCAAGAGGCCACCCGCGGTTAAGAGCTGCTTGCATGTAAGTCCGCCATTCTTCGGTGTTTGGTATAAGCATCAACTCCCAGAAATCCCCTTCAGTTCCCCAATTTGTCACAGTCTGAACGGTTAGGAAATGAGTCTTTGGATTCACATTGAATATCTTGTGAAGCCATTTGCGTATGGAACCAGGAACCAAAACTCATCTCTAAGGGTTTATCTATTCCGCACTCTCTTCGTTCAAAAGCTGATAGATCTACTCCATACGAATCATGAGAAATATAGTAGTCACCATAATGAACTTGAAAACGAAGCTTGCTCGATATATCTAGACACACAATCATGATATAAAATTGATTGATAATCTACTGTTTCAACAAAAATAATTACAACATAATATATTTGTAAAGCGTAGAAGAATTTTGGTTACCTGCAGTCGCCGGCTCGAAAATCCGGCAGGGCTTCGCCTATCTCCCTCCCTCTCTCTTTTTTCTTGGTTTCTGTAATTTTAGTGATGCAAATGAGGGGTGGGGGGCCAGCGAACCCTTATATAAGGGTGGGAGACCCGGTCGCCCAGCAGCCGGGCGCCCAGGGCCGGGCGCCCCGCTGCCGGGCGGCCGGCCCCAGGGACCTCTGCGCAATTTTTTTCGTGAAAGTATTTGCACAAAAGCCCCTGCCGCCCCGCTGCCGGGCGGCCAGGTTCCGGCCGCCCGACAGCAGGGCCCTGGCCGCCCGGCAGCAGGGCCACCGGGGTATATTCCTGTAAACTTCCAAATAGAAAATATATTTTTTGTAAAAAACGAAAATATAAAAATAAAAAAACCGCCAAGATTTCGTGGGCCGCCCGATCCTTTCTGGTTGGGTCGTCTCCCTTCTCCCACACGGGCCCGATCGACCAACTGAACCGGGAGCCCAGCGCCCCAGCGGTCTGAAGACTCCGCGGGAGGGGACGCCGTCGCCGTCCGGCAGCCACTACCTCCGCTGCTCTCCGGCGACCGGCTCGCTCCACTCCGCGGCGAAAACATGATCGTCTGCGTCGCCGTCGTCGGACACCAGGTCAGGAACCCCCGCCACGCTCACTCGCCCCCTCGCGTCGGATCGTGCAGATCTGATCCGATGCAATCTCTCCGCGGACGCCGCAGGAACTGAGTAGAAATCTCATCTTTTACTGTCTCCCCTCGGTGGTGCAGAACAACCCGCTGTACCTGCAGAGCTTCACGGAGGCGGACGACGCCCTCAAGCTCCACCACATCGTGCACTGCTCCCTCGACGTCATCGACGAGCGAGGTAGCTAAGCGTCTATTACCCGCGCGCCACTCCGGCCGCACATCGTGATCCAGATCTAGTGGGCTTCGTTTTAGCGTGTTGTGAGTAGCTGGGGGTTTCTGCTTAGCTTCCCTGAGGTGCGATTTGTGGAGGTGGTCATGTACTCGTGTTCGTTAAAAATTGTGTGCCTGTTACTTTGAAGTTAATTGGATGATCAATTTGAAGCTGGCTCAGCAAAGAGGAACCAAAATCTAGTCTTGCTATTGTCTATTTACTGGAATCAAAGCGATCCAACTAAGGGAGCAGATTAAAATCATGTGGCATGTGCAGACAAAAACTTGCGGTTAGCTCTTTTTGCAAACCTGCTTTGCGAGAAGTTGGACATGCATAGAAGGTTCTAGATGATTATGACGGACAGTGTATTGAATCAGCTGAAATCAGCCGGTTTTTTACCAGCCGAACACTATGGAATAAGCCGAAATAAGCCAAAAGCAGACAAGCTGAACAGAGGGCTATCATCTAGTCTTAATTCGTGTAGTTCTTTCGCGTATTGTGCTGGATACAAACATCAACCTTTTCCAAGTGCTGGTCTGATATCATTTTTGGTTTGTGACATGCATAGTGTTTATTTTCTTACTTATCTCTACATTCATTCTTTTGACAGTAAACAATCCTAAAAGGAGTGCGCCTACATTGAATGAGACATTTTTGGGTCTTCTGTACCCAACTGAGAACTACAAAGTGTGAGTATCTTCCAGGATTTAGTTATTGCCTAATTTGCTTGATGGCATATGCCTCCATTAGTTACTTAAACTTCAAAAATCTATTGCTTTTATGTTCAGAAATGTTTGTATGTGGATTATTCAAAAACAAGTTTAAATAATGGCTATCATTTAATATTTATATGTGTCCCCTTGTTGCCCAACTAATTATTGCTGCTGAATGCATGGCCCTTCTTGATGTTGTGCTGCCAATTGCAAACCAACTGTTTCATTATGATGATCTGTTCTGTGCAGGTATGGCTATTTGACAAACACGAAGGTCAAATTTATCATGGTCGCGACTGATCTTGATGTCAAAGATGCAGATGCCAGAAATGTAAGCTCTTAAATAGTTTACCATATTTTAATGAAACATGTTAATATATGTATGGAACATGTATACAGAGATATCTGCATTTCACTGGGTAGTACAGAGATATCTGCATTAGAATACAGCTGTTCAGTTTCAGTCAAGCACTGAAAAGCAAGTGTTCTCTGCAAAATTCTAGATGCTTTGTTTCATCTTTTTTAGGGTACACTGAAATAAGATTGTGTAACCATTTTTAGTTTACATGTGATTTAATGCTTATGTTTACCTCTGCTATGTAGTTAAAAGATTTCTGTAACCTTTTCCATCTCCATTTGCTCAGTTTTTCAGGAAGTTCCATGCTGCATATGTGGATGCTGTCTCGAACCCCTTCCATGTCCCAGGGAAAAAGATTGCTTCAAGAAGCTTTGGCGCTAGAGTAAGCACCATTGTGAAGTCCTTCGGTTCAGGAACAACTGGTTGAGTTGAAAGGCACTTTTGTCAGACTTCCTGTAATCAAACATGGTTCTGTCCCGCTGATTGACGATTTACTCTACATTGTGTACTGTTTGTATGTTGAACGAGATTCTAGTGTGGTACTGATGAAAGAAAGATGGTTGCTCATTCATTCAAAGATTGTGCTTTTTTCTTGTTCAGTGCGCCGGTTCCCCAGCCTGTTTTGTTACTTCCTTTGTCTTCTTGCATAGCTGCCTCCTGCAGTCACCTCCTGTCCACTCGTAGCTGCAGATGGCAATGGCTCTTTTCAGAGCATGGGCAGCTATGGGTGAGTTTCAGTGCAAGTTCAGTGAATGGCTTTCAAGCATACTGCCGAGTTTTTCTGCATATATGCATGTACATTTTAATAGTATTGACGAGGAGCTAGCACCGTAGTAGAACAGACAAGAATTTCCATGCACCTACACCGAACCTACTTTCAAAATCGGCCGCTCTTTTTCTCTGAACCTAAAAAAGCTAGTTGGTTTGGGTTGAACTTGACTTTCCTGGTCTGATCAGTCAGCCAGCCAGTCAACTGTTGAATGCCCGAACAACAAGAAATCACACTTCCAGATGATTATCCTAAATTCCTAATACTAACTGATAAATAATAATTTGCTTATATTTCAAAGCATGATGTTTTTGTGCATGATCTGGATCTGTCCGGCCTTGGAAGTTCACAATCACGCACAAGAGGGTGGTGTAGTAAGGTGACACCTCACTCCGGTCCCCTCGCTCATGAGAGTTGTGGCCACATGCGGCGTAAGCTTCACTGCCCGGGACAGATTGTCATCTGAAACGCACTTGTACTGACCAATAAGGCATGTCACTGTGGTGTCGGGCTACCTCTGCTCCTGTGAGTCAGACAGCCAGCTCCCGTTGTGCCGACAGGGTGCCCAGCTGTAATTACTCGGCTCCGGTAATCGCCTATTACCATACTCCACATCATTTGATTAGCTCTCTACTCAAAGCTACCAAAATGGTTTTTTAGGCCCTATTTAGTTTTCAAAAAAATTCCTACATCACATCAAATTTTTCGACACATGCATGTAGCATTAAATGCAGTTGAAAAAATAACTAATTCACAGTCTACCTGCACGAGATGAATCTTTTAAGCCCAATTAGTCCATGATCGGACATTATTGTCAAGTAACAACAAAATATGCTACAGTACCAAAATCCAAACTTTTCACAAACTAAACACACCCTTACTTGGATTTTGCTTTGCAATTGTTCGTCCTAAATGCAGGAACTGCATTTCTGCTGCAGTAAAGTTAGACTTCATCAAGCGGTTATGTGTCTATGTATCTTGGCCCTTAAGCTGGGTTTGGTGAGGAAAGGGTGGTTAACTGCTCTCTCTCAACCACTTGGCTTTTGTAAAGCGATTATGCGAAGGGGAGGAGCCCATATAGAGGAGGGATCCATCCATATAAATTTGGCAGTTTAGTGTTACAATATGTAACTGCAACTGAAATCATCGAGGGTTAATTAGAAAAGGATATTTCCTTTTAATGTTTTCACCACATTAATACCATGTTTTGCTAGGTTTATTAAATGATTTGTTAGTTCTTAAAAATGATGTGTTAATCTTTTATTAGTAAATATACATTACCCGAACTCACCTTATTCGAGAAGTTTGTTAACTAGTAGTTGTTAACAGAAGAAACAACAGCCTGGCTACTGCTAATCCACAGTGTTGCCTACTATTACAAATATATAGATATATTGATGGAACTTGTTTAGCCAAACATGAGTTCCATTCCTAGCTACTTTCTCTTAGTGGGCATTTGGCAGGTTTCCAGTTTCTTGAAAACCATTTTCCATTTCAGTTCCTCAAAAAGAAATGTTTCTCTACTACTATTTCTATTTGTGGAAAAACCATCTGGCGGACCAAGGTTTCTATCTCTGATTAAGTGCTTGATGTTTGAAACAAGGAGAAACCTAATTCTAAGCTTTCATGGCTTCTCCCTTGCATTGCAAAAGAATGAATGTTTCAGCTGGTTTCTATTTCATCAAAAACATGGATTTAAACCATTTTGGTAGGATTTCTGTGGCTTCTACTAAGGAACCAAAACTAGGAACCTTGACAAATATCCAAATGGTGTCTTAGTCCCTTTAGAACCATAAGAGATCACACACATGCACAAACTAAGATTTTCACTTAGAGCCCTCCTAAGGGGATGTGGGTTAGAGGGAATTGAGGGGGGCTTTTGACTTATAGGGAATTTAATCCCTCCCAATCCCCTCCAATATTATTCAATCCCCTTCAAACCAAACAAACCCATAAGAATATAGGGGTAAGTATAATATAGCATAATCAAATTAACTGCTTCTTTGAACATTAGATAAACCGAGCATCACTTCCAATGTCACAAAATCTATCATTTTTTCTGCTCTTTCTTAGTATAACATACTAAGAAAATATTACCTGCATATTGTGCATGACATATATATAGCTACACTGAAAATATGTGTATGCATAATAGTTGCATTCTATATACATATAAAGTTCCATATTTTGGCAACCTAGAATAACCATAAGTATGACATAATTTGCCAAACCCAATGCAATTCAGAGTTTTGAAAATAAAATGGAGCACATATACCGAATTAGTTTAAAAGGTAGAAACAATTAATTTGCTTGGTCACATGATGAGAAGATGATAGAATAGTGCCAATATACAACCTTCCATGAGTTCAAATGCTTGTCTATCTTCACTATGGTGCGTGCAAGTATCTAGATCTCTCAAATCTTTTCACTAGTTATGCTTCAATATAGTGATTAGGGACAAAATTTCATGGCCTGTAATATATGCTTTGATATAGAAACTCAAAAATCAAAGTAAATCAATAGAATAAATCAAAACAATTAGATAATTGAACTCAATCAATATGCTTATATAGACAAAAAAGACATATCAAAGTTGAAAACTATTCAAGATGCTTAGCTTCTCCATATATACATCCCAAAGTTCTACGAGCATGGAAGCTTCTATATCTCTCACTCTCTACCATTTCTGAACAACATATGCAATACAATGAAAATTTTCGAAAACCAAAACAGATTCATTGATGCATGCTAGAAATAAAACACAATTTCTAGTTCGAATTCATTCAGGGAATCAACGCTGAAATAGTGATACGTCACCGTGTCCCTGATCGATGAACACCCTTGTGTGCGCATCGGAACAATTAAATAATGATCTACACGGGCGGCGCTGCTTTGACGCACCAAACAGCATAATAAAGAAGTGTGTCTGATCATCCACGATACCGATATATAATCAGATGATCAGTAGTCTCCACCTAGACCATCAATCACATCATCCCGCGCAGAGCATCATCAGCTAGATCAGGGCCACCACAGCTACAGAAGCACCAGAAACAGCGATCGGGCCAAGCACACAGCCACAGATCAGAGCAGGAGAAACAGCGATCAGGGCCAAGCACTAATCTGTTCAGAAAGAGATTACGTACTGAAACAAACGAAAGCAAGCCCGATGATTTATTGCAAAGGTAAAGTTGCTACACTTGTTACCAGGCTCCAGATTACGGTTCTCCTAGTGAGAGACGACTGCAAGAACAAGCACAAACCGCACAAACTCCAAGCTACCCCCTAAGGATTTGGGGTAATTACAAGCAAGCACCTCCCCCTCTCTCCTCCCCGCTCTACCTCGTCTATTCCTTCTTGTTCCTGAGGCTGAACCTCGCCAATCGCGCCGTCGCGAGGTAGATCTCGGCGATCGAGCGGTAGCGCTTCGTCCTCCGCTGGCTCCCCGCCACCTCCTGCTCGTCCTCTTCCTCGTCTCCATCGCCACCGGCGCCGGGGCCGCGGGGCAAGGCCAGCTCCCTGGCGGGCGCGGGCGGGGCGTCGTTCACGGAGCGCGGGGACGAGGATCCCGAGGCGGCGGCGGAGGCGCCGCCCCCTCCCGTGGACGTGCTGCTCCCGCTGAGCCGCGTGAGGACCTCGGCCACGTCGAGCTCGGGCGGCGTGAACTCCTCGGGCGCGGGCGGGCGCCGCGAGGCGGCGGCCCCCTCGGGCCCTGGCCCCGGCCCCGGGGGCGTCCCGGCGTCCGCGGGCTGCTCCTGCTGCTGTAGGGTTTTCATGGGACGATTGGTGTGGGTGTGGGAGGGATGGCGTGGACGCGCGTTGGCTGATTTTGCCTGCCTGCCTGCGTCCGCCCCGCCCCGCCCCGGCCGCGCTCTTGCGTTCTCTCACCCGGCTCTCTAACCTCCTCCCAAATCCCAATTATTTTTTTTCTTTTTCCCTCTACCATTTTAGCCCTCTGCGTCTATACGCCTTGTTGGTTGGGAGCCCATGTAGTCTGGCGGCTCGAGTGCGGCGGCAACATGACACGGTTGTGGTTGTGTCCAGGCAACACTTACCGTTTTGAAAATTTTGCCGCGGCCGGTCACTTCCGTTATTTACCGCCTGATCTCAGATCTGAGTTTGAATTACTGCCTACCAGTTACCGCGTATCAGACTTTAGCAAATTTATTTTTCTTAGAAAAATGCAAAACTCTATCTCCAGCTTTAAAGCCTCTGCTGCCTGCTGAGATATGCAAATCCGTAAAAAGATATGAGCAGATCTTAATCTAGAAGCGAAATGGATAGCAAGTCACAAAAAAAAGCGAAATGGATAGTGTCCACATCTAAGAGTTATTAATTTACAAACTGCATGAGTGGCAGCCCTAATGTATATAGGAAAAATGGTGCAAAAATAATTATTTAAGTGTCCTCAATGGGTGAATACTCTTAGCATACACATCATAAATTGGACTGTGCATGAACAATTCATTGCTCAGATCACATCTAAATGGTCGCAAATGATGTTTAATAATTTTTCCATCAATGGATAGTGCGTGCATCGGTTAAATTTAATTTATCCATAACACGAACTTCATGCATGGTCCATACACACACCACACACAAGCTTGCTCAGGTCATTGTTGGTCAAGCTAATAATCAGATCAACATTCATCTAGATCTGTACTTTCTTCCCATTGAACAATAACAATTATCATAATATAATATAATGCCACGCACTAAAATTCATTTGTATCATAGCAAAGAACTACCTACTGATCAGAGAGATGACAAACATGGCTGAAACATTTGTAGCAGCTCGTGATTCAAAGCCAGTATGAATTGTTGATCTTGGAGATCAAATTCATGCCGAAATTAATGCACAAAAAAAGAAGGGATGCATGTTAAAATAATGGAAGTCTTGTAGCCAAGCAAAGTCTGACAATGGCTCAGTGGTCAACTAGGTAGAAAATGAATTGACTTCGATCGGCTCACACACTTTTAGCAATATAAAGTGGCACTTCCCACATAACTTCTGCTTTCTATCCCTCTGCGTGTGTTCGTGTTCCTCTCTCAATTTTCCTATATAGTTTTGGCTGGATTTCGGTGGCTTTAAGAACGGTTGGCTTAAGCATAGTGACCAAAATCCTCCATCCATGCATCTGTGTATGATAGTTCACTATTGGTCCTTATTCTCACATCTCAGCTTTTCCCTTTATTTTTTCCTTTCCGGTTTAGATTTAATTATTAATAACAACAGTGCTGTTTGTAAATAGTAAAATTCCAAAGATATTTAGTTGTAAATAGCTTAGAAAATTCGTGTAGCAAGCTAGAGACGACCGCCGGATCATCAGTGCTATTTGTGGAGCTAGATCAGCCTTGTTCTCGTCAAGTGCGGCTCTTCAATATGTCCGTCCCGTGATCAGTTTGGCAGGAGCAAAGCTTTAAATCACTTCATCAGCGCGTTAGTTACTATACTTACTAAGATTGGCGGCGGATATAAATAAAGCACACCAGCGTAGGTACACCATGCAAGATTCATTCACCCTGAAAAGCTCTGTTCGATTGTGTGGGTGGAAATTTGACATGGAATTCGTCTAAGAAGTGATCGAGGAATTGGACCTGGGAAACATACATTTACGTACACACAATGTTCCCACGAAGAGGCCACACATGTCACACGTCATGCGAATATACATGTATGCTTGCAATAACTGCCTAACCTTTTCATCATTTGCTTACAGCTACTTCCAAAAGATCGCTGAGAAGTGCTCATTATTGTGCTGACTAACCATGGGAATTGTCATTCTGCGATCTGTTTCCCCTCTTCACAATCAGGGTGAATAACTTTTGTTAGCTGCAGTCGCCTTTATAATGCGCGTCACTGTCATCGTCTTCCATGAACTTCCTTAGCTTTGACTTTTCAGTTCCCAGCAGTTCCTCCCGTGTTGCTGTTCCCTTTTCAGGACGGAGTTAATGAGGATGGTATCTTTTGTGTTTTATGGATTTCGTACGGGTGTTATTCTTGCCAAGATTGGATTAACTTGCAGAACTGAATATCCTTACAGGCCAACAGATTTTCCCATTGAAATACATCACGAAGAAAGCTGCTGGTTTCCAAGCCTGAAAATCTCCGACCGGCGTGAAGCCGTGAACGACTTTCGGCATGAACTGCCATTTCCTGACGTCCTTTACACCTAAAATGGCCGGTAATTAGGAGGTATTAGGTGAAGGACTCCACCTCATAACACTACTAGTATTACTGACAACATTTCCCTTACTTTACAAAACGCTAAGCACGCGTCATCTCAACCGGCACAGTTCTCACACGAAGTCAGAAAAGTGATCGATGAAGCAGCAACTTAATAGTTAACTTTTTCACTTCAAATTCAGTCATGCTGAACATACTACTTACATATTTCTGTGAAGTTTCAATGCGAACATGCAGAAACATGCGAGTATGCAGGGATGCTTTAATTTCAGCAGATCGAGATCATACAGATTAATGACTGGACGTCTGGACTGCAGTCTGCTGGACTGAAAGGAGATCTCCGCCAATAACTAATAAGCGCCTTGATTCTTTGGTTGTGCGACATCTGTAGAAAACGTGTGATCGGCACAGGATCTCTGCCTCCTTGCTTGGACAAGTCCTATCAATGTTGTGACTACGACGAATGAATCATCATTTTCTAGAGGATTGATGACAGATAGAGATAGCGATCGATCCCTTCAACGGTGACAACAGTAAAGCTCTCGACAGTTAAGTGCTAGCTAGTGTGAGAACCGCCCAATTTGATACTATTTTAAACGAACCGCCGGTCATTATCATCCAGATGAGAGTTAACACGTGCTTGCCAGAGTGCGTGCCACGTGTTATCCCACATCTAGAGACACGAATAACCGACACGTCATTCATCCAAAATAATATCAAATCCGGTAGTCCCGGTATGTGCTCCAACATACGCCCAGGATTCAGCATATGCACATACCGTTTACAATCGAATACATTGCCAAATAAACCACAAAGAGCAGTTTTATACAAACCAGAGTTCACAGCTTAATTACAAGTTCAACATAGGTGGGTTTCAAACTTCACTTTACAAGCCTTGGGCTCACGCGAGTCATATTAAACAGAGATATAAAGTTTATTGCATTTACATACTCTCACGAAGCTCAGATACGATAAGTACTTACTAAAGTAATGATGCCTTGCTCAAGGACACCACTACAGCCACCACGACCTATTCTTCCCCCGCGTTTGGATCAGCGGGGTAGAAATGGCCGAACACCACTTCAGGCTCACCTGCAACTAGGTTTAGAAAGCAACCTGAGTACAGAAGGTACTCGCAAGACTTACGCGATTACATATACAAGGATCATGCATTGGCTCAAGTAAAAGCTTTAAGGTTAAGTAATTATTGCATCAGCACTAGCTCTCTACACTATCCCCTATCAGAATTGATTAATGTTGCCCAAACCCCTAAACAATTTTAGTACATTAAGAGAATACAATATAATGAGGCACAGAGGTGCCATGAACCATTTCTGTCATAACCGAAACTTTCTACGAAGGGTTCAACGGACAAAGAGTTTGCTCTTAACCGAGAGCGCGGCAATTCGAATTGATTTAACCTTGCAAGGGTGTACTACTTTACCCACACGACGCAAGGACCATGCGACTCACCCAACCCGCTAAAGTTGGATAAGAGGGTACTCGCATCAACCGTTCCCAACATGGCTCGATCAATGAAATCTTCACACCTAGCTTACGCGTAGAGACTTAGTTTCCACCGGGGACATCTCTAAACTTTCCTACTCGTGGGTCCACCCGGGGATACCTCTAAGCCTCTCTGCATAGCCCTTGGCCACGTATCTAGGACTGTACATCAATGACCAAGTCAAGGAAGGTAATTGGCTTATCCGTTCCATTATTTTGGATATGTGGTAGCACGGAAAGGTGCTCAAAGCCGACGTCATCCACGGACGGTCCTTAACCGATCCAAGCGGACCTGCCTAAGTGACTCCATTCACTAGGCCCTACCATTCCGCTCGGATCTCGATACTACCAAACTCTTAACAAACCGACCGAACCAGTGCGATCAAGGATTATCGGTAAGTGTGATCCTCCAAACTGTTCCTGTCTAGCGAGCAATAGGAGTACTCTAAGCAGGGCTAAGCATCTAGTCAAGTTAAGTAATTAACTAACTAACTAGTGCCAAGAACACGGATAACAAATCAAGGAAAGGTAATGCATGGAGGCAGGTACAAGAGTGCAATACATACATACTATATATAACCCAACATTACCCGGTGAGATAACTAACTAACTCAGATTAAATAGGAGCAAGGAATCATGCTTAGCTGCTTGCCTGGGTTAACTTCAGACTCGACCACGAACGGGACTCCGGGTTCAGGCTCCACGGACTCGGCGGGTTCCACGGGTTCGTTCTCCGACGACTTGGTCACTAAAATGCATGAATGCGTTGCACGAATTAAGGAATGAACTAAACAGCAAGCATAAATCATGAAAAAATTTGAGCATGCAGAGGACATCACAAAGAACTCATGAAAATTGGTTTTGCAGCAAAAGCATTTTCCTACATTTAATCATAAATATAACAGTTTTCAGCCACATTAAACAAAGTAAAACAGAAAAGGAATGCAAACTCAACTAAACAAATCCAAGAAAATTATCTTTGAAACTAGGCAGCAATACAAGGCTAACAAAATTGGTTTTGCCATTTTATCACTTTCCAGCAAAAAGTTCTATACTAAACCACCTTTTGGACAGCAAGCACAAAATCGAAATGAAACCCTAACCAACAGCAAGGAAACACATGAGTAAGATGCACCAATGAAAACTACCCCTCACAAGGAGTCTAACAAAATTTGGTTTGACATTTTTCAAGCAGTATACAAATAACTAAGCAATAAACTCACTTTCGCAAGATAAATCTATAGATAAATCTACAACAAAGTAACATACAAAAAAATATTTTTACTAAGTATATCTCATCTAGAGGAATCCAGCAAAACAAGTTTCATAATTTTTGGAGCTATACATGATTTTCTATGGATTTTGGAAGTTTGCAGCACAAATAAACCTAAAGAAAACCTAACTAAAATTGCTAGGTACACCCCAGCCGGCCAGCCCAGGCGCCGACAGGCGGGGCCCACGGGCCAGCGGGCCACCCAGCCGGGTCAAGGCGAGGCCGGCCTTGACCGCGGCGTGGGCGCGGCCACGGCGTCGCGCGCGTCGCGCGGCGCGCGCGCACGCGCGTGCGCGGCGACGGCGAGCGGCGGCGGCGCGAAGCGGCGCAACGGGGCGGGGCCAGAGCGGGAAAGGAGGGGTGCGCACGGCGATGCGGAGGTGGTGGCGAGGCTCACCGGAGGTGGTGCGGGCGAGGAGCGGCGGCGGACCGGCGGCGTGACGAGCAGAGGCGGCGGCGGGCGGAGGCGCTCGTCGCCGGCGCTGCAGGAAAGGGGAAAGGGCCGGGTGAGGGGCAAAATCGAAGGATGATGATGCAAGGGAGCTCCCCAAGCAAGGAATCGCGGCGGCGCTCACCGGAGCGGGTGAATCGCGGCGGCGAGCGGCGGCGGCACGGCTTGGGGCGGCGGTGGCAGTGGGGATTCGGGGCCAGGGTTTGGGTTGAAGGGGAACGGGGGTCGGCCGGGCGCGGATAAGGGCGTGAGGGAGGACGAGCGTGGCACGGGACGCGAAGATGGCCGGCACGTGGTGCGTCTCGCGAGGATGAACGGCGGCGACGACGCGTGCGGCGCGGCGCGGAGCGAAACAGAGGAGGAAAGGAGGGGCTGACAGGTGGGGCCCGCGCGGGATTTTTATTTTCTTTTTCCTTTTTTTTTCAGTGCTGTGACAATTCTCCCCCCCTTAAGAAAATCTCGTCCCGAGATTTAGGTAGACAAGAGGGGAAGGATAAAATTCGGACTTGGTTGAGGCCATAATCACCTAGACAAGATAAACATCTAAGAGATGATGCACAAAGGCAGGGATGATGTGGTGTGAGACATTCCTAGGGTTTTCTTGATGGTGATTGTGTACACATATAACAATATCTAGGAAACTGAGCTTCATCAAGAAAGTGGGGGTGGTAGGGAGAAAACTTACTCATCGGAAAAGAATTCCGGATATTCTTGACGTAACCGATCCTCACGCTCCCACGTGGCTTCGTCTTCGGAGTGATTGCTCCATTGAACCTTTACAAACTTCACCATACTACGCTTTACTTTTCTTTCATCTCGGTCAAGAATGGCAATTGGGTGCTCTTCGTAGGTAAGACCCGGTTGAAGATTAAGTGACTCAAGGTCGACGGCGTCTGCTGGAACGCGATGACATTTCTTCAACTGAGAGGCGTGAAAAACATTATGCACTGCGGAGAGTGGTTGAGGAAGTTCCAATTGATAAGCCACTGCTCCAACTTTCTTGATAATCCGAAAAGGTCCGACATAGCGTGGCGCTAATTTTCCTCTGACTTGAAAACGGCGAGTGCCCTTGAATGGAGAAACCTTAAGATAGACATAATCACCAATCTTGAGAGGTAGTTCTCGGCAACGACGATCAGCATAGCCCTTTTGACGAGATTGAGCAATGCGAAGATTCTCACGGATAATTCTGACTTGATCCTCAGCATCTTTTACCAAATCCGGACCAAAGAAAGGTCTTTCACCGGATTCGGACCAATTGATAGGAGTCCTGCACCGTCTTCCATAGAGAGCTTCAAATGGAGACATTTTGATACTTGCTTGATAACTATTGTTGTAAGAAAACTCTGCAAATGGCAAGCAAGTAACCCATTTCTTCTCATATATAAGAGCACAAGCTCGCAACATATCCTCTAGAATTTGATTGACCCTCTCGGCTTGACCGTCGGTCTGAGGATGATAAGCAGTACTATAGGTGAGTTCAGTTCCCATGGCTTCATGAAGATTTCTCCAAAAGTGAGCAACAAACTGAGGACCACGATCAGAGACAATTTTCTTAGGAACACCATGAAGACATACAATCCGAGTGAGATACAGCTCCGCATATTGCTTAATTTGATAAGTGGTCTTGACTGGAAGGAAATGAGCCGACTTTGTCAATCGATCTACAATTACCCAGATAGAATCATACCCTTGAGAAGACCTGGGTAACCCGGTGATAAAATCCATTCCAATTTCTTCCCACTTCCATGATGGGATAGGCAAGGGCTGAAGAGTACCAGCTGGTTTAAGATGCTCGGCTTTAACCCTTTGGCAAACATCGCACTCAGAGACGTACCGAGCAATTTCTCGCTTCATGCGAGTCCACCAAAATCTTTGCTTGAGATCTTGATACATTTTTGTACTACCTGGGTGAATGGAAAATTGAGAACTATGGGCTTCATCAAGAATAATTCGCCTGAGCTTATGATCCTTTGGCACCACAATTCGTTTCCCAAAGAATAGAACTCCTTGATCATCCGTAGAGAAGCATCGAGCTTTACCCTCATTCATTAACTCCCGAATTCGAGCCATACCCTTATTCTTCTTTTGGACTTTCTTAATTTGATCATAAAGATCAGATCTGACTGCAAGAGTAGCAAGATAGCCTTCTTTGACCATAGAAATTCCGAGTTTCCGAAGATCGTCACATAGAGTATGCACAGGAGGAGCTATGGTCAAGCAGTTGCATTGAACCTTTCGGCTTAGTGCATCGGCGACGACATTCGCCTTACCAGGATGATAGTGTACTTCGATGTCATAATCCTTGATTAACTCAAGCCATCGACGTTGCCTCATATTGAGATCAGATTGAGTGAAAATATACTTGAGGCTCTTGTGATCAGTATAGATGTTGCAATGATTACCAAGCAGATAATGACGCCATATTTTTAGAGCATGGACAACAACCGCAAGCTCTAAATCATGGGTAGGATAATTTTCTTCATGTCGCTTGAGTTGACGAGAAGCATAGGCCACCACTCGGCCTTCTTGCATAAGAACACAGCCAAGACCGATGCGAGAAGCATCGCAATAAATATCAAAACTCTTGGAAATATCTGGCTGAGAAAGAACTGGAGCAGTAGTGAGACGATCCTTAAAGGTTTGAAAGGCTTCTTCACAGGCTGGGGACCACTCAAACTTGACCCCATTTTTCAATAACTCGGTCATAGGCTTCGCAATTTTAGAGAAGTTCTCTATGAACCGGTGGTAATATCCCGCAAGTCCCAGAAAACTCCGAACCTCATGGACATTCTGAGGTTGCTTCCAATCAAGAACATCTTGCACCTTACTAGGATCCATAGCAATACCATCCTTGGAGAGGACATGACCAAGAAAAGATACTTCTTCAAGCAAAAACTCACATTTGCTAAACTTGGCATAAAGATGATGCTCTCTAAGCTTTTGGAGGACGATATGAATATGGCGAGCATGATCTTCTTTGGTCTTGGAATAAATAAGAATATCATCAATGAAGATGATCACAAAGACATCCAGTTCCTCCATGAAGATGCTGTTCATCAGATACATGAAATAAGCCGGTGCATTGGTGAGGCCGAAGGACATGACAGTGAATTCATAAAGACCATATCTAGTAGAGAAAGCCGTTTTCGGAATGTCTTCAGTTCGAATCTTGATTTGATGATAACCCAACCTTAAATCAATCTTAGAGAAATAACGAGCTCCAAAGAGTTGATCAAACAAGATATCAATCCGTGGAAGAGGATATTTGTTCTTGATAGTGACTTCATTCAACGGACGATAATCAACACACATCCGTAAACTATCATCTTTCTTTTTCACAAAGAGAGCCGGGCATCCCCATGGAGAGGAGCTCGGGCGAATAAAACCCTTGTCCAATAAAGTCTTGAGTTGTTTCTTCAATTCTCTCAACTCATTGGGAGGCATTCGGTAGGGCTGTCTGGAGATGGGAGCTGTTCCGGGCTTGAGCTCTATGACAAATTCAACCTCACGATCAGGAGGCATACCCGGTAACTCTTCTTGAAAGACATCCGGATACTCACAAACCACGGGAATATCTTCCAACGCCGTGGCTATGGTACTCGCCAAGGCATATAAACAAGATTCCACCTTGGCAAGAGACAGTAAAACTCTACTCCCAGAAGGGTGCAAAAGATCAATGGTTCGGGGCCCACATTTGATAATTCCATCATGCTTACCCAACCAATTCATCCCAAGAATCACATCTAAGCCCATCTTGTCTAGGATAAGAAGATTAGCACGAAAAGTGGCTCCCTCAATGAGAATTGGAACCTTATCCACAAAGTTTCTAGCAATAATTTCCCCACCTGGTGATTCTATATGATATGGCACTTGTAGGTTTTGTATCTCAAGTTTACTATGCAGCACAAATTTCTTGTTGATGAATGAAAGAGTTGCCCCAGAATCAAAAAGAACCATAGCAGTGTGAGAGTTGATTAGGAGCGTACCCATGAGGACTTCGGCATCCTCCGGAACTTCTTCAGCGGTGGTGTAGTTGAGACGACCACGCTTAGGAGCCTGTGGTGGCTTGACTTCCTGACGCGATGCTTGAGGCGGAGGAGCATTGGGCCTAGGTGCATTGAAGGCACCACCACGCCTCGGAGAGGGGCAGTCCCTGGAGATGTGGCCGAGGCCACCACAATTGAAGCATGGACCCTTTGCGGCAACACCTGGGTTGTTCCAATAGGCATTGACCGGCCTAGGAGCTTGTCCTTGAGAAGGTTGAGGGTGACGCACAATCCACATAGGACGGGGAGGTTGCGTACCCGGTGCCCGAGGTAGAAAAGGAGAAGGCCCCAGACGTGGACGTGAGGAGCTACCGCCCGCAGAGGTAGGAGCAGGACGCTTGTTCTTTGCCTCAAGATTCTTCATCTTGTGCTAAGCTCTGATAGCAATATTCACCAAGTCATTGAAATCCTCAAACTTGGTAGTGGAGAGCTTGTCTTGCAACTCTGCAGAGAGCCCATCGTATAGCGTTCTTGCTTCTTAGCATCAATGGCCACTTCTTCAGGTGCATATTGGGAGAGGGTGTTGAATGCATTGACATAGGCCATCACATCACGACCTCCTTGAGTGAGATTCAAAAACTCCTTCTTCTTGATGTCCATGATACCCTTGGGAATATGGAAGGAGCGAAAAGCTGTGCGGAACTCCTCCCATGTGAAGCGGTAGTTGGCAGGGTGAGATGCCTTGAAATTCCGCCACCAAACCCCAGGGGCATCATGCAGTTGATGAGCAGCAAAGAGTACCTTCTCATGTGGCTCACATTCAATAAGACCAAGCTTCTCTTCAATGACATTGAGCCAGAAATCCGCATCCAGAGGATCCTTGGAACCACGGAAGATGGGAGGATTAGTGCGGAAGAAATTCCCGAACCTGTTCACTTGAGGCTCAGCTCTTGGACCATTATTGCCAACATTGCCCATCTGATTGACTATGGTCGCCATGAGTTCAGTTTGTCGGGCCAGGACGTCCGCGAGGTTTGGGTGAACTGGAGGATTAGGAAGGGGATCCTTGTTGTTGCGGTTGTTATTGCCACCCGAACCACTGGCACCATCTCTTTCATTTCCCGAACGCAACACCATCCTGTTAATAAACAAAACGGTTAGCGGTCAGGAATGAAAGATAGATAATGATACTCAAAGGCAGGGTGGAAAGATAATGTGTAGATAAAAATCTAACACACGATCAACACCAGAATAGCAACTCTAAGAGATAGAGTAGATTTGGTCCACTAAGATTTAACAAGAACGAGCTCGGCGAAATCTAGACCACAGCACACTAAATTGATTAGATGCAGGTTGGAAAACCAAAAGAAAGTATGCATGCATGCGAAGTATGAATGCAACATGACGTCTCCTCACATCGTGAGCACGCCTTAACGTTCTAGCACTCACGACCCGAAACAACCACATTGTCTAGTAGCACTACAACCCTCCTACTAGCACTTAGGACAATGGGTGATTTTCACCTTCTCAACCCCGGTAAAAGGCTCAAAAGGTTTCCAGCAGGAGAAAGGGTTTTCCTACGCTCCCGCTACTCATTCAGACAAGAGAGGTTAAGCATATCTTAATTAAACGAGTGAAGCAATAAGAGAGAATTAGCTCTAAGACAAAGGAAGAAAGGTAGCATTTCACCTTAAGTTCAAAATTTTAACCAAAGTAAATCTTAGTGCAAGTGATCAAATTTTATTTGACTCTCAACCCACTAAACCAATTTTAGGTTCACTTCATGGAAACTCAGCTCTGATACCCGTTGTGAGAACCGCCCAATTTGATACTATTTTAAACGAACCGCCGGTCATTATCATCCAGATGAGAGTTAACACGTGCTTGCCAGAGTGCGTGCCACGTGTTATCCCACATCTAGAGACACGAATAACCGACACGTCATTCATCCAAAATAATATCAAATCCGGTAGTCCCGGTATGTGCTCCAACATACGCCCAGGATTCAGCATATGCACATACCGTTTACAATCGAATACATTGCCAAATAAACCACAAAGAGCAGTTTTATACAAACCAGAGTTCACAGCTTAATTACAAGTTCAACATAGGTGGGTTTCAAACTTCACTTTACAAGCCTTGGGCTCACGCGAGTCATATTAAACAGAGATATAAAGTTTATTGCATTTACATACTCTCACGAAGCTCAGATACGATAAGTACTTACTAAAGTAATGATGCCTTGCTCAAGGACACCACTACAGCCACCACGACCTATTCTTCCCCCGCGTTTGGATCAGCGGGGTAGAAATGGCCGAACACCACTTCGGGCTCACCTGCAACTAGGTTTAGAAAGCAACCTGAGTACATATACAAGGATCATGCATTGGCTCAAGTAAAAGCTTTAAGGTTAAGTAATTATTGCATCAGCACTAGCTCTCTACACTATCCCCTATCAGAATTGATTAATGTTGCCCAAACCCCTAAACAATTTTAGTACATTAAGAGAATACAATATAATGAGGCACAGAGGTGCCATGAACCATTTCTGTCATAACCGAAACTTTCTACGAAGAGTTCAACGGACAAAGAGCTTGCTCTTAACCGAGAGCGCGGCAATTCGAATTGATTTAACCTTGCAAGGGTGTACTACTTTACCCACACGACGCAAGGACCATGTGACTCACCCAACCCGCTAAAGTTGGATAAGAGGGTACTCGCATCAACCGTTCCCAACATGGCTCGATCATTGAAATCTTCACACCTAGCTTACGCGTAGAGACTTAGTTTCCACCGGGGACATCTCTAAACTTTTCTACTCGTGGGTCCACCCGGGGATACCTCTAAGCCTCTCTGCATAGCCCTTGGCCACGTATCTAGGACTGTACATCAATGACCAAGTCAAGGAAGGTAATTGGCTTATCCGTTCCATTATTTTGGATATGTGGTAGCACGGAAAGGTGCTCAAAGCCGACGTCATCCACGGAAGGTCCTTAACCGATCCAAGCGGACCTGCCTAAGTGACTCCATTCACTAGGCCCTACCATTCCGCTCGGATATCGATACTACCAAACTCTTAACAAACCGACCGAACCAGTGCGATCAAGGATTATCGGTAAGTGTGATCCTCCAAACTGTTCCTGTCTAGCGAGCAATAGGAGTACTCTAAGCAGGGCTAAGCATCTAGTCAAGTTAAGTAATTAACTAACTAACTAGTGCCAAGAACACGGATAACAAATCAAGGAAAGGTAATGCATGGAGGCAGGTACAAGAGTGCAATACATACATACTATATATAACCCAACATTACCCGGTGAGATAACTAACTAACTCAGATTAAATAGGAGCAAGGAATCATGCTTAGCTGCTTGCCTGGGTTAACTTCAGACTCGATCATGAACGGGACTCCGGGTTCAGGCTCCACGGACTCGGCGGGTTCCACGGGTTCGTTCTCCGACGACTTGGTCACTAAAATGCATGAATGTGTTGCACGAATTAAGGAATGAACTAAACAGCAAGCATAAATCATAAAAAAATTTGAGCATGCATAGGACATTAAAAAGAACTCATGAAAATTGGTTTTGCAGCAAAATCATTTTCCTACATTTAATCATAAATATAACAGTTTTCAGCCACTTTAAAAAAAGTAAAACAGAAAAGGAATGCAAACTCAACTAAACAAATCCAATAAAATTATCTTTGAAACTAGGAAGCAATACAAGGCTAACAAAATTGGTTTTGCCATTTTATCACTTTCCAGCAAAAAGTTCTATACTAAACCACCTTTTGGACAGCAAGCACAAAATCGAAATGAAACCCTAACCAACAGCAAGGAAACACATGAGTAAGATGCACCACTGAAAACTACCCCTCACAAGGAGTCTAACAAAATTTGGTTTGACATTTTTCAAGCAGTATACAAATAACTAAGCAATAAACTCACTTTCGCAAGATAAATCTATAGATAAATCTACAGCAAAGTAACATGCAAAATAATATTTTCCCTAAGTAGATCTCAGCTAGAGGAATCCAGCAAAACAAGTTTCATAATTTTTGGAGCTATACATGATTTTCTATGGATTTGGGAAGTTTGCAGCACAAATAAACCTAAAGAAAACCTAACTAAAATAGCTAGGTACACCCCAGCCGGCCAGCCCAGGCGCCGACAGGCGGGGCCCACGGGCCAGCGGGCCACCCAGCCGGGTCAAGGCGAGGCCGGCCTTGACCGCGGTGTGGGCACGACCACGGCGTCGCGCGCGTCGCGCGGCGCGCGCGCACGCGCGGCGACGGCGAGCGGCGGCGGCGCGAAGCGGCGCAACGGGGCGGGGCCAGAGCGGGAAAGGAGGGGGTGCGCACGGCGATGTGGAGGTGGCGACGAGGCTCACCAGAGGTGGTGCGGGCGAGGAGCGGCGGCGGACCGGCGGCGTGACGAGCAGAGGCGGCGGCGGGCAGAGGCGCTCGTCGCCGGCGCTGCAGGAAAGGGGAAAGGGCCGGGTGAGGGGCAAAATCGAAGGATGACGACGCAAGGGAGCTCCCCAAGTGAGGAATCGCGGAGGCGCTCACCGGAGCGGGTGAATCGCGGCGGCGAGCGGCGGCGGCACGGCTTGGGGCGGCGGTGGCAGTGGGGATTCGGGGCTAGGGTTTGGGTTGAAGGGGAACGGGGGTCGGCCGGGCGCGGATAAGGGCGTGAGGGAGGACAAGCGTGGCACGGGACGCGAAGATGGCCGGCACGTGGCGCGTCTCGCGAGGATGAACGGTGGCGACGACGTGTGCGGCGCGGCGCCGAGCGAAACAAAGGAGGAAAGGAGGGGCTGACAGGTGGGGCCCGCGCGGGATTTTTATTTTCTTTTTCCTTTTTTTTCAGGGTTGTGACAGCTAGCTCTAGCCCTGATGAGGAATTAAAAAGTTAGCTCGGACCAGGAAAGCTGCAGTAGAAACACCAAGCAACAGTAGTAGAGTATTTTCTCAAGATAGTTAATCTCATGCATGTGAGTCATAGTCATATAGTCACAGGATTCGGGGTCGAGGGTACCTGTCGGTACCCTGTAGTAGGGATACACACTCCTATTGCAGCAAGGCATGACTCGCGTAGTCATCCGTTACTACACCATAAAGGACGGAGCCGCCGGGCCCCACGGTTCAGGCTCTTACCTCAGTGACGCCTCGTGTCCCTGAGGAGGGGAAGCTCCGCGCCAACAGCCGAGGGCTCGGACCCCCATAGACCTCCCTGCGTCCGTCTGGACCTCCCACGCGCGAGAACCAACATACCGCCGGGGCGGGGTCCGGGGGCGCCACGTGTCCCGCAGGCGCAGGCGCGGGCGCGAGTCTTCCGCTGGAAGACTCGCCCACCCACCGCATTCAATGCGGGTGGTTGAGGCGTGCTTTGCCGCCGCGGCACGCGGAGCAGCCTTTGTCAGGCCTCACTGTAGACCGCATATTACCGAGGTACATAGTGCAGCCGCATGCGCCGTATCCGCGCAGAGCCCGTCTGCCGCATTAAATGGATACGACGGCATGGCACCTTTTCATCATACCACCTACGCCGCAAGCTACACGGCCCGTTCAGCTACGCTGTAGGCAATGCCGCAAGCTACACCCTGGCGCCGTTTCGACAAGACAGGGCATGACTATGCCGGACGGAGGATTCCCACTGGCAGAGCAAGGAAATCTAGGAATGAGACCTCCGTCGCCTGCAATGCCATAATATCTGTACAATATGTTATTTTACACTACATCGTTGGGCCCACCTGTCGGGGACTCAACGGCCATGTACGCGCCTCCCTTGAGATATAAAAGGCAGGCGCTCGCTGCACACTTCGGAGACTCCAAGACTCTCACAACACAAGCTCGATTTCACGCCGAACAACCCTGCTCTCAACCTCTTGAGAGCACAATTAATACAACACACAGTGGACGTAGGGTATTACGCTCCGGCGGCCCGAACCACTCTAAACTGTTGTGTTCATCGCGTTCTTCCACCGAGATTGGGCTAATCCTAGCTAACCCCCGAGTACTCACCCTCTGGGTTTAGGCGGGTGCACTACGCCACCAGGCTGTGGGTTTGCACACCACGACATTTGGCGCGCTAGGTAGGGGGTTTAGCTGGTCTTAGTTCATCTCTTGCTCATCTCCATGGTTCCGGTGGTTGAGCACTCCCACCACGACGACGACGTGGAGATGACGGAGGGTGTAGCGTCATCCGCGCCACACGCCTCTCGCCTTCCTACGCCACGGGCAACTGTGCCCGTGGAGCAGCCACCGTCGGTAGAGGCGCGCGCTGCACGTCAGCAAGAGTCAGGGCGCCCGTCAAGGGCCCTCTCACAAGCTGCGAGCGGCGGAGCACTGGCGGCAGCTAGGGAGTTGCTTCGCAACCCTCCGGATGCTACAGCCTCGCCAGACGCCCTGAGGCAGTGGCGGGACGACGTTGACCGTCTCCTCCAACTGGCTCAGGCCTCCCCCAGATCTGCAAGGACTGGGCAACGACCTCCGCCTAGCAATGCGGTGGTACCCTACCACCAGCGCCAGGGCGGTGCGTCGGCGTCCGTGCGCTCCCCCACGGTGAGGGGTGCACGAACAGAAGACCTGCGGGCAGAGCTCAACCGCAGGCGCGCGAGTGAGGACGCCCGCATCTCCGTGGAAAGGGCGCGAGAACGCCGCCTCAACATTGAGGGCCGCAACCTCAACGCCGACTTGGATGCAGCGACACCCAAGCCTCCCGGAAATGCCCGGATACAGGCGGGCACCCCGGTGGCTGGGGTGGATTGCGCTACGCTGGCGGATCACCTCCGCGCGGTGGCATGGCCGTCCAAGTTCCGCCCGCACCTGCCGGAGAAGTATGACGGTACCACTAATCCGTCGGAATTCCTGCAGGTGTACGTTACCTCCATCACAGCAGCTGGTGGTAACGACGCTGTCATGGCGAGCTACTTTTCATGTAGCCTTGACTGGGCTAGCCCGGACTTGGCTCATGAACCTTACTCCTGGAACAATTCAGTCCTGGGAGGAGCTCTATGCGAGGTTCACTGCGAACTTCGCCAGTGCGTACCAGCAGCATGGTGTGGAGGCTCACCTCCCACGCCGTGAGGCAGAAACCCGGAGAGACGCTCCGGGCATTCATCTCGCGCTTCATCAAGATACGGGGTACCATTCCTTGTATCTCTGACGCATCTATCATTACTGCTTTCTGTCAGGGGGTACGTGATGAGAAGATGCTCGAGAAACTGGCGACGCACGAGGTGGAAAGCGTTACCACACTTTTCTCCCTAGCTGACAAGTGTGCCAGGGCCGCTGAGGGCCGCGCATGGCACTCAGCCCCCCAAGACGGAGACGCCAAGGCTGGTGGCTCCAGGGCTACCGTCCAGGGTGGTGGCAAGAAAAAGAAGAACAAGAACCGGGGTCGCGGGGAGCCACATCCCGGTGGTCCAGTCGCTGCAGCAACGGCACCAGCTGCTGCGGCAGCGGCTGAGGGCCAGAATGCGCAAGGCAAGCGCCCACGCCCGCAAGGTGGCAATGGAGGTTCATGCCCAGTTCATCCCACCGCTCGCCACAGCGCCGCTGACTGCCGCGAGATCCAGAAACTCGCGAAGCGGGTCAGTGGGCGGCGTGAGCAGGCCTCCACGGATGGCTCACCTCCTCCTCGCCAGCGGTCTGGCAAGGAGAAAGCCTCCGATAGCGAGACCGCTGTCGGGGAGAAGGAGCTTGGGTACCAATCCCCCGCCCGGGAGCTGAAGGGCGTTTACAGCCACGACAACTCCGACTCTAACAACGAGGAGCGCCGCAAGAAGCTGTACGTAATGTACGGCGGAAGCTGGGAGCTTGTCTTCCAGCGGGACGTGAAGACCCTTCGCCGAGAAGTCCTTTCGGCGAAGCCGGGGGTCCTGATGGCGGCGCCGCACCACAGGTGGAGGAACACCACCATCTCTTTTGGGCCATCTGACTGCCCGGAGAACATGGCCGGGGCTGGTGTACTACCTCTAGTCACCGCCCCTGTCATAGCCAACATCAGGCTCTATCACGTGCTGATTGACGGTGGGGCTGGCCTCAACGTCATCAGCTATGCAGCGTTCAAGCAGCTGCAGTTCCCGGAGTCCAAGCTGACTCCCTCTCGCCCATTCTCTGGAGTGGGCCCACATCCGGTGTTCCCTCTAGGGAGCATCACTCTGCCGGTCACGTTCTGGACCGAGGAGAACTTCCGCACAGAGAGCGTCCAGTTCGATGTTGCAGAGATAAACCTCCCGTTCAATGCCATCATTGGCAGGCCGGCTCTCTACCGCTTCATGGCCATTGCCCATTATGGGTATTTGGTCATGAAGATGCCTTCCCCTGTCGGTGTCCTCACCGTGCGGGGTGACCGCACCGCTGCCGTCGCTGCAGTTGAGAAACTGCATGCTCTTGCGGCAGAGGTTGCACGTTCCGAGGATGACCCATCCACCTCGCGAGCCAGGGCACCTAAGGTTCAGCCGTCCGACCCGGACAATGTTCCCGTGAAGATCGTGCAGATCGGAGCGGACTCCTCCAGGACCACCCGCATCGCGGGAAACCTGGAGGAGAAATAGGAAGACGCGCTCATCACTTTCCTTTGGGCAAATGTGGACGTGTTCGCCTGGGAACCATCATAGATGCCCGGGATCCCCAGGGAAGTGATCGAGCACCATCTGCGGATCTACCCCGACGCCACGCCGGTACGCCAGAACCCTCGAAAGCAGTCCGTGGAGCGGCAGAACTTCATCTGTGAAGAAGTCGGCAAGCTGCTGCACGCTGGCTTCATCGAGGAGGTCCACCAACCCGAGTGGTTGGCCAACCCGGTCGTCGTCCCAAAGGCCAACGGGAAGCTTCGGATGTGCATCGACTACACCAGCCTCAACAAGGCATGTCCTAGAGACCCCTATCCTCTTCCACGTATCGATCAGATTGTGGAATCCACCTCCGGGTGTGACCTTTTGTCTTTCCTAGATGCATACTCTGGTTTCCACCAGATTCAGATGTCTAGAGAGGATAGGAAACATACTGCTTTTGTAACAGTGGATGAACTTTATTGCTATATTGTCATGCCATATGGTCTGCGGAATGCCTTACTCACGTTTGTGCGAGCTATGAACAAAACTTTCTGTAATCTAATTAGAGATATAGTTGAGGTGTATGTCGATGATATTGTAGTCAAGACTAAGGTAGGGTCAACACTAGTTGAGGACCTGTCCCTCGTCTTCGACCGACTGCGCACCACGCGCACGAAGCCGAATCCCGAGAAATGCATTTTCGGCGTCTCGGCAGGGAAGCTGCTGGGTTTCCTGGTCTCACATCGAGGCATCGAGGCAAACCCAGTCAAGATCAAGGCGATCGAGGCAATGAGGCCTCCTGGCCGCATCAAGGACGTCCAGAAGCTTACTGGATCCCTGGCCGCTCTTAGCCGCTTCATTTCGAGGCTGGCTGAGAGGGCCCTCCCCTTCTTCAAGCTATTGAGGAGGTCCGGTCCATTTACTTGGACTGAAGAGGCTGAACAAGGCTTCCAGGAAATAAAGCAACACCTCACCTCACTGCCAGTATTGGTGGCTCTAGAGACAGGTCAGACGTTGTTTTTGTATGTTGCTGCGTCTGCAGAGGCGGTCAGCATGGTGCTGGTCGCCGAGAGGACAGAGCAAGCTCGCCAGGGGGACACCAGGGTCCCTCCGTCCAAGGATGGTGAGCCAGGCCACGGACATGGGTGTCCGGCAACCACTCCTCTGTCTGAAGGTCCGGACCCCACACAAGGGGGTCCGGAGGAGCCTCGACCCAGTGGGAACCCAGAACCGCTGGGGGCCCAAGGACCTGACGTGGTGGACAAGGGCGAGCCGGACCCGGTGGCCAGGGTCTGGACCATCCAAAAGCCAGTCTACTACGTCAGTGAAGTCCTCCACGAGGCAAAGGCCAGGTATCTTGAGACGCATAAGCTTATCTATGCCATACTTATTGTGTCCAGGAAACTGCGCCACTATTTTCAGGCACACAGAGTTGTCGTAGTGACCTATTACCCGCTGAGAGCGATCCTGCACAACTCCAACGCCACGGGCAACATCGCCAAGTGGGCAGCAGAGTTGGCTGAGTTCCAGCTGGACTTCCAGCCTCGCCATGCATTCAAAAGCCAAATCCTGGCTGATTTCATAGCAGAATGGACTCCTTCCCCAAGCAATTCTGGGGGTCCGGACCTCAACGCCGGACCCCCGAAGCCGGAAGTCAGGACACCAGTCTTCACCGAGCCCCACTGGACACTCTTCTTCGACGGGTCCGTCCGCAAGCAGTGGGCTGGAGCTGGTGTAGTCCTCATCGACCCAAACAGAGATGAGCTGAAGTACATGGTGCACCTTGAGTTCAAGGCCACCAACAACATGGCAGAGTACGAAGCTTTGACCTTTGGCCTGACACAAGCCCTGTCTCTAGGGGTCCGGCAGCTCCTGGTGAAGGGAGATTCTCAGCTAATCATCAAGCAGGTCCGGGAGGATTGCAGCTGCAACAATCCCCAGCTCGCGGCATACCTCATTCACGTGAGGAAGCTCGAGAAGGACTTCGACGCCTTGGAACTGCAACATGTTCCCCACGAATTCAACTCAGCAGCAGATGATCTCTCTGCGAGAACATCTACCTGGGCATCCGTGCTCGAGGGCGTCTTCGAAAGACGGCTGCTGAGACCTACTGCCCAGCCTGCCGAGCTGGGTGAAGGGGATCAAGCTAGCACCTCGAAGCTAGCGGTCCCGGCGGCATTCCATCCGTGGTGCCCGCCCAGGGTTGTGTGCGCTATTGAGGACCCTGGAGACCTCATAGCGCCACTCCCACCTACTAAGGGAGGTCCCGATGCATGGATCTCCGAGATCCGGGACTACCTAAAAGACAATATCCTTCTGATGACAATGTGTCTGCTGAGCGCATAGTACGATTGGCAAAACGCTACGCGGTGGTAGAAGGGGATCTCTACCGCCGTGGTGCCAATGGTATCCTCATGCGGTGCATTTCACAGGAAGAGGGCCGCGAGTTTCTCGCGGAGATCCATGGAGGCGAGTGTGAAAGCCATTCCTCATCTCGCACGCTTGTTGGTTAGGCCTTTCGGCATGGCTTCTACTGGCCGACAGCACTCCAGGATGTGGCTGAGCTGGTATGGTCCTGCAAAGCATGCCAGTTCCATACAAAGTAAATACACACACCGGCTCAAGCTCTGCAAATGATCCCACCCTCATGGCCAATCGACGTATGGGGCGTGGATATCCTGGGGCCGTTCCCCCGGGCCGTCAGCGGGTACCGGTTCCTCTACGTAGCCATTGACAAATTCACAAAATGGCCGGAGGTTACCCCTGTGATGAACATCACTAAAAAATCAGCAGTCGCATTCCACTAGTCCATTGTGTGCAGATTTGGCATCCCAAACCGCATCATCGCGGACAACGGGACCCAATTCAAAAGCAGACTCTTCCAAGAGTACTGCGAGGACATCGGCATCCGGCTATGCTTTGCGTGCGTGGCACATCCCCACAGCAATGGACAGGTCGAGAGAGCGAATGCAGAGGTCCTTAGGGGACTCAAGATCCGCACCTATAACTGCTTGAAGAAGCATGGTGCAAAATGGGTTGATGAGCTTCCGTGCGTATTATGGGGCAACCGGACCACACCAAGCCGAGCCACCGGGGAGACCCCATTCTTCCTGGTCTACGGGGATGAAGCATGCCTTCCCCCGGAAATTCACCTGGGCTCACCATGGGTCCAGGCTTTTGACGAATCCATGCAGGAACAACTGCAGCGTGACGATGTGGACTTCGTTGATGAACGAAGGTGGCGAGTAGTAATCCGAAATGCACGCTACAACGAGGCGCTCAGGCGCTATCATCAATGGTTCGTGCACAGTAGGAAGCTCCGGGCTGGGGACCTCGTCCTAAGGCGGATTCTAAACCGAGCAGGGCTCCACAAACTGACCCCCAGCTGGGAGGGTCCCTTCAAGGTGACAGAAGTATCCTGGCCCGGATGCGTTCGCCTTGCCACAGAAGAAGGGGTGCCGCTACCCAACCCATGGAACATAGAGCATCTGCGTAAGTTTTACACTTAGATAGAGCAGAGAAATGAATTTTTCCTTTGTAATAAGATAGAATTAGCGTGCGGTCCAGAGCTGTGGGGGTCCGTCCTCGTAAACCCGGCCTCTGGCGTCCATCGCACCATCGGCTAACATTAACGCGCAGCCCAGAGCGGTAGAGGTCCGCCCTCATAAACCCGGCCTCTGGCATCCATCGCGCAGGCCATGTATATCAAGTTGCAAAGGAAAGATTTGCTCCAAGTTCTGCCTTTGTGTCAAAATTTTATTTCGCATTTCGATTCTTGAGTTTTTACCTTTCTAACCCCCGCGTTGACTTCCACTCTTGTCACTACAGCTAAGATCTGTATTGAGTTGCCGGACTGCCATACAGGTCCGCACCCCCTTGCTGCTGGGAGAGGGGTCTGGACCCCTCGGGACCTGCTCTGGAGAGGGGGTGCTTGTTTCCTGGAGTGGTCCGGAGTCCTGTGTAGCCACTTAGCCGGTTCCGTACCCAAAGCCTACACGCTCCACCACCCTGTAACGAGCGCTCTAGTACCTGGAGCTGGGTAATTAGGGGCCCGGACCTCGTTCTAGCTCAAGGGTTGGCTTCCTAAGTCCTACACGGCAGGTCCAGCTCCATATCTCAAAGGATCGAGTATGGCAGAATGGCCTCACCCACTGGTAGGGTGGGGTCCGGAACCTAGGAGCCAGGTCTGGTATAGTCGTGCTTGTTTCCTGGAGTGGTCCGGAGCCCTGTATAGCGGCTTAGCCTGGTTCTGTACCCTAAGGCTACACACTCCACCACTCTGTAATGAGCATCGTGCGGCCTGGTCCTGTGTATCCGGAGCCCCGGACCTCGTACTAGCTTGGGGGCCGGTCCAGAATAAGTCCCGCGGGCCTGCTACTAAGCTTTGACTTTGAGTGTTATGCATGTTAGGCCTTGACTGGTGGTAGCTAGCCTCAAACCATTGAGCCTACCTACCAGGGGGTCCCCGCATCCGCTTTAAGGCTTTATGCAGATCGTGGTCCAGTCTCAGTGGTAGACAGGCTCAAAACAACTAAGCCTGTCTCCCAGGGGCCCCGGAGCGTTCGCTTTGAGCCAGACACCAAGGATCGATTCTGCATGCGTCAAACATCTAAGTTGCAGTATCATTACTACCATCCCAGCGAGTTTGATTTTCCTCTCTGTAGTTTTTTCTGCTATACAGGGAATAAGTCGCTCGTTCGACTTGCAATTTATGCTACACCTATGCCCAAGGACACTTGCTCAACCTCATACGGGGGTCCGGAGCGTCTTCTTCGGCTCCGATGGCAGATAGGTTCTAACAACTGAACCTATCTACCAGGGGGCCAGGGCGCCGGGATGCTGCATACCGCAAACCAGAGCAACTGACAAACAACTAAGTTGAAATTTTATTCTATTAAAATTTCAACAAGTACAAAGTTTTTACATAACACAAAAAACAAAAGTTCGCCTGCTGTGATGGTCCAGCTCAGGAATCTGCAGGCTCCCGCTTGAAATAAGCAGCTACGAAGTCGACGACATCCCGCACGCTTTCCTGAGCGGAGGCCTCTGTCTCCGCCAATGGACCATCGACAACGGGGACTAGCGAGATGGCAGGGTCGTGGCTCCGGAGGCAGGTCAAAATATACTCCGCCACCATCCGGCATAGCTCGCGGCCCTCGGCTTCAAGTTGGCCAGCAAGGATCGGCTCCAGGCGCTGGAGTCTATCTGAAGCAGAGTTCAGCACTGGGAGGGCGTCAGCAATTGAAGCTGGCGGCTCCGCCACTTGGATTGGACTCATTCCAAGTGGCACCAGAGCTGAGCTTGCTTCGCTCGCCCAGTCGATGATTCGCTGGGCCCCCATGCGCTGGTCCTCCTGCAGCTTCTGGACTGCCTCCTGGACCGCCTCCTGCACCTGGGCATCCAGTGCCGCCTGAGCCGCCTCCAGCTGGCAGGCCTTCTCCTGGAGCGAGACCTCTTTCCGCACCGCTGACTCCTTCAGGGTCTTAAGACACTCGCGCTAGCGCGTAAGGGCCTGCTCCATGCTGGTGGTGAGGGATTCCCGCCGGGCAAGGGACTTCCTCTCCCCCTCGAGCTCTATCTCGGCAACAGCCTGCTGGCTGGCGGTCTCCTGCAGCTCCTGGCGCCATTGATGCAGGGACTCGGAGAGTTTGTCGAGCTCCAGCTTGCGGACCTCGAGTCCCTGACTGCGAGACTCGAACTCGGATCGCTGGGCCGTGAGGCTGGCCTCCTCCTTGGCAATAGCCTCCTCCCATAGTGCCAGGACTTTCTCCCGTCCTGACGCCGCGAGCTCCCGGTTGAACACCTTCCGGAGCCCTTTCCTGTAGGACTCAAGGTCAGCCTCAAGCTCGGACTGGGCGGCGGCGGCACGGGAGGCTTCGGCCTTCGTGCGCTCCTCCAGGCGGATATGCTAGTCACCGAGGCGCTGACGCTCGCTCTCTAGAGCCGCCCATTCCCGCCGGAATGCCGCCTCGGTGGTAGAGGTCGCCTCTTCTATCGTCAGCCGGACCCGGACCAACACCCGGGGAAGGGGAATTGCATCCTCCTCTGTGGGATCCTGCAAGAGCCGCCTACCAGAGACCACCTCCAGCTCTTCCTTTGCTGCAGGTTGGGAGCTGGGGGAGGGGATATCCGGCACAGACGTCGGGACCTCGGGTACCGAGGTGCTCGCCGTTGCCGCGCCCGCTGCCGCTGTGCTCGCCATCGCCAAGCCCGGTGTCGGCGCGACTGCCGCCATAGCCGGGGCCTCAGGGGCCACCGCGTCGGGCGTTGCTGCGCCTGGCACTAGCGCATCCGTCGCCGCCGCGTTGGGCGCCATCGGGTTAGCGGAGGTCGCCGCACCCGAGTTCCCCACATCCGCCGTCGCTTGGGCGAGAGGCCCTGGCAAACAAAGAGAAGAAGCCCTTCAGCAAAAAGCGAAGCACCGGGAATAAGGGGAGTGAACGGAAGAACACTTACCAAGAAGCACCGGGTCTCCAATGTCCACGGAGGCTGGGCGACTGCTGCTGCCCTGGTGGTGGCGGCGGCGGCGGAGGCGCACATCGTGGCTGTTGCTGCTGCCGTGGTGGCGGCGGAGGCGCACCTCGTGTCTGCTGCTGCTGCTGCCGGGGAGAGGCACCTCCCGGAGGTGGTGGTGGCTGCCGTGGCAGCGGCGGAGGCACACCTCGTGGCTGTTGCTGCTGCTGTTGCTGCCGGGGGGAGGCACCTCCCGGCGGTGGTGGTGGCGGCGCAGCTACTCCAGGGGTCCCGTGTCAGTCGGGGGCCCGGGAGCTACCCTTGCCCGCGTCCTCTGCGGTCCTCTGACGCTTTGCGGCGGGCTCCATAACTGGGGTCCCGTCGCTGCGGTGCAACCTGTGCCGGCTCGCTTCCTCCGGCGATGCGCCGGAGCTGCTCCGGGCCTGGCGGGACCGCTCGCGGCGGAGCTACCAGCCACGGCCTGCTTGCTCTTGGCAGAAGGGCCAGACCCCGCGGCGCTCGGCACGGCCTGTTCCCCTGACGCACCAGGGATCTGTATCCCATGGTCCGGGTTGCCCCCAGTCTGGCGCGCTGCTAGCCCACCGTCGTCGAGGGTCGGCAGGGTGGCCAGCACCGCAGCCCTCAGGCTCGAGTCCTCGCAGAGGGGAACGATGCCCTGAGGGAGGATCAGGTGCTCCGGGACGAAGATCTCCCCCATCCTCGCCCGCACCAAGACCTCCAGGATTTCCTGGGTTAGATTGCTGCCCTCCCCGCGGTGGGTCCTACTGCAGTCTTGGAGTCTAGTGAAGCTTCAGGCAGGACGCGGCCGCTGCTTCAGAGGGGCGATCTGGCGGTTCAGGAAGTCCCCGAGCACGTGCAGTGAGGTGAGGCCACTCTCCGCCAGCGCCCTGATCTTGCTCAGCATGGGGTCAAACTCCGACGGCAGGGACGGCTTGGCCCTCCAGGATTGGCAGTCGGAGGTGGGTCCCCCGGTCGGCATGACGAGGCGCTCGTTGGTTTCGATGGTGGCGATCACCCACTCCTTGCGCCAATCCTCCCACTACCCGCCAGTAAGCCCGGGAATGTAGGATGTCCGCAAATCGCTCCTCGTCTGGAAGTAGTACGCCCCCACTTCATCCTTGGCCTTCCCTGACTTCACCAGAACGAAGAAGTGGCGGAAGAGAATGACGTAGGGCCGCACCCCAACGAACATCTCACATCGGTGGACAAAGATTGACGTCATGAGGATGGAGTGGGGTGTGAGATGCTGGAGCTGGAGGCCGAAATCCTCCAGCAGCAGTAGGAAGAACGAAGAGATCGGCAGCCCCAAGCCGGTGGAAATGTGCAAAATAAACAGCACAAATTCCCCGGCTCGCAGATCGCCGAGGGGAACTGAGCCTGCTCGAATCCCCCAGGCAGTCTCCTGTGGAATCCACCTAAGCAGGCGGCGCACCGTGTTCAGTTCCTCCTCGGTTTGGAAACGATGGGGACAAACGAGGGACACCATCTTCCTATGGAGGCGAGGAACAATCTGCGCAGAAGAGCAAGGGGCGAGGAGGCTCGAAGGCAAAGGGGCGCAAAGGTTTGGAAGGAAGAAGTCGAATGCGGGAAAGTAACCGCGGTATGCGGTTCGGCCCTTTATGAAGCCTAATCCATCCGGCGCGCCCCGGAACAGTCGCTGGAAGCCAAGCGACGCTCACGCCTGGTGTTAGTCGCCCAGTCCATGACAAGGGGGCCCAGGCCCGCCTGTCAGGGAGGGCGGATAACAAACAAATGTGTGAAAAGGCGGGATCTGAACCGTCGCCCGCGCGCGAAGCGAGGCGGAAGCTGAGCTGACGTGCGCGTACAAAGCGCTGGCATGACCAGGCTTTTCGGGAACTGCGCTGGTGGTAAAAATTCCATTCACCCCGGCCGCAGCAATGCCGAGCGTCGCACGCGTGACTAGGTGTACCACTGTATGTGGGGGCCACGAGTCAGTAAGCCGTTGCGATGTGACGAGGCAGCGAAAAACCCGATTGATGGTCAAAGCCGGACAAGACTCCTGCAATGTGCATAGTCTAACACTAGAGGCTTCAAGTTATGCAGAGCCAAATCACAGTAGTGGCCCCACCTGCGGGTTCGTCCCCTATCCCGAGATGGGCCCGGGGGCCACTGTCGGTACCCTGTAGCAGGGATACCTACTCCTACTGCAGTAAGACAGGACTCGCGTAGTCATCCGTAACTACGCCATAAGGGGCGGAGCAGCCGGGCCCCACGGGTCAGGCTCTTACCTCAGCGGGCCAACGGCCCCGGACCCGCTCCCTGCTCTAGGATGGGTCCGGTGACGCCACGTGTCCCTGAGGAGGGGAAGCTCCGCGCCAACAGCCGAGGGCTCGGACCCCCCGTAGGGGTCCGAGACCTCCCTGCGTCCGTCCGGACCTCCCACGCGCATAGAACCAACATACCGCCGGGGCGGGGTCCAGGGGCGCCACGTGTCCTGCAGGCGCAGGCGCGGGCGCGAGTCTTCCGCTGGAAGACTCGCCCACCCACCGCATTCAATGCGGGTGGTTGAGGCGTGCTCTGCCGCCGTGGCACGCGGGGCAGCCTTTGTCAGGCCTCACTGTAGACCGCATATTACCGAGGTACACAGTGCAGCCGCATGCGCCGCATCCGCGCAGAGCCTGTCTGCCGCATTAAATGGATACGACGGCACGACACCTTTTCATCATAACGCCTACGCCGCAAGCTACACGGCCCGTTCAGCTACGCTGCAGGCAACGCCGCAAGCTACACCCTGACGCCGTTTCGACAAGACAGGGCATGGCTATGCCGGACGGAGGATTCCCACAGGCAGAGCAAGGAAATCCAGGAATGAGACCTCCGTCGCCTGCAATGCCATAATGTCTGTACAGTATGCCATTTTATACTATATCGTTGGGCCCACCTGTCGGGGACTCAACGACTATGTACGCGCCTCCCTTGAGATATAAAAGGGAGGCGCTCGCTGCACACTTCGGAGACTCCAAGATTCTCACAACACAAGCTCGGTTTCACGCCGAACAACCCTGCTCTCAACCTCTTGAGAGCACAAGCAATACAACACACAGTGGACGTAGGGTATTATGCTCCGGCGGCCCGAACCACTCTAAACTGCTGTGTTCATCGCGTTCTTCCACCGAGATTGGGCTAATCCTAGCTAACCCCCGAGTACTCACCCTCTGGGTTTAGGCGGGTGCACTACGCCACCCGGCTGTGGGTTTGCATACCACGACAGTACCATTCCTCGACCCGGAAATACCGATCCCATCCCGGAAACACGGGGTCGTTTTTGTTCCCGCCTTGTAAAAACCTCTCACGAGGATCGTTTCTTGAAGTTCCAGGGACGACGGACCCACCAGTCCATTTGCATTGCATCAGCAGTCATCCGGCACACAGGTTGTAGGCCATTAATAGAGGTCTAAGTTCTGAAAAGGATTTTCATCCAAAACAAAAGGAGCCACCACACCGGGCTTTTAAAATCACGCAGAACTTTGTTTTTGCATCGGTCCAAAAGAAACGAACGGTACGGAGCCACCATATATATCAAATTAAACCGGATCCAGCTCTGTGGTGTTCCTGAATCCTGAGCAAGATTAGAGTGCGTGATAAAAACCTTGATTTGGACAGAAATGATTTTTTTTAAAGGAGCATGCATGCCCGCGGCAGATGATACTCCTATGATTTTTTTTCTCGGGGTTTTTTCTTTTCATTCTGATAATGATAATGAAGCACTTAATCTATTAACTCTCTCGCGTTCTCCACGCGCGTATTAGCATGGCCACAAAAGCCAGCACAAACAGCTTGTGTGCATAATAAAATACTAGGCTAAATTTGTATTCAGGCACCAATGACCTTTGCCACCAACCATTAAAAAAGCTCGCCGCTGCTAGAATAATCTTTGCTGAGAGACATCGTACACATTATTTTCCTCAGTTTAATTAGATAGCAACGCGAAATGAGAGTTACATATGCCCTCAAGATATATATAGGCATATAGCTATTCTTATGCGAGTCATACAAAGCTTCCTTTCTTTAAGTTCCAGGGACGGAGCCCCACCGGTCCATTCTCATAAATAAAAAAAAAGCAGTCATCCGGCACACACAGTTTGTAAGCCATTAATAGAGGTCAGATTCTGAAAAGGATTTTCATCCAAAACAAAAGGAGCCACACCACACGCCGAGCTTTAGAAAACACATAGAGCTTTGCTATTTGTTCAAAAGAAATTAACAATATGGAGCCATCATATAATTAAAATAAGCCGGATCCCGCGCCGTGCTGTTCCTGAATCCTGAGCAAGATTAATGTGCGTGAGCGTGATAACCTTGATTTGGACAGAAATGTTTTTTGCCCCAGGGGAGCATGTGCATGCCGCGGAAGATGATATATATGATGTATTTTCTTGGGGGTTTTCTTTTTCATTCTGATGATGATAATTGAAGCACTTAATCTATTCACTCACTCGATCGCGTTCTCCATACGCGCATTAGCATAGCCACACAAGCCAGCACAAACAGCTCGTGGGCATAATAAAATACTACCGCAGCTAACGTAGTGCCTGGATACGAAGACTTGATCAAGTAAGAGACATGACATCGTTGCCAATTCAAAGCTGCCGATGCATGCTAATAATTTTATAATCTGATCTCTACGATCTTGGAGAGCTCTCATCATCTGCCTCCAAAAAAGTTGAAAACAGCCGGCGGCAAAAAAGTTGGCGTTTTGAAACGTTCCAGCAGTCGCCGGAAAACTTAACGCCTACGTATCCACAACTCTCCATGCTCGACCGACCTGCTTGTGCTTCGTGTTCAAAGCATGTGTTCAGGAGCCTCGCGTTGGCAGCTGCAGCGAGCAAAATGATCAGGTGGGCCTGGACAGGAATGTTCTTGGATGCTGCGATATGAAATAGTTCAAAAATTTTCAGCGGCGCCGCGCACTTTTCCAGATCCCGAGCAAACATTTCGGCCATGGAGACAGAACCGAAGGGGATAAAAATTCAGAGGTCACAGAGAAGAACACGAATAGACGATGGTAGGGGACTTCATTCCAGGATCTCGGAATAAATATCTTGTTGTGGTCCAGTTCAGATTCAAAATTCGAATTCAAAACGTAGCAGCGGCACTACCAACATTCTGTACAAGCTTAGCTTAACTTTTCCTGCCGTTTCTTCTTCTTTTCCTACTTTGAAAAGCAAAGACCGACATTGCAAAACAGACCCTCGACATCTTTGGTAATTACAGAGAAGCCCTTCCTCCCACCTCCCGCCCGTCCCCTTCCTCCCCGTCTCCCTCTCCTGTCTACGGTCTACCCCCTAGAAGCCTAGAAAGCTCTGATCTCCGTCCCTCATCGTCATCTCCGCCTCCGCCTGCGGCTCGTGACCCCGCTTCCTCTTCCTGGCGCTGCCAGCGCCGGCGCCGGCCACTGGCCTGGTGGCGCCGTAGAGCTCCGACAGCAGGCGGTACCTCTTCCTCGCCCTCCTGTCCAGCTCGAGACCGCCACCCGCCTCCTGCCGCTCCTCCTCCTCCCACGCCGCTGCGCCGCCCGCGCACGTGTTCACTGACCGCGGCGACCCCGACTCCGACGCCGCCTCGTCGCCGCTGCCGCTGAGCTGCACGAGCTGGTCCGCCGCCGCCAGCTCCGCCTCCGTGAACAGGCACCCGAGCGCGAGCCCGGGGCCGGCCTCCCACCCGCCCGCCGCGGCCATGACCGTCCGCCTGCCTGGGCCGGCCTCCCACCCGCCCGCCGCGGCCATGACCGTCCGCCTGCCTGCGGCGCGCGGGAGCGGCGGCCGGGCGGTTGCCTTGCCTGATTCCGGGGAGAGGAGAGGGAGAGAGAGGAGGGAATCCGAAATTGCTGGTAGTGGCTGGGCCGATCTTGAAGAAACGGGTCGGAGCCGGGCGGGCTTTATAGCGGAACGGAACCGGCTGGGTCCGTCGGGTCGTCGGAGGACGCACGAATCGGCCGGGAGGATCGCGCTGGCGCCACCGACCCACCGTGCGGCTGGCGCGCGGGCCCGGGTCGCGTGCTCGGGGGTGGGGACGGGCTGGGGTGCGGGGTCACCTGACCGTTGGGTGGTGGTGGACCGGCGGGCGGCGGCGGGCCAACGGGAGGCTAACGCGTAGGAGTAGCTTGCGCGGCCTGGGTGGTGGCGTCGTCGTCCGGATTCGGGGGCCCGGGAAGGAATCCGTGGTGGGCCGCTGGCGCGCTTGCGGCCTTACTGGAGACGACGTGTGCCGCGACGCGATCGCACACGGCCGGCCGGGGGTGGTGGACGAGCGGCCACAGGTTCAGTACTCTACTACTCGCTGGTGCCACATCTCAAGCCTTTGCTTGTGTTGCTGCATGCTGTAGCCTGTAGTAGATAGTAATTAAGTTGCGGATAGAAAGCGGCATCCGGATCGATCAAAGACTGGAAAATGGCAAAACAAAAAAAATGCCAGAACACGGATGTCATGGGTCATTGGAAGCTAGGGCTCTTAAACAAGTAACACGATGATGTGGCGTGTGGCTCTGGCCTATACTATACGGAACAGGCCAACCTATGCCATCTGATGATCGTGGCCGAGTAGCGACAGAGAGACGTACCGTGCGCGCCTTGAGAGAGATCGTCGCGTGAAAATTAAGCAGCGAACACGTACTCAGGTGCACGCGTGTTTTCCATGCATATTGTGTGCGAAGTTTTTGTTTATTTATATCTAATAAACGCCAGATACTTATTTTTTTAAAAAAAAACAAAAACAAATAGCTGCAAGGTTGAATAATGTGCTGCCGTCGCTGGGCCTTTGTTGTTTTGCTTCACGAACGACAAACAGACTTCTTCAGAAAGCTAGCCACCGACTTTGTGGTGGGTGGGGTGACAAACACTGCGTTCGGCAGGCTGGAGCTGGAGGCTGGAGCTGGAGTGGTGTGAGAGAAAAACACTGTTAACTGGTTGGTGGCTGGAGACTGGAGCTGGAGTGGTGTGAGGGGGAATTACTGTAGGGCTGGAGCCCTAACACCAGCCGAACACGGTGAAAACTAGTAGTAGTAGCCAAAAGCTTCGTTTTGCAGCCACAAAGGGATACTCTTACGTAGCTAGTCATCGCCGTGGCGGCACCATGTGTGCAAGACCGCAAGCGATCGCGCGGCGCGCATGCACGCCGTCCCGTCGCGCGCGACTCGAACCGGGCGCGCGCGCACGGCACAACGGGGGAAAGCCCTGAGCCTGCCTGCTGTGGGCTGTGGCGTCCTGGACCTGTTGAGCCATTTGGCCCAGGTAGTATTCCCCTACACGGCCCACGGTTTCCCACTGCCCTTGACGAGTACATAGCGAAAGGAATCACCCCGCCCGTACTTGTCGATTAAATTAAAGAAGTACCATTAAAAACCGGCTACGAAATGCTAATCTAGGACTAGGAGCAGTATAAAATCAAGGCAGGTGAAAGAAAACGGCAGCCATCTATCTATACGTCCAATGCAGCAAGCAGTGGACTTTGACCAAATACACATACTTGAACACAGAAATAACCCAATTGACCATGGAACAGTAGGTAAATCAAATATACAAACGCAAAAAAAAAAGAGACGCAGCTTCAGTTTATTATAGTGGCTTCTAACCACGACCAGGTCAACCTCTCAACAAACAACTCATGCAGGCATAGTAGACCAGTTGCCCCCAAATGAAACCACTGCAGCTGACAGCTCCGATCCCGTAGACTAGCTATATGCAGCGAAACCAATCCCGAAGCCGCTCATTGTCTTCAACGCTGCGTGGTCTCCCCGGCCAATCATGGGAGCTACCTCGCTTTTATCCAGAGCGGCAGCTGCCATCCTCCTCGTCGCCCTCCTCCTTGAATAAGCTCGACGCCATGGCGCCGGCGCGACGGAGTACACCGTCGGCGACTCCGCCGGGTGGACCAACGGCCCCAACTACCTCACCTGGTCGCAGAAGTACAACTTCACCGCCGGCGACACGCTCGGTACGTACTGTGGGCCCCTAGACGTACAAATACCCAGATTCCCGTTGTGCCTTACTGTACTTGTCACATGATCGGTCCGCAAGTACGCACAACAGCACCGGTATCACAACTGCACTCAAAAATATGTTAGTGATATTATAATTTAATCAGAGCCAAGAATTTACAGCAGAAGCAACAGAAATATAGGACTTCCTTCCTACAGTAGTGTGCCTCACCATTCTCACAGACAACTGACTGGGAGTTAGTCCTAGAAAGAACCATCGTCGAAAACCTGCATCCTTCGGCAAGGAACTGAACTAAGACAGCTTTTCTTCGAACTCTGGATTTTAAAATTTTAGCAACAAGGGTGAGTACAATTTTGTACTCGCAAGACTTCGGGTGTATATCAAAAATCCTATAATATATGCATGGTTAATCAAGGAAGGCTGATATGTTCACTAGCACTAGGCTGCATTTTATTTGGGTGTATCTTTATACGCATAATTTTGAAATTATTTTATTTTATATAAAATAGACTGACATCACCAATCATGACTCCCCATTTCCCATTTCGCAGTCCTTTGATCCTCTTAATCGGTCCATCATCTTTTGAACCGGTGCAAGTGTTGTCAAACAATTCCCATACCAAGTTTTTCAAACCAAAACTTCTAAAACCGGCAACTAGCTCAAGCGCTCTTGATCGTGAGCACGGCTATTCGAATAGTTTTACACTCTTCAGAGGTTGTACACTTTACCCATACGACATGTTTCGCTTTGACGCCAGTGCGGGATCAGCGCGCATGTACACAATTCCTTAGATGTGTCGGCAAGCTAACATGACAGAGCCATTACATCAGCCGGACCCAAAATATGCTACACGACGGTCTGCCGGAGTATCGCGGCTCCGTACATCTGACCGGGTTAGCTACCCCGACTCCGACGAACTCCTCGAGTTCTCGGGCGGCAGCATACTTTCGGGCCAACTGACTTAATAAACTAAGACCAGTGCCCATTTAGCCGTATGGTTGCACTGTAATACTTGGCTAGAATAGTGCCAATTACCGGTCCTTAATTTGACAAGGGTGATAAATCCCTAAAATGCGCCGGAAACACATACATAACCAAGCCATATCAATCATCCATTTTTTTTCATCCATTTTTTCATCCATATTCTTTTCCTTCATCCTCATACCATCAAAACCGCTATACCATATATTCACCCGCCTCTACCATAAAGTTTTTATCCTTTAAAAATAACCATATAAATATATATTTTCTTTAAAAGACACCAACCCATGTGATGCTAATTAACTACTGCACAAAATACTAAGCCAACTAAGCATGTGACTCTGAACTACGCGAATAACCCATAACCTTAGGGTAACAAGGTATAAAAGGGGTATAAAATAAGAAGGAAGGTAAATGCATTAAAATAGGACGTGTCTACCTGACATAAAATGACATTTGGACTCATAAAATCACCATCGCATGCATATATTTGTAGGCTTAGGAATTTAAATAGGAGCAAGAATGATCAAGGGGGTGCTTGCCTTGTTACCGATCGTTCATAATCTCAACTCTCAAGTAATAGCTCGGTGTCTGGCGCAGTCACGAACGTCTCGTCGTCTATGCGAATCGGACGAACGACAACACATGCAAAACAACCAAATAAACAGCAATGAACAACCAAATAAACACCATGAGATGATAGAGCATGATTTTAGAAAATTTCTAAAAAAAATAAGTATTTAACTTAAAGTTTATTTGGGCAAATTATGTAGGTTTGAAACTTAAAATAGTTTAAAAGGTGTGTGTATTTTCCTTTTTATTTTTGTGAAGGAAAACGGCAAGAGTGTAAAGCACGTACGTGTTGATGTGAGCTCGTAAGGTTAAGTGTAATCCAAACGTATTCTCTCTTTTATTTTTCTAAAGAAAAACGGCCACTTGCATCCTTAATTAGAGCTAGGGGTGTATGGGCGTGTGCAGCCTTGCGCTCACGGTGTCCAACGTCTAGTTCGCGGCGACTTGGATTGTTCCCGGGGCGTGCGAGGACAACGGCAAGCGCAACGTCCTCCGGCAGCACGCATGTGCACGGTGCCCGGCATGGCCGGTTCGTGACGTGCCCGCTCGCGGCGAGAGCACGGGGCAGAGCGGCCGTGGTTCCGCAGGTAGGGTTGGCAAGGCCAATCGTGCGTTCGCATTCGCCGGTGACTAGCTACAGCTAGCCCGCGTCGCGACATCGGCTACGATGGAATAGGTGTGCCGGTTTGGCCCGGGTCAGGGTATGTTCCGTGCTCGGTCGTGACGGACCTGCGTTTATAGTGTTGGAGTAATGGGCTTGGCCCATTCATTCTAAAGCATTAAAAGAATTTAAAGCACACTATTAATGCAAGGGAATCAATGCTTAATTCCGTGCCGGGAATTGAGGAGGATCTCAACCGATTTAAAAGGTGGACTTCGTGTACACCACTTGTGAAGCCGGTAAGAGGAGGACGGTGAACCACGCGCGCGCGCTCGCTCGCCTCGCCGGGCCGGGCCGGGCCGTGGCCGTGTCCGAGGCCGAGTCCGAGGCCGAGGCGCGGCCGGCCGGCCGGACGGGCGGTGCGCGTGCGCGTGCGCGGCCGGACGTGACGTGTAGGTGCGGTGCGGTGCATTCATCAAAGGCATTCATGACGTGACGTGTAGGTGCGGTGCAGAGGTTAGGTTAGAACGGATGCTCTTGAGGCTCAATATGGAGTATCTGACGCCGGGAGTGAGTTGTATATCATGGAGCAGTTCCTTGAGTACAGGATGGTCGAAGACTGTTCTGTAGTGGAACAGGCTCATGAAATACTTACTCTGGCAAAAGATCTCAAAAATTACAGCAAAGAGTCTCGGGCGGTGCGCGTGCGCGTGCGCGGCCGGACGTGACGTGTAGGTGCGGTGCGGTGCATTCATCAAAGCCATTCATGACGTGACGTGTAGGTGCGGCGCAGAGGTTAGGTTAGAACGGATGCTCTTGAGGCTCAATATGGAGTATCTGACGTCGGGAGTGAGTTGTATATCATGGAGCAGTTCCTTGAGTACAAGATGGTCGAAGACCGTTCTGTAGTGGAACAGGCTCATGAAATACATACTCTGGCAAAAGATCTCAAAAATTGCAGCAAAGAGTCCCCATGTGTGTTACCCAATAAGTTTATGGCCGGAGGTATAATCTCTAAGCTGCCACCTTCTTGGAGGGACTTTGCTACTTCTCTAAAACACAAGAGACAGGAGTTCACAATAGATGGAATCATAGGGACTCTTGATGTTGAGGAGAAGGCGAGAGCAAAGGACATACGTGGGAAAGGAGTTGTTGGTGCTTCAAGTGCCAATCTTGTTCAGAAGAACAACTCCCACAAGAACAAGAAAAAGCCACCGCAGAACCAACCAAAGACTAAACGACTCCGCCAACATGGTTATTAGCGAGCCTGGAGGAACTTCGGGGTACGGTAATTTATTACCTACTGTTCTTTCAGTCTTTGGTTCACCCGAGTGGTGGGTTGATACTGGTGCTAATATTCATGTTTGTGCTGATGCTTCTTTGTTCTCTTCTTACCAGACCGGCGGGACTTCCTCCTTGCTGATGGGGAACGGATCACATGCGCGTGTTCTTGGTGTTGGTACGGTAAAACTGAAGTTTACTTCGGGGAAGACCGTGCAGCTGAAGAACGTGCAGCATGTCCACACCATCAAGAAGAATTTAGTCAGCGGCTCTCTACTGTGTAGAGATGGTTTCAAATTAGTCTTTGAGTCCAATAAATGTATCTTGTCTAAGTTTGGTACTTTTGTTGGAAAAGGTTATGAAAGCGGAGGTTTGTTCCGTCTTTCTTTGTCAGATGTTTGTAATAAAATTGCATACAATGTTATTAACGTTGATGAAACAAATGTTTGGCATTCGAGGCTTTGTCACGTTAATTTTGGTTGTATGATGCGCTTAGCTAATTTGAGGTTAACTCCAAAGTTCACTTTTGTCAAAAATTCTAAGTGTCATGTATGTATTGAATCAAAACAAACTCGTAAGCCTCATAAGAACGCGGAGGCAAGGAGCTTGGCACCCTTAGAATTAATTCATTCCGATTTGTGCGAAATGAATGGAGTGTTGACAAAAGGTGGTAAAAAATATTTCATGACTTTGATTGATGATAGTACTAGATTTTGTTACATCTATTTGTTGAAGTCAAAAGATGAAGCTTTACACTACTTTAAAATCTATAAAGCTGAAGTAGAAAACCAACTTGAGAGAAAGATCAAAAGAGTTAGGTCAGATCGTGGTGGCGAGTATTTCTCAAATTTATTTAATTTATTCTGCGAGGAACATGGTATTATTCATGAGAGGACGCCTCCCTATTCACCTCAGTCAAATGGGGTTGCCGAAAGAAAGAACCGCACTCTAACGGATTTGGTTAACGCCATGTTAGATACAGCGGGACTTTCCAAGGAATGGTGGGGTGAGGCTATATTGACTGTATGTCATGTCCTAAACCGTGTTCCTACAAAGAATAAAGAGATAACTCCATTCGAGGAATGAGAGAAGAAAAGGCCAAACACTGTCATACTTACGTACATGGGGTTGTTTGGCAAAAGTGAGTGTGCCAATAACCAAGAAACGTAAGTTTGGACCTAAAACTGTGGATTGTATCTTTCTAGGTTATGCTATTCACAGCGTTGGATATAGATTTTTAATAGTGAAATCTGGAGTACCTGACATGCATGTTGGTACTATAATGGAGTCCAGAGATGCTACATTTTTTGAAAACATTTTTCCCATGAGAGATGAAACAAGTTCATCTAGCCAAGAGTTCATCGAGGATGATAGCTCTGCTGAGCCGATAGAACACAATGAACATACACTTAATCCTGAGGAGGATAACAATGATGCTCCGAGAAAGAGCAAGAGACAAAGGACTGTAAAGTCTTTTGGTGATGATTTCATTGTATGTATCATAGATGATACACCCAGAACCATTGAAGAGGCATATTCATCTCGTGATGCTGACTATTGGAAGGAAGCAGTAAAGAGTGAGATGGATTCTATTATGTCTAACGGAACCTGGGAGGTCGTTGAACGTCCTTATGGATGTAAACCAGTTGTATGCAAGTGGGTGTTCAAGAAAAAGCTTAGGCCAGATGGTACTATTGAAAAGTACAAGGCTAGGCTTGTGGCCAAGGGTTATACCCAAAAAGAAGGAGAAGATTTCTTTGACACTTATTCACCAGTTGCCCGATTAACCACAATTCGGGTGTTACTTTCCCTGGCAGCCTCTTATGGTCTTCTCGTTCATCAGATGGACGTTAAGACGGCTTTCCTCAATGGAGAGTTAGAAGAGGAGATCTATATGGATCAGCCGGATGGGTTTGTATCAAAGGGTCAAGAAGGAATGGTTTGTAAGTTGTTAAAATCTTTATATGGTCTCAAGCAAGCGCCTAAGCAGTAGCATGAAAAGTTTGATAGAACTTTGATCTCTGCCGGCTTTGTTGTGAACGAAGCTGATAGATGTGTGTACTATCGCTATGGTGGGGCTGAAGGAGTGATTTTGTGCTTGTATGTGGATGACATACTGATCTTTGGTACTAGCCTTAATGTGATTAAGGAAGTCAAAGAGTTTTTATCTCAAAATTTTGAGATGAAGGATCTGGGAGAAGCTGATGTTATCCTTAATATAAAACTGGTAAAAGAGATCAATGGTGGGGTGATTCTTAAACAGTCTCACTATGTGGAGAAGGTGTTAAGTCGCTTTGGTTATAGCGACTATAAACCTGTCTCAACACCATATGATGCCAGTTTAATTCTTAGAAAGAACAAAAGGATAATGCGAGATCAGCTGAGATATTCTCAGATCATTGGTTCATTAATGTATTTAGCGAGCGCTACAAGACCTGACATCTCGTTTGCTGTAAGCAAACTGAGCCGGTTTGTTTCAAACCCGGGAGATGATCATTGGAAGGCTCTTGAAAGAGTAATGCGCTATCTGAAGGGGACAATGAACTATGGAATTCACTACACCGGGGACCCAAGGGTACTAGAAGGGTATAGTGATTCAAATTGGATTTCTGATGCTGATGAGATAAAGGCCACAAGTGGATATGTGTTTACACTTGGTGGTGGAGCTGTTTCCTGGAAGTCTTGCAAGCAGACCATCTTAACAAGGTCAACTATGGAAGCAGAACTCACAGCATTAGATACCGCCACTGTTGAGGCTGAGTGGCTTCGTGAGCTCCTTATGGACTTGCCGATAGTTGAAAAACCGTTACCGACAATCCTAATGAACTGTGACAATCAAACGGTAATTGTCAAGGTGAATAGTTCAAAGGATAACATGAAGTCATCTAGACATGTGAAAAGGCGGTTGAAATCTGTCAGAAAATTGAGAAACTCCGGAGTTATAGCCCTGGACTATGTTCAGACGGCTAAAAATCTGGCAGATCAGTTTACAAAGGGTCTTTCACGAAATGTGATAGACAATGCATCTATGGAATTGGGCTTGAGACCCACGTGAGTCATTCTATAGTGGAAACCTGTCCTATGTGATCGGAGATCCCGTGAATTAGGATGGTGAAACAAACTAAAGTCTGACTGTGAGAAGAGAACCTTTGTGAAAAGGGCTCATTCCGTGTATAAGGTGCATTTCTCTTCTAATCTGTATGGCAGGTTGGTCTATACCTTAATGTGTGCCAGGTGGTTTCTTTTAAACAAATGAGTTGTTTTCTTGAAACAAAGATGTTGTCCTACAGAACATCTGAAAGGAACACACCTATATGAGTTTGACCACTGGTCATGGTCTATGAGAATTGGGTATTCTCTAGAAACTCATGAAGGGCCTGGAGTATGACTTATAAGCTCCAAACTGCGGGGATGCTTTTGCAGCCTAGTACCAGTGTAGGGCTCTGGTCAAACTTGTTTGCACAAAACTGGCAATTCAAGGCATAGTCCATTGCACAGTTGTGAATAAGTGTAGCCTTTGTCCTAGATGAAAGTTCAACTTAACAGTCTCTGTCGAATACTGGTATATCAATGAGGGTATTTCTAGTGTGGCTTGAATTTCTTGGTGGGGATTGTTGGAGTAATGGGCTTGGCCCATTCATTCTAAAGCATTAAAAGAATTTAAAGCCCACTATTAATGCTAGGGAATCAATGCTTAATTCCGTACCGGGAATTGAGGAGGATCTCAACCGACTTAAATGGTGGACTTCGTGTACACCACTTGTGAAGCCGGTAAGAGGAGGACGGTGAACCACACGCGCGCGCGCTCGCTCGCCTCGCCGAGCCGGGCCGGGCCGGGCCGGGCCGGGTCGTGGCCGTGGCCGAGGCCGAGGCCGAGGCCGAGGCGCGGCGCGGCGCGGCCGGCCGGACGGGCGGTGCACGTGCGCATGCGCATGCGCGGCCGGACGTGACGTGTAGGTGCGGTGCGGTGCGGTGCGACGTGATGTGCTGAGATGAGAATGATGTTTTGCAGTAAAGAGTATTAAAACCGAGGGTTAATGTCGTCACTAATGACCGGACACTGAAGGCTCTTTACGACGTCCAGGTTCGTTGAACCTGAGGCACATTAACTGCCGCTCATCAAAGCCATTCATGACGTCCAGGTTCGTTGAACCTGAGGCATATCGTGCCTATATAAACCAGCACCCTCTCCTCTCATCCTCACTCATCTCAAGCACTCATCCAGGTACTCCTCTTAAGGAGACCTCTCCCTTCTACCTCAGTTGCTTTCTGCCTTCCCCACCGCTAGCACTGCGCGCACAGGTCTAGCGAGAGCAGGGCCTCCGGAACCTCTGCTCGCTGAAGGTCCTGCACGGGACGCGGGCAATTAGGTTTTTGGGGAGCGTCTTGACGCGACTGCTCGCTCCCTGAACGATTCCTTCGTCTACTTCCCGGCGTAACCGCTCGTGCGAACGACTACTTCGTCTACTTCCCGGCGTGACCGTTCGTGGGACGGCTACTTCGACTACTTCCCGGCGTAACCGTTCGTGGGACTGCACTGCGAACATCTTCCTGCATCGACATAGTTCGGCTACTTCGAGCAAGACCAGTCGAATAGCATGTCTATTCCAGCTGGTAACGGCGCAACCGGTGCCTCCAGCACTGGTCCCGCCTTGGGGTACTTACTAAACCTACTCTGGTTTAATTCTTTGTTCATGCTTATTAGTGAGAATAACATGAACACATGCACATATCTTGTACACACATTATCACTCATCTATATCATGAAATTGATATTAATATTTGGAATTAAAATATACCGAAAATTGCCTAGATATCTAACATATGGCTGCGGTGTACTGTTAGTGTGCTGCAAGGACAGGCTCGGCTTCCTCGTGCTCATGGCCGTTGACGTCGTAGTTGCTCCCGGCAGTGGTTTTAGCTCGGCGTCATCGTCCTGACGTCGTGGCATAGCAGCTCGGTTAGGTTAGAACGGCGCAGAGGTTGGGCCTTTGGCCGTGGCATGCGCGGTGGCCGGGTTTGTGCAAAAGAATGCAGCAGCTTGGCATGGTGGGGGTGCGGTCGCAGCGGCTCTGCCTTGCTAGCTCGTTGGTTGCTTCATGCACAGGATAGAACAGAGAGCTCAGGAGGGTGGCAGGCTCATGCATGAGCTGTGGCTGGGCTAAGCTGCTTTGCTGTTTGCTTTTGCTCACTTGCAAGAACAGAGAGAGGGCAGGCGCTGGTGGTTGGCTGCTAGCTATGCTGTTATTTGCATGTGCGTGCATATGTGTTAGCTGTGTTGCGCACTCTGCCGACGGAGAGAGAAGAAGGGGTTGGGCAGCCGATGTGCTGGACATGGTGAGCCGTTCAGCTTGGCGTCTAGCTCCGAAGCGCTTGTCCCTGGGATTGAATGCTCTTGCCAGCTCGTCGTCCTTTGCTTCAAGCGATGCAGCTATAGGTGGCGAGGACGGCAGCGAGGCGGAGTTAAGGCAGCCAGCGCGCGGCGCGGAGGAGATGAGGACGACGTCGCCGCCGGCGGCGCTGACGTGTGGGCTGGGGTGAGCAGGGCGCCGCGGGAAGGAGGAGAGGTGGCGGCCGAACGGGCTGTGCGGCAGGGCGGGCCGGCTGGGTTTTGGCCCAAGCCGAGGTGAGCTCTTTCCTTTTAAAAAGAAGATTCAAATTCAAACCAAATTTGTTCAAAAACATTGAGAAGCTCACCAGGATTTATTTAGTATTTTAGGATTTGTATGTAAAAGTTTGAGAATTATTTTACCACTCATCTTTTAGCAACATTTTTAAACATGCTCAAGGAGGGTTATTAATGCATAAAGTATAAGAAGAACCAAATAAAAACCAAATCAAGCATTGATTTATTTATTTATTTTGAGTTTATTTGTATTTAAAATTTGGGCTGTTACAGATCCATCCTCCTTAAAAGAATCTCGTCCTCGAGATTCGGACGAACTTAATCTTCATGTGCCGCAAGGAGCATCATGTATCACGTTAGCTGAAACACTTCTAATGAACGCGTTGCTTTTCAAGACCTTGAGCGATTCTTCCGTGGTTGTTCTTGAGCACTGAGTGTTCTTGATGCTTCAACGGTGTTTGCTGTTGTATTGCCATTGTTGGTAACAGTTGAGCGCGACGACATGAGCAGCTTGATTCTTGCACTTTATTTCCTTTTAAAGACACTCCACTTATGCTTCGCAACCTTGATCTTCAGGTTCTACTAGGACAATCAAATTCCACTAAGAAAACAGAAAAGAGCACTCAAAGCAGTAGAAACAACCGGAACAACCACACACTCGTTACTAACACACAACAACAAGATTTTTTTTTCTAGTTTTCCTAGTAGCCTAACCACGAGGAGATCATGAATATGAGTTTGAAACAAGAATTTTTAGAAATTACCTTTCGGTTAAATATGGCCGCTTGAAGGTTGCGAACCATGCAAGAAAAAAAATAGTGGTCACTCGTTATCAAAGTGGAAGTGACTTGATCAGATTAGCATGCCATCAGCGTCAAGGATGCAGATGACAAGACGAAGAAAATAAAGGAATTGAATAGACGATGAACCGGAATCACAAGATAGATGAACAATAGAAATAAGGTGTTTTAGAAACCCACATAATTATGGATATTACATGGGAAGAGCTCAAAAGTATAATATACCGAAAACAGATAACTATGATGAATGCCACAACGATAGTTCAAGGCATCAACAGAGAACTAAATTTGTATACTAGTCCAATTTGGATATCACTCAAAATTGCAAGGATAAATAAGAGGAATATAATAGATACAAAAGGATGAGGAGTATCATTGGATGTCAAAGTCAATTGGGTTCTCATCCTTCCAAATGAAGATGAGGCCCTTAATAAGGAATATGATGCTCATAGAATAAAATCATGACCAAGGGAGTTTACGAAAATAGTATTTCAATTTAGAGAACGTCAAGGTATAGGTTAAAAATTTAATAGATTGGAATACGGGCCATAACATGAAGAGAACAATGTGTAAAGATAAATGATTAAAGAATTTGGATAGTCCGATCATTACCCAGGTTTGGTCAGGTGGCCCATGATTAGGTATAGATTCGAGTATCAAAGGGTAAGATTCTAAATTTTGAAAAAAACAATTAGTAAATACGCAGAGAATAGAAATTGAGGAGAGAGTTAGAATATCAAGGAGGGGACAAGAGAATTATAGAAATTTTCTCAAAAACTATTTTTTTATCTTAGGTTGTCGTAAATCCTTTCTAAATCTAACCTACAGTCAGTACAACTCTGATACCAGTCCTGTGGGCCCCCGGGCATACAAATACCCGGGTTCCCGTTGTGCCTTACTGTACTTGTCCCATGATCAGTCCGCAAGTACGCACAACAGCACCGGTATCACAACTGCACTCAAAAATATGTTAGTGATATTATAATTTAATCAAAGCCAAGAATTTACAGCAGAAGCAACAGAAATATAGGACTTCCTTCCTACAACAGTGTGGCTCACCATTCCCACAGGCAACTGACTGGGAGTTAGTCCTAGAAAGAACCATCGTCGAAAACCCGCATCCTTCGGCAAGGAACTGAACTGAGACGGCTTTTCTTCGAACTCTGGATTTTAAAATTTTAGCAACAAGGGTGAGTACAATTTTGTACTCGCAAGACTTTGGGTGTATATCAAAAATCCTATAATACATGCATGGTTAATCAAGGAAGGCTGACAGGTTCACTAGCACTAGGCTGCATTTTATTTGGGTGTATCTTTATACGCATAATTTTGAAATTATTTTATTTTATATCAAATAGACTGACATCACCAATCATGACTCCCCATTTCCCATTTCCCATTTCGCAGTCCTTTGATCCTTTTAATCGGTTCATCATCCTTTGAACCGGTGCAAGTGTTGTCAAACAATTCCCATACCAAGTTTTTCAAACCAAAACTTCTAAAACCGGCGACTAGCTCAAGCGCTCTTGACCGTGAGCACGACTATTCGAATAGTTTTACACTCTGCAGAGGTTGCACTTTACCCATATGACATGTTTCGCTTTGACGCCAGCGCGGGATCAGCGCGCATATACATAATTCCTTAGATGTGTCGGCAAGCTAACATGATAGAGCCGTTACATCAGCCGGACCCAAAATATGCTACACGACGGTCTGCCGGAGTATCACGGCTCCATACATCTGACCGGGTTAGCTACCCCGACTCCGACGAACTCCTCGAGTTCTCGGGCGGCAGCATCCTTTCGGGCCAACCGACTTAATAAGCTAAGGCCAGTGCCCATTTAGCCGTATGGTTGCACTGTAATACTTGGCTAGAATAGTGCCAACTACCGGTCCTTAATTTGACAAGGGTGATAAATCCCTAAAATGCGCCGGAAACGCATACAGAACCAAGCCATATCCATCATCCATTTTATCATCCATATTCTTTTCCTTCATCCTCATACCATCAAAACCGCTAGACCATATATTCACCCGCGTCTACCATAAAATTTTTATCCTTTAAAAATAACCATATAAATATATATTTTCTTTAAAAGACACCAACCCATGTGATGCTAATTAACTACTGCACAAAATACTAAGCCAACTAAGCATGTGACTCTGAACTACGCGAATAACCCGTAACCTTAGGGTAACAAGGTATAAAAGGGGTTTAAAATAACAAGGAAGATAAATGCATTAAAATAGGACGTGTCTACCTGACATAAAATGGCATTTGGACTCATAAAATCATCATCGCATGCATATATTTGTAGGCTTAGGAATTTAAATAGGAGCAAAAATGATCAAGGGGGTGCTTGCCTTGTTACCGATCGTTCATAATCTCAACTCTCAAGTAATAGCTCAGCGTCTCGCTCGGCGTCCGGCGCAATCACGAACGTCTTGTCGTCTACGCGAATCGGACGAAGGACAACACATGCAAAACAACCAAATAAACGTACGTGTTGATGTGAGCTCGTAAGGTTAAGTGTAATCCAAACGTATTCTCTCCTTTATTTTTCTAAAGAAAAACGGCCACTTGCATCCTTAATTAGAGCTAGGGTGTATGGGCGTGTGCAGCCTTGCGCTCACGGTGTCCAACGTCTAGTTCGCGGCGACTTGGATTGTTCCCGGGGCGTGCGAGGACAACGGCAAGCGCAACGTCCTCCGGCAGCACACATGTGCACGGTGCCCGGCATGGCCGGTTCGTGATGTGCCCGCCCGCGGCGAGAGCACGGGGCAGAGCGGCTGTGGTTCCGCAGGTAGGCTTGGCAAGGCCAATCGTACGTTCACGTTCGCGGTGACTAGCTACAGCTAGCTCGTGTCGCGACATCGGCGACGATAGAATGGGTGTGCCGGTTTGGTCCGGGTTAGGGTATGTTCCGTGCTCGGTCGTGACGGACCTGTGTTTATGGCTGCGGTGTACTGTTAGTGTTTTGCAAGGGCTTCCTCGTGCTCATGGCCGTTGACGTCGTGGTTGCTCCCGGCAGTGGTTTTAGCTCGGCGTCATCGTCCTGACGTCGTGGCATAGCAGCTCGGTTAGGTTAGAACGGCGCAGAGGTTGGGCCTTTGGCCGTGGCATGCGCGGTGGCCGGGTTTGTGCAAAAGAATGCAGCAGCTTGGCATGGTGGGGGTGCGGTCGCAGCGGCTCTGCCTTTGCTAGCTCGTTGGTTGCTTCATGCACAGGATAGAACAGAGAGCTCAGGAGGGTGGCAGGCTCATGCATGAGCTGTGGCTGGGCTAAGCTGCTTTGCTGTTTGCTTTTGCTCACTTGCAAGAACAGAGAGAGGGCAGGCGCTGGTGGTTGGCTGCTAGCTATGCTTATTTGCATGTGCGTGCATATGTGTTAGCTGTGTTGCGCACTCTGCCGACGGAGAGAGAAGAAGGGGTTGGGCAGCCGATGTGCTGGACATGGTGAGCAGTTCAGCTTGGCGTCTAGCTCCCAGGCGTTCGATTTTGATCGTGTGGGGACGAGATCGCTGCTTGGCCGGCGAGCTGCTCGATCCAAACGCGCGCCGCAACGGCACCACACATTCGTTCTGTGCTGTGCCCGCGTGATCTTGTGAACTGATGCACGCACGCGCAATCGATGGCAGTGTTCAACTACGTGCCGGAGCAGCACGACGTGCACCGGGTGACCCAGGACGCGTTCCAGACGTGCGAGCCGGCGGCGAACCAGAGCATGGGCGCGTGGGCGACGGGCCACTACCGCGTCGACCTCACCGTGCCGGGGGACTACTACTTCATCTGCAACGTCTCGGGCCACTGCCTCGGGGGCATGAAGTTCGCCGTCGCCGTGGCAGCGCAGCCTCCTCCGCCGCCTTCTTCCCCGCCGGCCCTGTTGCCGCAGCCGCCGCCGCCGCCGCCACCGCCACCAGCGAGCTCTGCCGCCGGCGTGTCGTGGATCACACGGCGCCGGTCCGCGTGGCCGGAGGCGGCGGGGATCCCATGCCTCGCCGTGATCGGCCTGCTCATCCTTGCTTAGTTCATCGTTCGGTAAAAAAAAAATCTTGCATAATTGATTGGTTGGGTTGTGCCATATTTTGGGTGATAGTTGACCTAGACCGTTTCTTGGCGTTGGTTGGTTGGAATGAGCTACCTAGTAGTGACGTGTCACGTCACACGTGTATTTGTGTATACGGTTGAAGGAGACCGATGACTCTCTGTACTGGAATGTGGCAATGCATTGCTCTTTGCGTCTTGTTATTTGTGTGGAAGCGCCAAACGCGGTCGTTGGATAGTTAATTGTTAGGAACGTCTACTCCTTGCACCCGAATTTTAAGTTGCAGATATTCAAGACAGAAATTACACCAAAAGATCACTATAACTCCTTACAAATTGATTGTAACTCAAAATTTGGTTGTGGAGGGAGTTCTTTTTTTCACCCCAATTTAGTCCTCGGTTCCCTTCCGTGCTTGCTCTATTTCGAAATGCCAAAGAAGCAGAGAAAAAATCAGATGCGCGAGGAGTTTCTTTCACTCGGTTTTCCGTTCTATAATTATTAAGCGAAGCAGAAGCACATGTTTTTTTTAAGCTGCGTAAATTTACTTTATGCGGCATACTAGTATGGCACACAACAGTGCTACTTCTTCTCAGGAGAAATCCTATTAGTTCGGAAAGTTTTTTATCTCGGGAGAAAGGCCTATATGTTGCCTTCGCGTTTTTTATCGCAAAGAATTATCTGTTGATCAGTTAGTGGCCATCATATGAAATGACATCTCCAATTTTAGGGTGGCGCATGAGACTAGTGTTGTATAGGCCTTTCTGTTGTTTTTCTTACTTTCTGCCTGTGAGTTATTCTAGCGGTATTTGTAGTTGTATCATGTAAATACTTTTCTCCACACCCGAGTATTTGATACGCGACGTATTAATTAGTTAAGGCAGCAGTCTGTATTGTATTCTCAACAAAATACTCATAAAGCAAAACATATATATAAATGTTTATTTATACATGTTCGACGACCTTGTAGTCCCAAATAAAAAAAACAAATGCCACAGATCGACAAAGCAGTAAGAGGGCGCACCTTGACATGCAGTTATCATGCAAAGATCTGCTAGTACTTTAATTAAACAGGACGACAACGATGATTGAGCAGAGAAATCAGTTGGAGGATAGTATAGTGGGGAGCAGGCCGCCAGTTTAAAAAGCTTCCCTCGCCGCTGGCTCACACCGTGGCGCTGGTGCTCCTGAAGGAGCAGAGCGCCTTGACGGCCTCCCCGCGCAGCACGAGCTTGTGGTACATCGCCGCCGCCGTCGCCCCGATCGCCGGCCCAATCCAGAAGATCCACTGCGCGTACGCGTACACAACATGCGCCGACCGACGCGCGATTAGCTCCGGATCCTTGCAAAGTGAAGGTACTATAGCTAGCAGTGAGTGAGTTCCTCCGATCTTACGTGGTTTTTCCATGCCATGTCGTACATGACGGCGGCGCCGAGGCTCCGGGCCGGGTTGATGCCGGTGCCGGTGATGGGGATGGTCGCCAGGTGCACCACGAACACCGCGAGCCCAATCGGCAGCGGCAGCAGCACCTGCACACGGCCAACTCGTATCCGATCATTAGCACACACGCCAATCATAGAGCTGCCGCACCAAGAACACTACAGATAGATGCTTGGGTCGAGATTAATTATTGTTATTACCGGGATGAAGGAGTCGCGCGCGGTGCGCTTGGGGTCGGTGGCGGAGAAGACGGTGTACACGAGGACGAACGTGCCGGCGATCTCGGCGCCGAGGGCCGCAGCGACGGAGAACCCGCTGCCCACCGCGTTAGCGCCGCCGCCATAGGCGTCGTAGATATCGCCCCCCACGATGCCCTTCACGATGCCCGCGCCGCAGATGGCGCCCAGGCACTGCGCCACGATGTACAGCACGGTGCGCACCAGCGACAGCTTCCGCCCCACGAACAGCCCGAACGTCACGGCCGGGTTGATGTGCCCGCCTGCACAGTGCGCGCGAGCGCATGCTTAAGAGTCTACGACGACGACCCCACGGCGTACGTCGACATGAATACACGTACGAGCAGTGTATACCTGAGACGCCGCCGGTGCAGTAGACGAGGATGAAGATGGTGGCGCCGAAGGACCAGGCGACGCCGAGGAACCCGACGCCGGTGCACGTGTGGAGGTTGTTGGACTGGGCCTTGTACCCGATGACGGTGGCGATGCTCACGTAGAGGAAGATGAGGGTGGCCACGAACTCGGCGATGAGCGCGCGGTACAGCGACCACTTGCCCAGCTCGCTCGTGTCCAGCACCGGCGCCGGCGGCGGGTCCCAGTACGGCGCCTTCTCGGCGGCCGCCGCCTCGATGCTCACGTCCTCCTTCGGCATGACGGTCCGGCCGGTGGTGCCTTCTCTCAGCTCAGTGTCGCACACAGCGCTAGCACCTACTAGCTTCTCTCCACTGTTAGGGTTCTTGGACGCGCGGAGGGGAAGGCAGTGGCCGTGGTTTAAATAGGGAAGCCAGCTAGCGAGAAGCGCCCCGAAGACGGCCGAAGAAAGATATTTCAAAAGTTTATTCTTTCCTTCTGCAAAAAAAAAAGATTATTCTTTCCTTGTGACTCACCGTTCGCCACGAATTTATCCTTTCCCGTACTTCACTGGAATTTCAAAATGAAGATGGTGAAATTCGATAGCGTCCAAAAGTTGGCTCGCACATATGAGCGGACGTGAAAACTACACGATTGTTTTGCTCATGTGCGCGCGCGTGCTCTTATCCGCGCAGGGTTTGCGCTTGCGGGAAGGTGTCGGCGTGTCGCTGCAAACTGAAATTACGGCGAACTTTTTTTTCATTTTTTTTAAACGAACAAGTATGAGATTGTGCCTATTTCATTGGTTGGGTAATAAAGAAGGGACCAACTTCTTTCATGTTAGTGTGAGATTCTATCGCTTCTTTTCACAGCTGAAATTAAAAAGGAGCTACTGCATTAGAATGGAATGCGAGGGCAGTTGCGCGTCTGGTTGTTTTGGTGACAGGCCGGCCGGTGGCAAACTGGCAAGTGTGACAGACCGCCGAGTTAAAATATTTAATTAAGCATAACTGCCATCATTTGAACATATCAGTCGCATTAGTTTAATTAAGTATAATTTGACAGGCTGTTTTCAACTCACAGTCCGATCGAAACACACCAGAAGTATCGCATGAAAGCGAGCGCAGAAGGTACCAGCATAATAAAATATTATAAAATAGTAAATAACATTAAGGCTTTTACAAAATGACTTTTACAAATTAAAGTTCACATAATAGATAATATCAGCGGTAGAGAGAGTCTAACCTGAGGAAGATTTTCATTAGAAACCAACTAAAATAAATTGAAATAAAACGATAACTACGGAGACGTGAGGACGTCACATCGAGCCCACTGATGCGAATTCTGGTTAGCTTCTATACCTGAAACAGGGTAAATAATAAACCCTGAGTATACTAATACTCAGCAAGACTTACCCGTCTATGGGTATACTTAGCCCACATATCTAGACATGCAAGGATTTTCTGGCCGGTAGTTTGTTTTGCAGGAAAAACATCTAAAAGTAGATCCTTAATTTCAAGATTTTAGCTCTAGATTATAGCTATAAATTTGCTACACATCTATGATCCGCATATCTATAACAATCAATATGGAAACATAATTGATTAAATAACATCAACGTATATCATATCATTTCGTTTCATTTCCTTACTACGATGTGACTCGAAGATGAAGGTGCTCATATCCGAGAGCGACTGACGGCGAATCGATTCGATTTAACCTTGTAAGGTGGACCTAACCAACACGGCACGTTGAAAGTGATCTAGGCCCCTAAGTGGGTTTTGGTGAATAATGACAAAACACATGTATATTTAATTGTGTAATTGAGCATGTGTGCAGGTGATGAGTTTGTATAGGTGAAATGAAAGACGACGTACGACCCCTCAAAAAGGAAATGAAAAGGCGTAATTCAAGCATGCTCAAGGAATTAGATTTTATATTTGAAATTTGAATATAGGGACGCCGTACTATTAAGAGGGACTTGATTCAAGGGTTTCGATTTAAATCTTGTGCTCAAGAGAACCTAGACAAACATCTGAGAGACACAAAATACACTCAAAAGAGCAAAACATGAGTTTTCATCCTGCCTAACCCGGATACTCCGGGTATAGGGCCGGATACTCCGGACCCCTTTGCCCGGAATGTCCGGGTGCTGTTCTCGGGCCGAAAAGTTAGGGTTGCCCGAAGTCTCAGGGCATATACCCAGAGTCTCCGAGTAACTATTTGCCCAACGGCTATTTTTGGGTCAAAGGGTATAAATACTCCCTCCCCTCCTTCAGTTCACTCTCGCTTGCCATTTCTTCGAGCTGAACTCCTTCCAAAGCCAAAAGAGAGCTCTCTCACTCCCAACTCTTCATTCTTGAGTGATTCCTTTGAGGGTTTTGAGTGAGAAGCAAGCAAGAGCAAGGATTCGTGCTAGTGAGCCTCATTCCCACCTCTTGAGCACTTGGTTTTGGTCAAGCCCGCGGATTCAAGTTTGTTACTCTTGGAGCCTTGTGCTCCTATACGGCTAGGCGTGCTTGTGACCGCTAAACCAAGATTGTGAGCTGCACAAGAAGTTTGTAAGCTCCATTCCTCGCCGAGGAATCCATAGTAAGTGACATTGGGCTTGAGAGGTGATCTCGCCCTCGGGAGAGGAACATAGGGGTTCTTGAGCACCGTCTCTTGAATCCTTCCTCAACGGAGACGTAGCACCTTCGGGTGTGAACTTCGGGAAACAAATCTCTGTCTCTTCGTTGTTGTATTACTTGCTTTATTGCTATTTGCTTGTGTGACCTCATTTCTAGGGTTTGAGCTCGATCTACTCACTCACGAGTTTCTAGGGAGTTTTGTTTGTTGGATATCAACCTTAAGGAACCCCTGGTACTCGTACTTTAGCTCGATCCACTTTTCATACATAGATTCCTGCAGTTTCCTTTCAGGTTGTTCATACCCGGAGACTCTGGTTATAGCTCCGGATACTCTGGACCACAAAACCCGGAGTATCCGGGCTTATACCCGGAGTATCCGGGCCGAGTCTGCGTCTGACAGTTTTTAAGTGGTTTTTGAGTTGCAGATCGCCTATTCACCCCCCCTCTAGGCATCTTAAGGTCCTTTCAATTGGTATCAGAACTTGGCTCTCCATTCAAAGGGCTTAACCGTCCGGAGAGGTCAAGATGTCGGATGATGAAAAGAATCCAGAGAATCCGGTTAATGAAGGCGAAAAAGGTGATCCCGGTGATAAAAGAGACAAAGACAAGAATGCAGAACCATCCAACAACAACAAGAAAGGAAAGAATAAGAATGGTGGAGAAGAAAGTGAAGAAGAGACATCCGATTATGAGATGTCTTATGAGAAGTGGAAGGCATGGAGCAAAAAGAAGGAGCAAAGGAAGAAAAAGTCTAGCTCCCGAGTTATTATCGATTCTAGTGATGACTCCGACATCGATTCTAAGAGAAGAGCCTCACGCTCATCAAACAAGGGCAGCTCATTAAGGTCAAAAGGCAAAAGTGATTATCGAAGAGTTGCTCATGACTATACTTTTTCTCTACCTGGTGAGCATAATGCATCAATTCACATGAGCAAGCCACCTTTCTTTGATGGCTCCGGATATAACCAATGGAAGACTAAGATGTTCGGCTACATGAATGCAATCCACAAGGATCTTTGGAAAGTTGTGGAAGTTGGGTGTGAAATTCCGGATGAAGATGAAACTCCAACATCGATTCAAGCATATGTGCTACAAAGGAACTTTCAAGCATTGAACATCCTATACACATCCGTAAGTCCCGAAGAGTTTGACAAGATAGAGGATGCACCAACCGCTAAGGATGCTTGGGACACTCCAAGTAAATCATCAAGGATCAAGGAAGGTCCGTGAATCACGAATCAATACATTAGAAGATGAATTGAGCCTATTCTCCATGAAGAAAGATGAAAATGTCAAAGAAATGTACAACCGCATGAAGAAGATCACAAATCAAATCAAATCACTTGGTGGTGACAAGTGGGGTGACCGTTAGATCGTGGACAAGCTTTTGACCGTGTATATGGCTAGGGATGTTACTCTACCTAGTTTGATTAGAGCCGAAAGAGATTTCAAGCACTTCACCGCCGAGAATGTCCTTGGAAGAATTGAAGCTCACCATGATCAATTGAAGAGAGTCAAGATTAATCAAGATCTAGCCGAACTTCAAGAACAAGCGGCCAAAAACAATGGGTTGGCACTTCAAACTAAGTCAAAAGGAAAAGAAAAGGCAAACCAATCCTCAAAAAAATGAAGGCACTAGTAGTGATGATGATAACGAGCTTGATGATGAGCAAATGACCTTCTTTATCAAGAACTTCACAAGAGTATTGAAGAAAAGCAACTTTAGAAACTTTGGAAAGAACAAGAAGTATGAGCTAAGAAGATCTAATAGGCCGTGCTTTGGGTGTAACAAAGTTGGGCATTTCATTGCCGATTGCCCGGAAGAGAAGAAGAAGAACAAAGACACCAAAGAAAGCACATCCAAGAGAGATAGATCAAGATACAAGAAGCAAGCCGGAGAAGCTCATCTTAGTCAAGAATGTGATTCACAACAAGAAAGTGAGTCTGAGAAAGAAGATGTTGCAACCATGGCTTTCAAGACATCATCTCCACATCCTACAAGCCTATTTGAAGATTGTTGGGGATTGGACCTTCGGGTCAAGCCCTCACCCTCGGAAATGCTCCCTAACCTGTTTGCAGGGCTACAACGAAATGGAGCTAAGCGCACCCGAAAGTATCGGATGAACGCTGAGAGGCGCAAGCTTGAAGACCATGACCTTCGGTCCGAAGGATATCACCTTCCGAAGGCCGAAGGTAACGGATAGCTACCCTGAAGCGCAAGCACAAGCTCCAAGACCTTCGGTCCGAAGGATTTAGTCTCCACCGCGCCGAAGGTGACGAACGTCTACTCGGAAGCGTAAACTCGAAGTTCGAGACCTTCGGGAGAAGAGCCCGCGACCGGGAACGGTGACGACTGATCGGTTGTTGATGGGACCTTCAAGACCCAAGCTCCCGGAGATACCCGAAGGTTATGGTGACCTTCGTCGACTGAAGACACGTGAGTAAAACGTGAGTATGTAAGAAGGTCGGAGTTGTACACCCTCCAAATGCGTGAGAAGGTCGGATTTGTAAACCCCTCATCTTGTAATTTTACCCCGGAACCGGCCAAGAGTGAGCTGTAAATGAGTTGGGAGGGGGCAATTTAGGAAAACCTGGCCGTGGGCTAGGGGTATAAATAGCCCCCTCTCTCCACAGTGTAAGGGGTTGAATTTTTGAATCTTTACTGGAGAGTCTGACATCCGCTTTCATTGTTTTCGTACTGTTCATGCTCCCTGTTTGGGCATCAAAGAAACAAAGATCCCAACAGAGGCGCCCACCGTTCCAGCACGAAAGACAACCCTCGATGGCCCCAGCGAAGAAAAAAGCCACCGCCGGCACCACAAGCACCACTGAGCCTGGTCGTATCCTCGATGGCCCTCAACCACAACTTGAAGGAACCAACCCAAGGATCGAAGAAATCACCAACGAAGTTGCCATTCATGGAGAACCGGCTGATACCACTGAAAACACTGTTCATCAACTCACAGAAGCAGCACTGAAGCTCAAGGCCCTGGAAATGAAGAAAAAGAACATCGAAGCTCAGCTTGCAACCAAAAAGAGGGCACTGGACCAAACAAACAAGCTAGCCGAGGCCAGGCGCAGGCTAGCAGAGATGGAGGCAGAAGTTGAAAACCTGCAGAGGGCATACCAAGAAATTCCCGAAGGATCCTCTCAGCAAGAAAACCGCTACATCCTCCAGACAGCCTTCGCACAAAATGAAGACAGAAGACCGCCACCTGTCAACCTTCCATTTGACCCAACTTCGCCACTCTCAGTCGCTCTTCAGCGAACTTCATGGCCTCTCGGCTACAAGCCAACACAGCTCCCCAAGTACAATGCTACAACAGACCCAACCCAGTTCCTCATGGCCTACGAAGCAACCATCGCTTCGGCCGGAGGTGACGACTCCACCATGGCCAAGTCCTTCGTCATAGCTTGCGAGGGTTCGGTGGCCAACTGGTACTCGTACTTACCCCCGCAATCAATCAACAATTGATATCAGCTGAAAGGAAGGCTATTACAGGACTTCCAAGGTTTCAGAAGGCTCAACGCCAACACTGTAAAAGACTTCAAATGCCCCCAGCATGACCGTGAGCCTCTCTACGACTACTTCCGAAGGTTCGTCCAAAAGAAGGCTCAAATCCCAAACTTCCCAGAGAAGGACGCGATAGAGAAATGCATCGAGGGTCTCCTGCCTGGCCAACTTGCGTCACACCTCATAAGAGAACCTTCGAGGACTCTAGAGGAGCTTTATTCAGAAGCAGAAAAGTACGCAAAGTCAGACGCCGACCATCGCAGAAGGGTCGAGCAAAGAAGAATCATGCGTCAGGCAGAGAAATACAACCAACAAACATGGCAGCAAGAAAAGCAGCCAGCTCACCAGCTCGTCTTACCTCTGGAACCTTCGAATGAAGATGAGGACCAAATGACCTTCGATCCTTTCCTGACACCACCAGAGCACCAACGCACAAATGATAAGCAACCTTCGTCCGGAGCACGAGTCAGAGGTCGCGGCAGAGGAAGGGGCCGAGGTCGTGGACCTTCGCACGACCCCAAAAAATTCTTCTGTCACTTCCACGGATCTGACTCCGACCACAGAACAAATCAGTGCCCGGAGAAGAAGAAAACCCTTAATAGAATGGAGGCCGAGAAAAAAGCCAAGCTAGTTGGGCACACTACATGGCCACAGAACCAACCTTCTCAACAAATACAGTACACACAACCTTCATACATTCCACCTCCACCATTTACACAAGCGTACCGCCCACCCATGTTTAACTACAACTACAATCACAATTGGCAGCAGCAGCCAAACCCACAAACGCAACCCATTCAAACCACAACCCAAGCTCAACCCACTCAGGAGCAGCTACCTCCACCCCCAGCTCACCCACCAAAGCAAGAAAACCAAACCACAAATAGCCAACCCACAGCACTACCATCCTTCGGCATGATCATGCCCATCTCCGGAGGATCGACCCTAGACTTCGAAAACAAGAGGCAGCGCAGGGACTACTTCAGGCAAGTCCATTGCATCGTCTCCGAAGGTCCAACCAAGAGAACCCAGTGGTCACACTCTCCAATCACCTTCTCCGAAGATGTCAACCTCATCAGCTACCCACACACAGATGCCCTCGTCATCGAGGCAAACATTCAAGGCTGGAGGATTGGCAAAATATTAGTTGACACCGGCAGCTCAGCAGACATCATATTTTCTGACACCTTTGATAAGATGGGTATTGACCGAAGCCTGCTTCAGCCTTCGGACATCCCTTTAATGGGATTCGGAGGAAAGAGAGTGAACGCAATCGGCAAACTGTCACTACCCGTGTCCTTCGGAGACACAGCCAACGCAAGAACAGAGCACATCACCTTCGATGTGGTAGAAATGCCCTACCCGTACCGCGCAATCTTAGGAAGAGGGACAATCAACAAGTTCGAAGCTATCGTCCATCAACTATACTTGTGTATGAAAATGCCAGCTCCCGCGGGGGTCATCACCGTCCGCGGAGACCAGCAACTTGCGCGGGACATTGAGCGGGGATACACCCCAGGACAGAAAAATGTACACAACCTTCGGAATGAATCCAAGCCCGTTACCTTCAAAGAGCAGCAAAAGGACAGCGAGAAAGCAACCTTCGAAGAAGACTGCCAAGTTAAGAAGGTCCCCCTCGATGAACATCTCCCCGACAAAATGGTCACTATCAATGCAACCCTAGAGCCCGAAGAGGAGAAAGAACTTCTCGAGTTCCTCCGCAAGAATCAAGATGTTTTTGCATGGTCCGCCAGCGACCTTCGGGGAGTCAGCAGAGACATCATTGAGCATCGCCTGGACATCAACCCAAACATCAAGCCGAAGAAGCAGAAGCTTCGCAAAATGGCAGATGAAAAGGTCGTAGCAGTCAAGGCCGAAGTCCAGAGACTACTAGATGCAAATGTCATTAGAGAAGTCAAGTACCCAACATGGCTGGCAAACACTGTGCCGGTCAAAAAGAAGAATGGCAAATGGCGGATGTGCATCGATTTCACTGACCTAAATAAAGCCTGTCCGAAGGATGACTTCCCGCTGCCAAGAATCGACAGAGTCGTTGATGACGCAGCAAACAGTCAACTCATGTCTCTGCTAGATTGCTTCTCTAGATACCATCAGATATGGATGAGAAAGGAAGATGAAGAGAAAACAAGCTTCATAACACCCTTCGGCACCTACTGCTTCGTAAGGATGCCCGAAGGATTAAAGAATGCAGGACAGTCTTTTTCAAGAATGTCCTCCGTGGTTTTAGAACACCAACTTAGAAGGAATGTCCTGGCTTATGTTGACGACATCGTTGTAACCAGTTCAATAAGAAGCAACCATGTGGCAGACCTGGCCGAAACCTTCGCAAGCCTAAGAAAAGCAGGGCTGTCCTTAAACCCCAACAAGTGCATCTTCGGAGTTCACAAAGGAAAGGTGCTAGGATGCCTGGTTTCCACAAAAGGCATCGAAGCAAACCCTGACAAAGTAAAAGCCCTTTGGAAAATGGAGGAGCCGAAGTCCATCAGGGACGTACAGAAACTTACAGGGCGAATAGCAGCCCTAAACAGATTCATCTCCCGCTCTGCAGACCGAAGCCTTCCGTTCTTCAAGGTCCTTCGCAACGCAAACAAATTTCAGTGGGGCCCCGAGCAAAGCGAAGCCCTCCAGGCACTAAAAAACAACCTACAGAACATGATCAAAATGACCTCACCTGACCCGAAGGATGTGCTGCTCCTGTACATCGCAGCATCCTACTCCGCAGTCAGTGCAGCACTCGTGCTCGAGAGAGACAGTGAAGGGAAAAAGAAGCAACTACCTGTTTATTTCGTATCAGAAGCTCTCGCTGGCTCGAAGCTCCTGTACTCAGAGCTAGAAAAAATCGCATATGCAGTAGTCATGTCTGCCCGGAAGCTTCGACACTATTTCGAAGCTCACAAGATAATAGTGGTCACAGATCAACCTTTGCATGATTTGTTCAGTAACAGAGAGGCATCTGTCAGAATTGCCAAATGGGCTTCAGAACTCTTCGAGTTTTACATAGACTACGAAAGAAGAACAGCCATCAAATCACAAGTATTGGCAGATTTCATTGCAGATTGGACATCCCCAACCTTCGGGGCCTGGTGCAACGACGGAGCCGGCATCGCTGCAATCATAGAGTCTCCTTCGGGAGCAAAAACAAGATACGCAGCACGGCTGACCTTTGGCAACTTTGAATCATCAACCAACAACACCACTGAGTACGAAGCCTTGCTGTTGGGCCTTCGCAAAATGAAAGCCCTCGGCCATCAAAATTTCATAGTAAAAACAGATTCAAAGGTCATCAGAGATCATATCGAAAAAGACTCAGAGGCAAGAAAGCCAGAGCTCATCGAGTACCTCGATGCCGTCAGATCCATGGAGAAGTATTTTAAGGGCTTCGACATCGTTCACATCCCGAGACACATGAACGACGAAGCTGACAAGCTAGCAAAAGTAGCATCAAGAAAAGAGCAATTACCTTCGGATGTATTTTTCGAAGAAATCACGGAACCTTCGGTCAAGCCGAAGAAAGAAAAACAAGTCTTAGTCATCTCAGCCGAAGACTGGAGAACACCAATAATGAAGTACCTTCGGGGAAACATCGAGCTGCCAGATGAAAAGGAGGAAAAGAAAATGTTCCAGAGAGTGAGAGGCTATGTAATCTCCGAGGGAGAGTTGTTCAAGTCAGGTGTAACCAGCCCATGGTTAAAATGCATATCCATAGCCGAAGGAATCGAGCTCCTCAAGGAAATTCACTCCGGGTTTTGCGGATCACATATTGGCTTCAGACAACTTGTATCCAAAGCCTTCAGGCAAGGATTCTTCTGGCCAACGGCGCTGAAGGACGCTCAGCAGATAGTGAAAACCTGCAGAGCATGCCAAATGATGGGTCCAAAATGCTCAAAACCTTCGGAGCCAACTCAGCTGATACCACCGACCTGGCCTCTTCAAAGATGGGGAATTGACCTAGTGGGACCTCTACCCACAGCACAGGGCAACTACAAGTATGCAGCAGTCGCTGTCGAGTACTTCACAAAGTGGATCGAAGCCAAGCCACTAATCAACATAACCTCAGAAACGATCAAAAAATTCTTTTGGCAGAACATCATCTGCAGGTTCGGGGTCCCAAGAGAGATAACAGTAGATAACGGGAAACAATTTGATTCACAAATCTTCAGTGAATTCTGTTACAGCGTGGGAACGAAGGTAATCTTCGCCTCGGTGTATCACCCGCAATCCAATGGTGCCGTCGAAAGAGCCAATGGCATCATCTTCGGCAGCATCAAAAAGTGCCTGTTCGAACAGAAAAAAGGAAAATGGGCCGACGAACTCCCGAAAGTCATCTGGTCCCACAACACCTCAGAATCAAGAACCACCAAGTTCACCCCATTCAGGCTAATATATGGTGCCGAAGCAATGACACCAGAAGAACTCAAAAATCGAAGCCTAAGGGTGACACATCAAGCCGAGATCACCCCCTCGGACGACAAAGACCTCATAGAACTAGACATCCTCCAAGCTTCAGAAAATCTAGAAAAGTATCAACAAGAAACCACGAAGTGGAGAGACAAGAAAGTCGTGAAAAAGGGCATCACAGTCGGAGACTGGGTCCTGAAAAGGAAGCCAAATGCCGAAACCTCCGGCAAACTTCAACCAAAGTGGGAAGGGTCATTCCTAGTAATCAAGAGCAACAGGCCAGGGTCATACCACTTGTCCGACGCCGAAGGCAACGAGCTGAAACATCCTTGGAACGCAGACAGCCTCAAAAAGTTCTACATATAAACTTGTAAAAAGGACGCATCGCGAAGCTATAAGCGATTGCGAACCTTCAAATTTATTTTCAGTTCTTTTTTACATTGCAAACGGGCCGTACTCTTTTCCTCACAAGGGGAAACTCCACTTCGGAGGTGAGGTTTTTGACGAGGCGGACCCATTGTAAGCAATTTCAATACAATGAATTTCCCTAAACAAATTGTCACCTTCATCGAAGCAGCCCAAGTGGCAAGCTTCGGCAAACACCTACATGCGGCACCAAACAGTAAGTTAGCAAAGTATGCAGAATTCACAAACTTTGCATACTTATCCAAATGCCAAGAGGCTTCGACCTTTTAAAGGTCCGAACCAAAAAACCTTCGGCAGAAGCACAATAAGTGCAAAAATAACGCCAAGGGGCTTCGACCTTTTAAAGGTCCGAACCAAAAAACCTTCGGCAGAAGCACAATAAGTGCAAAAATAACGCCAAGGGGCTTCGACCTTTTAAAGGTCCGAACCAAAAAACCTTCGGCAGAAGCACAATAAGTGCAAAAATAACGCCAAGGGGCTTCGACCTTTTAAAGGTCCGAACCAAAAACCTTCGGCAGAAGCACAATAAGTGCAAAAATAACGCCAAGGGGCTTTGACCTTTTAAAGGTCCGAACCAAAAAACCTTCGGCAGAAGCACAATAAGTGCAAAAATAACGCCAAGGGGCTTCGACCTTTTAAAGGTCCGAACCAAAAAACCTTCGGCAGAAGCACAATAAGTGCAAAAATAACGCCAAGGGGCTTCGACCTTTTAAAGGTCCGAACCAAAAACCTTCGGCAGAAGCACAATAAGTGCAAAAATAACGCCAAGGGGCTTCGACCTTTTAAAGGTCCGAACCAAAAAACCTTCGGCAGAAGCACAATAAGTGCAAAAATAACGCCAAGGGGCTTCGACCTTTTAAAGGTCCGAACCAAAAAACCTTCGGCAGAAGCACAATAAGTGCAAAAATAATGCCAAGGGGCTTCGACCTTTTAAAGGTCCGAACCAAAAACCTTCGGCAGAAGCACAATAAGTGCAAAAATAACGCCAAGGGGCTTCGACCTTTTAAAGGTCCGAACCAAAAAACCTTCGGCAGAAGCACAATAAGTGCAAAAATAACGCCAAGGGGCTTCGACCTTTTAAAGGTCCGAACCAAAAAACCTTCGGCACAAGCACAATAAGTACAAAAAAAACACCGAGGAATTCGAAAGACGGATGCCAGAAGGGGGAGACGTTTTTCCTACAAGTAATTGGCATCCATCATCCGACCACAACCCGAGACAAAACGCGCAAGAAAGGGGGGAGACGTTTTTCCAAAAACAAAACTCGCGCGCACTGCCTCGGGCAAACTCATGATAACCTTCGATGCTAACAAGCGGCAACCCGAAGCACAGCCTTAACGCATCCTTCGAACTAAGGACCCAACGAGCCAAGTGCGAGAAAGGGGGGAGACGTTTTTCTAAACATTACTCTCGCACTTAGCTCGTCGGGTAATAACAATAACAAAATTGTAGACGTTTTTTCCACATACAACAAAGCACCTCGAAGGATGCATACAACAAAGCATCTCGAAGGATGCATCCAGGGATACAAAACGAAGGATGCATAAAGAAAGACATGCGAGAATATCATACATTTCAAAGACCCTCGCGAAGGTAACGTTCGGGAAACAAAGCAAAAATTACAACGAGTCACGACCGGACCAAAATAAGTACTCCGCTACGCTGCACCCAGGGTGAGCAAGGCTGAAGGCCACCCAGCTCATCTTTACCCTAGCATTGTTCGCGTCCTGCAGTATGGGAATATTTACAAAAAAATCCAAGTCCTAGAAACAAATCCCCACAAGCTAATATTTAGACCTGTGCCCTGGAAGAACCAGTAGCACCAATCCCCGAAGGAGATCTCTGATCCTCGGACATTCGATTATCCTCCGAAGGACAATCAGGAGATGCCTCCTGCACCAAATAGACAAAACCAATCAAAAAACAAACAAAAGACAGAAAAATCGCTAAAAAAAACCCTACCTCAGCAGCTGCGGCAGCCAGAGTCCGAACAGCAACCTTGCCAGAAGTTTCCCAGAAACGCTCAAAAAAAGAAGCCTTCAACTCTTGAATTTTTTTCCACCTCCACCGCCAAACCTTCGTACGGTACATATTGAAAACCATCCAGTCGTTCAAGATCAACTGCGCCGACACGAAGAAGATTTCCAAGAAGCCCCTCGAAGGAAACAGAGGCCGCGTTGTCATTTGGCACGCTCATCACCTCGCCAAGGCCCTCAAATTCTGACTTCAACCAGTCCAAAAGCAAAAAGAAAACTTGAAGACCTTCGACCGGCTTAGGCAAGGGCAAAGGCTCAGCTCCAAGGGCACCAAGAGCCTTCTTGTACTCCTGGTACACTCCTTCGGCCAGTCTGGCAACCTCGGGTATGACCCGCTCGAGTTCTGCCATTCTAATCTGAACCCATTCCAACTCCGTGATCCTACTCTTAAGGGCAGATTTCTCATTTGCATCCACCTCAACGGCCCTCCGTAGGCTCTCTAGAACCTTCTCGTTATCCGAAGCGGTTGACTCCAACTTCGAGCACTTAACCTTCAGTTGCTGGTTCTCCTCTCTCAGAGCGAGAACCTCCGCCTCAGCCCGCCGCAGTTTATCAGCCAGGCTGAATCTCTCGGTGGCGCTTTTCTCCAGAAGATTAGCATCTGCCTTGGTCTTTTGTATTAACATCCGACTAGCATGGGTAAGCCTCTTACTTAGCTCACCAATGATGAAAGTAGCGTCGGAGGTGGACGCTTCAGCCACCGCAGCCTCAAACCCTGAATCAAAAACAAAATCACCTTCGGGAACTCTAGAAATTGTTCAAGAGACAAAAATAAAAAAAGTCCACAAACCTTTCTCGAGAGGGAGAATCCCAGTCGCTCCAGGCCCGTGCATCACGGCCAACAGCTGCTGCATCGACGCCGATACAGCTGCAGAAAGCAAAAGTAAAAAACCCTTCGGACGCGGCGATCAAGCTAGGAAGTCAGGAAAGGAAAAGTAGGTGAAACTTACCAGACTCATCGAAGGTCATCCCCTCCAAAGCCTCCACCTCCCTGTCCGAAGGTGGAGCAGAGGAAACTCCACGAGCCTCCCCACCTCTGAGCGCCATCAGTGTCTCACCCACCAAGACCTCCCCCTCCTCGATGTTCAACGCAAACACAGGCTGCGCGACCTTCGGGGCTGGAGCCGAGTCCTTTAAGACATCGGCCGTCGAGGCGGCACCCTTCGGCACGGGCGGCCTCGGAAGGTCCGCGGGCTTGGTCCCAGTCTTGACGAGGCTCTGAATCCTCCGGCGTTTTGTCGTACCTTCGGATGAACAATAAAGATTAATCAACGCTTTCGCCACCTCAACCCGACGGCCGGAACCAAAAAGCATGGTCCCGTACTCATCGCTAAGATCATAATCGGATCTAAAAAGCCTCCCTTCGGGAACTACAATCTCCCCGCCCACCGTCCCCATGAGCTCTTCCATAAATGAGGGCGTACCGCTGTCGCCCGAAGAAACCTCCTCATCTTGCGCCTTTCTCTTGGCACTCTCTGCCCGCGCAACTGAAACCTTCGAGCCCGAAGGTTTCCGACCGCGACCGCGCCCCCGTGCACCGGCAGACCCGGAGCTCCCCGCCACCTCCGCCTTAGCTTTTCCTTTGGACTTCGCCTCAGGAACCTCCGAGCCTACGTTCCCCGTCGGTGTCATCCTTGCAATGGCGTTAGCCGGGACCGGCCGAGGCTCGTAAGCGACGCCCATCTCAGCTAAGCAACGGTTCAACCGAAGGTTCCCTCCGCACACCTCAACCAAAGAGCGGTACTCCTTTTTGTTCCATGGCCCCAAAATCTCCGCAGCCCGACGCTCTAGCTCGTCAAGAATAACTTCATCGCTGGCACCTTCGGGTCTTCGAAGCCCAAAAAACGGAGAAGTCACTTCGTACTTCAAACCAACAAAACTCTTGCGCTCGAACCTCACCGGAGACCAGCCAGCAGCCAGTGGCCAAACCTTCACAGCCAGAAACTCCTCGACAGCATCCCGGCCACCACAAACTTGGCAAGCTGTCATGAAAGCTTCCAGACACGACTTGAAACCTGGCCCTCGTTTGTTGAAGGCAGGCTGATAAACGTGATCGAACATCTCAATGTCCGAAGCAAGAAGGTCCTTCTCCTCGTTAGAACCTTCGGGATCGGGGAAGCCAATCTTCGCGTAAAACCAGTATTCCAACCAGTTCCCTTCCCACTTGTTCTTGTAAGCTGTCGAGAGCATAAGCTTCAACAGGCCAGTCCTTTTATTCGGTTTGCGAGGAACGAAGGTGCAGCAGCCGTTCTGAACCTCGCTAAGCTCATCATCGTCATCTACATAGACCTTCCGAGGCTGGCAGTGTAGCTGAAAGAGCCTGCAAAACGCATCCACAGACACCTCTCCTCCGAAACTCCGCACTACCCACAGAAACTTGGACAGTGTAACAATCCCGTTCGGAGTGAAATGGTGTAGCTTCGCGTTGAATGGCTCCAAAAGCTTCGGCACAATTGGATCCATCGGAAGTCTAAGTCCCGCTGTAAAAAAATCCTCAAATACTACAACCTCGCCGGTCTCCGGTACAGGAATCAATTCTGCCCCCGGAGGGCGGCAAACCCCCTCGGCGAAGTAGCCCTTCGTAACGTAGAAGTCTATCATGCTCTGAGATACGACAGATGGCTCGAAAAGCAGAGTCTTACGTTTCTCTGGAGCCATCAGATCCGACACGTCCGCAGAAACAGCCGAGAGGCTTTCGCTGGACCGCTGCTGCTGAGAAGGCTGCGAACCACCCGCCTCTCCTTCGGAAGCTGCACCAGAGTCTGTATGGAGAACTGCCCTCTTAATAAATGCCATAACTACAAAAGTAAACAAAAAAACAGTCAAATCACAAACCAAAAAGCAAACCTTCGATCAGCCTCGCTGTCTGTTTAGTGCGAGCCATGAGCCGTAGTTACTTACACCGAGGAAAACAAGCAGATTCACCACGCACAAGAACCTTCGGACAAAACGCTTTATAGCAAAAAGCGACGAAGGATAGCAAAGCTCGAAAGGGCACAGGTTCTACCCCCCCTCCTCCGCTTATATAGACGGTGAAAAGGAACAGTTCCAGCGGTAAAACCGAGGAGACTCCAGCCAAGCGGCGCAATCAGGCAACGACACGTACACAACAAAAACCGACCGTTGCAGCCGACGGTTCGGGAGACGTTTTTCCTCGAGAGCTTCCCGAAGGTTACACGCAATCTTCTTCATTAACAAGGGTTCGGACCGTCAGCTTCGGACCTCGCCCTCGAGGGGCTACTGTTGGGGATTGGACCTTCGGGTCAAGCCCTCACCCTCGGAAATGCTCCCTAACCTGTTTGCAGGGCTACAACGAAATGGAGCTAAGCGCACCCGAAAGTATCGGATGAACGCTGAGAGGCGCAAGCTTGAAGACCATGACCTTCGGTCCGAAGGATATCACCTTCCGAAGGCCGAAGGTAATGGATAGCTACCCTGAAGCGCAAGCACAAGCTCCAAGACCTTCGGTCCGAAGGATTTAGTCTCCACCGTGCCGAAGGTGACGAACGTCTACCCGGAAGAGTAAACTCGAAGTTCGAGACCTTCGGGAGAAGAGCCCGCGACCGGGAACGGTGACGACTGACCGGTTGTTGATGGGACCATCAAGACCCAAGCTCCCGGAGATACCCGAAGGTTATGGTGACCTTCGTCGACTGAAGACACGTGAGTAAAACGTGAGTATGTAAGAAGGTCGGAGTTGTACACCCTCCAAATGCGTGAGAAGGTCGGATTTGTAAACCCCTCATCTTGTAATTTTACCCCGGAACCGGCCAAGAGTGAGCTGTAAATGAGTTGGGAGGGGCAATTTAGGAAAACCTGGCCGAGGGCTAGGGGTATAAATAGCCCCCTCTCTCCACAGTGTAAGGGGTTGAATTTTTGAATCTTTACTGGAGAGTCCGACATCCGCTTTCATTGTTTTCGTACTGTTCATGCTCCCTGTTTGGGCATCAAAGAAACAAAGATCCCAACAAAGATCTCACCGACGATGAGGATGAAGATCCTATCATGTGCTTCATGGCTAAAAACTCCAAGGTAACATCTCCAAACTCATCGGACGATGAAATGGATAATGAAGTAGAAGTTGCTAAACAGTCAAGAAATATGGTAAAGGGGCCGCAACTAAAATGATGAAGTTAGTTATGAAACTAGATGAAGCGGATGAGACTCTTGAAACACAAGACGAATTGCTTAGACTTGAGAGAGAAAGATTCAAGGCTCTTGAAAAGGACCTCGCCAATGAAAAGGAGGAAAACAAAATGCTTGTGAACTCAATCAAAGTCAAGAATGGCACTCTTCTTGAGCTAAAAGAGTCACTCTCTAATGAAAAAGAAAAAGTGAATGATTTGACTAGAAAATTTTCTTTTGTCAATGACACTAACACTTTCCTAAGAAAGGATAATGAGAAACTTCAAGAGAGCATGACAAGCTTACAAGCTAATCACACGGTACTTGAAGTTCAATTTAATACTCTTTGGGAAAGTACTTCTAAGACTAGAGAGACATCTAATTCATCTAGTCCTTCTACAAGTAATGGTTGTGCACGGTGCTATAACATAGATATTCAAACTTGTGCTACTAACCATGTTAAGATGAATGCAATGAAGAAAGAAATCTATAGACTCACTCACCTATTGCAAGAAGAGGCTCCATCACATACACAAATCCCAAAGAAAAATCCCTCAACAAGGGTAGGTGAGTTTGAGAAACACACTAAGGGATTTGGGTCAAGATACATGAGCAAGTTTGGGTTTGAAAAAGGTAAGGGACTTGGTAGGAATGGGCAAGGCACTCCACATGCCATTCCATTTATCAAGAACAAGAACAAGATCGCCTTGGGTGCTCAAGGAGGTCTAGTGAACATGACCGCTCACAAGACAAATGATGTGATTCAAGAAAGTGGTCATGTCAAATTCACCAAGAGAGGCACAACATATGATGAGGGTGCTAAGATTGTTGCATCCTCATTCAAAGAAGATAAGTTCAAGGCCTCTAACTCAACCAAGATCAAGACACAAGAATCATCTCATGTATCTTTTTATGCCGATTATGTATTGACAAGGAACCACCGTGGTAAAGTGGTTGCCAAATTTGTAGGACACCGTACATGGAACACAAAAGTAAAAAAGTCATGTTTGGGTGCCCAAAATTCTTGTGACTAACATTAAAGGACCCAAGTATTGTTGGGTACCTAAAAGAAAAAAGAGTAACTTTGTTTTGTAGGGATACTCCTACGGTGGATCAACTTGGGTGATTGATAGTGGATGTACAAATCATATGACCGGAGAAAGAGTATGTTCGAAACAATAACCGCATCAAGTGGAGATCATTTCATCACCTTTGCGGAAAATCAAAAGGGAAGAGTGCTTGGTACCGGTAACATTAATCTAAACTCAAAGTTCACTCTTTCAAAGGTTCTTTTGGTTGAGTCACTTGGTTATAATTTGTTGTCCATCTCACAACTTTGTGACTCGGGCTTCAATTGTTTGTTCACTAACGAGGGTGTAACCTTCATTAGAAGAAGCGATGACTCCGTTGCTTTTAAGGGGGTGCTCAAGGGAAAGCTCTGTCTTGTGGATTTCTCTCAAAAGAGGGCTCAACTTGATGCTTGCTTGATAGCAAAGTCTAGCTTGGGTTGGTTATGGCATCGCCGACTAGCTCACGTTGGGAGAAATCTCAGCAAGTTTCTAAAGGGGGTCACATCCTAGGACTAACAAATGTTTCTTTTGAGAAAGATCGTGTTTGTAGTGCATGCCAAGCCGGGAAGCAAGTTGGTGTTCCACATCCATCAAAGAGCATGGTCACTACCATCAAGCCATTTGAACTTCTACATATAGATCTCTTTGGCCCGCTGGCGTACATTAGCATTGGTGGTAACAAATATGGTCTTGTCATTGTTGATGATTATTCTCGTTTCACTTGGGTATTCTTTTTGCATGACAAAAGTGTAGTGCAAGAGACCTTCAAGAAGTTTGCAAAAAGAGCTCAAAATGAATTCGAGACTAAGATCAAGAAAGTGAGAAGTGACAACGGCACCGAATTCAAGAACACTAACGTAGAAGAGTTTCTAGATGAAGATGGCATTGGTCATGAGTTCTCGGTTCCATACACCCCTCAACAAAATGGAATTGTTAAGAGAAAAAATAGAATTCTTATTGAGGCCGCAAGAACAATATTTGATGAGTACAAGATCTCGGATCAAATTGGTCACGGTGGCCACGCACAGGGCAAAAATATCGAGTGTTATCTACAGGGGCAAAATATCGGGTGTTACAGCAAGCTTGCTCAGCGCTTTAAGGCCGGCATGTAGGCGCTTTTCCCCGTTCATCCCACCTGCTGGCCCTGCCCGATCGAGTAGGGGAGCCGGATCAGAGGAGCCGTTTTGGCAAGGATCCTCTTTGCTTGCGCGGGCACGCTTGCCCAGCAAAGTAAGATCTCCATGCTGCTACAAAGCATTATCCTTTGTCCGCAAGGCTCGGGAAAGCCGGCCGGGGATCGTATCTCGATCTCAGGGAGTCCTCGGGCACAAGCAACCTACTATCTGGCTGGTGGTTGCACTGTAGCTGTGGGGAACAAGCTATGCCTCCCGATCGGAAAAAGCTTGTTCGGTCTTGGTCCCGGCAGTGTTCCGGACGCGACAAATGCGCCATCCACGAGAACAAATGCGCCGTACCACAGTAACAGGTTTGCCGTGTGCCACCTAGCCACAGGCAGGAAGAGCCCAGCCCAGTACTAGATATTTCTTATATAGTAGTCCAAAGTAAAAAAAAGGCCAAAACCTTCAAACGTGCAAATTCCTTGGAACCTATGGCTTCTACATGTCCATCGTGTCAAATCGTGGTGCCATGGAGCTGGATCGAGGCTGCTGAACCTCCCTAGGCCTAGTGAGAGAATGCCAACAAAATGTCCAGACTGCTGCTAGTGTTCTCTAGCGATCGGCAGCGATAGTTAATCCTACGACGATATAATCATGTAAACAAATGCTTGCAAACTTAACTGATTTTCCTCGACTGATGCACGTACTACAGGAGGATGCAAGCCCTTACACGGCCGGCCAGCTGGCCAGCCAGCCTTTCTCCCATCCAGCATCGCCGTCGCGTCGCGTCGCGCCCGGCGTCCCGTCCGGCTCCGGCGCGCACGCCTGGCATTTCGTCCGTGCAGCGGGTGGCTGCCGTGCGCCGCGGATAGAGCTGGTGGGCGTGCGATGCAGACCGGCGAGACTGCGCGGTCGAGCAGCAAGTGCGCGTGCGTAGTAGTTGTTGCACGAGCGGTTGTTGCTCTGCGATCGTCTGTGAAAGAAGGTACGGTGTCGTTTGTTACTGTGCCGTCGCTTTTTCTTTGGTTCGGTACTGAACTATACTGATGATGCGATTCTACCGTGGGCGCGTCGTTCATTCAGACAATGCAGTGCGTCAGTTTGGTCGTTCCGGACTTCCGGTGTGGTACACGAAGACACGTACTTCGTGTGAAGGATTAGCCACGCCACCTTCCGTAGAGTCACCTGCCTTCATAAACAGGAATCAGTAACTGCAACTAGTATATACGTGTGCACAACCAGGAACCCTCTTTTTTTTATAACATCCATGACACTGAAAAGGGGACGGAATAATGGTGGTATACCCCAATTTTTGTATAGCACCGAAGGGAATTCCTAATATTTTATAGCAACAAAGAAATATGAGTTTTTGTGGCATTGGGAAAATTTACTCGTAAACTCCCCGCTTTCCTTGTGTAGATTTCCACTCTGTTTGGTAGCAACCAGCCAATATTATTTTTCTTTCACACCAAATCAGCAACAGTTATTAGCACCAGCCAGTCAGCAATATTTTTCTGCCACTAGCCTCAGCCAGCCCAACGTTGTTTTTCTTTCCATTCCACTTGTCTCGTGATGGCTTGCGAATCGGACGGGCCCTCCATGGCCATGCCGGTTTGAGCCTGGTACCTTGTTCCGTTCACTTTTGTGCCAAGTTTCTGATGGGCCACCAAATTCCCACGTCTTTTTTTATTTTTATATTTTTTAAAATCATTTTTTACATAAATATATTTTCGATTTCATAATTTACAGTTTTGTACCCCTACCGCCCGGCTGCGGGGCGGCAGGGTACCTGCCGCCAACTGGCGGGGCGGTAGGGACCTGAATGTAAATAAAATTTATTTTTAATCGCATTTTGGCCCCTGGGGGAGCCTGCCGCCCCCTGCCGGGCGGCAGGGTACCTACCGCCAACTGGCGGGGCGGCAGGCCAGGCAAAAAATTATTTTCTTTTTAGTTTCCAGAACAGTGAAATTCTAAATTCAATTAAAAAATATAGAAAAATCAAAAAAATACAAACTAAATTTTTTTAGGTTTATTAAATCAAGATCTACTGAGAAAAAATACTCATGCATGTGAAATGTCAATTTTACCCCTGCTAAAATTTTAGGTTGTGTTTAATCTAGTTTATTTTGTATCTGTTGTTCTGTTTGTCTAAAAATCCTGAAAATTTTGTGATAGCCTACTCTTTTCATGTGTATTCCATTGGAAAATTTTCAGGTGCATATCCTAAGTGCATATTTGTGGATCTATTATTGTTGGATTTCCATCATTTAGCAGTAGAATAATAGATCCACAAACATGCACCTAGGCTATGCACCTGAAAATTTTCCAGTGAAATACACATGCAAAAATTAGGCTACCACAAAATTTTCAAGATTTTTAGACAAACAGAACAACAGATACAAAATAAACTAGATTAAACACAACCTAAAATTTTAGAGGGGCAAAATTGACATTTCACATGCATGAGTATTTTTTCTCTGTAGATCTTGATTTAAGAAACCTATCAAAATTTAGTTTGCATTTTTTTGATTTTTCTATAATTTTTAATTGAATTTAGAAGTTCACTGTTCTAGAAACTAAAAAGAAAATAATTTTTTGCCTGGCCTACCGCCCCGCCAGTTGGCGGTAGGTACCCTGCCGCCTGGCAGGGGGGCGGCAGGCTCCCCTAGGGGCCAAAATGCGATTAAAAATAAATTTTATTTACATTCAGATCCCTACCGCCCCGCCACTTGGAGGCAGGTACCCTGCCGCCCCGCAGCCGGGCGGTAGGGGTACAAAACTGTAAATTATGAAACCAAAAATATATTTCTATAAAAAATGATTTTAAAAAATATAAAAATAAAAAAGACGCCCAAATTCCCAGTTTGCCGCTGACGGGTGACGGCAGTGGCGGGCCCAAAGGGTAGTCCAGGTAGGCCCAGAACTACCCTGAATTCTGGCCCAAAAAGATATTAGTAGTTCGCTTTCCTAGCTCAGGATAAGAAGAATTGGCACAACAGACCGAGAAACGGAGGCTGTGCCGCTTGGCCGGGCCTGGCGGCCTGCCAACCCCACCGTCCCTGACTGCCCAACTCACGTGGACTCGCGGACTCGGCATCACCCACCCTCAGACGCGCCGGCGCAAGTCTCTGCACCTGCGGCCCGCCGCAAGTTCTGTTTGCCCGTCATTCTCCATCTCTGATCCAGCACTTCGCCTAAACTCGAGTGGGCGAGCCCAAGCACTGGCCGTCGGCATCTTGCCGCTGCTGTGTGACGCCCCGACCAGTGACCGGCTGGTGCCCGATGCCACGAGCCTGCGGTCCCGCATCTGTTCTGCCATGCAGAGAACAGGCACCCGCTCCCCTGGGAGCGACGCCGGCAATGGAACCATCCACGTTCCCCAATCGGCAAGTCCTGTCATCGTGTGTGTACTCTCATGTCTACTCCATGTCATCGTGTGTGATTAATTGGTCATGGTGTGCCCATAGTATTTCGGCCTGTGCTCAATCCGGTTTTGAATCGCAAATTGTTGGAGAATTTTGTAGCTATGTTGTTGAATTGTGTACACTGACATATTGAATTTGTTGGTCAGGCATACCCTAAATTCAAATCCTGGGTCCGCCACTGGGTGACGGGCCTGACGGCCCACGCTGCTGATTGGCAGCCCGACAAGTTACACAACGTATGTTAGACGTGGAGTCGTGCACTACCTCACTACTACTCCCTACTCGCAAAGATAGAAACAAAACGAAAAGTGACGTGCGCTGCAGCCATACTCGGACTGAAAAGGAGAAGCAGGCAAGAGGCAAGCAGCAGAATGGGTCAAAATCAATGTCGCATGCGCATTTTCGGTGAGTGGCCAGGTCGAAGATGAACACACACCTCGAGGAGAAGCAGGCAAGAGGCAAGCAGCAGAATGAGTCAAAATCAATGTCGCATGCGCATTTTTGGTGAGTGGCCAGGTCGAAGATGAACACACACACCTGGAGCTGCTAACGGTTTGGATTCAAATCTGGTTGAGTGGTTTGGTTTTGGCTCTGAGTTCTGATTGGATGGGGGCAAGTGAGTTCTATGCACGTATAGTTTTTTCTGGATTGGTTTCAGAATGCAAACGGTTTAGATTAGTTTGGATTGATATGGTTCGCTCCTTTACACAGTCCTCACATAAAGAGCCGGATCCTATAAATAAAACATCGCGTCCATATTATAATTTTTTATCGAATTGACTGAAACCTATTGGAGATGACTCAGTATAACCGGTAGTTACTCTATGTAAAGCAGTGTTGATAGAACTACACGTGGGCCCCACGACAAGAGCCGGACTCTAGAAATAAACCATCGCGTTCACACTATAAAATTTTATCGAAATTGACCGAAACTTGTTGGAGATGGTTCAGTATGACTGGCAGCTACTCTGTGCAAAGCAGTGTGACTAGAACTACACATGAGCCCCACGTCAAGAATCGGACCCTAGAAATAAAATATCGCGTTCACACTATAAAATTTTATCGAAATTGACTGAAATTTTTTGAAGATGACTCACTGGCAGCTACCCTGTGCAAATCAGTGTAGCTTGAACTATATGTGGACCTCACATCAAGAGCGGAGCCACTAAACTAGTTGGAGAGAATTTGACATAGTACTTTGAGACCGGTTTGTTTGGATTGAACTATTAGTTTGATTTGCTTTGGAGGAAGAGAACAAGTAGTTTAGATTGGTTTGGGTGGAATAACAAGTGGATGGAATTTGTTTGATTTCTAAAGTGTATTAATAATGAAATAGTTTGGTGGTTTTGATTTGGTTTTCAAACCATCATCAGCAGGGTGACACACACCTCGGTTGGGTGCAACCACGCGCGACGCGTTGGAACGTCTGGGCTGATCTTACCCTGAACGGAAAACGCGTGCTTGTCATGGTGCCAACTGCCAAAATCGAAGCTAAACGGCCATACCACCCCCGAGAGCTTGACAGTGGCCGCGCGCGTCATATCATATCGCACGCGAGAACAGAGCCGCGGTGCCTGCACCCAGGGGATTCAGAGTTGGAGAGGCCGCTGTGTGGCTGCGCCTGCGACGCCTGAACGAAAGCAAGGAGCAGGTCTCTCTGATGGCTTTCCCAAGCGCACGAGCGTAGCTCGGCTCTCTTTTCTCTTCTCCCGTACCGTATGACTATGAGACTTGTCGATGCGTGTGTCCAGTCCAGCCATTTAAAACCTCGATCGGCGAACGAGAGGAGACCCGGAGAACACGAGGGCGAGGCTTTCCACCTTTCCTTCGCTAGCTTTGCCTGCATTTTTTTTTGATCCATTGGCACTCGGCAACGGGCCGGGCTAACGTTGACTCGCCACTCACGCTCTAGTATTCGAAGTCCAGTGTCAGTGGAGGTGAATAGATGATGCTCTGCCTAAATATTCCCCAGCTTCCCGTTGTGCCTAGATACGCTAGTGTAAAATAAGGTAGCAAAGCACTTCTGACTTGTGACTTTTGTCTTCGGTTGCCACTCATCCCTCCAGCCTGCCGGCCGGTCAAACTCGTAACCTAGGAAAGGATCATCGTATGGCAAAAAAAGGGGTGGCGAAGACGACGACCCGGCCGCTTTTGTAGGCTTTGTGGCGAGACGAGGGACGTACGCGGCGCGGGCCCCACTTAAGTAAGAATCGGATCGGGCGGAACGGAACGGAACCACCCGAAAAGAAGGGCCCCGCTGCGTGCAACCATGATTCGTCCATCCATCCTGTCGACCGGCGCCACCAACCAGCAGCCAGGGGCAGCCTGTCCCCGCTCCCCTTGTTGTTTCCGGCGTGCCCAGCCCTGGCACGAGACAGGGACCGACCGAGAGCGAGCGAGCAACGGAAGAAACCCGGCGGCGCGGCGATCGTGTCGATGCCCGAACGAGAACCGGCGCTGGCGGCCGGCCGACGGCGGCGTGTCCCGCGTGGCGCGCGTGCTTGACCCATCGATCATTCACGCCTCACAAACGTCAGTGCGTCACACACTACTCGCTCCGATCGCTGGACTGGCGCGGTGGCGCCGGCGCCCGGAACAGCGTGGCAAAAGGCCCATCGGCTGCCTGAATGGCTGGCTGCTGGCGCATCACGCCCCGCGTGACGCGATGGTGGGCTGCGCTTGCGCGAGCGGACAACGAACTCGGTCGTGTCGACGACCAGCCCACGCGCCAACCGCCTGGCAACCCGTCCAATGCCAATGGTGCCCGAGACCCCGAGTGGGCGAGTCGGTCAAGATAGCGATGATGTGCAGTGGATCCGCACACGCACAAGTCGGGCGGCGTCGTGAATGCGCCGAGGGAAGAACAAGGAGAGCTGTGCGAGTGGCACTGCCTCGACCAAGTTCACGCGCTGGACGGAAGGGCGGGCCACTTTATTTTCATCGGGGGCATTGCCACGCGTTCAGCCATGGCAGTACCGACTGCCAGAAGCCCAGAACCAACCGCCGCGCCACTCTGTTCGGTGCATCCAGTTTTCTTACACATCAAACCAGCACCAATCAGCAACTATCAGCCAATCAATAGTACTTTTTTCTTATAATAAATCAGCACCAGCCACCCATCACAGCACAGCAAACAGAGGCCTCCTCACAGCGTTCTATTTTCTATGGAGTACGGAGTACTGACTATTGACTACTGGAAACCTTCAATTTTGCTCGTTTCCCCCCGGAATTTGTCTATTTTCTTTCTTTTCATAAAATCAGTGAGCCTCTCAAGCTCGCCGTAGCAGGAGAGTCCAGAGAGGTCTGGCAATGGCATGAAGCCATGAACGCACGCAAATCTCAAATCCCCCGTCCTCCGCGCAACTTCCCGGAAATACCCCCGCCACTTCCGCTAATTTCCCACCTAACCTCACACCGCCACACTGCTCTTTCCCCCGGCCCTCTCCCCCCACTCCCCTCCCCTCCCCTCGTCTCTCCTCTCGTCTCTCCTCCTGCCTGCCTCCTCGCCTCCCCCATTCCCCCCCGCAGCCGATTCGTCCGCTCCCCCAAACCCCCCACGCCGAATCCCCGTCGCATCGCCTCCCGATGTCGCCGGCAGCTGGTGGTGCCGCGCCCGCGCAATCGGCGGCGGGGGCGGGGGCGGCGGCCGCCGCCGCCACGCCGGCGATCGCGGTGCCGCCGGAGCCCGGCCGCGCCGCGCCCCGCCGGGATCCGCCGGGCCTGCCGGAGGGGTCCGATCCCGCCAATGCGGCGGCGAGGAAGACGGTGTGGAACGTGCCGGCGCCGCCCCCCGGCGCCGCGACGGCGCCGGCTGCGGGGGCGACCCCCGGCGGCGGCGGCATCATCGGCGGGGACGCCTCGTGGCCGGCGCTCGCGGAGTCGGCGCGCGCGTGGCCCAAGTCGGCCTCGTCCGACTCCCTCAAGTCCCTCTCCGATGGCTCCGGCCCGTCACAGCAGGTACCGAATCTCGCGATCAAGTTGATATGTTTCGATGCGAGTACATCTAGGCGAACCTCTCCTGTTTTGATCATCATGTTCTTATGGGTCTGATGAATCTACTGATGCAACAACCAGGAGGATCCCAGCGCTTCATCGGTGCCCCCACCTCATCCAGGTGGGGAGGTTAATCCGATCCCCACTGGCTCAAACCCTACCTCCACGCCTCCTCCAAATTCCACTGCTATGGCTTCTTCACAGTGGAACGGCTTCATGATCCAGCCAAATCCAGTTCGGCGCGGTGGCAGCAATGGTGGAAATAATGGAGGTGGCAGCCGTGGAAATGGTAGCAATGGTGGCCGCAGGGCTGCCAATAGTAGTGGAGGTGATGGGAGAAGCGGCAGTGGCGGTGATGGCAACTGGAACGAAGGGAGCCTTGGTACTGGCAGCGGTTGTAACAGCAGCAATAGCAATGGTTCCAGCAACTTGAGTGATAATGTCCCTGGTGGCGGCGCTGGTGGGAATGGCAATGAAAGCAGCAGAAATGCTCCTGGCAATAGCCACTGGAACAACAACATACGAGGTGTTGGTGTTAGCAGCAGTAACAGTACTGGTAGTGGTGATGGAAACAATAGAAATAGTGGTGGCAGCAGCAACCACTGGAACAATAATCCCCGAAACTGTAGTGGCAGCAGCAATGGCTCTGGAGGTCGTGGTGGTTACCGGGGTCGCCGTGACCACGAGAGAGGAGGTAATTTCTCCCCTAGGAACTTCCCTAGAGTTCCAGTAATGCCATATCAGCAGCAGCAGCAGCAGCAGCCACCTGGTGTCTACCAGCCTGGGGCCTTTCACCGGCCTCCACCGCCACATGCTTCCCATTTCATGGTGCCACAGCATTTTTATGTGCCGCCATTTGCCTACTCCGGTGAGCCTGAAAACTCATCCTTCTATTTTCTATGAGTAACTTCACATATGTTTATTGTAATGTGGTTATTTTGGTGATAATGCAGCTGATGTGCAACCTTATCCCGTCTATCTCCCGCCAATAGAACAGTTTCAGAACATGCATCTTGTCCGGCCGCCCATGCAGCCTGCATGGGTTCCTCCTCCTCAGGATCAGCCAAATCTCCAAGATGATATTAGGAATCAGATAGAGTTCTATTTTAGGTAGTGAATCTGCTCGGTTTCTCTTTGTGTGCTATTGCTGTTTCGTGATCTTAATTATTTGGTTCTACTCTTGTCTTGGTAGCACAAATAACCTATGCCATGACACATTCTTGAGGAGACATATGAATGATCAAGGATGGGTACCTATCGACCTCATCTTGGGGTTCAACCGGGTGAGTTGATCTTTTTTAAATTTCGCTTCTTGCTTTGGTTTCATGGGTAGGATGTTCTGTTCCTAGTGATTTCCATAATTATTGCCATATCATGCTGAATTCCGATATCATGATATGCTGGTTCTGCTGGCTGTATTATGATACTGTATACTTTTCAAATCCCAGAGCTGTTTTACTTGATCAGTACATAAGTTGGCTCCATATTTAGGTGGTTTATCACCGTAGTTAATTTTTATATGTTGTAAAGAGGCACATTTCTCCTTCCTACTTGATCCATTGCACAACTAGTAGATTGGAGATACGATTCACAATGTGCAACAGAAGGCACTTCGTTTATGTATGGTTGCGTATTTCTTGATCTTTAGGTCATAAATAGTATATGTGTTATGACAATGAAAGTTATCACAAATATAAATTTGCTGCGTGCAGTAGTCTCCTCACTCCCTTCCTGCACAGTCTGAAGGGTTATAACAATAAAAGTTACCATAAGCTGCATGCTTACTAGTTACCTATGCATCTAGACTGGCCAAAACGACCTACATTTTTGAACGGGGTATCTAGTTTGCAATTTTGATCATCTTCTAGTCTTATGTCATGTTGCTGTGTCAACTCTGTTGCTTGTTGCTAAAATGATTATTTTTCACTCATATGATATGCCTGTAACAAACTAAGCAAGTCATCAAAATACATGACAATGAGGATATTGGATTGACCAGTGCAACTTGAATTTAACTTATATCGGCGATCACTGTTGCAAATCATGGATTAAGTAGGCTCATTAGATTCGTCTCGCGATTTACAGCCCATCCATGCAAAAAGTTTTGTAAATAGACTTCATTTAGTACTCCATGCATGTGTCGAAACATTCGATGTGATGTTTTTTTTGCGTTTACGTGGTTTATGGGGTGTGATCTAAACAGGGCCTACATTTATCTTTTCCTGCTGCACTTGTATACATTCAATACCATCCTCCCTTTCCACAGATTGCCATTAAAATTATGCCTACACTTTTCTCCTTTTCTTATTTGCAAATGCAAACTGTTCTACTTAAGCTTCTAATAGGTAAGGTAATTGACTTGATACTGTGGCTTTCAATCTTGTCTGCAGTCTGCACCCTGAAATCTGTTCTTTACTGTTGTTTTGTGCTCTATTCACTGTAAAATCATGGTAGACAAATTCTCTGCTATGAGCTGTTGCCTCATCTTGTGTCCAGGTATCATGGCATGCTTGTATATGTAATACATGCTCCAAGTGAACAACTGACATTTTTAGAATGGAATAATGACTAGTTCTGATATAGTGATATCTGGATAGTGTGAAACAACCTGAAGTATTAAGTGGAAGTTAGCATATTGAAAGAAAAAGGATAATATCAATATGGCATAATGTTGAAAATATTTTGAGATGTCCAGCATGGTTTGCGAATTAACTTGCATTTAGTAATGAGGATTGAATGACAGAAACTTCCTTGCTCTGCTTTATCTTATTGTACTAGAAAATTTCTGTTTGCTAACATTCAAGTTTCAAACGTTAGAGAATAGAGATAAATAATCTTGAATATTTCTCAATAATGTTTTGTAATTTCATTATGTTGATTTGGGACTAGATAATGAATCATATTTTCGAAAAGGCTCCTGCGTGTTCAAGAAAAAAATTGAAAAGGGTTTGAAAATGTGTCTGCAGATTATGTTGGGCACATGCTCATAAAGTTGGTTGATTTGCAAGCATTTGAAGTACTGTGGAACTCCAGTTTTTTGCTTTGGCATGGATTATTTAGATGAATACATAGTATATCTTGATCATGATGCATTCTTCTAACAGTTATATTTATCATTTCTTTATTATGTTCTTTCTTAGATGAGGACATTTACAGGCTTGGTAGACACCAACTATATACTAGATGCTATTCGTGATTCTGAGTTATTGGAAGTGCAGGTTAGGCTGCTGCAACAATTCCTTTATGTTTTATTTTCATGGCTACAAAGATAATGAGATCTGGCATGGATTGTTTTTATTCGTGCTACAGGGAAATAATGTCCGAAGGCGCGATGACTGGATGGAGTGGTTACTTCATTAAGGCTGACCACTAGCGAATCAGGTTTCTTCTTCTACTATAGTCATTGGATTGATTTCATTCCATGTTCAAACTATTATTATACCTACAAACTACTTTTAGATGAGAGTACTATCTCGAATATTTGACAGGTTCAGATGCTGAAATGCATATGCATGTGATCTTCAGGGAATCTGAACGTCTTGGTTGGTCATGGGCACTGGTTCCATGATGGATTGATGTACAGCGGGTCAACTGAAACCGAAAGATTTTGTTTGTTTAGATCAGACGTGATGGCTTCACGTAAAGGCACATTTTGAAGGGGTTATTGAGGGGAAGACACCAATAACAGGAAATAACTTCGACAAAGTAAAAAAATGTTTTTCGGTCTGTATAGTTTTGTCGAAAAGAGGTGATCCTGCCTTCGCATCGGGGATGATAGGTCGTGTTGAATGGTTTTGGTGTTACCTGGGGTTTATTTGCGGGATCGCCCCTCATTTTTGGTTGCATGCACCTGACTTTGTTGTTCTTGGGGGAACGATCCTGGCTGTTGCCATTGACATTATGTATGCTATGGGAATAATTTTGTACTATGTTATTGATTCATATCGTATGGTCCTGGAGGTACGGAGTGATTGTCACTCTGTTCTTGTTGATTCCTAGGTGATCATTATGAATGCTCTCCTGGAACATTTCGGAATTTACAAACTCCTTGCGGTACTAAGTTGTACCATATCTAAAATTTTCGCTGGGCCCGTATCTAAAAATGGGCTCTCTGTATTTTACCGTGCGAGTAATGTTGTGATTAAAGGCTCTGAAGCGGGCTTTGGATCATCAGTCATCATAAAGCCGAGTTCGATCCTCCTTTTTAACGGAAGCACAGCAACAGCAACAAAAATGGAGAGACCAAACGGAGCATCATTTATGGCCTGTCCTGATTTGGGAGCGGAGACAGGACACGTCTCTGCTAGGCTCTTCCCTAGATGAATCTATTTAATCTAATTAGTTTATGATTATTATATGTGATGCCACAATAAGTATGTGCTAATAATGAATTAATTATGCTTATGTTGGTGGAAAGTACTCGGGTTGGAGAAGCACCACAACAGCCTCAACGAAGGCACCTAGAAAACACAAGAACCACAGAGACGGGGGTAATTATAGTTGGATATCCTTTCGACAATTAGACCTTGGACGCCAAAGCGCGGCCGTCGACGCGAACCGTGCGCCCAGGCGCAGCCATTGCTGTCGGCGAGCTGTGGCAGGGCAGCAGCCACGACCCAACCTCCGGATGTAAGCGGAAGAATGGGGAGGAGCGAGCTTGTTGTCCTCACGCCGGGTTCACCACGTGAGCCTCGACCAAACAGCATCCCCCGCTCCCGACTCCAGCCATCCACGAGAGGCGCCGGAACGTGCTGGAGCCTGGAGCTGAAGAACCGGGAGCGCCACATCTCCCACGAGTGCCCGAAAGAGTAGGAAGGAGCGTGACAGCATCGGCCGACGAGGGTGACCTGCCTGCGCACCCGCGGTCTACTCGATCATCCGAGAGAGATGCTCAGACAACCGAGGCGGGGTGGGGAGGTGCAAGGACGCCAGCCGCCACCTAAGGGCGATTTCCTGCTGTTCGCAAGCATTCTTCTAGTTTGCTTAGAAAACTGAGGAAGAGCGTGGGCTAAAAACAACTCCATTATAAACTACTTCTAACTCGAGCGAGATGAGTTCGAAAAATGAGAACCAGAACATCTCAATTTATAGCCACTCGGGCAAGCTGCGTGGCCCGCATGCCACGCCAGAGAAAGCTCCACCTCAAAAAATAGAAAACGTTCACAAGCCAAACAGAGGAGGAACCCCTGCAGGAGACCGACACGACGGGTCGGGCAGACCTCGAGATTCCACATCGGCACCCCTACGGTGCCATCAACGCCTTGTTCGGCTCAGAGTGAAGCTCAGAGTGAAGCAAACCCCCTTTGACCCATGGATGCAAGGGGGCTTCCAGCCTGACATCCTACAACGCTGAAAGGCATAGCTCAGAAGAAGCCCTAAAACGAGGCCAGCATGAAATGCGGAGCGATCAGCAACTCCGCGATTAAACAAATCGCAAAGCCGCTCTGGGAACCTCTAACAGATCCAGGGACTCCGGGTCCCCCAGTGGGCCCACTTCTGCAACTAATACACATCTTAGGCAAATGGCATCCGGAATAGAAGCTCCGCACTCATGGGTCGTGGCCATGTCTAGGCCCACATAAGACAACCGACCAGTCAGGCGGGAGAGTAAACCACCCAGCCCACCGACTGGGCACTCCGCCCGGACACCATCCTCCACATGACACGACCCCCGGCCGGTGAGGGGATAGGCTTCGAACGCACGCCACGCTCTGACAAACCCGCGTGGTGGAAGGAGCAGCGGATGAGGATGAGCGCCTGGGTCAAAACCACCGTACTAGTCGGCCACTCTGGGCACGCGGGTTATAGTGCCTACTGGCACTCTAATAGTGGACGCTGCTCCACCTGTCCGTCCTCAAGCATGGGCGATGGAAGGTGCCGTCAACTCACACCTAGAAATAGATTTATAAGGGCTGGTGGAGGATGAATCATCCCTACATATGCATTTGCAGGGAGGGCCGCTGCAAACTGCATTTTTAGCTGTAAAAAACAGTGACAGATGCGGTACTCGTCTCTAAAAAATTGTTTTTTAAGCCATGATACTTTACGCGTAAGATTTTTGGTCCGAGACAATTCGAGATCGATTATACAAACCCTCCAGCATTTCAACTTGGAACAAGAAGTGGGATCAAAAGAAATAGCGCAATTAGCTGTGCTACCGCTGCACGGCCCGGTGCTTGCCAACATGATGCGCGCCACCAAGATGGCCGAGGCTAAATAGGAGTATGATGTGGCAAGTGCGGGCGTGCGTGCAAATTGCACAAGGGAAAAACCAAACTCCTCAAACGTATATAGTATATACACTCCTCAAACGTTTATACACTATATATCTTCATATATGATCTCTGATTGATCGTCGATGAGCCATGAGGTCTCTCATTCACATCTCCAAAAATCCCTCTGCCTGCAAGAAGCACTACAGCAGCAGCAGATGCGTCGTCGTCCCAGCTGCCGTGTCCCTTAGCCTGTTCCTCGCTGCTCTGGCAGCTTCCAACGTGTACTACTTCACCTCCCCGAACCAACCATTTACATTTCCCCGGCCGTCCTCCTCCCGCGCGCGCTGCGACATCTTCAGCGGCGACTGGGTGCCGGACCCGGACGCGCCCTACTACACCAACGACACGTGCTCCGTGATCCACGAGCACTACGACTGCATCAAGTACGGCAAGCCGGACCTCGGCTTCGTCAAGTGGCGGTGGCAGCCCGACGGCTGCGACCTCCCCCGCTTCGATCCATGGCGCTTCCTCCACCGGATGAGGGGCAAGTCCCTAGCCTTCGTGGGGGACTCCCTCGCCAGGAACCACAAGGACTCGATCATCTGCCTCCTCGCCAGGGTAATTATATTCGATTCTTGCATGTTCCCTTATAATTATTGTACATCTACTTGACTGATGCGTACATGTATGTGCAGGCCGCGGAGCCTAAGCCGAGCTGGCCGAGCAGCAAGCAGACGGTCTACTACTACGGCGAGTACAACTTCACCGTACTACTACAGAAACCTACAATAGTCACGGTTGGAAACTAGCTTGTAACAATCTGTTCTTAAAAATCGGAAATCAAAGTTGAATTCGAAAAATTTAAATAAATTCCATTCAAATCTCTAGTTTGGGCTGAGTTCAGCTTGTTGGATTAGTTTGGCTCGGCTCGTGTATGCTCGGCTCGACTTCAGCGGCACGCATCGCAGGCTCCGCGCGTCGAGCAACATCGACGACGAGCGAACGCAGCAGGCCAGGTGCCGGCCATCCTCAAGAGACGCTCGCCGGGGGGGTTATCAGCCAATGGGCAAGCGCCATCGCGCCACCGGCCACGCCGTCGCCCATACCGAGACCCGTCGACGGTCGTCGCCGGACCCGCGACTGCCACGCGCTGGCCGTGCAGGGGCTGGCCTCCCCTCTTTCCCGGCCATCCTCGGCGTCCTGGACGTCCTCGTTCAAGCCCCCAAACCGGTGCCTGCTCTCTTCCTTGGCTCTCTCTCAGTTCTCTCTTTCTTCTACCTCCGAACGCAAGAAACAGAGGGCAGGCCACCCTCTTCTTCGATCCAAGGTCTGGCCATCAAACCTCCATGGATCCCAAATCCACTACGCCCGAAGCTCCTCCACCTCCCTAGCGTCCTCCCCAACCCCTCCAATCACAGTCCCGACCCCACTTCGCCGGGAATCGGAGGTTCCCTGTCCGCCGGCGAGCAGGAACGCCCGACATCCACCTCCACGTCGACGACCTACCCTCGGCCCCTCTCTGCTCGAACTAGGTATGGGAATCGGTCTTCCTCACACCCACGATGCTCATTCTCTCCCTATTCGCCCGTGTTCGCTGGTCAATCAACCGGAACGCCGCCGCGCCGCCGCTCCAGGCCGCCTAGACCGCCACGAGCTGCCCCTGTACAGTTTTTGCCGCGCCGCCGGCCGTGCTGGCTCCGCCCAGCCCTCTGGCCGCCGTGCTGCCCTACCCCGCCGCTGCCTTGGCCCATCGCCGGCGAGGCAGGCGCGCTATGCCGCCGGCCATGGCCCTGGTGGCAGGGGCGGAGGCAGCTGGATTCCTGGGTATTCCCAGGAATACCTAAGTTTTTTTGCACCACAACAAGTATATACATTAAGTAATACATATATACATACTATATTGAGTCACAATTTCCATTCTTGAGCTCAAACATAGCCCAAATAGACGATCCAACCCACAAACGAAATCCTCCTCCTACCAGGCCAGCTTCGGCCCACAAATCACGGCCCACAAGTCACCAATAGGCAACGACCCACCGGCCTGCTCTGTTCTCTCGCTCAATTCCTCTGTGTCCCGACTCCCGAGTCTCTGTCCCTCCCGTAGTCCCGTTCGGCATTCCTTCCGTTGATGGTTCCCCAAAATCCAAAGCACCGAAAAGGCGAAAACCTAGATCGGCAGGTGGGCGGAGGCCGGAACCGGGAGCCGCTTCTGGCGACCGCGAGCGCCGGCAGGGGGGCGCGGCCCGCGGGCAGCCGGCCTGTGCCCTCCCGCTGCTCGGCAGTTGCGGGGCGCTGGGCGGCGGCACCGTGGCAGGCCGCTGGAGCCTGGGGCGCAGGTCGCTGGGCAGCGGCAGGCGTTGCCGGCTGCCGCGCTGTGCCGCCTGCCCACGGGGGCAAGGCCAAGGGAGGCAGGGATTCATAGTTCAGGTGTCGGAGCAACCAATGACCAGGGGGCAGGCAGGGGACAGAGGTCAGAGGTGAGCAAGCAGAGCTTTGCAATTAGAAATTTTGTCTTCCAATTGATATACCATTTTGCTACTCTTCCAAGCCATGAAGGCACAGGAACATAAAGTTAGAGTTAATTTGCAATTTTCTTTATGTATTTTGTAAAAACTTCCCTAATTCCCTTTGTTTCATGGATATATTAGAGTTGAACAGCTTTGTACCTTTATTTTCTCAAATACTACGTCTTGCGAACCTTTTACTGTTCACATGGCTTTTTTTAGTTGTTGGGAGATGGGAATACCCTACTCTAAAATCCTGGCTCCGCCACTGCCTGGTGGCCATGGGTGCTGCCGTACCCTGTTCTTTTGTCAAATGATTTTAGTCTATTTAGTCTGAGACTTGTAAAGTGCCTAGTAAATTAAAGAAAAATGCTATAAATGTGAAACCAATTTTGATAGACCTGTTAGACCAAGATCTATGGAGGAAAAATATCCATGCTAGTAAAATAACCTTTTTACCCCTGCAAAAATTTAAATTGTATTTAGTCTTGCTTAATTAGTTTCTATAAATTTGTTCATCCAGAAATTATGAAATTTTTTGCAGTAGCTTACTTTAAGTATGGGTGGTTCACTGTAAAATTTTCATGATCATAATACATAGTTTAGTACATGAGTATAGTAGGTGCTTAACTAGTGTGTTTAAATAGGGATAAGTAATGTTACATGTAAATTCTGTAAAGATTATGAGAAATATGTTAAAAGTGTCTCCACTATTTAGATTATGTTTTATATTTATTTATACTCTAATTTGATACTTAGGTAGATTAGTTGTTCTTAGCACTTAGGGTTTAAGTTAATTATCACCATACCTGCGTCATTTTATGTAAATTGTTAATTTGTTTAATGTTTATCTTCTAATTACAAAGTAAAGTTGGCATTTACTCATTGTCTCATATGCATATATATAGAATCCGCGACCGAGGAAGTCGTGTACGAGGTGATCGCGGAGCCGCAGGAGCAGACGGAGTAAGCTCCGTTGGAGTTTCGTGACGACCCGGCCCAAGGCCCAGGGGACACTAGCACTGAGCAGCAGCCCGAAGGCAAGCCCCGGAGCATAACCTATTATTTTAACTTATGAAATGTTATATATATATATATATATTTACTTGATTATGCATTAAGTTTCTAGGCGTTGAATGAAACCCTAGTTGCATGATTCCTAGGTTCCATTGGTCGAAATATTAGTATGGGTAGGTCGGTATCTTTGCCATGCAAAAAAAATAGAATTCGGTAGAAGTCGAGTAATTTCCTGTTACTCGCAAGATATATGATGTCTCTATGAATTGATTATGGAATATTTGAATATAGAGGAAAGGAAATGAATTGGAGACCGGGCGGGAACTGTCTAGCCCCGTCTGTGTCGGTTAAGGACCGTACCGTTATCGGCCCTGCTGATCATGTTTGAATTGTACTAACCGCATATCGGGAGTAGGAGGTAGTCGAAACCAGTAAGCCGAGTACTACCTCACCTCGAAAGTACAGGACTCCATCTCACCTCCTGGGGTAGTCGAACGGAGAAATGGGATTGCATATGTTTACTTTTGGTGGTCTCACGTTGAGCTCGGCTGACCATATGATGGTGGGGCGGTACTATAGTTCGAGACGGGGAGGGGAATGGTTGGCTCGTATAGTCCGACGAGGCATGTGCGTGCCGTGTTGGTTAGGTCCACCTTGCAAGGTTAAATCGGATCGATTCACCGTCAGTCGCTCTCGGACAAGAGCACCTTGATCTCCGAGTCACATCGTAGTAAGAATATGGAAGGGAATGAAATGATCAATATGGTTGTACCTAATCGATTGTTTTTCCACACTGATTGGTGTAGAAATGCAAACCATAGAAAATAGGTACTCATTCCTAATCTTGAGCTAAAATATTGAAAGTAAGGACTCACTCTTAAATGCTTTTCCGCAAAACAATCCACAGCCAAAAAGCCGTGCATGTCTAGATAGTGGGCTATGTATACTCATAGTCGGGTAAGTCTTGCGGAGTATTAGTATACTCAGGGTTGTGGCTCAAACTATTTCAGGTCAGAATGAGGTAGACTTCTGCCCTTGTTGTGCCAAGTTCATCCGGCTTGACGCGGATGGTTGGGAGGTGGCCGGACCAGATGCTTAGTCCCTGTTAGTTACCGAATCACACACCCGTGGGCTGAGTGTGTGATTCGACTCTGCGCTTCATGTATTATAGACGTCAGGTTTCCTGTATCGAACTTTGTTTTAAACTGTAGTGCACTTGTATATTATTTATGTAATTAAACCAGGTTTGTAAAACTTAATGCACTCTACTCTGTATTGTAGTTGTATTTGCATGTACTCGATATGTTTGTACTGCCTGCGCTCACCTTCGTGTGAGACTACTGGTGTTTGTTTCGATCGGAAGGTCAGTTCCGAAAGGACTGTCAAATTAAACCGTTAAGCCAAATGTGCCTGATGTGTTCAAATGATGGTCATTTCGTTTAATTTTGAGTTTTAATTTGGCGGTTCTGTCACATAGTTTTTATCCCGGTTTTCCAACGGGGACTATGTAGCTGGAATAAATGTACCCTATCCTTTTATCCTGGTAACTATGGAGCCAGGATAAATGAGATTTTTCACAAACAAAAAAATCAGCTCTGCACACGCAGCTCGTCTACGCACGCATGCCTTTTTCTCAAATTCCAAACGTTTCTCCATAATTGCAATAGCAAAATCAATTACAAATGTTTCTCCATAATTGCAATAGCAAAATCAATTATAAATGTTTCTCCATAATTGCAATAGCAAAATCAATTACAATCACACAAAATCATTCACAAGCACATAAGAATCCCAGTCCATATACATATTTGAAAAAAAAAAAGTAAAAAAAATATGAAGACTAGCCTTGTGCGCCGCACTGCCGGCCGCCGGGGCTCGCCGGGACGCACCGCTCGTCGGGGCCACGCCTCCCGCCGCTCGCCGGTCCTGGCCGTGCCGCCCACGCCGGGGCCTAGTCGCGCCGCCCGCCGGGGCTTGGCCGAGCTGCCCCCGCCGGCACATGGCCACGCCTCCCGCCGCTCGCCGGTCCTGGCCGCGCCGCCCACGCTGGGGCCTAGTCGCGCCGCCCGCCGGGGCTTAGCTGCGCCGCCCAAAGCCGAGCTGCCACCGCCGGCGCATGGCCGCGCCTCCCGTAGCTCGCCGGGCACCCGCCCGCGCCACTCACGCCAGGGCCCAGCGGCGGCTCACCGGACCCCTGCCCGTGCCAGTCCTGGCCGGAGGGAGTGAGGAGAGAAGGGGGGCACTGCGCCGCTGAGGAAGGGGGGCGGGAGGAAGGAGATAAGGTAGAGAGAGAAAGGAGAGGGAGAGAAATAAGAGGAGAGGAGCCAGGGACTTAGAAAAATATCAGGAGGGAGAGGCCGGTCGCCTCTTTTGTCCCGGACGGTTGTTTGGACCGGGACAAAAGGGAGGCCTTTTGTCCCGGTTGGAGCCACCAACCGGGATAAAATGCCCCTCTTTTGTCTCGGTTGTTGCCTCCAACCGGGACAAAATGCCTCTGTCTCCCCGCTGGCCCGGCTAGCCGTTGGACCCGAGACAAAAGCCACCTATTGTCCCGGGCCTAAAGGCAGCCGGGACAAATGGCCTGGAACAAAGGCTTATTCTGTAGTAGTGCCGTGACCAACTTCTGGGCGCCGTACCTGGTTCAGCACGAGCAGGTCGACGAGGACGGGCCGGCGCACACGGGGCTCTGGAACCTCTACCTCGACGAGCCGGACGACGTGTGGGCGGCTGTAACAATCCAAAAATTGGAATTCAAATGGAAATACAAAATTTTATTTAAATTTGAACCTTACCTGTGGACCCCACCTGTCAATCTCTCACTCTCTCTTCTCTCTCTCCCTCCTCTGTTCTGTGCTGGCCGAGCCGTGGTCGCCGTCCGAGTCCGGGCCGCCGGCCACGCGTCGTGCCCTCGCCGCGCCCCGTCTTTGGTCTCCCGAAGCCTCTCGGCCTCTCCACGCGGCGCCATCTCCTTGCACGCACGCCGAGGACGGCCGTCGACGCGCCACGGCGACGAACGCGCCGAGCCGAGCCGTGCGCCGCTTCGCCGCTCGCTTGCCCCTTCTGTTGGCTCTTCTCCCTTCCATGTGCTTCGCAAACGAGTCTCCTCCCTCCCCCTCTACTCCCCGTCTCTGCTCTAGGCGCCCAGCCAAGCTTTCCGGCGTCCAGAGCCACCATTAGCGCCGCCCCTCCCTAGGCCGCCGCGGAGCTTCCACCTCCGGCCTCCCTTCGTCCAAACTAAGCCCGAGAATCGCTCCACGACCTTCCCCTGAAGCTCACCGACCCCTCCACCGCTCGCCCTCGCCCACCGGAGCGCTGCCGCGGCGGAGCAGACCACCGCCGGCCGCCGCTCTCCGCGGTGCCGCCAATTCCGAGCACCCCAGCCCCCACCGAGGCCTTCTACAGGTGCGGCTCGACCTCCTCTCCATTTCCCCCAACCTAGCCCCCACCTCCGGTGACTCTACTCGCCGGAAAAAGGGCCGGAATTCCTCCTCTGTTCCTGGTCCGACCAGGGACCCACGGTGAGAAGGAGATAGAAGTCCAGGCGTCTAGATGCAAGATTTCCTTTCCTTTTTCTTTTGTTTTCAAAAACAGCAAATTTGTAAATTCCATATAAAATCGTATAAAAATCAGAAAAATACAAAATAAAATGTTTTGGAATCCTTGCAACAAGATCTACAACTTTCATTACATGCACATATTTATTTTCTGTCTGTATTTTAATCTAGGAAAAAGATTAGATTACATAGGTTATAATTATTCTAGGAGTTCTACTCACTATCTATGGGTTATTTTTGGTGGGTAGCTGCTTCATGTCATGATTAGCTTTTTGTAAAAATTTGAGCACCAGTTAATACTTTTAACTAGATGAAACTCTAGTCTTGGCTAGATCTAGTAGAATAATATATTCTTTTATTTCTGGATGTTCTGATTTAGATATATGTATGAAACTTTTTCTTTGTATTTCCAATACTAAATGAACACCACTGTCCAAATTTCGTTAATTATAGATTTGTGTAGCTATTTTTTTTATTGAATCCTTGTTTAGTAGACTTTAATTATGAGAAATAAGTTATGTTGTTTTTAAATTATGAAAATATTTCTGAGTGTTCTTTTTGAATAGCTTGTCCATGAAGTTTGAGAACCAGTTCATGACTAGAACAGAAGTTAAAAATGAATCTTGTTAGATTGATGTATGTTTTGTTTATTTTCTCAGAATTAATTCTGTGCAGATAAAATCATGAAAAATTCACAGTAGCTAATTAATCCCTGTTTCGACCTCCTGTTAAATTTTCGGTGTCTGTTTTGCTCTGGTCTGACCTGTATAATTCAATCTTGTTCTAGGAGTTGTCTGGATGAATGAATTGTTCGGATTAAATGGATGCATGAAATGACATGCTTTTTACAGAGTAGATTGCTCTTTGTACCTTCTGTTTAGAATATTTTTTGCTGAAATTGTTGTTGTTTATGTACTGAGTTATTTAATTATTAGCAAGCCATGACCTGCACGTTATAGGAATCAACTACTGCTTGTTTGTGCAGTTAGTGAACTTCTTTTGTGCCGTTGATCATGATGCCATGGGTAGTTAGAAATGTAGTTAACTACTCTATAAACGATTACCCATGTGATATGATTGTTTGCTACTTGTTAGACTACAACTTTATCATGAAGAAAAAGTAATAGCATCTATATTGTTAAGTAACTCAGAACTGTGCATTCATACATATGCATTGCTGCATTTCATTTAGGTACGATAGAAGAACCGCAGGAATGACGTGATGATGGAGTCGAGCCAGAAGACGGTGAATGTGGACACGTCTAAAAGATGGACGGATGGATCCCGATGTGCACGACCGAAGGAAGATGCTCATTGAGCAATTCTCCTCTAACTAACACTGATCTAGTGTTATTCCCAGGCAAGCCCCGGTGCACATCCTATTATTTGAAATTATGACACCTATATATGTATTTATTACTTGTGCATTACGTTTCAGGAGTTGATTGGAACCCTAGTGCATGATCCCTAGGTTTCCCTGAATTATACTAGCATGTATAGGACGATAGAAATGCTATGCTTAATACTTCTCGATAGAAGTCGAGTGACTTTTTGCACTCGCGAGATATATGATGTCTTTATGATTTAATTATGGAATACTGGGATATGGAGGAAAGGAAAAGAATTGGAGACCGGACGGGAATTGTCTAGCCCCGTCTGTGTCGATTAAGGACCGTACCGTTGTCGGCCCTGCTGATCATGTTTGAATTGTACTAACCGCATACCGGAAGTAGGAGGTAGTCGAAACCGGTAAGCCGAGTACTGCCTTGTTTCGAAAGTACAGAACTTCATCACCACCCCTTAGGGCGAGTCGGGTAGTCGCGGAGAATTGGGATGCATATGTTACTTTTGGTGGTCTCTCGTTGAGCCCGGCTGACTATATGTAGGTGGGGCGGTTCTGTAGTTCGAGGCGGGGAGGAGAATGGTTGGTCCGTATGGTCCGACGGGGCTAATACGTGCCGTGTTGGTTAGGTCCACCTTGCAAGGTTAAATCGGATCGATTCGCCGTCAGTCGCTCTCGGACATGAGCACCTTGATCTCCGAGTCACATCGTAGTAAGGAAATGAAATGAAATGATATGATACATGTTGATGTTATTTAATCAATTATGTTTTCACATTGATTGTTATAGATCTGCAAATCATAGATGTGTAGCAACTCTATAACTATAATTTGGAGCTAAAATTTTGAAATTAAGGATTTACCCTTAGATGCTTTTCTGCAAATAAATCCACCAGCCAGAAAGCTTTGCATGTCTAGATATGTGGGCTAAGTATACCCATAGTCGGGTAAGTCTTGCTGAGTATTAGTATACTCAGTGTTTGTTGTTTACCCTGTTTCAGGTATAGAAGCTAACCAGGATTCGCATCAGTGGGCTCGATGTGACGTCCTCACGTGTTCATAGTTATCGTTTTGTTTTATTGGTTCTCAATCAAATTTCTTTCTCTCAGGTCATATTCTCTTCTGCTGCTGTCATTTATTTTATGTAAATTCTAAATTTAAAGCTGTTTTATAAATATTTATGTTATTATCTATTTTGTGAAATTATATTATGCTGGTACCGTCTGTGCTCGCCGTCGCGCGAGACTTCTGGTGTGTTTCGATCGGCCTGTGGGTTGTAAACAGGCTGTCCGGTTACACTTAATTAAGCTAATGCGCCTGATGCGTTCAAATGATAGCCATTATGCTTAATTAAGCCGTTTAACTTGGCGGTTCTGTCACAGCTGGTATCAGAGCCGAAATACACCAGGGGTGGTATGGATGTGACTATTTTCTAGACTTTCAAAAGTAAAAACAAATTTCTAGGTTATAAAGAAAATCGTTTCAGTCGCGCTTTACGATTAAATCCGTATTAAGCCCTACATAGTACTTGGTTATTTATGAATTGGTGGCAATATTTATATTCACTGACTTCCAGCACATTTCTTTTGGTTAAACCTTAATTTCTTGCATAACCTTTACTTAATGTTGTAACGACGCACCTACGCTGAGATAAGCAAGGTGAGCATTCTTGGTAGTCCTTAGAATAGCCCACGTGTTTCATACGTGCGCGGGTCCCGTATGATGAGCATACGAGGAGGTGATAAGGCTCCATTCAAATGAGCCTGTCGCTATCTGCCGCCTGATATGGAGCGCAGACTTCCCACCGTGTGATTGTGAGCACGGCCATTTCGTAAGGCAATGTTACGAGATGTAAATCTGTCATGCGATTGGTTATGACCGTGTACCTTGGGACACGTGTACCCTTGGATGTCCCGTAAGGCGATTTGTACGGAAAGTGAATACGTTGCCTCGGTAACGTATGCAGCGCTGTCCATGCAGCGTTAAATGCATGGGCGCCATCTCTCTAGTAGATGGTGATGTATGTGTGAATATGTGGGCAACTGCATATGCGTTACCCATGTGGCGTAGGACACATGGGGGCCGTTCGTGTGTGCTGGCACGAAGGGTCCAGTCGTGGATATATATGTATATCATGTGATTTTCTGCAGGTACACTAACAAACGAACGCGTAAGTTAAGGCGTGAAGAAATCGATTGTATAATTGAGAGCGTATGTTGCCACGGAAAGTCCGCGTATATTGCCATATGTATTTCGATTGGCAAAATTTTGGTGAGAACGTATAGGGCATACCTATATCATATCATGTGTGATTTGGAATTTAGTTAATAGCAATTCATGTTATTTTCCTTACCAAAAGTTAAAAGTGTTGATGTCTAAAATTTAACATTGTCGTTGTTTATATAGTTTTGACCACCAAAATGATTTACCTAAAAATCTCATAATAATAAAGTTGTAAGAAAATTTTAGATTTGCTTGCTGGTCAAAATTCCACGATTCTAACTAAGGTATATGTTGAGATATGCCAAATAATAATAATAATAATAATAATAATATAGGTGAGCTTAGTTTTCTGGAATTTCTAAATCTGCATCAAATAGTCAAATCCATATTTGACTAATTTAAACTTAAAACTACCAAATTGTAGGTAATTTGCATACCTATGTGCTGGTTAAGTTTTATGATTTTTCAAGATGTATATTTCAAGATATGATTTTTTGTAAGACTGCTTTGCTTGCTAAAAATTTTGGATGGAAGGCTGACAATAAAACCTGAATTAGACTAAATTAAAGTGTGAATCTCTCCAAACCCATACTACCAAAGTTGTAGCTTAGTATTAATCATCTATCTCCTATCCAGGTTTAAGAAAATGTGTATAAGTGGTTTGTGAGATATAGATTTTCAAATCTGTTGCCTAGTGCAACCCTATGCAGCGTGCAACTCTTTAGCACTTCCTCCTGACAGGCCTCACTATATTGCATTGCTGTTTAGCTCGAGTAGAGCTGCTGTACTGCTAGCGAGCTTCAATACAAGATAAGATAAGCTAAACTGGGCATGATCAGAACTTGTGCATTCAGAGTCGAAAACCCCAAACATCATAAAATGGCTTTATTAGCTGCATATTGCCGTTATCTTTATGCCTTATGATTGGATGTTCTGAACATGGGTTGATCTGCATACCTGTTGTAGAACCAGGCTTTTAGGTACTCAGATTTTTATCACCAGTAATAGATTTTTTTTATATATACCTAAACGGATAGGTGACAAACTTGATGGGTTCATAATGTCCACACTCACTTAACAAAAGTGTGTGAGTTCAGGAGATTACCATAATGAGGCTTGTTCCACTTAAAAAAAAAATTGTGTGGAGCTCAATTATGTCAGTCCCAAATTAGATAAATATCAACTTGTAATCTCGTGTCCCCTATATCTTCCAACTATTAAAAATACAATACATATCTGTTCAGTTCTGGGCAACTAATATTTTTTTCCCTCTCGTGCATGCATGCATTATATCGTGCATACTATTATGTTTTGACTGTTTGTTAGTATTTCTGTATAAATTTCTTTGTACCATGTACATCTCACTTTCGGTAATTTTAGACCTTATGTCGTTAGGGAAGTAGAAAAATAAATGCATGTGTTTGAACAAAACCTATCTACTAGTTCAAACAATAGACGTGCGAAGTGAGTCTAGTAGTATGGTCGGTGTTTCTCGTTTCTAAGGTTAGAATCTTTTGACCGATTTTGTCCTCTTTGATAGTTAAAGTAGGCATGTTAACGTTAAATGAAATCCTCGGGTGGTTTTCGTCGTATACCTTTTATCTCGTAATCAGCCAATCTTATCCTATCCGTGACTCAATGACCATTCCGGTTAATCCAAATATCGATGCTTTCTACTATGGATCAATGTTCAGTTCAAAATCATATATCCTCATCTCTAGGCCATTCGTTCCGATGCCCAACGATAATCCATTCCAGCCCTCCTTGACGACTAGAGACATTCTATTGTCCTTCGAGTATTGATATCCTTTATTCTTAATCATTTTGATTTCTACCCTTAATATGGATTCACTTGCATTTTTGCTCGAATCAATGTGAATAAGTTAAAGATTTTAATCACTTGCATTATAGTCATCTTGCATGAATAGGAATGCAATATTGTTGCATTGCATAATCATACATTGTTTAAGTATGGGTCTGACAAGGTGAAACCCGGATGACAGGCTAACTAACGTTATGTGTCCCGTATGTCTACGTAGAACTTTTGATGTTTTTGAAATCTGAAAAACCTCTCTGAATTTGTGCTGCTTGGATTGCTTTTTATGATTTTTCTTTCGTAGTGGTGATTGTCTTTCGAACTATAGTGCCGCGACGAGACCTAGTGCCTCGTATGGACGCATACGATTGTGCCGCTGGGTGCGCGCTGGCGCTTAAGTACGGAGGGACATGGACTGTTACGACTGTCTTTTTATGCAACTCATAAAATATTTTTCTCTACTTCGTCTTCTTTAAGGGGGTAGGCCCTAGACAAATAACGACGCGAACGGGTTGCTTTAGGTTTGAGTTTCTGGGATAGTAGTGCACTAACATGCATGGCAATATATGCATCTTGCATCATGCAGTTCAATTAATAAACAATATCGAGCAAGAATATTCTTAAGAAAAACTTGTCTTGATACCCTTTCTTTCCAGTTTCCCTGAGTTCCTTAAAACTCACCGGGATGTCTTTTCTATCTAGATTCACCACCAAATTGAGAATTTGATTCTTCTCAGAAATCTCCCTGATTCATATTCGTTGAGAAGCTTAGAACCTCCCTTCTTTAAAAATCCTACTTTCTGTTAGTACGAGAATAATCAACCGGACCTTTTCAGCCGACGTTGATGGTGATTGTGTCCACATATATTATCCACAGACACTTGCTGCAAAAGTTGAAGCCCTGGAGCTTTTTAGTGTGGAAAAACAATTGATTAGCTCATACCGTGGCACGGTTAATTTTCAGTAAGATTATGACAGTCTAGTTGCTATGCAACTTATGTCTTCCAGAATCATATCGAGCAAGAGATTAGCAAATCAGCTGGCAATAATTATACCATTAAAATCAGCTATATTGATTAATCTAGAAACTAGCACCACATCGGCCGATCCTTGTCCCTGAGTTTATCGATTGTTCGTCTTTACTTCTTCTCCACTTAAATCTCGGGACGAGATTTCTTTAAGGGGGTAGGATTGTAACAATCCAAAAATTGGAATTCAAATGGAAATACAAAATTTTATTTAAATTTGAACCTTACCTGTGGACCCCACCTGTCAATCTCTCACTCTCTCTTCTCTCTCTCCCTCCTCTGTTCTGTGCTGGCCGAGCTGTGGTCGCCGTCCGAGTCCGGGCCGCCGGCCACGCGCCGTGCCCTCGCCGCGCCCCATCTTTGGTCTCCCGAAGCCTCTCGGCCTCTCCACGTGGCGCCATCTCCTTGCACGCACGCCGAGGACGGCCGTCGACGCGCCACGGCGACGAACGCGCCGAGCCGAGCCGTGCGCCGCTTCGCCGCTCGCTTGCGCCTTCTGTTGGCTCTTCTCCCTTCCATGTGCTTCGCAAACGAGTCTCCTCCCTCCCCCTCTACTCCCCGTCTCTGCTCCAGGCGCCCAGCCAAGCTTTCCGGCGTCCAGAGCCACCATTAGCGCCGCCCCTCCCTAGGCCGCCGCGGAGCTTCCACCTCCGGCCTCCCTTCGTCCATACTAAGCCCGAGAATCGCTCATTGAGCAATTCTCCTCTAACTAACACTGATCTAGTGTTATTCCCAGGCAAGCCCCGGTGCACATCCTATTATTTGAAATTATGACACCTACATATGTATTTATTACTTGTGCATTACGTTTCAGGAGTTGATTGGAACCCTAGTGCATGATCCCTAGGTTTCCCTGAATTATACTAGCATGTATAAGACGATAGAAATGCTATGCTTAATACTTCTCGATAGAAGTCGAGTGACTTTTTGCACTCGCGAGATATATGATGTCTTTATGATTTAATTATGGAATACTGGGATATGGAGGAAAGAAAAAGAATTGGAGACCGGACGGGAATTGTCTAGCCCCGTCTGTGTCGGTTAAAGACCGTACCGTTGTCGGCCCTGCTGATCATGTTTGAATTGTACTAACCGCATACCGGAAGTAGGAGGTAGTCGAAACCGGTAAGCCGAGTACTGCCTTGTTTCGAAAGTACAGAACTTCATCACCACCCCTTAGGGCGAGTCGGGTAGTCGCGGAGAATTGGGATGCATATGTTACTTTTGGTGGTCTCTCGTTGAGCCCGGCTGACTATATGTAGGTGGGGCGGTTCTGTAGTTCGAGGCGTGGAGGAGAATGGTTGGTCCGTATGGTCCGACGAGGCTAATACGTGCCGTGTTGGTTAGGTCCACCTTGCAAGGTTAAATCGGATCGATTCGCCGTCAGTCGCTCTCGGACATGAGCACCTTGATCTCCGAGTCACATCGTAGTAAGGAAATGAAATGAAATGAAATGATATGATACATATTGATGTTATTTAATCAATTATGTTTTCACATTGATTGTTATAGATCTGCAAATCATAGATGTGTAGCAACTCTATAACTATAATTTGGAGCTAAAATTTTGAAATTAAGGATTTACCCTTAGATGCTTTTCTGCAAATAAATCCACCAGCCAGAAAGCTTTGCATGTCTAGATATGTGGGCTAAGTATACCCATAGTCGGGTAAGTCTTGCTGAGTATTAGTATACTCAGGGTTTGTTGTTTACTCTGTTTCAGGTATAGAAGCTAACCAGGATTCGCATCAGTGGGCTCGATGTGACGTCCTCACGTGTTCATAGTTATCGTTTTGTTTTATTGGTTCTCAATCAAATTTCTTTCTCTCAGGTCATATTCTCTTCTGCTGCTGTCATTTATTTTATGTAAATTCTAAATTTAAAGCTGTTTTATAAATATTTATGTTATTATCTATTTTGTGAAATTATATTATGCTGGTACCGTCTGTGCTCGCCGTCGCGCGAGACTTCTGGTGTGTTTCGATCGGCCTGTGGGTTATAAACAGGCTGTCCGGTTACACTTAATTAAGCTAATGCGCCTGATGCATTTAAATGATGGCCATTACGCTTAATTAAAGCATTTAACTTGACGGTTCTGTCACAGCGGCGCACCTCGCGGAGCTGGACATCGTCGTGGTGTCGGCGTCCAGCTGGTTCTACCGGCCGTCGATGCTCTACGAGGCCGGCAGGGTGGTCGGGTGCCACTACTGCCTCCTCCCCAACGTCACGGACCTCACGCTGCGGTACGCGCTGCGCATGGCCACGCGCGCCGCGCTGCGGGCGCTGTCCGGCGCCGACGGCCGGTTCCGCGGCACGGCCGTGCTGCGCACCGTGGACCCGTCGCAGTATGAGGGCGGGGAGTGGAACAAGGACGGCAACTGCGTCCGGACGAGGCCCAACCGGCGCGGGGAGAAGACGCTCGAGGGCTTCGAGTTGGATTTCCGCAACCTGCAGGTGGAGGAATTTGCAGCGGCGGAGAAGGCGGCGGCGGACGCGGGCGGCGAGGTGAGGATGACGCTGATGGACACGACGGCGGCGATGATACTTCGCGCAGACGCGCACCCAAGCAAATACCGGGGCTGGACGCCGGAGAAGCACTTCACCCTGCCTGCACAACGACTACGTGCACTGGTGCCTGCCCGGGGCCATCGATACCTGGAACGATCGATATGCTCCTTCACATGCTGGTGCCTGCATAAACTGATGACCGACTAGATTGTCAGTCGAGTGCAGCTAGCTGTGTGTACTACAACACACAATCAGTAATAAGAAACGTTGGACGACGGAGTTGATCGGCAGAAGGGAAAAGCGGGCGCTTCCGTCATTTGGTTTTGCAACACGCTTTGGGCTTGTTTGGATTGTACAAATCGCGTGAAGGAATTTCAAAGGAATGCCGTCCCTATATTTTGCTGACGTCATGTGCTGTTTGGATTGGAGGAATGAATCTTAACATTCCTCCGGCCGGAAAGGCTTTCCTTCCCCTAGAGAACGAAGAACAACTTGTGCTGCTAATATTAATATCCCCTGATGCACGATATTTTAGTCCAAGAAGGAGATGGTAATAGCATTTTATTCAGTTTTTTTTTGAAAGCATGCTTGAATAACAAACGAAGAAGCAACGACGACACGTCCCGGCCGTCTCATGTATGCATGCATGGTTTATTAATCCCCTGGTATCTCTCTTTGCATCAAAGACGGATGTCATGATGAACAGATAAGCAAGCCCCTGCTTTCCTCTCAAAACATTAGCGGCAACCTAGATCCACGTCAACCCGTGTTTTCAAAGATGCATATGCGCGCGCCTCATCGGTACGCACCACACACCCACGCACGCACATCACCCTGCACTCAAATTTTGCCAGTTAAACTGGTGTGCGAGAGGACTAGATGATTACCTAATGCTCCTTGCGTGCGCGTGTGTCATCGATCCTTATGAGTAGATAATGCTGATCAAGATTGTGAGTAGTGGGTTCCAATTAAGCAAGCACGTGTGTCACCCAACATGCATGTACATTATACACTGCATCTCCTCGGTGTATCGGCTACTATGCTAGCAGTGTCAGCTTCCTTGGAACAGAGCTATTCTATCTCATGGGCATGACCAAATGTGACATCGATCTCTGCAACTTTGCGTTTCACAAATGGCTAGTGGATGATGAGCAACTCGGTGCAAAGGCTACATGTATGGATTCCATGTACACATCAACTTAACAAGTGAAGAACCGGTACGGTTGATAACAAATGGATGTGAAAAAGGTAGAATTGTTATTGGTGCTTGAGCGTGCTCGTGCCACTCACTACCACTCTGTTCGGCAGCTCCAGCACTCTCCAGCCCAACAGTGTTTTCCTCTCACACCGCTCCAACATCAGCTTCCAACCACCAGCCAGCCAACAATATTTTTCTCTCACACCACTCTAGCCACCAGCTCCAGTTCCAGCCCAGCGAACAGAGTATACGGGAGCACGTGAAGCTACACGCTGATCCGATTTGGCGGACGACTAATATAAGCATGTAAAAAAAAGTGTGTTTCACAATGCAGTTTGATAGGATAAGAGCAAAAAAGTTGCCACCAGTTGTCAGATACCACAAACTGTAAGGGCCAGACGGCCAGTTTGGATGGGCTATGGCGGGTGATAATTCCACCAGCAACAATATAAGGCTTGACCACCAGCAGGAGCATGCATGTCGATGGCACATTCGATTCTAATAAGAACTTCTGTGCTGCCTCCGATCACAAGGAGTCACTGGAGGATAAGAAGATGTAGTCGGCCGGTGTCGAGCGACTGCTCGTCCGAACAACAAAACTTTCAACAATCACCATCAAACTATACAGGTAAAAGAGAGATGCTTCTGTTTCTGTCAACTGGTTATGCAAACATGCTTCTGTTTCTATCAACTAGAAGCTATTTTCTGTAATTCCGAAGAAAAAGAGATGGCGTACTTTTCAGATTTTCTTGTATTAGAGAGGACGAGAATTGAGCCAATTAAATATTAAATACAGAATTTTAAAAACTATATAGTATGCCTTAGGGAACCACCTTGATCTTAAAAACATATATGTCACAGCAAATCTCTACCAAGGGCTAGGACGAAATTATTTTCAAGCGAGGATCACTCTGTTCTGCTGGCAATCAGCAGCAGTACCTTTCTCTCACAGCAAATCAACACCAGTCACCAGCCACCCAGCAGTACTTTTCTCTCACAGCAAATCAACACCAGTCACTAGCCACAATCAGCCAAATCAGAGGAGAAGCAAAATATTTTCGATATATAATCAAATGCATTGCTACAGTAACAATGTTCTCATAAAAACATAGTTAGCTTGGACCTTATTTTCTCTGGGACATGCATCTTGCTTGAATGTTATCCTGCTGATTAATGAATGAAGATTGAAGCTCATGATCTATTTTTTAAAATAAAACATGTGAGGGGTGCACATGGCAGTGACGCCCATCTATCACTTAGGGCGTGGCCAATAGCAACGCCCGTTGTCCGCCCACTGCCGGCTGGGAGGAACCTCATGATGGTGGCGGGCCCTATATCTCAGCCAATAGGAGCAGAGCCAGACTGTCTTCGTCGGCTGCAGTCGGCGCATAGCGAAGTGCCTGCATGCTTCTCTCTCTTCTTCCACGTAGGCTCTCAGCCCACTCTGCGCCCTCCACTATACTTGCTCTTATAGCTAGACATGCATGCCTTAAGGAACCAAAAATTGTTCATGATTTTAATTCTGATGAATATGCAGTACACAATGTCATGGGTAGCTCAACCAGCCGATATAATAAACTGTGCAAAGGAAAAATACACAAACATTAGGTATATAACAGGAGATTTGATCACGTGACAAGATTTTCAAGAATTTTTTTCCAACACCCCTCAATTTTTTTAAAAAAAACGGATGACATCCTAGCCAGCTAGAAACTGGTTTTGACCCATTTAATCTGTATACACATTGTTTGCATTACTACTTTGGATCCTCTCAAAAAAAATTCCTTACTACTTTGGATATATAAATTTGTACTCCCTCCGTTATAAATTATAGGCCGTTTGACTCTTTTGATCCCAAGTTTGACCACTCGTCTTATTCAAAAATTTGTGCAAAATATGTCTTCTTTTGTTGTGGCTTGGTTTATCAATACAAGTTTTTTAAGAATGACGTAAATTTGATTGTGTTTGCATAAATTTTTTGAATAAGCCGATGGTCAAACTTGAGGTTAAAAAAGTCAAACGATCTATAATTTGGAACGGATGAAGTATGAGTTTGTTCTACCAAATTCTAAACGGTCTTGTACTTTTATTGCGCCTTATCTAATTAATCTAATCATTTAAAGTGCATAAAGTGTCAATATACGTGTTGTAAAATCTCAAAACCACCGCATTAATTATTTTAATCAAGTAATTAGGGGTATCCATCAATAATGTTGATTATAAATTATTTGGAAAATGACTACAAAAGTTATTCTGTGACAACGTAACCATATACTACTATATGCAATTTAAGTGGTGAAAAGAAATTTTGATTGTAGGCTCGTGATCATTATTCGGATGGGCATCTTGGTGCTCTTCTTCAAGTGGCGGATCAGCACTGCTCTTGTGACGATAAGCTCCCCCGACACAAACGACACAAGTACAGTTGGCGCAATGTGGACAGTGTCCATCGCCGGGGAGCTCTGGTTCGCCCTGATGTGGGTGCTCGACCAGCTGCCCAAGATGCAGCCTGTCCACCGCGCCGTCGACGTCACCGCGCTGGACGAGTCACTGCTACCGACCATGGACGTGTTCGTCACCACCGCGGATCCCGACAAGGAGCCGCCGCTGGTGACCGTGAACACCATCCTCTCCATCCTCGCCGCGGACTACCCCGCAGACAGGTTCACGTGCTACGTCTCCGACGATGGCGGTGCGCCGGTGACGCGCGAGGCCGTAGCCGAGGCTGCCCGGTTCGCCGGACTGTGGGTGCCGTTCTGCCGGAAGCACGGGGTCGAGCCGAGGAACCCGGAGGCCTACTTCTTCAGACCCGGCGGCACCGGCAGCGTTGGTGCTGGTGGCTACAAGGGGAGGGCGTGGCCGGAGCTGGCAAGGGACCGGAGGCGTGTGCGGCGGGAGTACGAGGAGCTGCGGCTGCGGATCGACGCGCTCAAGGCAGGAGACATGCGGCGCCAGCGGTGGTCGTCCCTGGCCGATGGAACCTGCTTGCGGCGCCGGCGCGGCACCGTGGAAGATCATGCCGGAGTTGTCGACGTGCTAATCGGTCGTCCCAGCCGCACGCCGCAGCTCGGCGTCAGGACCATCGTCGATGGCACCACTAACCAGCAGCTTGTGGACCTCAGCTCCGTGGATCTGAGGGTTCCAGCGGTTGTGTACATGTGCCGGGAGAAGCGCCACGGCCGCGCGCACCACCGGAAGGCCGGCGCCATGAACGCGCTTCTCCGTGCCTCGGCCGTGCTCTCCAACGCGCCCTTCATCCTCAACCTCGACTGCGACCACTACGTCAACAACTCGGAGGCCCTCCGCGCCGGAGCGTGCCTCCTCCTCGACGGCGGCGGCGTCGGCTGCGACGTCGCGTTCGTGCAGTTCCCGCAGCGCTTCGACGGCGTCGACCGCGCCGACCGCTACGCCAACCACAACCGCGTGTTCTTCAACTGCACAGAGCTCGGCCTCGACGGCCTCCAGGGACCCATTTACTTCGGCACCGGGTGCATGTTTCGCCGCTCGGCGCTATACGGCGTCGACCCGCCGCGCTGGAGACCGCGCCGCGGCGCTGCAGCAGGCAAGGATGACGACGACGCCATCAAGATCAAGCCTGACACGTTCGGCTTGTCGACGCCGTTACTTGGATCAGTGCGTGTGGTCTCGGAGCAATGCAGGAACACTACCACCTCTCCGTCGTGCTCCTTCGATGGCGCTGCCATCGGCGAGGCAACCGCCCTTGTCTCGTGCGGCTACCAGGACGGGACGGCGTGGGGCAGGGACATTGGCTGGATGTACGGCACCGTGACAGAGGACGTGGCCACTGGCCTCTGCCTGCGCCGGACGCGTTCCGCGGCACCGCGCCGCTCAACCTCACCGACCGGCTGCGCCAGGTCCTGCGCTGGGCGGCGGGCTCCCTCGAGATATTCTTCTCCCGCAACAACGCTCTCCGACTCCGCACCGGCGGCCGGCTCCATCCGCTGCAGCGCGTGGCGTACCTGAACACGACGGTGTACCCGTTCACCTCCATCTTCCTCCTAGCCTACTGCGCCTTCCCGGCGATCCCGCTTCTGGCGATGAACGCCACGGCCGCCGGCACCTTCTCCACGGGCACACCACCGCCGTCGGCCACGTACATCGCCTTCCTGGCGGCGCTGATGCTGACGCTCGTAGTGGTGGCCGTCCTGGAGGTGAGGTGGTCGGGCATCACGCTGGGCGAGTGGTGGCGGAACGAGCAGTTCTGGATGGTGTCAGCCACGAGCGCGTACCTGGCCGCGGTGGTGCAGGTGGCGCTCAAGGTCGCGGCGGGGAAGGAGATATCGTTCCGGCTGACGGCCAAGCAGACGACGACGAGCTCCGGCGCCGATGTGAAGGCAGAAAAGTTTGCGGAGCTGTATGCCGTGAGGTGGACGGTGCTGATGGTCCCACCGGCGGTGGTGCTGGCGGTGAACGTGATGTCCATGGCAGCTGCAGTAGAAGGGGGGCGGTGGAGGAATGGCCCGGCGGCGGTGCTCGCCGTGGTGTTCAACGCGTGGGTGGTGGTGCATCTCTACCCCTTCGCCCTGGGCCTCATGGGCCGTTGGAGCAAGACATTGAACCCCATACTCTTGCTTATTGCGGTGCTCACCATTCGATTAATATGTTTTATTCTCCATTTACACGTGCTTTGATGTACATATTTTTTCTCTGGAACATATTAGATGCAAACCAACCTTTCTGTGCAAGCTATGGAAACTACAATCTTCTTTCTCTTCGTGACCTTAATTATGGACACAAAGATTGGTGCAATATAGTAGAAGAGGAGGGGGGCATATGCATATGCCGCCGCCCGCCAGGGCCGGCAAATTTGTTGGCGTCCATCTTATGTCTCAGAGTCGTTATCTTGGCCCAGCTGCTTCACTGAATATTGCATATCAAAATAATGAGTCCTACATTGCGCCTAGCACTTTGCCTAGAACCGACGGAGAAACAAATCTTGACACTAGCACTGCTACGAAAATGATTTTTAGGAATGAATTAAAATGCATTCACTTCTAGAGAGCCTTTAATTTGTATCGGTTGGAAAACCTCTGTTGTCCCGGTTTCTCAATAAGGACCACTAATCCGGGACTAAAGGGGTCCTTTAGAAGTTTGGCAAGCGGAACAAAAGGTCACCTTTACTTAACATCAATCGGGACCAAAAGGGCTGCCAGTCCCGGCGCGGCGGGCACACACCCTTTGGTTGGACACACACAGAGCGTATACTCAGTGGCCGGCTAGAATAGCTTACTTTATAGCCAGGCTAACTTACTGTTTTGGGGCACACTGCCATCAGTCCAGCGCGAGTAATTGTTCCATGAGTACACTACACCACAACACCAATCGATGGACTTCAGTTGGTAAAAGTCTAGCAGCGTCGATGAACAGACAGTCGGTAAAACTTCCCGATGCACGATGAGTAGGTAATTCTAATTTTAAAGAGTAACCATCCGTCAGTAATGATATGTATATTTATCAATTGATGGTCAGTCGACAATTGTGTTTCCAATATAGAAACGTTAGTCGGTAAATAGAGCTAAGAATTTGAAGAAGAGCTCTAGAACCCACTCGTCGATCGTGGGGTGTCAGACCTGGGGCGACGGGACTGCTCACATGCATAGAATGTTCTAGAGTAAGAAATATCACGTCGGATAGGACTTACCGCATTGTAACTACTGTCCACATGTCATTCACTTTGTTTTTCATTTGCCTTATCTCCTTTCTCACCCAACCTCCACCGCTCACTATGCAAAGCACGCTTGCCATCCACTGCCGCTCCGCCACGAGGGGACCGCTCCAGGCCACCAGCTGCTGGAACCCCGCCATGGGCAGCGGCCGCCCACGAAACACGATCTAGATCTATAGGCTTATTAGGAGGAGTGAGGCTACCTCGCCACCACCATCCTCGCCATCGCACGGGCTTCCGCGGTCGGCTCTGGTGGCGGCGTGGCGGGAGGAGGGTAGGGGGTCTTGAACGGCGGCGGCAAGGTTCCACCCGTGTCGCCCGAGAGGGTGACACGGGGGAGATGAAGCAGGCGGTTCGTTGTCGATGGAGCTTAAAATAATTTCTAGGAAATCAAACACCTCCTAAGTTGTTTATCTCTTGTAAAATTTTCGTTGAACCTTGCCCATGTCTAAAAATGGGCTCTCGGTATTTTACCGTGGGAATAATGTTCACGACTGGCAACAGGTATTCAGTTTCACAGCCTTATCTCCTCCATTCCATCTTTCAGGAAAGCAAAGGGTGGGCAGAATACGATCCATTTCCTCCGAATTTCGCCGAAAACGAAATGCCCCTCGCAAAATTACACCCTTTCCCTCGCAGCCTCGCCAAAGTTGACCAGCATAATTAAAGGAGGCATCTATAAAATAGCAACGTCCCTTTCAGATTGCAAGTTATTGCGAACCTAGGAGTATGTCATCAAACTAAGAGCATCTCCGAGAGCTCTTGTATTTATAAATAGCTAAAATTATGATATAGCTATTATGTAAAACAAAATAACTAGCAAAAAAAAGGATGAAATCCAACAGCTTCTCCAAATAAAAAAGGAATAGTTAGTGCTCAGCTCTAGACAAAGATGCCCAGCGGCACCCCCTAGATAGAAAACGAGGATAGAAGACGAGATAGATAGAATTTCTGTTGGATGTGAGTTTTTTATCTTCCTTTTTTAAAAAAAAAACTCACCCAAAATACAAGAGCTCTTGGAGATGCTCTACCGGTGGTCCTCCCTGTTTTAGCAGAGACCAGCATGGAAACACTGCGCATGCTCTTTCAGGATCAGAGTCTCTGAACCTCCAAACCAGAGACGAAGAAAACGACCTCACCTGCAGCAAATATTCTGAACTAAAGCCGGGTCTCGCTTTTCTGATACCGACGGGGAACAAACGAGTGCGTCGAGATAGCATGCATAGCAAGAGGATGAGTAGAAAGAAGGGGGGACGAAGAGCAATCGCCATCTATCATGGAAGAGGAAAACAGGAAGAGACTAGCTAGCTTCCTGGATTGTTCTTTCTTTCTTGCGCCCCGAAATGACATTGTTCCAGGAAGCAATAGTTACCACATTTGTACAAGCAGCCCATCATCTTTCTGCCTAATCCCACGCGACAAGCTACACACATAAGTATATATGGCAGCCAGCAGGACGCCTCTTCTAGCTAGGCAGCTGCCATTGTGCAGATGGATCAAGGTTCAAGGCAAAAGCTAGTAGCTAGTACGCGCCCTGGGCGAGGTTGAACATGACTTGATGTTTGTACACGCACGGCGAGCTAGGTAGAGTAGCAGCAGATGCAGAGCACTACTGGCTGCGGCATATCAATTGAAGCTATGTGAGTAGTTGTCGAGCAGCACTCACTAATTACTTGAAACCACGATCGATCACTGGATCGCCTCAAAAGGAGAAGAGCAACCGCCTGCTTCGATCCATCCATCGATCGATCTCCTCGCCGTCGTCCTCAAAATGGCGCGGACGGCATCCTCTGCAGAGTCTTCTTCACCGGCACCGCCACCTCCACGGACGCCCTCAGCTGCGGAATCGAGAAAAAGGCGCGAGCTTTGACTTTGAGCAAGCATCGATGGATGGCTAGGTGCGCGCTCGGTGCGAGTGGGGTTTCCGATCGGTTACCTGCTCGTACTTGACGCGGAGGCTCTCGTTCTCCTGCTGCAGGAGCTGCACCTCCTGCTCCAGCTCGCGGACGTAGGCCTGCTTGCGCGCGCGGGAGCGCGCCGCGGACTCGCGGTTCTTGATCATGCGCTTCTTGCGGCGGTCGGAGCCTCCGGCCCCGGCCCCGGCCCCGGCCCAGGCGGCCGCCGCCGCGCCGGGGCCGAGGCACATCTCGTCCTCGAGCGCGCTGCGGGCGGCGCCGGCGTCGGGGTTGTAGGCGGAGAAGAAGGGCGCCGGGGACGCGGCGGCATTGCGGAAGCCGGCGCCGAGGTCCATGTGGCGGCGCCCGCCGTCCGCGGCGTAGATGCCGGCGGAGGAGCCGCCCGCGGTGGAGAGGAGGTGGAGGCGGGAGCTGAGGCTGAGCTGCGTGGAGATGAAGGCGCCGCAAGGGGAGGCCGCGGCCGCGGCGAGCGGCTGCGGCGGAACCGCGCTGGGGCTGCTGGCGGCGTCCCCCCAGATGTCCTCGTCGTCCTCCATGTCCATGGCCGCCGCCATCCCACTTCCCACCGCTCCTCGCGCGTTGGCGCCTCTACGCTGCGCTTGCTTGTTTTGGGCACGCACCGGCGCCCCACAGGGCCACAGGGCTGGGTGGGTGGGTGGCTTTAGTAGCCGCGGCCTCCTGGGGCCGAGCCAGGGTTCACCAAACCGGTGGGAACTGATCCGGTTTGACCGCAAACCGGTCCGGCCCGATTCTGGTTTGGACTAGCCGATCCAAATTCCCGATGCACCATGAGTCGGTAATTCTCATTTTAAAGAGTAACCATATGTCAGTAAAGATATGTATATTTATCAATTGATGGTCAGTCGACAATTGTGTTTCCAATATAGAACCGTCAGTTGGTAAATATGGCTAAGAATTTGAAGAAGAGCTCTAGAACCCACTCGTCGATCGTGGGGTGTCAGACTTGGGCGGCGGGACTGCTCACATGCATAGAATGTTCTAGAGTAAGAAATATCACGTCGGATAGGACTTACCGCATTGTAACTACTGTCCACATGTCATTCACTTTGTTTTTCATTTGCCTTATCTCCTTTCTCACCCAACCTCCATCGCTCACTATGCAAAGCACGCTTGCCATCCACTGCCGCTCCGCCACGAGGGGACCGCTCCAGGCCACCAGCTGCTGGACCCCACCATGGGCAGCGGCCACCCACGAAACACGATCTAGATCTATAGGATTAGGAGGAGTGAGGCTACCTCGCCACCACCATCCTCGCCATCGCACGGGCTTCTGCGGTCGGCTCTGGTGGCAGCGTGGCGGCAGGAGGGTAGGGGGGTCTTGAACGGCGGCGGCCAGGTTCCACCCGTGTCGCCCGAGAGGGTGACACGGGGGAGATGAAGCAGGCGGTTCGTTGTCGATAGAGCTTAAAATAAGTTCTAGGAAATCAAACACCTCCTAAGTTGTTTATCTCTTGTAAAATTTTCGTTGAACCTTGCCCATGTCTAAAAATGGGCTCTCGGTATTTTACCGTGGGAATAATGTTCTGATTAAAGGCTCTGAAACCGTGAAGCGGGCCTCGGATCATTGTCATAAATCTGAGCTCGATCCTCTTTTTTAACGGAAGCACAGCAGCTGCAAGAAAAATGGAGACCAAACGGCGCATGTATATGACCTGTCCTGATTTGGGAGCGGAGACAGGACACGTCCCTGCGGGACAAACCATTGGGGAATGCAAAGGCGACGCCCATATGATTGATGAGTGATGACATCGCCCGGCCGGCCAGGGGCAGGGCGCCCAGCGATGACCTCATCGATCCTCTCCTGGTCCTGGGTTCCGTCGCGGCCGGCGGGCCAATCCGGCGCCCTGGCCGTGGCCGTGGTGTGCATGTGCGCCGTGCCATCCACCTCCATCCTCGGTGGATTAAATAGGCTCGCTAGATCCGTCTCGCGATTTACAGCCCATTCATTCAAAAAAAATTTATAAATAGACTTCATTTAATACTTTATACATGTATCAAAATATTCGATGTGACGTTTTTTGTGTTTACGGGATTTATATGTAAAGATCTAAACAGAGCCAAAGTCGTAAAGCAGACAGTACTCTGATATTCCCATGTCCCCACCACCACGCTATCATCATACGGAGTAATGTCATGCGGCCATCATCTCTCATATAGAGCTCGCTAACTGTTGTCGGTCAAAACCCACCGGCGAGTAGCAACAGGCAACACGAAGAGCCGGGAGGCTGCCGGGGCGCTGGCTGGCACCGGTCCCTCGATCAACAGCCCAGATCCTGGCACACGCTGACACTTCCGGAGATGCAGGGCGTGCCACCTGACCTATACCCGATCAAGAAGGTGCGAACGTGCTTTCGACGATTTGCCTGCATGCACAAACACGTGTAAACATTAGTCCGAGCAGTGGTCGGCTCCCCGGGACGACTCTTGCATCGGCTTTAAAGAGCCGATCGAGTCCCGGTGTCAGATCAGATCTGCATATCCGGATATTAATAGATAAAGCAAATAACTGCAAAAACTGCTTCAATTAGATCTAGCTAATCCAATCCACGACGGTAAAAGCTTCACTGCTAGATCGGAACATCATACACGTAGTTAGGCCTAATGAGCGTAATAGATAACCAAACCTTAACCAGAATAGAGGCCTAAGAATAAGCGAAAGTCGATTCCCGGATCAATCCCTATTAAGATCAAGGCAAAACATCTAATACGTCGCCGGATCGTCCAACCCATTTGCAAGGCCTAACCTAACAGATATTAAGCTGATTCTTAAGTATAAGAACAAATCATAATAGATTAGATCTACTAGATAGAAAAGAAGCAGGGTGTTATCTCTACGCGACTAACTCTATGCAACGAGAATTAGCGTAAGATTAATACATGATCACGCAGAGATAACATGATATTCATAGATGATAAACAGCAAGAGCATGATAAATCTACTAAAGGTCAGATAAATATCTAAGCAGGGCCAAAGTCGTAAAGCAGGCGGTACTCCGATATTCCCATGTCCCCACCACCACGCTATCATCGTACTACTGTCATGCGGCCATCATCTCTCATATAGAGCTCGCTAACATCCTTTTTTTCCGTCGCTGTCCTTTTTCCTTCGAGGAACAGAACGGCGTCCCGGCCACCTGTTTCGTGCGCACGGCGTGCGCATCGGCGGCTTTGATTTTCCGCTCCCCAGCCGGCCGCCGCGCCGGCGCAGTCGCAGCAGCAGCAGCAGCGCGGCATCCGCCGAATTCACCATGATCGATCAGTCCATCACTGCAGCACGCCGATCGGGGGCGTTCGCGGCTTCGCTTCGGGGGGCGTGTGGTACTTGGTACGCGGCCGTGCGGGGGCGGCAGCGAGGGGGTGCGTACGTCGCGGCGCGGGCATCCGACACGTCAAATATTCTGCTTTCTTGTGATGGCCGCTCGGCCGGGCCTCCGCCGCGGTAGTACGTGCGCATGCATGGCACCACATTGGCCATGCTCATGCTGTACCTGCCCCTGCCGAGATGCGGCCTGCCCTGCCGCTTTCTCGCCGCGAGCCGAGCTCATCCACAGGAACAACCTCAGGCGAAGCGCTCAGCTTGGAGGCTGCCGGCTCCTTTTATTTCCTTCCTCAAGCCCAGGTCCCTGCCCAGTGCCCGCCACAAAGGCTGGGAGTATACTATAAATTGTCCAGTCCACGTATATTTCTATCGCAAGGACGACCTGCCCGGGCCGGCTCTCGTGGTCCACGGTAGAATTCGAGAGGTTCGCCACCACGGCGCGGGGATGCTTGATCGAAACTTGAGCAACGGTGGTAGGGTCATTTTAGGGGAGGATCCCCTTATCATTCCGACCGGTTAACTTTCTAATCGGCTAATATAGCCTCTCAACTCTTATTTTTGATCAAACTCGTTCTTATACTGATAGGAGCGTTAATCTAATTATATAGTAATATATATAATAATTTGTATACTTGCATAATCACTTGATATACTTGCACATATTGCTGGAACGGGCTCTAAATTTGAGAAAGAGTAAATTTCACTGGCGGTCCCCAAACTTGTCCCGAGATTTCAAGTAGGTCCCGGTACTCTCAAAATGCACGTCTAGGTCCCTGAACTTGTCCCGAGTTCTCATCCCGGTCCCGGTACTCTCAAAATGCACGTCTAGGTCCCTGAACTTGCTAATCCATTTCATATATGTCCAAATCTCCATAACATGCTCTCCAAACAGTACGATTAAGTGAACTAATAGGTGGGGCCCATATGGCTGTCACACCTCTCCCTTCTCCCTCCTCCCTCTGTATGGGCGCCGCCGGACCCCACCCCTAGCGTCCGTCGCCACCCATGCGCTTGCGCTGCCACGATGGACCTCAGCTCCGCGCCGCCCCGGTCCTCGTTCATGCCCCAACCGCCGCTTGGCCACGCCGACGGCGGACCCTCCATGGCCACCACCGCCGGCGCGCCCTGGCGGGCGAGCCCCGCTCCGGTCCTGGTCCCGGTCCAGCGCCCGCGGGCCCGCACAGCGCCGCCCCGGCCGGCGAGCCGGCGACCCCCTCGCCCGAGCCTGCCCCCTTCCCATCTGTTAGTTCACTTAATCGTACTATTTGGAGAGCATGTTATGGAGATTTGGACCTATATGAAATGGATTAGCAAGTTCAGGGACCTAGACGTGCATTTTGAGAGTACCGGGACCGGGATGAGAACTCGGGACAAGTTCAGGGACCTAGACGTGCATTTTGAGAGTACCGGGACCTACTTGAAATCTCGGAACAAGTTTGGGGACCGCCAGTGAAATTTACTCTTTGAGAAAACTATAGACACACAGAAGTGATTAGTAGTGTCTTCTATTGTTTTAAGTATCTACTCCGATCCAACAAGAAGCACCTTCATAGCAGGATCAGCCAATTCCAAATGATCAATTCGTCCTATAAGACTGGGATTTATAGGCTTAAGAAAAGAAAATGAGATTAAGGAAACGAAAATATGCCCACAAGGAAACAGCAAGAGATTGGGATTAAGAATGATTCATGCTATGGTAGGATGTACAACTTCTGTTAATCCTTTTGCTAGAAAAAGGGAGGAAAAATGGGAAGAGAACGAGGGAGTAGAAGGAAAGTTTGTGCTGTCGTGAGGTTTTTCCAAGAAGCTGTATAGAATCTTGAGTGACCACATCCATTTTGCAAGCACTAATGATACTGATTTTTTTAAGGGGAACTAATGATACTAACTAGTAGTAGATTAATCTAGCTTGGGGGCCCTGATTTTTTGGGGGCCCTGTGCCAGTGCACAGGTTGCGCGTGCCTAGGGACGGCCCTGTACTGATACAGCTCTCCACGCTAATATGAGACCGATACGAAAAGTCGATTTTACTCTTGGCTCCTCCTTCCCATACTCAATTTTCGTGGTTGTATCGCTATAACTAATCAATGATGCAACACAATAGATCCATTATATATTTTGTCTCCTAGCTCGTTGTCTCTTGTATGTGTTGAAGTGCCCTGTCATATTTAATTTAATCTAGATAATACAAAAACAAAATGCATATGTTTGCTCAACTTTTTGCAGCACCGTTCAATATGCAAATTGAGAAGAATAAATAACTAAGGGTATATATGTTTTCTCAACTTTCTACAACACCGCTCAACGTGCAAATTGAGGAGAATAAATAACTAAGGGTAAAGAGAACTTTTCGCATTAGCATCATACTATTGTAGAGCATCACGTAGAATAAGGATTAATTTGACCTAAAAACAAAACTGGAAGAACTAAATTGAACATTCTAAAAGTTGAGGGACGAACATGATCCTCGAAATAAAGTTAAGGGACCAAAACATCTATTTTGCCATCAAACGGCTCATCCATACCTATGAGTGCGCAAGGCAGCAATTTCAACATGGAAAAACACAAGTCTATGTATATACACACACCTGCACGAGGCATGGTAGCCGCGGTTGTTAGCGTGAACTAGTCATAGAATTTCCAGTTTTCCACCCTCCTATCCAACTATCACATCAAGATCAAGCCTCTCTGCGTGGGTTAAGGCCATGTTAGTTTCAAAAAAATTCTTATAGTACCCACCACATCGAATCTTCGGACATATACATGGGGCATCAAATGCAGTTGAAAAAATAACTCATTACACAATTTAACCGTAAACAACGAGACGAATCTTTTAAGCCTAATTAGTTTATAATTAGATATTAATTACTAAATAACAACAAAAATGCTACCAAATTCAAAAATTTTCACGAACTAAACAAGGCCTAAGGATGGAGGTCGGGGATCTAGAACTCTAGAGGAAGGCCAAAGGAGAAATTTCGTCCCATGGTACCGTCAGGGCAACAGGGGTGTGACCAGTCGAAATGGTGGAGGATGGCCAGTGAAATTCAATATATACAGCATCCAAAACATCATTTCTGTACTATCTAAATTTCTGTAACAATGTCACAGCAGTAATAGAATAGTATATTTGATGCATTGCTAATTTTTTTAACGCCACGTATTTGAGAATAAAAAAATGTACGCTAGAAACACTAGTACAGTGGCAAATCGTGAAAGGCGGAAAGATTACCAATGAGTTCTTTGCATTCCTGAGTCATCGTGGGGGTGCACATTTTCCTTTGTGTCCATGATAACTTTTGTTGACTAATCAATAATGATACTTACTCCATTTATCGTGAGAATTTTGCGTGGAAATTCTATGGCTACTTGAGGGTGAGGCTTGAATTGTGCCACCCATTTGTTCTTTTTTTGTACAACCGTGTAGTACTACGCTTCAGGAACTAAAGTAGTTCTGGTTGCTTTATGGGAACTACACAAAACTTACTTTTAATAATAAGCGTGCACGTAGTATATATGTCCTGCTAGATGTTTAAGCTACGCTAGCTCGAGCCTGTGTCCCAGTGCTGTCACTTCTTGAAAGCCTTTGAACAGTGAACCAGTGGTAATGCATTGACAATTTGTTCTTTGAGCTTGTTTGGTTCACACTAGGGTTCCTAGTGCACACAAGCCGAGAAAAAAATATTACATGCATGGAGTGCTAAATGAAGTCTATTTGCAAAAATTTTTCAGGGGTGTGTATAACTTTTGCGATAAATCTAATGACGGTAATTAATCGATGATTGGCTACAATGATTCTACAGTAACCATCCTCTAATAACACGATCAAAAAACTGATTTTATTTAACATCGTAATTAGCTGTCAAAGTTTTCTGGTACTCCCTAGTGCAGGAAAGAAAGAAGGCCCTCTGTGAGCATAGTACATGAGAAAACACAGGGGCCTGATCAGTGGCAGACGCATGTAAAAGAGCGGCGCACCAGAAAGAATTTTTCGGTCGGTCACTCATCCCCAAATTGCTCCGAACCAAACACACTCAATCTTGGAGTTCTTTGCAGATCGGCTTCCTGAAAAGAAGTTACAACTTGTTGGTATGAATATTCTATTAATTCTATTAACGACTGGGTTGGGATGTCACAATTATACTTTTGAAGGATGTCATACGTGGTGCAAGATTTTCTACTGCTCAGGAACAGTGGTGAACATATATTTACAAAGTACACTTGGTGCATCCAGTGTCTCTGGTGTAGTTTCACAAGATATCTTGCCGGCTGAAACGATCATGGTCACGAGGACGAAGGCAGAGGAAATTATGGCTTTATCGTCTTGGGCTATCTGTCTATCTCGTACCCTAATGGCTTAATTTGTAGCCAAGTGGGTCCCTGGCTGTGGCACATCTGACATCCCCATTCCCCAGGGTTCCAACAAGTTCCATCTGAAACTTTTGTGATAGCACATCTGAAACTTTTGTGATAGCAGACAGGTGCTTACTAATTTTTTTTAGAATAAAGAGAGGTTCTTGGAGGAGTAGATGATTGCTATTTGGGTGATGTTACCTATGCTAGCTACGTACTATGTTAGAGTTTTTTATTCTTTAAAAAGAAAGTATTCTGGACTTTGTTGACGCTTAAGGTAATAAGGTGGAAGGATTGTGGTTCACGGGGACCTAAGGTGATGTGACAGCATATCCTGATCACTCCTGGCGGGTGTAGGCAAAGCAATGCTAGCTACCTTATCTAAAAAAGGAAATTACACAAAAAGATCATAAGCAAGCTCCGTGTTAAGGTAATGATTGATCACGACTGGCAACATGTATTCAGTTTCACAGCCTTATCTCCTCCATTCCATCTTTCAGGAAAGCAAAGGGTGGGCAGAATACGATCCATTTCCTCCGAATTTCGCCGAAAACGAAATGCCCCTCGCAAAATTACACCATTTCCCTCGCTGCCTCGCCAAAGTTGACCAGCATAATTAAAGGAGGCATCTATAAAATAGCAACGTCACTTTCGGATTGCAAGTTATTGCGAACCTAGGAGTATGTCATCAAACTAAGAGCATCTCCGAGAGCTCTTGTATCTATAAATAGCTAAAATTCTGATATAACTATTATGTAAAAAAAAATAACTAGAAAAAAAGGATGAAATCCAACAGCTTCTCCAAATAAAAAAGGAATATTTAGTGCTCAGCTCTAGGCAAAGATGCCCAGCGGCACCCCTAGATAGAAAACGAGGATAGAAAACGAGATAGATAGAATTTCTGTTAGATGTGAGTTTTTTATCTTCCTTTTTTTTAAAAAAAAACTCACCCAAAATATAAAAACTCTTGGAGATGCTCTACCGGTGGTCCTCCCTGTTTTAGCAGAGACCAGCATGGAAACACTGCGCATGCTCTTTCAGGATCAGAGTCTCTGAACCTCCAAACCAGAGACGAAGAAAACGACCGCACCTGCAGCAAATATTCTGAACTAAAGCCGGGTCTCGCTTTTCTGATACCGACGGGGAACAAACGAGTGCGTCGAGATAGCATGCATAGCAAGAGGATGAGTAGAAAGAGGGGGGGGGGGGGGGGCGAAGAGCAATCGCCATCTATCCTGGAAGAGGAAAACAGGAAGAGACTGGCTAGCTTCCTGGATTGTTCTTTCTTTCTTGCGGCCCGAAATGACATTGTTCCAGGAAGCAATAGTTACCACATTTGTACAAGCAGGCCCATCATCTTTCTGCCTAATCCCACACGACAAGCTACACACATAAGTATATATGGCAGCCAGCAGGACGCCTCTTCTAGCTAGGCAGCTGCCACTGTGCAGATGGATCAAGGTTCAAGGCAAAAGCTAGTAGCTAGTACGCGCCCTGGGCGAGGTTGAACATGACTTGTTTGTACACGCACGGCGAGCTAGGTAGAGTAGCAGCAGATGCAGAGCATATCAATTGAAGCTATGTGAGTAGTTGTCGTAGCAGCACTCACTAATTAGTCGACTACTTGAAAACACGATCGATCACTGGATCGCCTCAAAAGGAGAAGAGCAACCGCCTGCTTCGATCCATCCATCGATCGATCTCCTCGCCGTCGTCCTCAAAATGGCGCGGACGGCATCCTCTGCAGAGTCTTCTTCACCGGCCCCGCCACCTCCACGGACGCCCTCAGCTGCGGAATCGAGAAAAAGGCGCGAGCTTTGACTTTGAGCAAGCATCGATGGATGGCTAGGTGCGCGCTCGGTGCGAGTGGGGTTTCCGATCGGTTACCTGCTCGTACTTGACGCGGAGGCTCTCGTTCTCCTGCTGCAGGAGCTGCACCTCCTGCTCCAGCTCGCGGACGTAGGCCTGCTTGCGCGCGCGGGAGCGCGCCGCGGACTCGCGGTTCTTGATCATGCGCTTCTTGCGGCGGTCGGAGCCCCCGGCCCCGGCCCCGGCCCCGGCCCAGGCGGCCGCCGCCGCGCCGGGGCCGAGGCACATCTCGTCCTCGAGCGCGCTGCGGGCGGCGCCGGCGTCGGGGTTGTAGGCGGAGAAGAAGGGCGCCGGGGACGCGGCGGCATTGCGGAAGCCGGCGCCGAGGTCCATGTGGCGGCGGCCGCCGTCCGCGGCGTAGATGCCGGCGGAGGAGCCGCCCGCGGTGGAGAGGAGGTGGAGGCGGGAGCTGAGGCTGAGCTGCGTAGAGATGAAGGCGCCGCAAGGGGAGGCCGCGGCCGCGGCGAGCGGCTGCGGCGGCGTCGCGCTGGGGCTGCTGGCGGCGTTCCCCCAGATGTCCTCGTCGTCCTCCAAGTCCATGGCCGCCGCCATCCCACTTCCCACCGCTCGTCGCGCGTTGGCGCCTCTACGCTGCGCTTGCTTGTTTTGGGCACGCACCGGCGCCCCACAGGGCCACAGGGCTGGCTGGGTGGGTGGCTTTAGTAGCCGCGGCCTCCTCCAAAGGGGGGCCGAGGCAGCGTTCACCAATCCGGTGGGAACCGATGTAGTTTGACCGGTTACCGGTCAAATCGGTCCGGTCCAGTTCTGGTTTGGACTGGTACCAAACGGATTAAAATTCAAAATTCAAATTTAAAATAAAAAAATGAAAAATTCTAAAAAAAATTCTAAAAATAATTCAAGGTGCGACGAATCTAATGGTGTCAAATTTTTTAAAAAATTCATTCATTTAGTATAGTTTACGGGGATTTGAAGTTAAACAAAAAATATGCATATAAAAATATACAAATACAATGTAAAAGTAGTACAAAAAAGGATTGCAGGGTTCATTTAGGCTAAAACATGTTATACAAACATTCATTTAGTATACTTTGCGGGCATTTGAATTTAAACAAAAAAAAATTGAATTTGGCCGGTTACCAATCAAACCGACCGGTCAAACCGGCCGGTAAACCGGTCAAACCGACCAATATACCGGTACCCGTTTGCACTGAGGATTTTAAATTCAAATTTGACTTCGATCGGTTTGGACCGATTTCCGGCCAAACCGGTCCGGTATATCGGTACCGGACCCTACCGATTTGGCCAGACCGATCAGTAACTTAAACCCTGGCCGAGCCCAGCTCAGCTCACTGTGCCATCGTGGGTGAGGCAGCCAATGCCCGAGAGATCACTGTGGACTGGCGAAGGAGACCCGGCACTGGTCAAATGGTGCCCGCGCCGCGAGCCAGATCGCCCGTGTCTCTGATTGGCCCGTTCGCCGTTTCCGCTGCGATTGGCCAGCGCCTCCTTTTTCTACTCTCGATTCTGGATTGATCCGTCAGAAAACGTCTCCTCACCTGCAAGCCTGCATGACTGCTCGGTTGCTAAGAGCATCTCCAACAGATTATGTAAATCAACGTGAATAGATAAAAAAAGAGAAAAGATGCTAAAACTCGTTTCCAACGTAGTAGCTAAAGTAATACACTCGGTTTCTCGTTCTGCATCCCGAAAAAGCCGTTAGCCATCTTTGCCGGTGCCTCACCACTCGCCATCCCTCCTCCCATTTGGTCCCACCCTCTCTCTCTCCCGCGCGCGCCACCTGCTGCAGGTGACCACGCCGCCGCCGCCGCACTCCCAGGCTCGCCGACCGTCGCGCTCCCCTGCAGCCCTGCTTGTAGACCGTACACTCCGACCGCTGCGTTTCCCCCTGCTCGCGGGCCGCGAACTCCGGCGGCCGCCGCGCCTCCCTGCTCGCCAGTTCCAAGCTTCACCGGCCGCCGCGCCTCTCTGCTCCTCGGCCGCGAGCTCAGCCGGCCGCAAGCGTCTCCTTGCTCGCTGGCCGCAAGCTTCGCCGGTCGCTGTGCCTCCCAGCTCGCCGGCCCCAAACTCCGGCGGCAGCAAGCGCCTCACTGCTCGCTTGCCGCGAGCTTCGCCAAGATTGTTTGGTTCACCATAGCCATTCAATACCAGCACACACTCTAGCAGTCGTCCCGTGATTGGGGTTATGGTGTTTTGTGTTTAATTCACTGTCTTAGTTGTGTCTTGCAAGAACCGCTTAGAACCCTTGGCTCATGTCGTAGACCTCTTGGCTCAAGGGCCCTGTTTGGTTGTTTGCACTAGTAAGTGCTAGAAAATTTTGACTGCTAATTATGGTGTTAAATAAAGTCAGTTTACAAAATCAATTTTAGAACCCCTGCGTTAGGAACCTTGAAGAATCTAATGAGGCCTTTGACCACGTGATTAGAGGATGGTTATTATAGCATCACTGTTGCCAATAATTAATTAATTACCATCATTAAATATGTCACAAAAGTTATATCCATCTCTAAAAAGATTTTAAAAATAGACTTCATTTAGCACCATATGTATGCGAGATTCTTTTTTCGACTTGTGTGCACTGAGAGAACCAAACAAGGCCGAACACCTCCTTTGTCTCATTCAGAGGCGGAGCTATGACTTGTAGAAAGTAGAGTATCCTACTGGCTACTTGCAACTTGCAAGCAAGCAGCCGACAACCTCACTGGCCGGCACAGGCATTTCACCATTGGAATCCGTAATAACTGATCCGGGAGCTGTCGATTGCCATGCGAACGAGGCATCTGATTGCGTCCTCGCGGGGAGACCATGCGCATTGGTGACGGCACCACAGAGCATGTCGTCGTCGTCGTCGTCACAGATCTCGACGGCAGCACCAGACAGCAGACACACCAATGGGCAATGGTCACTCTCGCTCGTCCAGTCCGATTCTTTTTCAGAAGCGGGTGCGGCCGTACGAGGCCGCGGTCACCCAAACAGAGCTTCGCACCAGTGCTCGTCAGAAAAGAAGGATCAACAGGTGCGTTCGTTTGCTTATCACTATCATCTCATTCCTACTAAACCTCAGGATCCCAACTGCAAATACAGTACTACTAGAGTAGTAGTACAGTGTTGTGAGCTGGATCCGTTGTCGTGGCACGAGCACGACGACCTCGACTTGCCGGCGCCGGCGCACGCCTGCCTCCCTCGATTTGGGCGTCCCGTTGCCGCCTGGTACACTGCCAATTAAAGAGCGGCACGTACCCGCCACCGACTGATTGACGCGACGGGGGGCATGCACAAACATATGGCCACGCACGCAGATGCCGCCGCTGCCTGCCTGCCTGCCTGCTGCTGCCGCTGCTGCTGCTAGTGGAGCACGTACGCCGCTGCGCTGTGCACCTGCGCGCCGTGCCGAGTCACTGCCGAGGCCCACGGGTCGCTAGCCGGCTAGGCCCGGCCCTAGGGGCGGAGTAGCCTTCGCGGTTCCCAACAGCGGCGCGGCGTGGCGCGCAGACACACGCACGGCCGGGGAGAATGGCAGGAGGGCGTGGACACGGGCGGCGACCGGGACTGGCTGACCGCGACCCACGAGCGTGACTACACTGGGGGTCTGGCCCGGGCCGGCCGAGCTCATCAGCTCGGCGCCTCGGCCTCGGTGGTGACCGTGTCGTGCCGCCGCGTACCAGCCGTGTCCTCGCCCCCTCCTCGGGCGGCTCCGCCGAGGCCAGCCAGCAGCGAGGCAGGCAGCAGAGGAGGGCGCCGGGCGGACCGGTTCGTCCGCGGCGGCCTGCACGACTGCACGAGCACTGCGTGCGCCCTGCTGAGGCCTTTTGCTCCCTTTCCCTGGGCATCCCGTACGGCGTGGGCATGGACGGCCGCCTGTAGCCGTGTTGCGTGTCGCCCGTCAGCCGTCCCTGCCGGCCTGTTGCTTTCGCTATTTTAAAAAAATGAACGGCCAAAAGGCCGCCATGCGTGCTCCGGTCACACCCGAGCTCCTCCCGGCACTCCAATGGCAAGGTCGCGTTGCCTGCTGGACGGATTCGTCCCCGATTTTTCCTTCAGACTCCCAGCAGGACAGAGAGCCCCTAGGCGCGACGGGCGGGCTCGCTCCCGTCGTCCAGCCAGCGTGCGCATCTCGCGACGGGATGGGACGGGGCGCATCTCGGAGTTGGCCTTTCCGCCCTCTCCTTTCGAACTGGGACGTGACAGCGAATGATTGCGATGCGGAACGGAGACGCGCAGCATGGTCGCGGCAGCTGAACCCAGCATGTTCGGGTGCACAGATCGGGTGCTGCTGCCAGCACACCACCACGGATCAGGCTCGGCACTGAAAGATACTAGCTGGTCGGGATTTGGGACAGACAAAAACACAAGAGGATCGATCAGACAAGATCCACACAGGTAAACTGAGATATCATACGAATTTAATCGAGTCATCATCTTCGCACGGACGATAGCAACTCAGGAATGAATGAATGTCTCTTGGATCCTACCACAGGTTAACTGCAGACACAATCCCTCCGAGTATGCTTGGTGCCACTGAACAGGCAACTAACTCATCTTATGTGGCGAGGCATGCGTCAGTTGTCCTGCAGCGAGTAGTCATCGCTGTAGATGCTCTCCGCCATCTCCCAGATCTGCAGGATGTTATCTTCACCCACGCTGGCAACGACCCATTTCTCGCTGGGGTTCCACGACAGCTCTGATATCTTGGCCGTGTGGCCTCCATGGACGAACAGCAGCTCCGGGGATCCGTCATCAGCGTCCTCTGACTGCTCATCTCCAATCCTGACAGCCACAAGACAAGTCAGAACCAGAAAAAAAAAAGGAAAAGGGCACATGGTCAAAAGAAATTGTCACCAATAAGAACCGAGGCTTTGCTTCAACTATATTGGAATCTGTCATGGCGATGGAACGTGACAAGGACAAAAAAGGCCCCAAGGATTTGACTTGATGAATGCGAAAATTTAGTAATCCACATAAGCTTTTGTACCTAAAGAGATCTCCAAGGTAATGCCTACAGCAACTAGATTTAGCCTTTGTACAGTTAGTAATTGTAGATTGCATGAAGAGCCCCCATCGTAGATGTTGAATTGGATAATTTCATAGGATGTACCTTCTCTTTAAGTCATGGCATTGGTAGGACTAAAAAATAGACAACTACTGCAAATACAATAGAACTTCGGAGTTGGTTTGACTCAACGTACCTGTTGACATCCCATATCATCACTCTTTTGTCTGCGGCAGATGAAGCTAATACAGTAGCCAAATTCGGGTTCCATTCAACCTGAAACACCTCGCCCCTGCATATGCAAATCGTGCAACAGAAAATTTCAGACACCAACAATAAAGAAAGGTAACGCAAATCAGTTAGGTTGAAGAAACAGATAGACTGATTAATAACAAAGGATAGACTGACAAATAGAGTGCTTCAGTGCTCCAAAGTATGCCAAGTTAATAGGTTTGTTACTTACAGAAGGGTAAGTGCTCCAGTGGTCTTAAAACATGCACGGATTTCTTAAGCCAATAAATGGTGGAGATTACTTTAGCTAATTATCTCTTGTAGAAGGATAAACATCAATTGAAATTAAACTTCGTGCGGTAACCAACAAATATTCAGAGTTGCCACAGGTCCTTATGTAGTGGGGTACCACAAATTGCTGTCCTCCAAACAATCCCTTGTGTAAGATTAGGGCAGGTTATCTAAAACAGGATCACGGGAGCAATTCTTGCGTACCACCTTTGTTATGGACCAGTCACATGTTACAAGTTACAAAAAATAGTGACATAAAGGCAGAAAGCACCAACCTCTTTTGCAACTGAAATCTTCCACTGGCCCATTAAGATACTGGTTATTTTCCAACATATTTAGGTTCCCAGTGTGTATTAAATACAATATCAAACCAAAGTGTAAAGTAAAAGGATTGCATATATGCAGTTATTAAATTTCCTACAGAAGAAATAAAGACTGAAGCACATAGGGCACACACAAAAATTACGTACTCATGGCTGTCGAAAGTGTGCAAGCTTCTCGATAATTTTCGCATATCAAATAGCTTAACTGTCGCATCTCCAGATGCTGTAGCCAAGATCCATTCATTAAATGGATTGAATGACAAAGAGTTGACCTACAAAAGTGAATTGTCCACATTATGAACATAAATCAATCCAAGAAGTAGGGCAGGACAGGACTGAAATAGTGAGCATATGATATTTTTATTTTTTTATAGAAGTAAAATACAAAAGCAAACTGAAAGGTCAGCATGACCACCAATGCATCACTATTGCCTAATCACAAGGGAGGGCCATAGATAAATGAATCATGTGCCCAGTTTCCTATTGCTCTTCAGCTCAAAACACACAGAAAAATAAAATTATCTCAGGCAAAATATGGCACCGGATGCAGGAAGACAAAATGCATAATGTTCCACTATAAACTAAAAAAAGGTGAAAACTATCTCATGCAGATGGATTGAGCATTATCTTATAGATTTTTGGAGTTTGTTTCATATACCACTCCAATTCACAAAAGCAAAAGGTGCGCAAATGCAATTATCTGAACATCAAGGCCTCAACATACAGTTTGATAATCCTTGGTTGAAGCAAGCCTACCTCCTTTTGGTGTGCAGCAATAGATTGTTCTGGTTTGTTTGTACGCAGGTCCCACATCATCAACTTGCAGTCATCCCCAACAGATCCAAATATATTGTCATCTTTCAGGTGCCAGGCAACATCTTCAACGAGATCCTCATGAGCCTGCAAAAGCAAATATCCACCAGACACTCTGAATAAAAACAAGATAACACTGGCAAGAATAAGATGGTTAACATTTAGTGGAAGGGACAGCTTATGACTTCTTTATGTTGCATACCAAATAATGCTGATACAATTCCAGAGTTTCTAAAATGCTTTAAATGAATGTGATCTGACAGAAGTACTTATTAGATAGGTGAGATAAAGAACAAAAGAACAAATATGTCATGACCTATCTAATACTAATGACAATATCCTGACATCAACAAATATTGGAAACAATCCAATGCACAACAAACGTAGTCACATTTCTACAGGAGCTTGTGTTCTGCCAGTTTAGTATTGCAATAACAAAGTAATGAATACTCAGATGTTCCAAAAAGACAGACATAACAAAAGGACCAAATTTTTTCTCGGATTACCCTTTCTCATATAGAGCTCTAGGTATGGGGTAACACATAAAAAAGGAACACAAGGTCTGAGGTTGATTTCCTTGGCAACAGGGAAACAATAAAAGTCGCTTTAGAACAACTATAGGAATTGTGTGGTAAAGCCTAATAGTATGAACAAGAACTCTTCTGAGCATCGTTCTTGGATTTCAAAAGAAGGAACCTATGCTACCGAAAACAATGCTGGTTGCAAAGTATATAACTGACAACAGAAATATCCTTATTTGTAAAAACAGGAAGCAAGTTCTCCAAGTATCAAATTGGGCTTTGGGTCTTTGGGAACAGAGGACTTCTGGTTCTAATCGAGATAGTCAATGGGTAAATGCCCTTCTCTCTGCAGCTCAGACGCCTCAGCTAAATTATGGTACAAGAGAAACAGAGAAGCTTCGGCATGTTAAGGAAAATTGCATTTCAGTGAAACAATTGCAAAGGAGGAATTAAACAATTGGTAGGTTTCTAATATTTCCCCTAATTTTGAACATGCTAAATTAACTGTCACAGAAGGCATGCTAATGTGCCTTGGATGATCCACATCTTCGGGTCAGGCGCTAATGAGCACATTGAACTATCCATGTGGCTGAGAGCCCTCACAGCCCAGGCACAACGACGCAATTATCAGGGGCACGCTCTACCACTGAGCTAATAGCCCGTCGCGCGGGCCTCCCTTTGGGAGTTAATTCAAATTGCTGGACAGCACAAAGCGCAAACAAAATAAATTGGTTTCCAGAATAACATATTACATCAAAGTATGGAGCCACTGCAGCTTTTTCTTACACGGTTAAACCTACATCTCATCACCTCCGGGTGCACCATAAATATTTACTGCACATACTGTTCCAAAGCCAATTTATATTACAAACAAATGAAACAAATCTAGCACTCTATACATCAAGTCACACGGTAATGAAGTGAACGTAAATATCTGAACCGAAAGTGTAGCGGTACTGAATAAAGTGGCACACGAATTGAAGGGGGAAAAGAAACAGGAGCGTCAAACGGGGCATTACCTCAAACACCTGATGGGCATCCAGAACAGGAGCTCCACTCCCAGAGGCAAGATCCCACAGGCAAATCTTCTTATCATACGAGCCGCTCAGCAGCCATCCCTCCTTCATCGGGCTCCAGGCCAAACCATAACCCTCCGCGTCATGCCCCCGTAGCACAACATCGGCGCCGCTTTTCTCGCTGCCGTCGCCGTCGCCGAGATGGTACACGTGGACCTCATCCAGGCACGTTTTGGTGGCCACCGTAAAGGGCCGCTGCGGCATGCAGCGCGCGCGGTTTACCTCGCCCCGGTGCGGCGCCGCGAGGGAGACGGACACGGACGGGGCCGGGACGGCGCCGCCCGAGGCAGCGGCGGCCGCCGCGAGGCGGGGCGGGAGCGGGAGCACCGCGTCCAAGACCATGAGGCTGTTGGGGGCCTGGTCGGAGGTGTGAGTGCCCACAACGAGCCGGTGGCCGCGGGTCGACGACTTGGAGGGGAGCCACTGCACGGTGAGCGACGGCCACTCGAGCGGGTGGGAGATGACGAGGTCGTAGAGCACCGCTGCGTTCTTCTTCCAGTTCCCGTACTCCTCCATCTCCGCTGCGGACGGCGCTGCCGTCGACGGGGGGCTCGCCGGCGAGGAGGATCCGTCGTCCATGGCTTCTTCTTCGGTTTGCTGCTTCGCGCGGGAAGTGGAGGCGGCGCGCTGCTTGTCTCCCGCCCGCCAAAAGGAATGGGGGGGGGGGGGGGGGGGGGGGGGGACGAAGCGACGGGGGTGGGGGTGGGCCGGTGGGGAGGCTAGGCAGAGGCAAAGGGCTTTTAAGGCGAACATGTTGGGCCTCCAGCCACAAAGCCCAAAAATATAACTACTTCACGGCGCGCTGCTTGTCTCCCGCCCGCCAAAAGGAATGGGGGGGGGGGGGGGGGGGGGGGGGGGACGAAGCGACGGGGGTGGGGGTGGGCCGGTGGGGAGGCTAGGCAGAGGCAAAGGGCTTTTAAGGCGAACATGTTGGGCCTCCAGCCACAAAGCCCAAAAATATAACTACTTCACGGCCCATATATGTTTAGGGTCGTGAGCCCACGAAGTGGATAGCTGGCGTTCTCAAGGCTCAAGCACGAGGAGCTTCTCGAGCTCGCGTCCGACCGCTGCGCCCTCCGCCGCCGCCGCCGAGATGATGCAGCCGCACATGCCTTCCCCGGCGAGGATGGGGCTTACCGCCTCGTCGCCGTCGCTCCCGCCCAACCCGTCCCCGTTGAACCCCACCTCCTCGCCTCCACACAGCAACCTGCCCGCCAGCGCAACCGCCGGCGCCGGCGCGGCCCCAACCCTAACCACCTCGCCGTCGCTGCTCCCGCTCCTGCCGCCGCTCCCCCGCGCGCAGTCGCTGCTCCAGCTTATATCGTCGCTCGCCTCCAACCTCTTCGAGCTATCGCCCAACCGGGCCGCGTGGATCTCGGCGTACCGGGGGTCGCTCCCCACCTTCCTTCCCTCGGCGTCGTCGTCGCCGCCGCCGCCGCCGCTGCCGACCCCGATCTCCTCCACCAAGGACGCACTGGCGCTCCTCACCACCCTCCAGACGCAGCTCTTCGAGGCCGTCGCCGAGCTGCAAGAGACTCTGGACCTGCAGGACGCCCGAGCGCGGCTTGCCCGCGAGGCGCGTACCAAGGACGCTGCGCTGCTAGCCTTCGCGAAGAAGCTGCACGAAGCCCACCACGTGCTTGACCGCCTCGTCGACGACTACGCCGACTACCGCCGAGACCCCAAGCGCCCGCGTGGCGCCGCCGCTGCTGACGACCCCAAGCCGGTGTCGGACGGCGACTTCGGCGCGTCCCTCCACTCCAGGTTCAAGCTGGACGACATACTGAGCTATGCTCGCCGCATAAGTTCCACGACCTTCGCTCCACCGGAGCACGGCGCTGGGCTGCCTCTCCGTGGGGCGTTGCCACCCGCACCGCAGGAACAAGAGATGCGGTACTCGATGCTGTATCAGTGTGCTGATATGGATGTAGGGGTGCCCAAGAAGCCATTGGAAACGAAGGAGGGGATCACAGCGGAGGTGGAGGCCATGCCGCTATATGAGCCGCCGCCACAGGAAGGGGCACTGAGGATACCAAACACGTTGCCACCCATGTTCCCGAAGGAACTAAAGCCACCGCCGGGATGGAAGCCTGGTGACCCAATCACACTGCCACTGGATGACATACTACCTGGTGTCAAGGGTGAAGAACCACAGGCCCCTGTGCCGCAGGCACCTGTCTCAGTGCGGCCAGTGGCACCAATGGGCCCGGAGCCAATACAAGTGAAGCCTGTTCAGCTTGATTTTGAGAGCAGTAGCAGTGATGAGTACAGTAGTGACGTTGGGAGCTCAGAAGAAGATGATGAGGATTAGTGCTCGGTAAGATCCACCATTCCATCATTCATGTGTTTTAAAGCCATTGTGACCATGCAATAGCAAAGATACATATCATAATCTTTAGCTGATGTTGTTCGCGGCTGTCTGTTTGATTGTTTCAGCACTAAATCTGGTATATTGGGTAGATTTCCGTAGATGGTTGAAATCTGTACTGGTTTAGTTGCCAGATCGTGGGTAACTGTTCTTATAATTTATAAATGCTAATCTCCTCATGGAGTTATGTTGCCTTGGCATTTGTAGTTCAATATGTCTGAATGATGAAACTTGATCCTGATGGCTTCTTCTATGGATGCTGAAAATGATGAATTTGTGCTTGCTGTGCTACACTTTGTATGGTTTCAGTTGTTATTGCCTGCTATCATATGGTTGGGCTTTTCAAGTAGGATGTTCCATGCTCGCAATTTGTCTGCTCATGTTGTCCTGACTACTTGTGAACTTTGGAGCTGATTGCCTGATTCTCAGATCAATGTAATGGTGCTTTTTCCAAAACGTCATAAGTTAGTGTATTTTAACCTTGCTTTACTAATAGTATACTTCATATCAATTGTTTGCCTTATTTCACATTATGTTCCTGTAACACAGTAGATGAGTAGATTGTACCATTAATTGTTTGTATTTTTACCAAGTAATGATAGCTGGGAACAACCTTTGCATGACTAAGTGAAATGTCAAGTGAGTTACAAATTATTCTAAACTCATAACTTCACATTTGCGATGCATGTTACAGTTGTTTACCTTTATCCTAGAGGCATCATGTGGCCTTTGTTTTACAGAGATCACTTCAGATCTTTTCTAGATATGCTTATCTTTCACATTGTAAAGTAGACATAGACTCCATTACATTGTAGTTACCTGGGAAAGCTGCATGCTCACTAAAATGATTCCACCACTGATACCTACCTTTAACTTGCCTTAGCAGGATGTGCGTCATATCTGGGAAAGCATTTTTAAGAGATTATTCTAGGGATCGTTGAATAATCAACCTGTGACTCATTCTTCGACACGTAGTTTGTTGGCTCAGTTTGCTTGTCTAATCTTAGGAATGTAGCTGTTAAATGCGACCTAGTTTCACCATCTCCATCAGGGAAATATCATTCTGGAACTTTATTTTAGTTAAGCTTTGGTGCAGTGTGCATGCCATTATATGCCATTGTAACAATACCATGCACCATATTTGGTTATCTTCCCCCTTGGTCTACTGGGATAAGGATATATTGTCTTCTGTTGGTTTAATTTATCGTAGATTCTTGATGTCATTAAGTGTATGCATACTGTATTTATTCAGTAACAAAGCTTTTTAGTGCCAAACAAGCTGGGGTAAGCTAGAGATAAAACCCAACAGGAGTCACCAGGAAAAAAGGGGGAAAAATTATATAAAATGTAAAAAGTCACTAATTTTAACAGTCTTACTAGTGGATTTGGATGTGTTAAACACATAAAGATTTGTTTTTGGATGCTGAAATGATGTGTTAAACTTATAAAGAGGTCATCTACGTATTTCTTTCAGAGTGTACATGTTCATGTACTATTGTCCGCTATCCAGTCTTGAAAGGTCTTGCTAATCTATTGTACTGACATTACACGGCGACCTCACCGTGCATGCCAATTTTGTGCATTGTATGTCGTAACACCACAAAATTCTCTTATAAGCTTTGAGTCAGCATGCGCAGTATGTCTTAGCATAAAGATCTGTGAAACCCTAACCATTTTGGATTCATGGTTGAGCCACTTAGCTAGTTGTAGCTTACTAGCAATTTTACATTAGCACATGGCTGGCTTCTGCTCAAGATGGATTCATCTGTCTACTTAAATCGTGTTCCATTTCTATTTTGGGTGGTGGAATGTCGGCGTCCTGACCCGGTGGTCCAGACCCAACTAGTGATGATGCTGCGTGTTCCTCGTCCCAGATGGTTGATGCAAGAGGCAACACATTAACGCACGGGTTTATTCTGGTTCCGGCCATGGGGCCGTACGTCCAGCAAAGGGATGTGCGAGAGCACTGTACTGTCTTGCACCGGGGGTGCTTGTAGTAGGGGGTACAAGCGAGGCGAGAGAGGGAGCGAAACTCCCAGGTCTCTGCTAGAGGAGGAGTTGATTGAGACGAGTGCCAATATCGGGGCTCAGAAGAGCGTATGTGCTCTGTGAGTGGTGTTGAGTGTTGTGTTCTGCTAGATGAACCTCGTTAAGATAGAGCCCGCCTCCCCCTTTTATAGGCACAAGGAGGGGCGGTGTACATGCACGGGGAGATCGCGGAAGTCATCTTTTTCCCGAATCGCGGGGGTGTAGTGGTCGAGCACTGTAGAAAGTATACTGCGGGGGTATGGCGCCTAGCGTGGCAGTCGTGCTGGGTGTCGTTCTTGGCCTTGCGGAGATCGCGCCGGCGTCCTTGTAGCTCCAGCGGGCGGCGTGGTGGTTGCTGTAGGGGGTACCGTCCTCCAGGCGTGGCGTGGCGACGTTCCGAGGGTCCTGCAGGCCAGGGTCTCGTCCTGGTCAAGGTCGGAGCCGCTTCCGAGGGTCGTGCCCATGCCGTTCGAGAGTTCTGCGGAGGGGAAAGTATGAAGGAGGTATGGGGAGTTGGCAGCACAGTGGCTGGAGCAGTGCCGAGCATGTCTTGCACTGTGTCGCAGGTACCCACAGTGTCGCCACAGCGTCCGGAATGGCGGAGCAGTGACCGGAGTTGGCGGACGGGACTCCGGTCACAGCCACTGCGCGGAGTGGCTGCCTGACGCCGTCTGATCCGGATGCTGCGGAGGAGTGGTTGGAATTTAATGCCTCCGTACGGCGGGCGGGTGAGCGGAAGGGTCGTTTGTCCTTTCCGTCGAGGGGTGGCCTCGAGCAAGGCGGAGACGATCTGCTCCCCCGAGAGTAGGCCTCCCACCCTCGAGTGAGGCGAAGTCAGTCTGCTCTCTCGAGGGTAGGCTCGCTACCCTCGAACGAGGCGGAGATGCGGGGCGTCCTCGGGGGTCTCGGCGGGGAGCCCTCGAGCGAGGCGGAGATCGCCCCGCAAGTTCGAGGTGGCTTGGATGGGCCGCACTGTGTACGTGGGCCGCGTATTTGGTTTCTTTGAGTCCTTTCCTTTGGATTGGAGGGAGACTGTAGGACTTCGAGGGCCCGGTTGCCTAACATGTGTTTTGTGTTTTAAGGGTGATTTAGTCTCCTAGTTAGGGTGCCTCTAACCCGACATGGAATGTGGTGCTTCTTTGCAAAAATGATATGGACAAATAGATGCAAAAAAATGCACATCTGACACGTGAGTTCAACATGATTGATTTTGCTGTGTGTTTGTATTGTTCGGCAAACCGGATTGGAGCGACCAACCTCGCATGTGCCCACCCTTCCATTATTGGGCATATTTGCATAATCCCGTACTGTTCCTTTTTTCTCGGAAAAGAAAATATCCCAGATTATGTGAAATGTACAGGTCTATCAAGCCAATCTGACATCGTTTCTGGGCTACCGGATCCCAATCCAGCCTCTGATGTCTTTTGGCTCTGACATCGTTTCTGCTGCTGTGCTGCTGCTTTTCTGATTGCCTTCAGTCATGTTAAAACCGATTGTTTCAGCGTCATTAACTGAATCTTCTGGACGATGCACATAAGAATGCTGCATTTTCCTAAGTCTGATTGTGATGCATGTGATCGTGATCTGAAATTCTGAATGTGGTTGTTTCGTTTGGCCTGCAAATGGTATCTTTCCATGGGCAAGCGCACCTTAGGCTCCCTAGCTAACCTATTCCAGGTCCAAACAAAGATGGTCAGGAGCGCAGGAGACCGATCAGTGGCTGGAGTTCATCGAGCGACCGATCTCACCGACTGGGCGCCCTGCTGCCGACGCCCACTTGTTCTAGCTTCTCGTGAGCCCAAAGGCTTGTTACTCCAGTCAACCTGCCACGGTGGCGGGAGTGGAAGCGATCGAAGGCAACAAGCTGCGGTGGTTAGGATACAGCTCATGGGGTGTGGCGGTAGTGCCGCGCTGCCGCTGCTCGCCCTCGCCTTCGTGTCGCCATGGCAGGCCGTGGCGGCCGCCGCGGGCAACGGGACAGCGGCCGCCGCCGGCGGCAGGCCGCGGGTGCCGGCCCTCCTGGTGTTCGGCGACTCCATCGTCGACACGGGCAACAACAACGCCGTCCTCACGCTCACCAGGTCCGACTTCCGCCCGTACGGCAAGGACCTCAACGGCGGCGTCCCCACCGGTCGCTTCTCCAACGGCCGGATCCCCACCGACTTGCTAGGTTCGTTCGTTGCTTGCTATCCTGAGTATCCTCCGCTCCAACTCAGGCGCGGCTAACGATCGAGCAGACGATGAAAATTCATTCCTGCGACTCGATCGCTTCAAACAATCATTTTTTGAAAAGTGCTTCAAACAATCTTGGCGATGATGACGGCACGTTTGTGCAGCGTCGCGTCTCGGCCTCAAGGACCTGGTTCCGGCGTACCTCGGCACTGACCTCACCGACGACGACCTCCTCACCGGCGTCAGCTTCGCTTCAGCGGGCACCGGCTACGACCCCCTCACCTCCACTCTAGTGGTAAACAGCAGCCATGGCAAAGCTCATCATCGTTCACTCGTAACGTCACCTCATGGGCTCACACTCCCTTCCCTGGTCTCGTTTCAGGCCGTCCTGCCGATGCAGGAGGAGCTCAATATGTTCACCGAGTACAGGGAGAAGCTGGCAGGGATCGTCGGAGAAGAGGCCGCCGCGGGCATCGTGGCCGAGAGCCTGTTCTTGGTCTGCGCCGGCACGGACGACATCGCCAACAACTACTACCTCGCCCCGGTCAGGCCTCTGCAGTACGACATCTCGGCGTACGTCGATTTCCTAGTTCAGCAGGCCTGCGACTTCATGAAGGTGAAACATTTCTTCCGTTCCTTCTCACGACGACGTCATCCCAACTAAAATTGCCCGAGCAATTTAACTGAATTCGTCCATCGATTTGCATTTCTCGAATCTGCTGCCACATGTAATTCTGTAAACGCTGAAGGTTTCATTCAGGCTACTGAAAGTCTGAAACAAACAAGGGTACAATGTCTGATCATGATTGGCGTCGTCGCCTGTTGCTGCTGCAGCAACTGTACCAGCAAGGTGCCAGGCGGATCGCGATCCTGGGGCTCCCGCCCGTCGGGTGCGTGCCGTCGCAGCGGACCCTCGCCAGGGACTGCGACCCGGCGCGCAACCGCGCGGCGCGGGTGTTCAACTCCCGGCTGCAGGCGGCGGTCGCGCGTCTCCAGGGGGAGCTCCGCTGCCAGAGGATCGGCTACGTGGACATCTACGACGTCCTGCGCGACATGATCGCCGACCCCTGCAAATACGGCGAGCTTCTTCTCGCCTTGCCGTCGTGTGTACTGGCTGGGGGGCTCGTGCTCTGGCCTGTCGATCTGATGGCTCGCTGCTCGCTCGCGTCGCAGGGTTTGACGTCTCGACGAGAGGATGCTGCGGCACCGGGGTGTTCGAGGTGTCGCTCCTGTGCAACCAGCTGACGGCGGCGACGTGCCCCGACGACCGCAAGTACGTGTTCTGGGACAGCTTCCATCCTACCGAGAGGGCTTACGAGATCATCGTGGACTATCTGTTCCCAAGATACGTAGAGAAGCTGCTGTGATCGTTGGTGCTCTATTGATTGGTTCTGCCTGTGTCGATGGCGTTGCTCGCAGAGACAGCGAAGACATCGGGCAGTTGTTCCACTTCTTCATCTATCTAATAATAAACAAACAAACAAAACGAGAAATTCAACGGATGTGAGTGGTGCTGGTGCGCAACACATTTGGTTTTACTCTCTTGCAGCACTGTATAACACAGTTTGGACAGTGAACACAAGATTTCGCCTACTTTCGTATTGTCTGGAGTACATTCGTGTGAACAGAGTGGTGGATAGACATTTTTGTGATTATTGTTTCCTCCAGTATTTTAGAGTTGAGGAATTACCTTTTTGTGCGTGACACAAGGAGCTTTATAATTTTTGTCAGTATTACAGAAGCAACTTCAGAGTTCAGTCTGTCAGGCAGACACTGTAGGTTTCCTTCGATCCCATCTTCCATCAACAATGCTGCCATTGAACATTCCTTGTAACAAAGAAAGCAGGTTAAGTGCATCAAATATTGCTGCCAGCTTGCTATCACCCAATGACCCAAGTATTCGTGGCCAATTCCACGGCGTATCGGATGCAAGGCAAGGGAGACGCTGGAGAGAGCTTACTACGGCACCAATCGTCCGGACCTAAATGAATTGCCCTCATTTCCCTATCATCGGAGTGTGTTGAAGTATAAGTGAATTGTCCTTCTTTTTCTATCAGTTTAAACCGCCATGGGACCCCTTTCTCCTCTCTCTCTCTCTCTAATTTATTTCATATGCAGCCACATCTTCCAACAATTCGTGAGCGAATTTCTGCTGCAAACGGTGGAGGCCCTGCCGGTCTCAATTGGACGTTGTTAGCAAGCAGTGACTGGATTTTCTAGGAGCACATTGAAACTGCTCAGTGATCACCTGCACGTTGAACCGCAGAATGTTCAGGTACGTCAAACAAAAACAAAGCAGGCCCTAAAGCCTGATGAGCAAACGGGCTCCTCCAGGCCCCGGGCCGATTATTGCTCACGACGGACGGGGGTCCTGTCGTTCATGGAACACAGGCCGAGGTTGACAAAATTGAGTCACTAATGGATGAAACCTAACTCTACATTGAAAGGGACATGGGAATATGGGATTTGTACATTGAAAGGGACATGGCCACATGGGACTCTAGGACATGATAATCACGTGTTTTTTTTTGAAACGATAATCACATGATAGATAGAGCTTTTCGAAAGGAAACAAGCAATGGTGGCATGGGATTGTAATCAGGAATCATGTAGGTGATGTAATATGTGCTGGCGCTGGAGGGGAGAATCACCATTGCTTCCTTAAAAAAAAAGAATCACTTGCTGGATACTTTTCAGTCAGAAGTTATGGCATGAGTGTCTGGATCACTGCGGCAACGCATTGGGCATGGCACATGTTTTTAGCAGAAAGCCAGAAACGCATTCCCTGATACTGAGCGTTCAGGCCAACCTCGACCGCCGGCCTCGTCTTCGAACTAAAGAATGTGATCCCTACACGTTTTAGTTTTTTTTTAACTAAAAGCATCTTCAGCAGATTGCTTATCTCTTGTACCCTATATATTTTCTCTCCATTACTAATAATATTTTTTACATTTTTTATAGCAAATGCTATAACAAATTATTTGAAGGATAGAGTGGAGGGAGGAATCCTCTACATTTGAGCAAGAGAGAGGTGTGTTTTAGCGATTATTATAAATTTTTTGGTATTGGTGATGGAATTGGTAGTCTACTGGAGTACCTCTCAGTACCAAAAGAATAAATTGTTAGTATTATTAGGAGGAGAGATAGGTAATTTGCTGATTTTGCGTTTTCTTTTCTTTTTTTGGTTATATTTTTTTAAAATATAATTTTGTATTTTTTTCTGCTATATTAATAGAAACACACTCACAACATCGTTCATTCAAAATCTGCTGAAGATGTTCCAACAGTGCTAATTTTCATCCCGTAAAAGGATAACACGCAAGGCTGTTTTCCTCGAAGGAGGAATAGTGCAATGTTGCAATTCAGGTAAGACCAAGGGAGGCCCTTCTAGATGCAATTTTTTTTTTACCAACCCTGGTTTCCTCGTTACTATATGACTGTCAACTTTGGCTTGCTCGTAAGTGCAATTAGAAAGCGTGGGGGAAAACCAAAAAGAAGTCTCACGCACGGGGCAACATCATCATCGACCGGGTCGTACCCCACAGAGCGCACGAGGCAGGCGGCGGAGCTAGCAAGACCCAAACACCTATAACCCTCTGTGGGCCGGGCCGCGCACGTGCCGCCTCCGCCGTGCCACGGGCCGGCCCTCGTGCGCTCCGCCCGTTCTCCTCTCCTCCTCGATCGATAAGCCCGATGCGCCCCACCCCGTTGTATCTATAATAAATTACGCCCCGCCACCTCTCCCTCCCCCACCCACCCTTCGCCTGCCAACCCATTTCTCCCGAGCCCCGACGCGCGCTGCCTGCTCCCTCGCCGCCGCCGCCGCCTCTCCAGCTCGGACCCCATGGCTTCCCTCGCCGGATCCGCCCTCTCCCTCGCGATGCCCGTCAAGGTATGGCGCCGGATCGCCTCTCGCGTCGTCTGATCTGTGGGATAACCCGTGTACGAGTACTAGTAGGGGGTTTAGCTCTGGCGGCGCAGGGGTTCCGATGGTCGCCTGGGGGTGCGGTTTCCCTGGTTAGTGGTTGCGTGCTTCTGTGGTGTTGATCTGCGGGGTGTGGTTGTTCGTGCGTTGGGTCGCGCTTGAGATGCCCCTTCGCTGCGGATTCGAGAGCCATTTACGGTGATCGAGTCGGTGGATGTTTCAGTTGAGATCCGTAGATCTGCGCTCATAGTACATAAGTTTACATAGTGTTGTCCTATGAGATTAGTGACACGGTGTCAGTGGTGTTTTTTTTTCGATTGGCGGGGTCCGTGGTGTTAATGAACTTGTATCCGAATGGGACGTAGAGTCAGAAGTTCTGGACCGGTAGTCCGGTACCATGAGATATTATTGGGGTTTTTCTATTTTGAGTGCACTTGGGGTCAACTCTAAAATTGTCTCACTTAGCTCAATGATTATAGGGTATATTGGTGATGATCTAACAAGCCTTTTTCTATTCTGACCTTCATGCTTATGCCCTAAAAGAATTAATAATAGAAATCGTGCTAGATGAGAAATTCTTGGCTCTTTAATGATTGAAGACATGATCCTTTCGCATGAACTGATGTCTACTTACTTGGTTCTGGTATGTCAGAAGAGTCGGCTAGCTTTTTGCATATTTTAGGTGGATGGGGTAAGGCGATACATGAGACCTGGTAGTATACTAGTCTGGGTTTCAGATGATGAGGCTTGCACTATCTACTAGAAGACTGAAACTCATGCTCACGGCTCACCATATCCTGATTATTGCATCATATCGTGTAGCACATTCAAATACAGAATCACATAGGTTCTTGTGTTTTTTCACAAAAATATAAATGCTCCTTGTCCTGCAGTGGCTCAATGTTCAAGTATTCAACAAAAAGTGCTATTTTGCTATTTTCTTTTCAAAAACTATAAATGGACAGGAAAGTTCATGTGGTCTGCTCAACCTTGTTCTTATGTAATTTTGTGTTACTTTGTTGGGATGAAAACAAAATGAGCGTTCTGGACAATATGTGAAGAGAAACATAGAGATCCACTTTATTCTGTGTAGTAGGCGATACTATAATCACAATCTTCTGAGTTTGGTGTATACTTGTTCCCTTTCTTTTTGATATATAAGCGTGCAATGTTTATATAAGTCTTTGAGCCTTTCTCTTAGAGTTAAGTAATATTAACCTGTGACCTGTCAAAGGTTCTACAATAAACTTGGATCAAATATGCATATTCAAATGAACAATTTGGTGAAGGAATAAGCTTGATACAGTACTTAGTAGCTTAGATTTTAGTTTGGTTTATGTGTCCAACCTAATTTCACATATCTTACTATGTTACCATTTATGTTTTACAGGCAATCAACATTAAGTCCGTCTCTTTCTCTGGTTTAAGGAAAGATAATGTAACATTCTGTCTTCAGCCAGTGCCACAAAGATTTGCAGTCTGCTGTCCCGTAAGTTACTACGTATTGTTCTCTGGATTTGCATGATGCTGCAGCTATGCACTATTCTGTCATATGTAAATTGTTTTGACTCAACAAACTACTACAGCTTTGTTTGGCTTCTAGAGGAGATTTGTGCACTGTGCACAACAGTGCTTCAATTATGTACTTCGATTGTGTTAGGAAATAATTTATTATTTCTTCTTCTTCTTTTGCTTTTTGCATTTGGCATCCCTGGATTCATATTTGACATGTGTTAATGTTACCTTATGATATAGCTGCATAATGTTCTGTAATCTGTAACCATTGTGTGGCTTGTGATTTGTTATTTGAGCTGGTAGACTATACAGATGTATCTTCTTTTGAAACTATTAGTATCATATTATTGTTGCTAATGATCTTTCTATTATGGTGCTGTAAAATATGCACTTGACCAGGCTAAAAAGGAGACAGTGGACCAGGTTTGTGATATTGTCAAGAAGCAGCTTGCACTTGCTGATGGCACTGAAGTTTGTGGCTCCTCCAAGTTCCAAGATCTTGGTGCTGATTCGTTGGACACTGTAAGTGAACTATATATCACACTTTTTAAGTTTGTAACAACCAAAATTATCTCTATATAAATTTTTGGTATGATTGTTGGGTAGCAGAATAACAATTGGCTGTTATTTTGTTGTATAACTATCTCTATATAAATTTTTGGTATGATTGTTGGGTAGCAGAATAACAATTGGAATTGGCTGTTATTTTGTTGTATACTTACACCAATTGTAAATTGATAATACATTCTGTGGAATAGCCTGTGGGATTAGTACTCCGTCTCTCTACTCAGTCATCAAATTCTCTATTCTGCTTGGAGTAGATCTATCTTGTTTGTAGGTGCGCCGTGCTCTCACAGTCACTGTTATTCCTCTGAAACAGTTTTGTACCAATACTTCTGGACTGAAGCTTATGCAAACGTACTATTGTCACATGTGTTTTTAAGTATAAACTGGGATTACTGCCTTATGTAGCATTTTCTTCAGCTCAGCACTTTTTCCAAAAATGACTAAGCTTGCTGTGGACCTATATTTCAGGTTGAGATTGTTATGGGCCTCGAGGAAGCTTTTGGGATCAGTGTGGAGGAGTCGAGCGCGCAGTCAATTGCAACCGTGGAAGATGCTGCTAATCTCATCGATGACCTTGTTGCTGCAAAATCGTCCTAAACTTGCAGCTGTAGTACTTATCCTGGCCCTGAACTAAGGCATCTCTTGTCCCATGCTCCTTCCCTGCTAGATTTTACCCTGGAGAGCCATTTCTTTGTCATTACTATCATTGTGGATCTTGCAATATTATTACATTGAAGCGTTTGTGTTCAAGGAAAGTTTTGTTGCGACTATATATTTGAAGCGATTTGAGGGTCGGGGTAAGGGTCCTGGTTACCATTCAGCGTAACCATTTTGTGGCTAAGATTCCAAGCGTTGCGTCTTTAGACTGAATGCTCTGATAATTGGAAGCTCATGCCTGATGGATCTTGCCCTATATTGTTTTGATGCTAATCGTCTCGTGGTTTGATCCAAGCGATGTGTAAGGTGGACGCCTGAAACATTTCAGTCGATGACACGAAGTAGGCTCGTTCCTTAAAACTAAGGTATTGGAAGAATTCAAAATCATATACTCTATTTGTATTTACAAGGACATCATTTCGATGTACCTAAGGTAGTTCTTACTCCCATAAAAAAAGGCAACTCTCAGTAAGTTTTTCAGAACAATACTCAGAACCCAAGTTCTGCAGAAGGCTCATACTCTGCTTTTTGACAGCATGATTAGCTCGCTCATTGCGCGCCTGCAAACCGAGGGAAAGACCATCATTCTAGCTGCAGGTGGTCAAGCACGCGCACGGGACAAACGAAAACGCACGAGCAGCAGGCGTGCTTTCCTAGCTAGCTTTACGCATGGGTAGCCGTATAACATTAAAAATTACAGCCATACAAGTTAAGCTACTGATTAATTCAAATTGGTTCCAAAAGAAGACATTAGTTAAATTGCTTCTGTTCATCCGGTTCCACTCTCATCAGAGTCAGACAGAGAGCACACCATGATGAGTGGTCCTGCAGTACTGCTGGTTGCTGGAGCCGTCCATTTCCGTGGTGTCGCCTGAAGGAACGAAAATATTCTGCCATTGCCATGGTCGGAGCGAATTCCCCGACAGCCATCACCACGGGCTGCATGCCTGCATCGCTGTCGGCTCGGCAGGCGCAGGCGCGACACCCCCTGCGCCCATTGATCGATTAGCCTGGGACCTTTTCGCGCCCGAACAACAAGAACCAGTTGCAAGCGCAGTAGGAAAGCAGCAGCTATACATATGCCTAGCTCCACCCAAAGCCGAGCAGGAGCCAGGAGAGAGCTAGAAGAGGTTAAAGAAAGCGCTAGTGTTGGGTACCATGATTAGGAGCACTATAATTATGGGACAAAAATAGCCCTAAAAACGCAAACACATGCTGGACAACCGGGCCCACGAAGTCCTACAGTCTCCTTCCAATCTGGAAGAAAGGAAATAAAGAATGTTGAGTACTCTATCCTGCTTGTGATGAGTGAATTGTCAACCGTGGGGTGTGATCGTGCGCTTGGTCTTTGGATTGCAGGTACATGGGCGTCGAGTGTCGACGAGGAGCTGCCGTGGAGGTGCTGTGGCCGATGGACCGTGTGGTGGACGGCGGTGAAGGGCAGCCGAGAGCGGAGCTCGGACCGGGCGGCAGCTGTGGCGTCCACTCCTGGATCGGGGGCGCAAGCGGCGACGGAAGGCGGGTTTCTTGGTTTGCGCCACAAAACCAAGGAGGCGGACGGCAGTTGAAGACGCAAAGTCGTGGAGGCACAGGCGTCGGTCTCGGGACTGACGGAGGTGACGGGCGTCGACGGCGTCTAGGGCCTCGCTGCGGCATCGTGGAGAAGACTTCGTTCCGAAGAAAGAACCTCGGCCGTCGGATGAGATCGTGTACAGGGGGTGTTGCAGGCCAACCGGTCTGACCGGTCCCTGGCACCGGTCTAACCAACCGGTCTGACCGGTCCCGCGGGTATAAATACCCCTTCACTTGTGTTAGGTTAATTGCGGCTTTTGTATTGCGTCCGTGAATTGTTCTGTTCTCCAGGCCGCCGCCCCTGTGTCTCCCTCCCTCTGTTCCTCTTTTTAGAGTAGATTTTGTCCATAGATTGTTGAGACCTTGAGTGAGATTTGATTGGGAAAGGAGTCCCTATCCTCATCGTGCCCTCTGGGCTTTTGAATCGATTCAATCCCCTCGTTTTTGTGCCCGTTTGTGATGGATTTTGGTTTCGTTTTTGGTGCACACGATTGCGACGGTTCCATGAGTTCTTTGCTGTGATTCCCGTGCTTCTAGCTCTGTCCTAAACCCTCTGGAATCACTAGCTCGTTCGAATTCGATTTCTTGAGTTCTAGAGAAAATCCCACTCCTTTTGATCTTATCCCGAAATTCTCGTGCTATGGATATCTTTAGGGTGAGATCTCTTGGGGATACGTTCTTGGGGTAGAAACGAAGCCTTCCTCCAAGTTTCATCGATTTTCGTGGTCGTTTGGTCGAGATTCATCGTTTGAATCCAAGTTTTCGGGGGTTTTCTGAGTGCCACCGGTCAGACCGATAGGCAAGACCGGTCAGACCGGTCCTGGCAGATCATTTCTGCAGTTTTCCCGATTCGCTTCCGATCTGCTTCGTGGTTTTGCTCGCTCGTTCGAGGCCTTTTGTGTTGGCTTAGCTTTTCCATAGCTATTCCAAACTCTGGTCAGAACGTTTGAGGGCTTGGGTGATTTTTGGGATATAGGCCGACGGTTCGAATTTCGAAGAAATTTTGATCGGCTCCCATTCACCCCCCTCTGGTCGCCGGCTTCGGTCCCTCAGGAAAGGACTCAAAGAAGCCCAACACACGGCCCACGTACGCAGTGCGGCCCATCCGCACCCCCTCGGACCCGCGGGGTGATCTCCGCCTCGCTCGAGGGCTCCCCGCCGAAGCCCTCGACTGCGCCCCGCGCCTCCGCCTCACTCGAGGGTAGCGAGCCCACCCTCGGGGAGGCGGATCGTCTCCGCCTCGCTCGAGGGTATCGATCCTGCCCTCGAGAAAGCAGAACGTCTCCGCCTCGCTCGAGGGTAGCGAGCCTGCCCTCGAGATAGCAAAACATCTCCGCCTCGCTTGAGGCCACCCCTCGACGAAAAGGACAAACGGCTCTTCCGTTCACCCGCCCGCCGTACGGAGGCATTAATGCCAACCACTCCTCCAAGGACGATGCCCAGGACGACTGCCACGCCCGGCGCCATACCCCACAGTGTACTTCCCACAGTGCTCGACCACTGCACCCCCGCGATTCGGGGAGAAGACGACGACTTCCATGATCCCCTGTGCATGTACACCGTCCCTCCTTGTGTCTATAAAAGAAGGAGGCGGGCTTTCCCTTAAGGGGGTCGGCCCATTCGGCAGAACACAACGCTCAACACTACTCACAGAGCACATACACTCTTCTGAGCCCCGATATTGGCACTTGCCTCAATCAACTCCCCCTCTAGCAGAGACTTGGGAGCTTTCCTCCCTCTCTCGCCTCGCTTGTACCCCCTACTACAGGCGTCCCCGGTGCAAGATAGTACAGTGCTCTCGCACACCCCTTTGCTGGACGTACGGCCCCACGGCCGGAACCAGGATAAACCCGTGCGTTACTGTATTGCCTCTTGCATCAACATCTGGGACGAGGAACACGCAGCATCATCACTAGTTGGGTCCGGCCCGCCGGGTCAGGACACCGATAGTTGGCGCGCCAGGTAGGGGGTGGCTACGTGACATTTCTCTTTTGTTCCCATTTGATCTTCAGGGATGGCGAGCAGATCCAACCCATTCCCCATGGGCGCCTCGGATCCGCTCCCAGCGGGGTACGTGATTTGGTTCGGGAGTCTTGAGTTCAGAGCAACCGGCAACGATTACCTCATGGAGCTCCTCTCGCCCAGACGCAACCCTGACACTCCGACTTCACCAACCCGGCGCAACAGGCGCTCGGGCCAGCACTCGCGACAAGCGTGCATGGAGCGGCGCCGGGCGGCACGCCTCAGCTCCCCCACGTGGGTTGAGGTTGCCATGTCGCAGCTCAGCGTCGCGGCCGACGAGGCCACCTCTTCGTCATCACGTGCCTCGGCGTCATCTACGCCAGCACCATCATCGACTGCAGCCCCAGTGCCACCCAGGGGGGGGCGCGACTGCGCCGTCGCCCATTCCCTTCGGGATGTGCAACGTTGCCACCTACGCCTCTTCGTCCAGCACCAACTTCGCCGAGTACGAGGATCTGTCGGGTCATCACCTCCTGTCGATCCGCAACCTCATCGCATCATCTCCTGACAACACCTACCCCGAGACGGCGAGCTCGATCACCGACGACATCAGCTTCTTCGTGGACAACTTCACGGCCGAGGAGGCCGAGGACTACTCCGGGGTCTGCAATCCCGACGCTTTCCGCTCGTTCCAGCTCGCGGCGGCTTACTGCCTCACCTGCTCCGAGGACTCCAGCGAGGGGGATTACGATCCCACTCGGGAGTGCTTCGTGGCCGAGCTCGCGGACGGGCAAAACGACAACGCTCCGGGCAATGACGGGAATGGTGGGGCAGACGCGCAGGCAAACCAACTAGTGGTGCCGGCCGCGACCCCTTCTTCTTCGTCAAGCTCGGCGGCGCGGCAGGCACAGCTGGCGTAGCTCAAGGAGCATCAAGCCAATTTCGACGAGCAGCATCGGCAGACACAGGAGCTGCGCACCGTACTCGAGCAGTAGCGCATCGCACGTGGCACACATGCCCAGGCGGAGGCACGTGTTGCCCGGGAGCGGATCCTAGCCGATGACAACGTCGACAAACCTCCGGAACTGAAAATGGCCGGCGAAAAACTCGTCGCAGCGGCCTACCTACTCCAAGCAATGCCCAAGCCATCGACGACTTCGGGTCGCAACCTGTGCCGCGAGGCACAGGCGCTCATCGAGCAAGCTGCTGTGCAGCAGGCCGAGAGCTCTGCGTCTCGCATGCGCTCGATAGTCCCGAAGCAGCCTGGTGGGACTGCATGGTAGGACCACGAGGTTTCGGTGCACACTCCACCAGGAGGGAAGGGAAAGGCAGCGCATGGTGCGAAGGCACCCTCGGTGCACGACCGCATCGGAAAGTCTCCCGCAAGGGAGCGACTCCACGACACGCGCGGACATGCCGGCGACGGCGATGCCCGCAACATCATCAATGGCAGGAAGTACACCCCTCGACGGGGTGGACGTTTCGACCCCGAACATGATAGGGGCGAGTCACCGGAGCCTCCGGGCACCCATGTGTTTAGCCGGGAGATTCGTACCGCTCCTTTTCCCCCACGCTTTCGACAGCCTACCACCCTCGTCAAGTACTCGGGCGAGACCGATCCCGCAGTCTGGCTCAACGACTACCGCTTAGCATGCTAGCTGGGCGGTGCGACGGATGACGCGGTCATCATCCGCAACCTTCCCCTTCATCTTGCTGACGCCACACGAACGTGGCTCGAGAACTTGCCCGCAGACCAGATCCACAACTGGGCCGATTTAGTCCAGATCTTCGTGGGCAACTTCCAGGACACGTACGTGCGCCCTGGGAACTCCTGGGACCTCAAAGGGTGCCTGTGACACCTCAGGTGTCAGTACACTTAAATACAGATCACTGCACCTCATTTAAACTTAAAAGAAAAATGTGGGAAATTAAGTCAAAGAGGAGAGGTCATATAAAAGTCAAAGTATACAAAAGAAATTAAAGGAGAAAAAAAAAGAAGTGAAAAGCTACTCAAATACCAATTCAAAAATGTGCACAAAAATTTAGTTGGCTCATGAGAGGTACTTCAATTGACATGTGCTCAATTGATCTTCAGCCAAAAACCACCCAAAAACTGAATAAAACCAAAGTCCTTTTGTGCAAGTTTAAAAATTTACAAATAATTCAAAATGTGAGTTTCAAATGAAAATTTGCATACCACAAAAGTTGTAGATCTTGAAAAGTTATGCAAGTTTGGTATTCAACACTTTTTTGTTTGAGCCCTCTAAGTAGGAGATATTTTTAGTTTACCGAGAGGTCCCTGAATTTTCAGAAATCACAAAAGGCCCTCATCTTCATCTCCCCTCTCTATTTCGCCCGCCGCCCGCTGTACGCCGCCAGTGGACCTCGTCCACGGCGTGTCCGCGGCCAAGTGGACCCAAGGAAGCCCTCCCTCGCAACCTGGCCTGCCCCTTGGCACCTCCCCACGCTAACTCTTGTCCTTGGCGTCCTCCCGAGCCGCCACGCCGCCCCGCCATACGCAGCGCCGCCTGCTCGCTCCGCCAGCCCGCCGTCGAGTCGCCCTGGACCAAATCAACATTCCCCAGACGCCAATCCCCTCGCCCAGTTGCTCTCCATCCTATAAGTAGCCCCAGAGCCCCGCCGTCGCGCGACTTCCCCTTCTCCTCCCTCCTTCCACCGTCCGCCATGGCCGGCGAGATCTAGCTTGCGCGGACCGGCCACCACAGCCCCGCATTGCTCCATCCATCCACCCCAGCAGCTTTGCCACCCTCCAGTTAAGCTCCACGCGCGCGGAATCGAGCCCAAATGCATCCCCGTCGCCGTTCCCCTTCTGCGCCGCCGCCGCCGAGCTCGGGCTCACCGCGGACCGGCCAACCCAGAGGGAGACCGTGCACGAGAGCTACCCCAGGAGCTTCCTCACGCTCTCGCGGTGCTCGTGCGCGCGACGTTCCTCTACCCCGAGCCCTCCTTCGCCTACACCGCCGGCGACCCGAACTTCACCTCCGCCATTGACGCCGACAAGCTTGTTTCCGGTCACCTTGCACTCGAACGCCGACCTGGGTAGGTGTTCCTCGACCTTCTCTCTCACGCGCCTCCCCGTTGCAGCCCCGGTAAGCCCTGCCTAGCAGAACACCACCGGCAAGATGCAACGGCGGAGAAGGCCGGCGAAGGACCCGATTGTAATTTATTTTTTTCGCTCAAGGGTGTGTTTGCAAGATTTCCAGTGTTTGTCAGTGAACTTCTAAAATGCAAAACAAATCACAGAAAAATTGTAAAAATGCAAACTCAACTGATCTGGAATCCTTGTAACAAGATCTACAAGTTTTGTAACAATTAAATCTGCAGAAACTCTATCAATTTTAGTCTAGGAAAAAGAATGAGAAAATCAACCCATGGATGTTCAGGAAGTTTCACTCAACAAACGACCTGGATTTTTGAATATGTTATCACTGATGGAAATATAAGCTCACAGTAAAAAGATGGCACCAACTAAAATAGTTATCATGTTGGAACAATCAAGATTCTCTAATCTATTGTTAACTTTCACGATTTAATACGGGAAAACATATACATAAACTTGTTCTGGAATTTCTACTGCATGCATATGTAACTGAAACCTTGTTAATCCATAAATTTCAGATTTATCAGAGTTCATTTGCTATATACCATGATTTATGCTTATTTAATCAACTTAATTCATAATATATTGTTTTTTTGCTCAGAAAAATCTATATTTATTTCTGAAGTCTCATTTTGGTTCTGTGATCCTGCCTAACAATTTTGAGATATAGTTACTGTGTTTTTCTTTAGATAAAAATCATGCTTAGTATCTCATGGTTAGATTTACCATTTTTGTTCTGAGTAAACTAGGCCGTATCTGATCATGATTTTTGGACATCATCTTAGTTAGAGTTTATGCTCACTATAATAAAAAGTTCACATGCAGTACTGATGAAATGAACTTTGAAAAATTCATGCTAACTCATGATAAGTTAACTGTATAACTAATTTATATTGATGATATATAGCTTGATAATTTTTGTGGAATATGTTTGGCTCATTGCTAGGCTCTGGTAAAAATTTGAGAACCATATCCCTAGTATAACTCTCTGTAGAATTAATCTTATTTAATATCTTGCTAAATTTGTTCATTTTGTCACCTCTGCTGTATAAGTGAATAAAATCTGGAACAATTACAGTGCTGAGTAGATGCTTTGTATATGCTCCTGTAAAATTTGTAGCACTAGAAACCATGTCAAACGTTCTGTGCAAAAAGGTGAAGCAACTAGAGTAATCTACTCACATGAATAGTTGTGGTAAATTACTTTATGGTTAGATGCTGAAATTTATATCATAGATGCTAAAGTTTGGGATATGTGCTACTTTAATTTTTTCATCACTAGCTCAGGAGTAGATTTGTTGTTATGAAATAGTAAAAGCATGCTATGTTTAAATGATAACAATGAAAACCAAACCCCACACTCATTCATGAAGAAACATAATTGTGTTTACTACTCCATAAATGACTGCCCATGAAATGAAATGTTGAAATCATCACTGAATTATTGTTTGTTGAACTACAACTTTATCGTGAAGGAAAGAAATCATTATCCATGAGTAACTCATAATCTTGCATTGCATATAGAAGCAGTTAATCTTGCTGACGGAGAATACGAGCTGGTGCCCGCGGACTCTCGTGTTGATCAGGAAGTTAATTTGAACTGTGCTAGCGTAACTCAAGACCTGGGCCAAGCCCCAGAGGTTTTTCTACCTGACAGTGCCCAAGAAGGCAAGCCCCGGTGCATAATCCCATTATTTTACGCTTTCTATTCATCTAGCTATTTGTATATGTTGTAATAATTTTTATTACACATTTACATTTTCTAGGAGTTGCTCGAAAACTTTAGGTGCATGATCCCTAGGTACCTATGTTTGTTATCCAGATCTTTTTCTCGACTAGTTGCCCCGCTAACTAGGTACGGTAAAAGTCGAGAGGTTTCCTGCCTTTCGCGAGATTATAGGAGTTGACTGACTTTATTCCTGCTGAAATATAAGGACAACGGGCGAGGTTGTGTAGTTGTGATACCCCGCTGGTGTAGTCGAAAATGGTTAAGGTCGCGGTGTATGGCTCATTTCGTTAAGCGTTTGAATGTACTAGCCACATGCCGAGAAATATGGTAATCGGTAAGCTTAAGTACCTGATTGGACCGGCGAGTGGAACGACCATTCACCCTCTTGGTAGAAGTAGGTTTTATTTTTGTCCGGACGTACGGGTGCAGAGTGGTCGGACTCTGTAGTCGGGGAGGGTGACCCGGATCCACGGACTGGAAAGAAAGGGGAAAAGTTGCGTGGGTGAAAGCGACGTCGATCCCCATGCGTGTGTGTTAGGTTCCCCTGGCCAGGTTGAAATTCGATTCAGAATCGTCCGTCTCTCACGGCATGAGATTGCTTAACATTTTCGGTCACACAGAGTAACAAATGGAACATGATGATGATAATACTGCTGGTTGATTAAATGGTTGCTCTACCATGTTTGTGTAGAGTTAGATGCAAACTTAGAACGGTTAATATAACTAGAAGATGGCTAAATAAAATATGAAAATAAGGACCAACTCTTAGTGGCGTTTTTGGCAAAACAAACCCCACCAACCAAAAAGCCTTGCATGTCTAGTTATCGGACTATGTTATATCCGGTGACGGGTAAGTCTTGCTGAGTATTAGTATACTCAGCCTTGCTTGTGGCACTGTTTTTCAGGTACTAACTTCGAGGATCTGTTTGCGAGTCTTACTTGGCCGTGTACCTTGCCTCCAGGTTGGTTTGTTGAGTGGGATGGCCCTTCAGCTGGTGCTGACCACCCTCTCATTGAGTGACACTTTTCGTACGGGCTTTATCGATGCGTCACACTTTTCGCCAGTAGTTGTTTACTCTTTCCGCTGCAATAATAAGACTTGAATAATTTGTGTAATTCGGACTTCTGTAGTACTTTGCTACTCTGAACAAGGTTTGTAATACATTTCCTTTCCGCTGCAAACTCTGAGATGTATGAAATGTTCTGTATTGTAATATCTGGGCTCACCTTCGTGTGAGTGTTGTCTGCTGATCCTGGAATAGCGTGGCTTTTATCGAGGCTTCACTCGAGGAACTACCGGTGAGTGCCAATTTGGGTCAGAGTTGCTTAGCAACAAAGATCAGTGCACCCGGGCCCAGTAATTTTGGGTGGTTCCGCCACAGCGCCGGCAGAAGCCCAATGAATCCCTGCGCGACTACCTGCGGCGCTTCTCCAAGCAATGCACCGAGCTCCCTAGCGTCACCCACGTCGAGGTCATCAACGCCTTCCTCAAGGGCACGACGTGCAGGAACCTGGTGCATGAGCTTGCGCGAAGCCGTCCCGCCAACACCAACGAGTTGTTCGACGCTGCCACCAACTACGCCACCGGCGAGGAAGCCGTTGGTGTCATTTTCGGCGACAAGCCGAACAAGCGCAAGGAAGATGCGCCCGCAGAGGGAAGCAACGCCAAGACCAACGCACCCGCCAAGAAACAAAAGCGGGGGAAGAAAGGGAAGAAGCCGGCCCCACCAAAGGACCTCGAGGCCTTCGTCGCTGCCCCGGACCGCAAAGGACCTCGAGGCCCCCTCGAGGCGGTGGCGGCCTGTTCGACGACATGCTCAAGAAGTCGTGCCCTTACCATAAGGGCTCGGTCAACCACACCCTAGAGCAGTGCGAGATGCTCCGGAAATACTACAACCGCGTCGCGCATCGTGACGAGGATAAGAAGAAGGATGCTGGAGACAAAGGCGGAGACAACGAGTTCCCCCCGGTGGAGAACGCCTTCTTCATCTTTGGAGGACCGACGACAAACATGACCTCTCGGCAGCGCAAGCGTGAGCGCCGGGAAGTCTTCTCCGTCACCAAGGCCACGCCATCCTACCTCGACTGGTCGGAGGACACTATTTCCTTCGGCCGCGAGGACCACCCCGATTAGGTCCCACACCCGGGACGGTACCCGCTTGTTGTCGACCCCATCATCAGCAACACCCGCTTCTCCAAGGTGCTCATGGACGGAGGCAGCAGCCTCAACATTATGTACGCCCACACCTTGGAGCTCATGGGGATCGTATTGAACAAGCTCCGTCCCAGCAAGTCGCCATTCCATGGCGTTGCGCCGGGGAAGCGAGTCCAACCCCTCGGCCAGATCGGCTTACCCGTCTGTTTCGGCACGGCAGCCAACTTCCACAAGGAAGTGCTCACCTTCGAGGTGGTGGGGTTTCGGCGAGCCTACCACGCCATCCTTGGTCATCCCTGCTACGCCAAATTCATGGCCATCCCCAACTACACCTATCTCAAGCTGAAGATGCCGGGCCCGAGGGGTGTCATCACCGTCGGCTCCTAGTTCGAGCAAGCCTACGAGTGCGACGTCGAGTGTGTCGAGCATGCGGAGGCTCAAGCGGCGGACAAGGCCCTCGCAGCCAGCCTCGACAAGATGGCAAGTGAGGCCTTGGACTCCACGCACTGACACGCGGGCAACTTCGAACCCGCCGAGGGTATCAAGAAGGTGCCCCTAACCCGAATCACCCCGACGACATGGCGTTGTAGGACAGCGCCACCCTCGACAACAAATAGGAAGTGGTGCTCGTCGACCTTCTCCGCGCCAATGCAGACATCTTTGCGTGGAGCCAATCGGACATGCCTGGCATACCGAGGGAGGTCGCCGAGCACTCCCTTGATATCCAACCCAACTCCAAGCCGGTGAAGCAGCGCCTGCGACGCTTCGACGAGCTCAAGCGCCGGGCAATCGGCGAGGAGCTGCAGAAACTTTTGGCGTCCGGATTCATCAAGGAGGTATTCCATCCCGAGTGGCTAGCTAATCCTGTATTAGTGAAGAAAAAGAATGAAAGTTGGAGGATGTACGTAGACTACACTAGTTTAAATAAAGCATGTCCGAAGGTTCCCTTTCCTTTGCTGCGTATTGATCAAATTGTAGATTCAACTACGGGATGTGAACTTTTATCCTTTCTTGATGCTTATTCCGGTTACCACCAAATCGAGATGAAAGAGTCCGACCAGCTCGTGATCTCTTTTATCACACCTTTCGGCATGTACTGCTACGTCACGATGCCTTTTGGCCTCAGAAATGCCGGAGCTACATATCAGCGGTGTATGCTCCATGTATTCGGGGACCATCTCGGGCGGAACATAGAAGCATATGTCGACGGCATCGTTGTAAAATCCAGGAAGGCGGACAACCTGGTAGCCGATCTCAGGATCGCGTTCGATTGCCTAAGGGGTAAAACTCAACCCCGAGAAGTGCTTGTTCGGAGTCTCTCGAGGCATGCTCTTGGGCTTCATTGTCTCCCAACGGGGCATCGAACCCAATCCTGAGAAAGTCTCGGCCATCACTCGGATGGGACTGATCCGAGACCTAAAGGGGGTACAGAGGGTCATGGGATGCCTAGCGTCCCTCAGCCGATTCATCTCGCGTCTCGACGAGAAAGGCTTGCTCATGTATCGACTCCTGAGGAAAACTGAGTGCTTCATGTGGACCCCTGAGGCTCAAGAAGCCCTCGACAGGCTAAAGGCATCGCTCACTCACGCCCCCATTCTCACACCACCCATAGACAGCGAGCCCCTCTATCTGTACATAGCTGCAACGACCCAAGTGGTTAGCGCAGTGATCGTTGTCGAAAGACAAGAGGAGGGTCATGCTCTGCTTGTCCAACGGCCGGTGTACTACATCAGCAAAGTGTTGTCCGAAACCAAGACACGTTATCCGCAGATCAAGAAGCTGCTATACGCAGTGGTTTTGGCTCGGCGCAGGCTGCGCCACTACTTCGAGGCCCATCCCATCACTGTGGTCTCGTCTTTCCCTCTGGGAGAGATAGTCCGCAATAGGGAAGCCGAGGGTAGAATTGCCAAGTGGTCCGTAGAGCTGATGGGAGAAACTCTCACCTACGCCCCTCGCAAGGCGATCAAGTCCCAAGTCTTGGCCGACTTCGTCGCTGAGTGGACGGACACTCAGCTACCCCCACCACAAATCCAAGCTGAATGTTGGACCATGTATTTCGACGGGTCGGTGATGAAAACCGGCACCGGCGCTGGCCTCCTCTTCATCTCACCCCTCGAAAAGCACATGCGCTACGTAATACGCCTGCATTTCCCTATGTCTAACGACATGGCGGAGTACGAGGCCCTCCTCAGTGGCCTCCGCTTCGCCATCGAGCTTGGCGTCAAGCGCCTCGACATACGCGGTGACTCTCAGCTTGTCATCGACCAAGTGATGAAGGAGTCTAGCTGTCACGACCCGAAGATGGAGGCATACTGCAATGCAGTACGCCGCCTCGAAGACAAGTTCGATGGCCTAGAACTCAACCACGTCCCGCGCAAGTACAATGAGGATGCCGATGAACTAGCCAAGATCGCGTCAGGGCGGACCACCGTCCCCCCGAACATCTTTGCTCGCGACATCGCCAAGCCCTTCGTCGACTTCAAGGATCCGGCGGAACCAGGCCCCTCGAACGCCGCCCCCCCGGGGGGAACCCCTCGGTGGACGAGGCCGAGCCCGTGGACACTGACTTCGAGACCTCCTCCATGGACGAGGCCAAAGCAATGGAGATCGACGAGGCCCCAACTTCACGAGACTGGCGCACCCAGTACCTCGACTGGATGATTCGCGGGATCCTACCCTCGGACCGCGCTCAGGCGCGGCGCCTCGCTAGGCGGGTCAAGTCCTTTGTCCTAATCGACGACGAGTTGTAAAAACACAGTCCCTCGGGCGTTTTGCAGCGATGCATCCCCATCCCCGAGGGCAAAGAGCTGATCCGTGACATCCTCGCTGGCACCTGTGGTCACCATGCCGCGCCACGTACCCTCGTGGGTAACGCATTTCGACAAGGCATTTACTGACCCACCGCGGTTGCCGACGCCACCGACATCGTGCGGACCTGCGAGGGTTGCCAGTTCTACGCTCGAAAGACGCACCTCCCTGCCCACGCTCTGCAGACCATCCCCATCACGTGGCTGTTCGCCGTGTGGGGATTGGACCTCGTTGGCCCGCTGCAGAAGGCGCCCGGGGGCTACACCCACTTGTTGGTGGCAATCGACAAATTCTCCAAGTGGATCGAGGCTCGACCCATCGGCAAGATTGGATCCGAGCAAGCCGTTCTATTCTTTACCGACAACGGCACCCAGTTCACGGGCAAGAAATTCTTGGCATTCTGCGACAACTACCACATACGCGTGGACTGGTCGGCTGTGGCGCACCCACAGACGAATGGGCAAGTGGAGAGTGCCAATGGCATGATCCTCCAAGGACTGAAGCCAAGGATCTTCAACAAGCTGAACAAGTTTGGCCGGAGGTGGCTTACAGAGCTACCCTCAGTTATTTAGAGCCTGAGAGGCTGAGAACGATCCCAAGCAGAGCCACGGGCTTTACCCCGTTCTTCATCGTCTATGGCGCCGAGGCCATGCTCCCCACGGACCTGAAGTATGGGTCACCGAGGCTCAAGGCCTATCAAGAGCAGCAGAACCAGCAAGCCCGCGAGGACTCGCTGGATCAAGTGGACGAGGCTCAAGACGTGGCGCTCCTACACTCTGCGTGTTATCAGCAGTCCCTGCGAAGATATCAAGCACAAAGAGTTCGGCGCCGAGACCTCAACAAAGGGGACTTGGTGCTGAGGCTTCGACAGGACAATAGGGGCCGCCACAAGCTCTCACCACCGTGGGAAGGCCCATATCATCGCCGAGGTGCTCAAGCCCGGCATGTATAAGCTGGCGAACGAAAACGACGAAGTCCTCACCAATGCTTGGAACATACAGCAGCTACGTCGCTTCTATTCTTAGAGTTCCAAGCTATTTGTACATCGTTTGTACTCGCATTTATGATTTTCCGAAACAATAAAGGAGTATGCTTTACTTGTTTATTTTTTGGGAACTTTCCGGACCCTCGGGGGCTCGGAGGCACACGAACACTGAGGTACGCCTGGCTTTACCCTCGGCAAAGCCAGGCCTCCCTCGGGGGCTACTTAGGGGGGGAACCCCTGAACATCCCCAAAAAATCGCCAATGTTTTTTCGAAAAATTTTCGTATCTAAGTTTCTCGTATACTTGGAAAAACGGACGCGAGGCATAAGCAACTACGGTACGGGGCCGGCCGAGCCGTGGGGCCGCCTATGCCTCCGGCATATGGCACCCCCCTCACCACCTCACGCCTAAGTCGCTTATGAACGCGAAATTCCTCGCAGAAGTTTACCAAAGTCGCATACGAGAACACGGAAATAGAGTAAAGAAAATGAGGGCTCGAACGCATAAGGCCTCGATGGGCCACACTGTTGATTTATAATTACCAATTTCTTACATCCACAAGTACTATTACGATAAAGTACTAACTTATTACATGGGCTCCGAGGCCTAGACTACCTACTGGTTACCATCCTCCCCTTGCGGGTCTTCTACAGCATCGAATTCGGCTATGGGGGGATGTCGGCTTCCAGCTTCGTGGCCAGGACGGTGGCGAACCCCTCGACGGTGGCATCGGCATCGTCCATTATGGCCGACGCAGTGTCCGGGCTGGCGTCGTTGGGGACCACGTACCCCGATGACACTCTTTGGAGGTCCATGATGTAGTGCGTCGAGGCCACGGCGAGGGCTCGCAGGACACCAAGGCGGAAGGTGCTCTTGGCGAGCTCGGCGATCCGGCCACCTAGCGCTCGCAGGCGGCTGATCATCGAGCTACCAGACACGGCGCCCTCCCCCTCGAGCTCCTCCACCAAGGAGGGGGTCTCCTCTTCCCCCGCACAAAGTGTCGTTGCCACTCCACACCAAGTCGGAGGGTCACACGACGGATCACAAGGATTGCTTGCCGCAGCAAGACTTCTCTCAAGGGAGCTCTCGCAAGAACTAATCCCTATTATAAGCACTAAGCACTCTCACAAGTGTGCTTAAGCCTATATGATGTATAATGAAGCTCTAAGGTGGTTGGAGATGATCTTCAAGTGTAGTATGCTTCCTTAGTCTCCAGCACCCTCAAATGAGCCGTGGGGTGGCATATATATAGCCACACATCCAAAACTAGCCGTTGGGAAAAGGCTGACGAAATCCCTTAACGCCGGTTAAACTGACGCTTAGTTCTTGTCATCACCGGTTTAACCGGTGAGTTTATTTTTCCAGCAACTTAGCCGTTACTACTCCAACGGCTACTTGATCAATCGACCGACGCTCTCAAAACTAACATCGGTTTAACCGGTGAGTGCAAGCTCAGAAACCCTCAAAAAATGGAGTCTCTGGACAACTGCACCGACGCTCATTTTTTCTTTATCGTCGGTTTAACCGGTGCCTCTGGGTCAGTCTTCACTTCAAGTCATTGCACCGACGAGTACAATTTGCCTAACGTCGATTTAACCGGTGATAGCAAAATTGTCTCTGTCTTGTTCATTTTGACTTGATTTCTTCACGGTCTCTTCAATTCTTGTCCCTTGGACCGAAGAGGTTTCAGGGCGCTGCCCTGAGACCCACGAGGGGCAGCTCCCCCTCGACCTTCGGGCCTAGCTACACCTATCTTCTCTTTGTCATCACTTGAACCTAAAAGCCTGAGAATGGTCATCTTAACAATCATATTAGTCCAAGTGTTGTGTGTGTGTCATCAATCACCAAAACATTATATTGAAATATGGCATGAGAGGATATTTTCGCTACAGCCGTACAAGCTACCCTCGAACGCGGAGTTCGAGACATCCTACGCAGTGTTCAAGGCCAGTCGAGGGTGCCTAGTAGGGGGATCCCATCGAGGGAGAGCATCGAGCCCTCGGACCCTATCGAACGGGTCCGAGGCCCGTCGAGCGAACCTCTGCGAGCGCTTTATGTGACATGTCCACGGACCACGAGCCGACCCTTATCGAACGCGGCACGAACGTCCACTTGAACCACCCGATAACAACTCACTGAAACAGCCATAGCTCGCGGCCCAGGCATGGGTAGCATGGTGCGCTTCACCCCTCCTCCCTGCGGAAGAGCGACAAGGGTCGTAATAAAAAGTCGAGGGTCCCCTGAATGCCTTCACGCGGGCCAGGGCTTGGGGGCTCCTCGCACACCGCGGCTCAGGCCGCACCCTCGAATGGATCGACAACCGTCGATTATGAAGTTCCACGTGTTTAACCAAAACCCCCACTCTTAACGCGCGCCTGCCAAATGGTTCAGCAGGAACCCGGGTCGCTGTGCCAGCACGAAAAACGCCGAGGCCGGCTGAAAGGAATGCCAATGCCGGCTGAAAAAGACGCTGGACTGCCACCCCAGTAAAGCAACCAAGCTGGGTGACATTTATAGCCGTTGGACGAGTGCAAACACTCCTCCAAGGCCTCGGGGGCTACACCCGCGGGTGCGCTGGCGCGCCCCCACGGAGGAAACTTCACACATTCGAGGACCAAAATCCTCTGCAGGCTTTCTCGAACGCGCTCAGCGGCACGATGTCGACATGCCCAGCGGCGGCACCATGGTACTCGAGGCGACTATGATCTGCATGGGCAACTCGGAGTGGCCACCTCACTGCTTCTCCAGCAACAAACCCCGACTCTGGATCAAACTCCTCCAACAATGCTCCTCGGAGCGCCATTGTGCCCTCGCCGGGCAAACTATGGCCGTCGCGGTCAGTACTCGAGCCACACCCTCGAAGGGTTAAGCTTATGCGGGGCTGATGCACACCTTTACACCCTCGGTCATCCTCTCCTCGAGGAAGAAGGAGACTTCATTGCTCTTTGCAAACAAAGATTACAAAGGGTCACCGGCTCGAAGCCGTCGAAAAGTACAAACGCATTGCCACCTGCGTGGCAATTTTCCCTATCTTGGGGAGGAGCGAGCGCCGATGAAGAGCACCGAGTCCTTGGCCGACATCACGACCAGGCTGCTCGGGATTGCGAGGAGCAGCCCCCAGACCGCACGGGTCCAGCGGGATGCCCTCCTCTTAAGCTTTCTTCTAGCGTCTCCTCCACCAAAGACCTTGCGGGGGGTCAAGCTGGCGGACAGCACCCTCTGCACCATCTCCCCGAGAGCGACATTATCGCCAAAAGGGACGATGCAAAGAACGGCCACGAAACTTGGCGCCGACGCCATGGTCAGGCGTCTCAACGCCCTTTCAGGCTGAGGGACATCGCAGAGGCAGGGCCCCACAGGTCCAATGTTCTTCTGCTAATCCCACTGAAGCCGAGGGATGGTGAGCACGCCCTCTCCAGCTTTCCCCCGCCGCTCGCAAGCATTCTTCTAGCATCCAAGCCTAAAGAAGCCAGGTCACCCCGTCCGGGGGACGACCGTGAAAGGCAAAGGGAAATATTACTAGACTTAGGCGATGCTAGAAGTAAGAGCAGAGAAGTTGGAGAGGAAAAGGAGTCCCACGACCCCTATTTATAGCTGCGTCGGGCGCCAAGCTTTAAGCCTGTTGCAAGGGGAAGGCTTGGACCGCCCGAGATGGTGCGGCACCCCACGAGCGAAAGATGCCCTCGATTACTGGGCCGAGATGTGACTGGACAGGGCAAAGCCGAGCCCCTGGATGCTGAGCAGCCCAGCATCGGCGCTGGCCAACTGCCCTCGAACGGCGCTGAAACCCTGAGCGCGGGACAGCGCGGTAATAGCACCAGTTGCAGAGCAGCAGGCGCCATCATGGCCCTGGCCTGCTCAGCACGCTGACGCGTCTCGTCCCCGGAACAAAACAAGAAGGGGCGCGCGCCTTGGAGTACTTTTTCCGCAGGCGCACTGCCCCGACCAACGAGTTGTCACGTCCACCAGGCAAGCACCCGGACGCGCCCGTCAGGAATGCGACACCGATCGGTCACATCAAGGGGAAAATTGCCGAAATACCCTTTGGCCGAATCCCCTGACTCGACCAAAGGCTCAGGGGCTACTGTCGGGTACCATGATTAGGGGCACCCTATTAATGGGACTAAAATCGCCCTAAAAACGCAAACACATGCTGGGCAACCGGGCCCACGAAGACCTACAGCCTCCTTCCAATCTGGAAGAAAGGAAAGGACTCAAAGAAGCCCAACACGTGGCCCACGTACGCAGTGTGGCCCATCCGCACCCCCCTCGGACCCGCGGGGTGATCTCCGCCTCGCTCGAGGGCTCCCCGCCGAAGCCCTCGACCGCGCCCCGCGCCTCCGCCTCACTCGAGGGTAGCGAGCCCACCCTCGGGGAGGCGGATCGTCTCCGCCTCGCTCGAGGGTAGCGAGACCACCCTCGGGGAGGCGGATCGTCTCCTCCTCGCTCGAGGGTAGCGAGCCTGCCCTCGAGACAGCCGAACGTCTCCGCCTCGCTTGATGCCACCCCTCGACGGAAAGGACAAACAGCCCTTCCGTTCACCCGCCCACCGTACGGAGGCATTAATGCCAACCACTCCTCCACAGCGCCCGCGTCAGACGGCGTCAGGCCGCCATTCCCCACAGTGGCTATGATCGGAGTCTCGTCCGCCAACTCCGGTCACTGCTCCGCCATTCTGGACGCTGTGACGACACTGTGGGAATCTGCGACACAGTGCAAGACGTGCTCGGCACTGCTCCAGCTACTATACTGTCAACTCCCCATACCTTCTTCGTACTTTCCCTTCCGCGGAGCCCTCGAACGGCATGGGCACGACCCTCGGAAGCGGCTCCGGCCTCGACTAGGACAAGACCCTGGCCTGTAGGACCCTCGGAACGCCGCCACGCCACGCCTGGAAGACGGTACCCCCCACAACAACGATCACACCGCCCGCTGTAGCCGCCAGGACGCCGGCGTGATCTCCGCAAGACCAAGGACGATGCCCAGGACGACTGCCACGCCCGGCGCCATACCCCACAGTGTACTTCCCACAGTGCTCGACCACTGCACCCCGCGATTCGGGGAGAAGACGACGACTTCCACAATCCCCTGTGTATGTACACTGTCCCTCCTTGTGTCTATAAAAGGAGGAGGCGGGCTTTCCCTTAAGGGGGGTCGGCCCATTCGGCAGAACACAACGCTCAGCACTACTCACAGAGCACATACGCTCTTCTGAGCCCTGATATTGGCACTCGCCTCAATCAACTCCCCCTCTAGCAGAGACTTGGGAGCTTCCCCCCTCTCTCGCCTCGCTTGTACCCCGTACTACAGGCACCCTTGGTGCAAGATAGTACAGCGCTCTCACACACCCCTTTGTTGGACGTACGGCCCCACAGCCGAAACCAGGATAAACCCGTGCGTTACTGTATTACCTCTTGCATCAACATCTGGGACGAGGAACATGCAGCATCATCACTAGTTGGGTCCGGCCCGCCGGGTCAGGACACCGACAGCTAGAAAGGGAGAGGGAGCAGAGCGGCGTCGGATGGAGGAAGGGAAGAAGGCGAGGCCGAGGGAGGAGGAGCCCGTGGAGGCCGCGCTGGCGGCAGCGCTGCTCGTGTCGGGCGTGAAAAGGCTCGTGGTGCCGGCGGCCGCACTCGCCGCGCCGGCGCCGTGGTGGTGGCCCGCGCCGCTCTCGCTGCCGCCGCCCACGCTGTTCCTGCTCCTTACTGTCGTCATCGCGTCCATCATCGTGGCGTCCATGCAGCCGCGGCGAGGCAGAGCGCCGGCGCCGGCGGGTGGCATCCACGCCCGGGAGGAGGCGTCGGCGCCTCAGCCGGGGGACGGCGTGAAGAGGGTGAAGAGGAGGAGGAGCAAGAAGCGGACGGCGGCCGAGGCCGACGTTGCGGATGGCCGCTGCGCGGCGCTGGTGGCCACGGACAGGCCGATGGAGACGGGGGCGACGGTGGTGGTAGAGGAGGTGGAGGCCGATGAGGAGGCGGCGGCCGGCAACACATAGGAGGTGAACAGGCGGGCGGAGGAGTTCATCTCGGCGTTCCGCACCATGCTTTTGACCACAATGCATTGCGAGCATTTTCTGTCGCGAACTTGCAAACATATGTTTCTATCACGGTTTTAAAGAACGTTTTGTCAGGATTTGTTTTTTTTTCATTTGAGCTGCAGTTACCTTCTAGACGTCAGTTTATTCGGAATTAGCTCACTGGATTTCCTCAGCGGACTGGCAAAAATGCACAAGAAATCTTCCATCTTTATGCAGAGTTCAATTCAAGTTCATATCAAACCACAAGGATGTCGGTCATAATTTTTTTTCTTTTTTGAGAAAGGATTTTGGTCATAAAAAGTGAAGAAAAGACGCAAATGCGACGGCTTGGTACAATGGCCCATGAAACTCTTGAGAAAGGGATTGGATTTCATTAAAAAATAACCCCTTTTACAACTGAGACCTCAACATAAAATAAAATTACATTGAAGCACGCCACTGGATCTTTATCCTTCGTCTTCCTTGCAACCGGCGCCATCCACTGTTTCAGAAAACTCCATCGCCGTGGAACAACACCAGATCCGAACAGAACCGCAGTCCCCACCAACAGAAGACTCCACAGATGTGGAGACCGCAAAAGAGGCGATGTATGCTCAACCACTGTAGGGAGTAAAAGGCGCCGAAAGCACATCGACCATATCTTCTAAAGGTTGAACCGAACATAAGATCCGACGCCGCCATTAGCCATTACCAATGGCGGCCGGAAGAGCAGATCCGCCGCCGCCAGTAGTAGCACCAGCGACCGGAAAGATGATTCCACCAGAGGGGAAAACAGATCCAATCCCTCCTCAAAGAGGATTAGGCCAACGTACCTCGATCCCTCATTGAAGAATGCGACGTATCCGAAGAAAACGACACATCCACCGGAGAAGATCCAATACGCTATAGAAAGCCAGATCGAAAACATCGAAAAGACGATCCAAGGTTTAACCAAATTATTCTGGAGGAAAGGAAATTATTGAGAGAAAAAACTAACGATTAAATAGATCTTCAAGCGAATGGACCCCCGCCCCCTTGCCACCGGCTGGGAGGCCGGAGACGAGAGGAGACGGGGGCTAGAGGAGGCGGCGGCGGCGGGCGGCAAGCGCAGCGTGGATGCGATTCACCCGAGTCGCCCTGGGGGATGCGGGGGACGAGGCGGCTGGCGCGATCTGATATGGACTAATGGCCCATGAAACTTTGCAGGCCGTATGGCACACTCCTCCAAGGCCGAAATGTGATGGGCCGGCCTGGACACCCGAAATTGGTTTGTCTTTAGTAGTCCCTCCATTTCTTTTTAAGATTCATTCTAATATTTAGATATCTCATTCTTTTACCAATATAATTGGCTTAAAAAATTTAGATAGTACTATAAAAATTAATAGCCCCTCCATTTTTTCTGAAGACTCTTATGCAGAAATTCCTAAGACTGTTTGAAGAGTAAATTACCATTCAATACTCTTTTGCGTGCCTTTGTTATGCACACAACTTATCTATGAAAAGACATGCACAGTCTAATTTTTTAAAAGGAAAATTTTATTGAAATCAAGATAATTACATCGAAAGATCCAACCATCGTAAAAACACTACCAACTTCTGCGAAAACAATTTTGGCAATTAAAATAATCCCAATATGGTGAGCAGGATGACCATGCATGTCATCACGTCAGCTTCACTCGTAGACGAAAGCATCATTCTTTCCCTTCTGAGAATTAAACCCTTTCCACAATGGAAAAATGCATCCCCTTTTCAAAATGGAAAATGCATTTCTTTCCCAAGCCATCGTAGCCTAGATACACCGGCGTCCGCGATGTGATTTGAGTTTCTTGATGTGACATGATATCTGTATCTGATCAACAATTTTTTAATTAACTATGAACAAATCAAAAACTTTTAGGTGCGTGGTCGTCCAAGCATATGCATGACTAAGCTAGGTGTTACCAGAAATGTACTGGCCGAATTGGCAGGCGGCATGCAGCCTGAAAACCACGGGGTTGATGGACCAGAGCTGCCAGGCCGTTGCTGACATGCGCCGCAGGAGGTTCGCAATATGCTTCAACATTCCCGACCCCAGCCTTGAGGAAGAGGACAGAGGAGGAATGAATTAGAAGGTTGCACCGTTGGGTCTTGTACTGAGGCTCTAACAACGGCAACCTCCAATAGCCAGGCCAGCAGGAGCATGTGCTTGGCTATCGTGCCTTGCTGTTTTCTCACAGTTCCATTTATGCGTATTTCCTTGAGTTCGTGTGGTTTGGCTTGGTTTGTTTTTCTTTTCTTTTCTTTTCTTTTTCCTTATGAGAGTGAGAGGAACTTATGACATCTTGTTAGGTGGGGCGCGGTCTCTATAAAGATGATTGCGCTGCAGTCGCACTCAGTCGGTCCACCACAACCCAACTGATATCGTCCTCTTTCCCACCAGAACCCTTCCCACTCACCGCTCCCCTCATGTCGCAGCCGCCATCCCCGCAACCATCGTTGCCTCACTAGCGGTGTGGCTGTCTACCATGCCGCCGCCGCCTCTTTCTACTCGTGGTGGTAGTCATCCGCAATCACGATGCCTAGCCGCGGTGCCTCGATCCCCCACCTCACCCCTGCCCTACCCTACCCTAATCTTGCCGTCTCATGCCTCCATCCCAACCAAGGCCACCGCCCATCTCTAATACATGTTGTTGGCGGCGCCTCCATCGATCCGTCGGTATGGCATCACCCAACAATGGATCGATCTTTGCTTCGCGCCTCCATCTCTAATACTCTAAGGCGGCTCAATCCCCAACCTAACTACTCCAGTCTTCATAGCTGGTGGCCGAATTAAGAGGAAGAAGATTGAGGCCGTGTTTGGCCGGGCTTCCGAGGGCTCCGGCTCTTTCTTAGGGCATCTCCAAGAGTTCCCCATCTCTCATCCCCATCTTTATTTTTTTAGAAAAAAAAACACTCCAACAATTTCCTATCCTACCTCCCCAATTTTTAATAATTGGCATATTATCCATCTTTATGCGTAAAAAAAATACGCACTACTCCGTGACTCCCGGCTTCTCGCAGGTGATTTTTCATCGCCACCTCTTCTCCTGCCCTTCTTCGCGCCGCTCGGAAACTCCTTCGCGCCGTCACGCCATCGCTGACGAGGAAAACAGGCCGCCGCTGGCACAGGTAACCATGGATCCCATTCATCTGGTTGGTGGAGTCATGCATGCTGCTGTGCTGCGCCGCCAGGGATGCGCCCTGCACTGCCGCGCCAGGCGGAGGGCCTGCTCCCCTGCCGTGCAGAACACGGCCCTTGCTGCACCTTGCCGCCGTTGCCAGGCCTGGCCTCTGTGATCACAGATCGATTATGCAACTTGTATTGTGTGCTTGAAGAGAGATCTAGCAGATGATCTACCTAATATCAGATTTAAATCATCAGAACAAGAATATGTGAATCATGCAAAATGAAATCAATTCGATTCACAAAAGCATAGTCACGCACAGTGGAAAAGAGGATCTAATCACAACTTTCCAATCGAATGAAAGATGCATCCACCACGAAAAAGAAATCACAGAGAAGCCTGCATCGCATCCTATCCCCAATAAGCACGAGCGATGCATCCTTGTTCAAATCGATGCCTAGGGAGAGCCGTCGTAGTCCTCAGAAGCATGGGAATTCCATGGACAGAGAAAAAAAATCATAGTAAATCCTAGATTAAATACCTAGAACTTGGAACCCATAGAAAGGGGATCTTGACCTACCTGTTCTTGTGCAGCAGCATCAGCGATCCGTCGATTCCCAGAGCTGAACTCAGGTTGACTGGTTGTAGAAGCACGGTGCTCCATAATTTGATGCCTCAATGCTCCCATCGATTCAATCTGAGCAAAAATGGCACAGCATCCACTAATAATCGAGTAATAGATGCACCTATGTTTTTGCATCACTGTCACTGATCAATTAATAGATGCACCCCGTTCTTGCCGGACTTGTGCAGCCTCTGGACGAGCGTGGCGACGTCCATGGTGCCCGTCACCGTCACCTTGAGCTGCGCGGCTTCCACCATCACGCTCTGCACACCTGAAACCAACACAAACCAAAACCACCACGATTCAGCCAAAACGCCCCGGAATGCAAGCAAACCAGGACATCATCGAGCTAGCTAGCTAGGCACCGCACCTTCGACACTCCTGAGCACCTTCCGGACCTTATTCTTGCAGCCATGGCAGGGGATGACCACCCTCGGCACTACAGTCTGCAAAGGATGAAGCACGAATCAAGAGGTTAGCATTCAGCTAGCAAACAAATCGGCAACTCAGAGCATTTCAGTTGAACCGTCGTGGTTCTTGGGGGAGAGGAGAAAGGCACGGTCGTGGTGCTCACCAGAACGACAGGGCCACAGGGGCCGCCGCAGCTCCCGTCGCCATGGGGAGTGCTCTGGAGACTGCTTTGTTCGGCTGCTCGGGGAGCGCAGAAGGCCCGCCGGCGCGCGGGGGGCGCCGGGCCGAGCAGCGCGACGAGGACGCTGAGGTGGGGGAGGTCGCCGCACCTGAAATCTCCGGCCGAGGGACGAGCGAGGCATGTCACCCCGGGGCAAGCGGCGGCGGCGGCGACGCGAACCCACCTGATTCGATCCGGGCTGGGTACCTCAGATCCGGCGAGGAGAAGGCCGGATCCAGCCCTGGTGGCCGGCGGCGGTGAAGGGCGCGACGAGGTTTGTGGCCGAGAGGAGGTGGGAGGCGGAGGGGAAGAGATAGGTAGGTGGGCGAGGGAGGGGCGAGCTGAGTAGAGCAGGCCGCTGCCGCTGCCCGGATCTTCGCCACGGCGGCAGCCACCGGAGGCGCGGCCTGGGGGCGGAGGTGGATGGCGGCGCAGGGGTCGCCCATCGTGTCGCCTTGGAGTTCGGCCCCCAGCGAGAACTCTCTTTTGGTGGAGGAGCAGGTGATGAGTGTAAACCGTATGTGATAGTATTTTTTATTTTATAAAACTGTATATGGCATTACGAAAAGAAAGAAAAAGCTGTCGGTTCACGTATCCCGATGTCAGGCACAACATCTCTACCGTCCATATATCCGGCGCATCGGCCACGGGCGCCTGCTTTGATTTTCCGCGCCCTGCACCGCCCCTTTTCTTTGCTGTGCCTGCACCGCCATGCAGAGGGCCTGCTCCCCTGACCCCCTCCCTTGACCCCGTGCCTCCCTGCCTCTGCTGCCCTGCAGTGAATGCTTTGATTAGTTTCTGGAATTTTTGATCCTAGATACACTGCAAAGAAAAAAAAAGATTGTATCACTGATCATAATTTTATTTTATCAATACAAGAGAACTTTCATTTGTTAGGAATTAGGGAGGGGTGCCGATCAGAGGGGGACGGCGGCAGGAGGTGTCGCCAGGGGCAGGCGCGGCGCGCAGAAAACAACATAAGGGTTCGCGGGAACACATCTCGCGGCACAATTTCTTTTTTTTAATAAAAATAGAGAATAATTGGAGATGGACTTTTTTTTTGTCTTCTCATATCTATTTAAGGAGTCGGCAAACAACAAATTTAGAGAACAAAATATAGAAAACTCTTGAAGATACTCTTACAGCGGCGTTGTGCTGTTAGAATAGCCGGAGAAAAGAGACTTCATGCTATAGTAAAACTACAATAATGCTACAGTGAAGAAACCGAAGCCCTACTGAGCTACAACAAACGAGCCCTGAGTTGCTGTCTACCCACATATTTCGTTAGCAAATAAAATGTCAGATTTGTTTGGTTCATCCAGATCATTACCATTCCAAGGTTAGACTCACCATAAATTTCTTAGTCTACTATTTGCTTCGTTTTCGCAGCTGCGTTTGGCATCGAACCCCAAAAGCCCACAACTCGAACCCTCTCTCAGCCCCAAACCGAACATCCCGGCCCATGAGCAGATACCGTAAGCGCGTCTTCTAGAACACCCCCTCCCCTTCAATCTCGATTCCATCGCTTCCGCCGCTAGGGTTTTGCCTTGCAGCTTCCTCGCCACACCACCCGACCCACCGCCTCAACCCCTGTTCAACCCCGGAGGTCGGATCGATGGCGTCGGACGCAGCGGCGGGGAAGGACAAGACGCTGACGCTGATCAGCTGCGACAAGGAGAACTTCGTGGTGGATGAGTCGGTGGCGAAGGAGTCGCGGACCATCCTGCACATGATCGAGGACGGCTGCACCGACAACGGCATCCCGGTCCCGAACGTCAACGCCAAGATCCTCGCCAAGGTCATCGAGTACTGCAAGAAGCACGTCGCGGCGCGCCGCGGCGCCGACGCGGACGCCGCCGAGCCGACTGCCGCGACCAACAAGGCCGACGACGACCTCAAGGCCTTCGATGCTGACTTCGTCAACGTGGACCAGTCCACCCTCTTCGAGCTCATCCTGGTGAGGCTCTCCCTCCTGTTCTCTCCTCCATTCCCAATCGGACCTGCGATTATTTGATTAGATCTGTTTGTACCCTCTGAGGTTGATGTCCTGTTGCTACTTTGTTGTTGAGATTAGGGTTATTTTGTGCCGGAATAGGCCAATACTTTGCTATTGTATGCTTGTGTTGCCACAGTTTGCCTTCAAGCGTCCGTCCTTTGATTCTGTTTCACGGAGAGTTTTGTTGCCTCCTGGGGTTCATGGTCGCAAATTACTATAGTGGTGATGAATTTAGGGATGCAAGTGGGCTCGGCAACCCACTTACTAATGGTGTGTCTGTCACATGCTTCTCGTATGGTTAGGTCAAAAATATGTTACATTACATCTGAAGTGCGTTAATATGCCCCTGCTCGGTTGTCTTATTTTTTTCAACTTAGTTTTGTATTATATTGGCCAAATTTTGTGGTACCAGTCTCAGTGGGAGTGTCATCGACACAGTTACCTAGACTGAAATCTTAAGAACTATGCCAGTGGAGGGTCATGGTGATGACACTCCTCTCACATCTCATGACACTCCTTTCTTCTCTCTCCTCATGCTATTGGTATGTGTTAGAAAATTTAATGTCCATGACACTCCTATGATACTTCCATTGAGATTGTCCTAATTGCTCCATGTAGCGGAAGAGGGTCTTGAACAACTGTCCCTGTGTTCAGGATATTGTTACACTTGTCACGTTGCTGCATAGTGCAATATGCCCTTTTTGCCATCACCATGTGCAATATCGAGGTTGTAACTGAGTAGTGAATGTTTATTATAAACTGTTAATTGTTTTGCTTGAGATGTATGGATCCATGTTTTTTAAGATATGGTCTTGCTGTTTTCCATTGTGTAGTAACTGTATTCTATCTGCATCACATGATCAAAATTATGTTTACTTTAATTGTTCTATCATTCTACCATGCTTGCTGCACTCGTACAGTAGAAGGCATTTATTAACTTTATGTGTAATGTTAAGATATAATAGCAGTTTTGCCCTAGTTTGGTATATTTGTCTGGTCAAATTTGGTGTACATTGTAGTAGTTTATTGTGACCATATGTTTAGCCACTTCATTGTTTCATTTTATCATTTCTTGCCTGGCTTGTCCAGGTAGCTGCATTCATGAATGTTTGACAAGAATACCTGACATTGTTCTCTACAGGCTGCAAACTACCTGGACATCAAGGGGCTGCTGGACCTGACCTGCCAGACCGTCGCGGACATGATCAAGGGGAAGACTCCGGAGGATATCCGCAAGACCTTCAACATCAAGAACGACTTCACACCTGAGGAAGAGGAGGAAGTGAGGAGGGAGAACCAGTGGGCCTTCGAATGAGGCTGAGGCTCTAACAACAGCAATCTCCTATAACCAGGCCAGCGGGGAAGGTGTTATGTCAGGAAGATGATTTGGGATGTTACGAGCTTGGAGCAGCTATAGACTGTCTTGGGTTTAACAAATCGCGTAGAAGGTGTATGTAGGTTCGGTTGGCTGTGAGATTATTTGCTGACTCCTGTTATTTTGGTACCACTGGTGGATGCTCTCTTGGATCGTTAAGAGGCTGGTTGGTTAAGCATTGCTGGTTATTCTGAATTCCCTGTCTCGGATTTGCTGGTGGATACTCTTGTTTTTCTTTTGTTTTTCGTTTCGTTGTGTTAGGTTGTGAACTGTTTTTGACTTCCGCACGGCTGTGCGTTTGAGGCCGTCATTTCGTTGCCCCCAGTCAGGTGTTGTTTGGTTGAGCCCGCGAGCATGTGAAAGTTGTTAACATCTATTTTGCAAAGTCCACTACAGATGCTAAAGCAAGCAGCGGGATCTCGTACTTTTCTCATGGAAAGTTTATGTATTGATGAAGAATCTTTGAACGACACTATACAGAAAATGATGGTTACCAGATAATTTGTCTACAGGTACAGCTTGTGACATGTTTGACCACAAAACTTTCCTTAAAACAATGTGAAATGTTGCTGAAATACTCTTGTTTATCCAATATGTGGTTCCGCCGTTTCGTTCTGTTATGGCTTGCTGGATCTCAGAAGGTGGTGCCAACTGTTTTGACTTTGGAGTTCGCATGGCTTTGCGTTTGAAACCATCATTTCGTTGTCCCCTGGTAGTCAGGTGTTGTTTCGGTTCCCACAAGCTTTACTAGACAGAAAATGATGGTTGATCAGATAATTTGTCTACAGGCACAGCTTGTGACAGATTTGGCCACAACTTTCATAAAAGCAATGTGAAATGTTCCTGAAATACTCTTGTTTATCTATGTTTCGGTTGAGCCCGCGAGCTTACTATACAAAAAAAAATGTGGCCAGGGGGTGAAACAGCCCCACTGTATTTCATTAAGAGGAAGTAACAATGGCTTCTCCGCAGAAAAACTCCCGAACCCTAGCCCATGGCCACAAGAGCCATGCCTTGCGGTGAGCATAGCGAGCTTACTATACAAAACATGATGGTTGATCAGATAATTTGTCTACAGGTACAGCTTGTGACAGATTTGGCCACAACTTTCCTAAAAGCAATGTGAAATGTTCCTGAAATACTCCTGTTTATCCATTTGTAGTACATTCACAATTCTTATACAATATAATCAGCGTTGCAGTACTATATTGATCTCATCATCGTCTGAGCTGACTGCATCGAGCTCCACGATATTCCCTGGCGGATTATTCACCTTCCGTCTCTTGATATCTTGTTCTGGCTTCCCTAATCCCTGCTTGGGTGGTTCTTTGGCGCCAGATGATGCCGAACTACAAATCACAAGCTTGCTCATTTTGATGTCACTGATTGATAAAAAAATTAAGACCAATTAAGCAAACAATGGCACATTGTGACTGACCTTTTGTTCAAGCTGTACTTTGATTTCTGTTGGTTCGTGGATCCACTGCCTTTGACAGTTGCTTTCTTATTGTCCATATTAGCTGATTTATTTTATGCAGACAGGAGTTTATCAGTCAATAATAAGCAAATCTCAATACGTTTTATTTCATGAATTTGGTGCTGCATTCAATTATAAATACTCGCGGAAGGGGGAAAGTAGGTTACCTGTAACATGAGAAAGAAATCTTATACCCTGAGACTGGTTCTTAGTAGTCACTCTATCTGCATTGCTGCACAGAAAATCAGAATTTAAACATGACAACTCCAATTATTTCATACTATTCCAAAGGCTAGTGTAATCCTGCATACTTAAATCAGAAGCCAGTTTACATTCATTAAAGAATCCTGTAAGATATCACAATTTTAGGCAACACATTTCTGGAGGAGTTCAATAGATGCAACTAGAAAATTTCCAAAATGTGTAACTACAAAATTGGGATTATGCTTCCTCTTGATTGACAAGCTCTAAATTATAACAGCAAATGACCAGAAAGTGCAAATAACCAGTGAAATGACCATGATGGAAGATGGTATGGCAGCAAATGGTTCTTTCAGAAAGCACACCAGCAAATTTTTTTTGTAGTAATACACCAAACAGAATTGGAAATAACAGTAAATACAGACTAGTCGAATATCAGTTGCAGGAGAACAACCAGTAGACTAGCCAAATGGAGCAGATCAGATAGTGCTTTACAGACCTTAAAGCCCTTTTTAGCCCATCAATTGACATTACTTTCACCGGTTGGCATGGCTTTCTTGGGTTGGGTCGTTCTGAGGATGGATTGACCATGTAAATCCCTTCAGATCGGAGTTTTGAAGCAAATTGGAAGTTTCTGGTATGAAAAAGAACATTGTATAGAATAAAAAAACATATGCTGTGGAATTATATCAGGACAAACAAAAGAACATAAGATGTGGAGCCATTAAGGAAAGGCATTGTCTACTCCATTTTAAAGTTTTACTTACCCACCCTTAAGCTCCACTCTGCCAGTAGTGTACTTCTGTGATGTTTTCTGCAAAATGAAAGAAGCATAATGGAACATGTTGCATGCATATCCAATTATTCGTCTCAAATTCTGAATGCTGACAGTTATATCCTTACCGATGAATGAAATTTGCAATATGCTCCTGTGCTCCTAAAAAAGAGTTAAGGAGAATTCAGTAACATAATGGCATCTTTGAAGCATTCTTGTGGTTGAGGCATAATACATAGGAGATGTTTTATGCAGTCAAAAACAGTAAAAGCTCATTTTGCTAAGAGTCTGAATCTGACAGTAGGAAGTCAAGTCCATAGCCACACATGGAAATATGCCCTGCATTACACTTTGTGCTGATATCTATGAAGAGACGTGCTGATCACTGATCACAAAAGCTTCTCGTCACTTTTGTGTGCAATGTTGTTTCGAAAGTTTCCTAAGTTTAATGACAGTGACGCTATTACTTAAATGGCAAGACATATTCCCATAGGGTTGGAGATACGTACTTATTTATCGCCATGGTGCAAGCCACCCCGTCTTTCCTCTTCCCTTTGCAGAGACCAAAATCTGCTGCAACTCCCATCTTCAGCATCTGCCCCACTGAAGCAACACTCACAGAGAACCCTTTGCCCTGCACAACAACATCACCAACACATTGAAATCAGCAACAGAACCACTGAGCACAAATCACTCAAGCGATCATCAAGAACATCAAAATGCCAGCCGAGAGGTACCACATTGTCCATGCGGACATTTCCGTTGAATATCGCGAACACCGAACCCACTGCAGCGCCGGAGTAGTGGACGTGCGCATCCCCGAAGAGGAACAGCGATACCTCGGTCTCGTCCAGGGCGCCCATCTTCCAGATGCCGTAGCTGGTCCCCTTCGCGCTCACCCGCGGCACGCCCTTGTCTAGCAACACTCCCGCCGTCGCCCAACAGCCCGAGAACCTTTCGCTCCCCACAGAGTTCCTGCACACACCCAGGGGGAAAAGGCACTAAATCATTGGGCTAAAAACCTGAAAAATTCAGCAAAGGGGCGAATAGGGAAACGGAGCATCACTTTATCGCTGTGATGCGCACGAATCGGATGTCAGCGAAGCGGTTGCTGATCTCGAGGGGCGAGAGCATCAGGTGCTTGATGCGGAGGCCGGAGTACTTGTCAACGAGGGTTTCGGTGGCCTTGGGCCGCTTGGGGCGCTCGGGGAGCGGGGAGGTGGATTCGGGGGCCGCCTCGAGGTAATCCTTGACGGCGTCGCGGAAGACGGACATGTCGTTGCCGCCGGGCCGCGCCGTCCTTGGAGGTGTGAATGCGCCGCCGGACTCGGGGCCATCGGCCGCGCGCGGGGAGGTGGGAGGGGTCTCCGGGACGGCCTCCCCCAGGGAGAGCAGGAGGTCCAGGTCGTCGGCGGCGCTAGCCATGGTCGCGGTGGGGTGGGTGGGGGCAGCGGGGCACTGGGGTGGGCAATCTGCGCGTGCGAGGTGAAGAGGGGGGAGATGTAGATGGAGGAAGCGAGGAGGGAAAGGAGAATTCGGAGGGGGAGGAAGGGGATTTTTGGAGGGAAAGGCAGAATTTTTAGTCTCTTATAAAAGTTTTAAAAATAAAATCTTATTTTCTTCAAATAAGGGTGTTCCTTTTTTTGTGTTATTGTTCATGACTTAGTTCCGGTCTTCCTTTTTTTGTGTTATTGTTCATGACTTAGTTCCGGTCTTCTTGCTACTGACCATTATGTTAGTTTCATAAGAAAAAACTAGCAGTTCCTTCGGTTCGTCTTTACCTCTTTCTTGATTCTTTCCTGTTCTTTTCCAATGAAGTTATTTTTTATCCAAATACAATATTTACTGACACTGATTTCTATCAACAATTATCCTAAGAAAGAGCATTGCTGCAGGATCAAGGATACTAACTAGAGGGGGTGAATAGGTGGTTTTAACTAAAATCACAAACATTAAGCAAATTTATTTAGTAACGCAAGGGAACCCTTGTTTCGCTCAAAATAAATTGTAAAAATAAATTGACCAAAAAATTAACTGGGCACGAGATAAGAATTTTTCCATGGTGTCGATGACTTGCCAGTCACCCATAATTCACGTTGAGGTGGATTCAAAGCTTCAACCGCTCCTTTATCACGACTTCTCTTGATTTTGAGCCGGCTTGAATCAATGAATCTCTCCACACTCCGATTCCACTAGAGTTGTTTTTCACCACTCGAGGTGAGCACAAAGACCTCACCTTCTCCGATCCATCTAGAGAGCGGCAACTCCTAAGAGTAACAAGTCGATGAAGCTTGTTTGAACGACTCCCTAGTACCACAAAGTTCAAACTTTTGATATAGTTCACTAGGATGCTCTCTAGGATACTCTTGCACTCTCAATAATGCAACCTCTAAACACACACACAGAGAGAGAGGAGATGGCTGGCTCAAGTATATCAAAAAAGCTTTCCTAAGTGCCAAGAGACCTCACCTACGGAAAGGCATGGGGTAAATATAGACAACCCCTCGATATCCAACCATTACCCTCAAAACTCATGGAAATAGAGTTATCGCGGGTTGCCTGCCTTACAAAAATCGGACTATCCGCTATTCAAACCACCGTGTCAGAGTCGGCTGTTTTAGCTCTGGTGAACAGTCCGAGCCCATAGGGTGGACGATCTGCGTTACAAAACTCTGAGCACATGAGGACGAAAAACGTCTCCGACTAAACTTGAAGTGACCGGCGGACCGTCTGTTGTTTAAACTTTCGGGTTCTGACTAAACCTGAAGTCAGCTGGCAGGCCGTCCGCACCCTAGGGGCAAACTGCCGCTCTTTACTTTTTCGCTCCACTTAGAAACACAAAATTTCTGTCCAAGATTTTAAGAGATTTGCAGGCAGTCCGCCTCTCTAGATCGGACAGTCCCCTACTTCAAGTTAGCACACATTTTTTGAAGCAAGAGTTTGACATTTTTCAAACCCAGCCAGTCCTCATACATGCAATGCACGTGTTTGAGCAAAATGGTACAATAGAATTGTCAAGCAAACGCACATTGACCTCTCTTGATAATACATCTATATATATTCTATTAATCCGGTCAAATCTCATCACTAATCATCTTATGTCGGCAAAAGTAGAAAAATCATATCATGTACCTTTGCCTTGAGTATATCCCTCGACATCATTTCCAAGTTTCTTCATGGCATCAATGTATGCTCACATTTCTCTTGGACTAACATATACTCATTTCTTCTCAAGAAATTGGTAGTCTACAAACGTTGTCATCTCAAAACACGAAAGCGCGTCCTTCATCTGGCCATTCTCTAGCACTAGATCACGCCACATCACGAGCTTCTTACAAACCGTCGGATCGTGGCTTGATGTATCCTGCGGCGGCTGTATCCTGGGCCACGCGTACTAGAGCTTCAGAACTCTTCCAGAGGCATGTAGCGTCCGCTCGAGTAAATCAGCGCCTCAACGGTGACGTCTTAAGTCAAAGAGCCAAGGTCCAAATAGAATCAAAATCGCCATAATCGAGCCCTCCAAAGCAAGTAAGCAACGCACCGGCGATGAAGAAGAAAAGGAATCAAATCAGCAGATATGATAAAGACCTCTGTACATGTATTTATCTCCAAATATCCTGAGGGACCGAAAGGGCGACCAGAGGGGGGGTGAATGGGAGCCAATTGAAAAATCTTGCAATCGGAAAGATCGGCTTAGTCCCGAAGTACACGCCCAACCCTAGAGTCCTAGGCACAGTGTGGAGTAGCTATGGAGGAGCTACACCAACACAAGAAAGCCCTAGGAACAAACAAGATCAACGCGGAACCAATCACCGAAAAGCAGCGCGAGAAATAGAACGGTATAACTCACCGGTTGATCCGACGCACAGATTTGTACAGCGTCGGTTCAACCGATGAGCAGAGCCGGCAGCAGAGAGAAAAGTGAGCAGTGGTTGATCCGACGGAAGGGTTTGAACAGTGTCGGTTCAACCGGTGTTACACACCGGATGATCCGGCAAAATCAAACACCAACGCCGGTGCAGTTGTCCAGAGGGATCACAAAAATGAAATTCAACGCACCGGCGTTGGTGTTTGATTTTGCCGGATCATCCGGTGTGTAACACCGGTTGAACCGACGCTGTTCAAACCCTTCCGTCGGATCAACCGGTGCTCACTTTTCTCTCTGCTGCCGGCTCTGCTCATCGGTTGAACCGACGCTGTACAAATCTGTGCGTCAGATCAACCGGTGAGTTATACCGTTCTATTTCTCGCGCTGCTTTTCGGTGATTGGTTCCGCGTTGGATCTTGTTTGTTCCTATGACTTTCTTGTGTTGGTGTAGCTCCTCCATAACTACTCCACACTGTGCCTAGGACTCTAGGGTTGGGCGTGTACTTCGGGACTAAGCCGATCTTTCCGATTGCAAGATTTTTCAATTGGCTCCCATTCACCCCCTCTGGTCGTCCTTTCGGTCCCTCAGATCCATTTTCTACTGTACCTTTCTGCCCATAGTTGTTGGCGGTCGCCTCGGGCGACACGGCCTGCGGCTGCGGGCCTGGCGACTGGCGACTGCTGCGAGGGCGCGCGGGTGACCATCGACGGCAGCGTCCGCTGCAGGCACGCGCGGCCGAGGGCCGAGGCGGCCGTCGACCTCCACCTCCAAGCAGACCGGCGCCGCCCCTCTCTCTCCATTTCCATGGAAGCCACGCACGCTCTGCTCCTCAGATGATCGAAGGGGCTTCACCCATCCCCTCCCCTCTTCTCGACGCAAATACTGAATCGCACCTCCGCCTCCATTGACTACTAATCACAGTAAAGACACGGAGGAGGCCTGGACTATGGATAGCGGAATCTAGCTAGCATGTCGAAATAGGGCACATTAGAACCCAAAATTGAACGGGAAAATGGGAGAGATGGCAGTGCAACAACAAGGGGAGTAGTACAGAGGTAGCATACTTCGAATTTTTAATGTCAATTTTACATCAAATGTGACGTGACCATGAATGTTGCCCCTGAAAGGCTGAAATCCGATATGATTATGATAAGAGTATAAGACATAGATAAGAATCTCATAAACGTTGTCCAAATAGGTCAAGGTGTTGCTGCAGAAAAGTCCCTTTAATTTATATGAGACTATGCCTCTATATATGCTGACTGCTTTATAAAATTCAAGTCATAAAGGAGAACCCATATAGCCGTTCGTGATTCAGTATTTCTACCATCTCATTGCTGATTGGTATCAGTGATTGCATGGTCACGTTAGACTAAAAAAAAACGCGGCCGGGGTGAACGCACCCCACCATTTTCCATTAAGAGGAAGCGACTACAGCTTCTTCCGGCCGCGGAAAACCCCCCGAACCCTAGTCCATGCCCGAGAGGGCTAAGACTTGCGGCGAGCACAGCGAGGGAATTTTTTTACCCACGAGCGGAAATTCATCCCAGCTGGGATTCGAACTCACGACCTCATGGGAGCGACGCTACCGGATTGGGCTAGCCAACTCGGCCGCCCAACCTTTCGCCACATTAGACTATAAGTAAACACTTTCCGATTCTCATTGTGACAATGCTAACTCTGTACTTCTGTAGTCTGTATTGTAAAAAAAAATTTCAAAGCTGCTATTTTACTTAAGAAGATTACAATGAATACAACTCTGTTTATTCTGCTCATTTCAATTATCTTTCATACTGATACTACCATTCTGAGAATTAGAACATTCATATAATCTAGATACCAATTAAAAAAATATTCATATTTCTCAAAAAAAATTCATTGCTTTACGATTTTTTAATCATTATCAGCACTTCCAACTGTAGGCGCTGGTACAAGCCTACATTAGACCCTGCTTGCAGGACTGCAGCGGATTCACTTAGCATATCAACCTTGGAGCAAAGATTCCTTGCAAATTCCATAGCAAAGGGAGCAATCCTTCTGTGCGATGAGAGGTGCTGCGGAGATTTAGTTTCTATCATAACAAAAAGTCTCAGGTACAAAGATGAATTCTCTTTTGCATACACCACTGTTAGCTCAATTTGTAAAATGTAAGTTATAGTTCCGCTGCATAATTGGCTCATCTTCGGCCACAATCAGATCACCGCAGTTCACTACATATATAAAAAATCTAGGAAGGGGGCCCACAGGCGCAGCAATGCCGCACCATCTTTCTAGTTACTTACCAAAACTCGACTTAGAGACCTATATGCTTAACTAATTGGAACATCTACAGAGAAGTTGCTCAAACAATATGATAATCTTGGTGCAATGGCAGAAGTATGGAACGACCTAAGAAGAAAAGTGTATTGATCAGGCTATGGCCATTAATTTCCAGAAATGGCGATGCGCCATTGTTCATGTCTGCACATGATTGATGGATGTTTGTCGTAAATCACACTAAGATTTCATTTCAGTTTTCTCTAACTGTAATATCCTCAGAATTATATTTGAATCAATCAATTTGCATATAGCTGAGTTGGCCTACTCCATGGAGAGCGAATTATATTTGAATCAATCAATTTGCATATAGCTGAGTTGGCGTACTCCATGGAGAGCGCGGCGAAGCGGCACCTGGTTTGTACGTTGTAGTATAAATTAAACAGCGTATCAGCAAAAGACAGTAACCACAAAGTTATTTAGCCATTGAAGCAAGAGAAATGTTTTTTAAGGTTTAGTTCATCCCCAACCCTCCTACTAGGATGGTGTTCATAGCATTGATAAAGCTGCCACATAAGCAATTTGGTGACATGGCAAGAGAGTTAATGAGAAAAAAATATAGACATGGTTTCTCATGCAAGACACCATGTCTACACAATAACCAAGAAAAGGTGAGGAGTGATAGGGTAAGGCAAGGAGAGAGAAGAGAGAGGATTGGATGAGTTTTATTTTCTTAATTTATTATAGAAACTATGCATTGGAGAGATAATGTCTATGGGTAGTTTCTTACTTTTTTTTTTCTTTATACACCACTTATAGACACCATGGGTTGGGAATGGTCTTATACAACTAACTTTGGAGTTGATCTATTATGTATACTTTGGAGTACAAAATATAATATACACAAGAAGGACATCATTTGCAGTATTAAAGTTGTAGCATTAGAGTCATTTGCAATATCCCCCTAGGCTATTACTCTCCTCCTTTTTTTTGGAATTAATGGAACACCTATACCCACGTTGCAGGAAGCAAATTGTCAGTCCAATCTCCAAGATTCTTTTGCTCAAAAGTTGGCACATTCTAAGATCTATACTATCAATCACGATTATTCAACATCTATATATTGTGCTGGTTACATTACATGAAACAACACGACGCAGAAGGAAAGAAGGGGGAAACACACATATTCGGTCTGATCAGCATCTAACCTTCACTCATTTCATGTTAGTTCCCAGATCAATCCTGTTCCAATCACATTTCAATCACAACGGCAGACCAATGGGGCATAAGCGTGAGTGCCGAACCGAAGGGATGAACAAACAAAAACGCTGAGGCGTCAATTAGCAGCGTCCGTCTTGTAATTCTCAAGCACCCTTCTTCTCCAAACCGCATCTCACCTGCACCCCAAGAGTCGCAGTCGTTGATTGGCAGTTAATGTCGGCGCCATACACATCGTGCGCCACCGGCAGCACGCAAGACGGCTTCCCGAGGCATTCCTGTCCATTCCATTCTCCAGGTCAGTATCAGTCAAGACTCAAGAGTCGAAAACGTTATTTGTGGGTGTGGGTGTGATTCAGTGGGTTTAAGAGTCATTACAGATGGTAGCATGAATCAGCATGAAGAAATGTTTACCTTCTCAACGACCTGCTTTGCGTTGGGAGTGTGGCAAGTGCCTACAGTGAAGTTGCCGCACATACCCTCCGGATTGCCGAAGCTGGCAAAGACAACCTCCTGGATTGTCTTCTTCGGGGGGCACGTCAAGGTGCCCCGCGTGCTGTGATCCTCTGCAATGAGCTTGATTTTGTCACCATCTGTGTCCCACGTCTTGATCTGCGCTGGGTTGTGCTCCGAGAGCAGCACGCAAATGTCATCTCTCGTCACCGTCTGGATGAGGATGCCACCTGGCTTGCCCAATTCCTCCTCGAACACAACCAAGAGGTTGTCTTTGGGTTTCAAGAAAGGACGAGGAATATGGTACCTGAATGAGGTGGGAAAGGAAAATGGAATGAGCTTTTACTGTGCAAGTTTGCAGATCAAGAATAGCAGACCTGCTTCAACAAGGTGAACTTGCTTACAGACTTACAGTGCTTGAGAAGGAGTTCCAGCAAGAGTTCTGTATGAGACCCAGTACCGACCCATGCCTTCGCCATTCACAAAAATCATGCCCTTGCCCATTGAGCTCATGTCAAGAACAACGATGTCATCTCCATCTGGCTCGTCAAAGTATCTCTAGCATGGTAGTGAAGATTGTGACATTGAGGATTGCAACAAAAACCAAAATGGATGTTTGATGTTTCAGAATCTCAGGTGTTCCTATTCGTGGTTCAACCTACCTTGTACCAAGTGGTTGGCTTGTCATTCTGGGCTGGTGTCCACTGAACTTTGCCCATACCTTTTTCCGAATAGATCTCCTTCTCCTCACCATCCAGTGCAGCCTATTTGAAACCAAGGATAGAGGGGTTCAGGCCTTACCACACGACCGTATTGTCCTTCGAAAGGAAACAGGTATCTTTTCAGCAAGGTATAGAAATAGCCTTACCTTATGGCCCCAGCCATTAACTTGTAAATCCAACGTCCCAGTGTTGAGACCTTGGATTAGGCACTCCTGAATGCCACCCTTTACTTCAGCAAGTTCCCCACCACTGTCCTGCAGAAGGTAGGGGAAATTGCAAGTTTAGAGCTGATGGCTCAGGATTATTGCATCAACCAAACATACCCATCACCCTACCAGTGATGATATGGACTATATATGCCTGTCTTTCAAAAAAGATATCCATATCTAGCTCCATTAGACCATTACAACAGTAGTTTTTTCACCTTGCTTGCCAAACAAATTTCAGAAATTTGACAGATTTTTACCTTCATTCCCATTGCTGTCGACAGCAATGTGATATGGTTCACACCTACTTTCAGATCGACGGGTCTTTCGAACATGAAACCCTTTACCTGCTTGCTTCCGCGCCCAGTTCCTGCGAAGACGGTGATTTTGATTGGTACAATAATTTGTACTCGTAACAGGCTAGTGGCTTTGGAGGAACAAGATTGTTACAGGTTGGTCCAAGTTACCTACGAAGGCATCATTGGCAAATCCAACCATTGAGTGTGCACTACTTCTGACCTGAAGCACAGGCCGGATGTCACCTCTAAAGGGCAAATCGTCGGACTCCAGGCGAAAGCTGCACAGAGTAACAAACAAAAATACAGTCAAGAGAATTTTCTTCTTGGAAAGATTAAAGTCACATTGAGCTAAAACTGTAAGGTGTGACAGACGAAGTGATACCTTGTGGTGTACCACAAGTAGTCAGTAGCATCCTTGGTTTGGTTATATTGCTCCAGGGGTTCCTTTGCCCTGATTTTAGTCGTGTGGTACTTTGGGACCGCTTCTGAGAACATTTCCCACAAGTTATTCTTGCTCGTCACCTCTGAGGTATGGAATGACCTTTCACTATGTTGTACAAACACCTGCCAAAAAAACATAACACAATCAGGGCCCTATGTTCTTATCGCCTTAAAGCTCGGTCCTAATTCAGTTGCGGTTAAGTGTAAGCAAACATACTCTCTTGGTATTGTAAACCACGTTCTTGCACCCTACAAGAATGGAGACAGAACGGCTAGGCACATAGTGCTTCTCCCCTCGGAAGATCACCGTTCCATCTTCCCCCGTGTTGTTGTTGGAGAGGAAAGAGAGGCATAACTTATCTTCAGGTAACTCAAAGGTGTGTGCCTGCAATAAAAATGTGGAAGAATATTGGCTATAGATCACATAACACTGTCAAACAATGATCTAAGTTTCAGGTTCGGAGGAAGATGAAAGAAGTTATTCCCAACCTCATACCCATGACCCAACATCTCAGATGAATGTTCCCCCATGAGGAATGCTTTCTGGTACGACCTTATCACATTGTGTAAATCCCTGAGATGCCCGAATTTGGGCTCCTTGCACATACCTTTGAAAGTACATGGACCAGATTAAACATTCCTTAAGAGGAGCATACATGAAGAAGATAAAAACTAATACAATAATATAATGGTCGATTGAGACGATCTAACCATATTCATCCATGGGAGCTTCATCATAGTATCCGGTCAGCACATAAGAAGCACCAGTCCTTCCAAAATTTGTTCCGCCGTGATACTGTTGACAAGTTAAAGTGAATTTCGTAATGAATTTCCATAGTTCCCCTATAAATATTTATAAACGTATTCATTGCAGGAACAAAAGGTAAATGATTGTACGTACCATGTAGTAGTTAACCATTGACCCACCCTTTGCAAAAAATCGCAACACAGCATATGCAATGTCCTCAGCTGAACGCATAGCTACTTGATCACCATATGCTCTGAATCTGTGTATGTCAAGGAAACAAAGAAGAAGATATTACTTCATGTATGTAGCTTTCATGTGTGCAGGGATGGGATCCAATTGTTTACATGATGGAGATATTACTTTAAAAGAACTTATCTGTTCCTAATTTTGAATCCAGATTGTTAGCTAAGAGAATCTTTTATGCAGATATTCCGGTAACTATATTCTATAGCACATTGGATCCTTAGCTTTTGAGTTAACTGGTTTTGGTTTAGTTGGTGTGGGGGATAGTTTGCTATGTTATTTCTATGCAGTCCATCTGCTAATTGGCGGTGCATTGGTGCTTCACAATTCAATTCTAGCTTTTTATATCGAACATTAAGTACGCTGGTTTCCTCAACAAAATAGGGGGTGCAACTTCTGATTTGGAAATAAAATACAAAGTGTCCGTTCATAAACGAAATAGGTAACGTGACTCAAGGTTAGGATGCTGCAAGAAGTAACCACACAGATTAAATGTGCAGCATAATTGGATGTTCATAAATCATTCCATTAGAGTGCTAGATTTTGTTATTAGCAATGCTACATATTCCATCCCACTCCATTCTTCCTATTCTGTACTTCCATTAGTAGTAGTATTGGTTCAAATATTATTTGTGCAATTGGTGAAAAGGAAGAATGTTGAGTGTGAATTACTTGAACTTACTGTGCAGTCCAGTTCTCAGTCCAAAGCATTGGCTTATCTTTGTCACGTAGTGTCCATGTGTCTCCACAATGCCTTCCGTTGCAAGTAGGAATCTAGTGAGAGCGAGAAAGAAATTAAAAGATTGAAGTAAAGTAATTTAATACTATTGATACTTTCAAGATAGAATTGCAGTTAAAAACTTGTGAGATATTAAATAAATTATGTAAAGGTATTCACCACTGATCAGAAAGTTACCACTTCACCAGGAGCTGAAGACTGCTTGCACATTATCCATGGAACTCCAGTTTGTGTACTAAGGGCCATTTGAGCTGCCCATTCGAGGTATTTGTCACCTTCTGTTTTATGATCTTTTTTTATGTTCCCATACTCATTCTCGATCTGATGTATACGTGCAAAGAGTGAATCACAGTGTGTGTTGAACAAATATACAAATAGAGCCTTTTTACGGTCCATCTGAAGGTACCAAGAGGTGCTCATCAACAAAATTATAACTTGGATTTTGGTACCCGTAGTGAAAAATGGTACCTCAATACCAAAACTCAGTACCTCCCATGTTATAATCGGTGGTGCCTATTGGTACCTTCGGATGGACCATAAAATACTCATGTAAATAGGGTACCAAGAAACAGATTTACTTAACAAAAAAACGCGACTAAGTTGGAAATTAGTGGACCTGTGTTAGAATGATGGGTCCTCCCTGAGACGCAAATAGCTCAGCATCCTTCAACTTTTGCACTATGAATCTCACGAATGTCTCCATTTCTTTCTGCATGAGAAGTCCAAATGCGTCAGTCCAAAACTGCTCAGTCCATATGTCTTATAGCAAACAGTAAATTCTTTGGTTACCTTGTATGCATCATTGTTTGCCCGGAATATTATGTGGTCTATCTCTCTAAGCCAATAAGGCAAACCACTGGACAGAGTAGAGAAAACAGAAGACACACGAAACAGTCAGATGATATGAGCATACTAGACAGCCGAGTGAAAATTAGTTGGACGCACTGACCCATGGTTCCATTCTGCCTGGATGAAGGGCCCAATGCGCACAACTGCATACATGTCGTGGTCCTGGATCATCTTGAGGTACTTGATCAAGTCGAGCCTGCCTTCGAAATTGTACTGCAACGCATGCATCAGATGAGCTATGCTAAGATTTATCCGTCTGTCTAAGAATATTATATGTACACAAGACAGCATGCTGCTTAATTCTGCTGCGGCAGATTACCACCGAGTCCATATGAACATTTGTCCGTTACCTTGCCCTTCTCAGGCTCGTGTGCGTTCCAAAATACGTACGTCTCGATCGTGTTGAGCCCGCCTTTCTTGGCCCGCTCGATCAGCTTCGGCCATAACTGCATTAGAGAAACACATTCGCAGGATTAACCAACCAGCCGGCCGGCACAAGGTCTGGTGCTGGTAGCAGCAGAAGCAGCACGCCGCTACATCGATCACGTGCGGTTCGGCTCATCGGCGGGAAGAATCGCGCGCGGGGGGACGGGGGGAGCGTACCTCCGGCGGGCTCCTGGGGTAGTGGATGGCGCCGGAGAAGAAGAGGTCCCGCCTGCCGTCGATCATGAGGGAGCGCGCGTCGTAGGTGACGATGGTGCCCTTCTTCGTGAGGGTCCACGCCGCCGCCGCCCATCCCGGGAGGAGGATCGCGAGCGCGGCGGCGGCCACCAGCACGGCCGCGGCCCGGACGGCGGTCATGTGAGCCGGGATTGCGGGAACGAGGCCGGGCAGCGGGAGGGGGGAACGGGAGGTGGAGGAGCAGGGTGGGGGAGGCGACGCTAGCGAGGGGTCGGGGGAGGGGGTGGCCGCTTTGAAGGGGGCGGGCTCGCGGGGCGTTGCGGTGGAGCGGACGCGCGGAAATGGAGGGGCTACGAGTGGAGGTGGACGGCCGCGCGGCCGCGGGGCGCTGCTGGGTCGAGGGATCGCGGCAGAAGCTTGTTGCAAGAGATGACTGGTTCGCGCAACGGCGAGGGACGGAGGGAATGTGGGCAAGCAAACAGTGTTTGACCTGGGTGGGATTGGATTGGGCCGTATTCAGATTTAGGCTCTCTGGCCGACAGACCTTTTTTTTAGGGCAAGGCCGACAGACAATTAGGGAAGAAAGTATTGTCCGTTTCAAATTTGGCTCGAATTTGAAGTAAATGCAAGTATTTGGAATTGGTGGAGACCAAAAGTTTGGCTCAATTTAGGAACATTCAACATGCAAATACTGTCAGGGATTCATATGTAAAACTTCCAATGAGAGTTTCATTCTCCTATAAATGCACTGCAACCTATAAATGCACTTCCAATTACCTTTATACACTTTTTTCCAGCTCTTACTGATTTGTAGCATAAAATGAAATAACAAAATGGAGAAATGTATTGGAGGAGAAGTTTGAACCATGATTTAATTGCTAGTATTTTTTGTTGGTGTGGCACTTTTGAAACACAATGAAGTCTTCCTTCTAACTGGCCTAAAAACTTGTACCAAGAAAAATTGTATGTTATCCTTCATGTGTGTTTGCTCCAAATTTTCAGGGTTTCTATGGTTTGACTGTGTCACTTACAACGATATTCAATGGTGTAAAAAAAAGTTTCTACGTCCACTGCAGTGCATAAGGGATTTCCTCCAATCTAAATCTAAATCTAAAAATAAACGATTGAAAATGAACTTCGCTCTTTGCAACGTTGATTGGTCCCACTTTTCAGTGAAACCCACCTTCGCCAACCATCCTGCCACGTGACTCACCTTCCCCGTGGCCGCGCCATCCCACCCACCAACCGTAGCATCACCATCCCAACTGTCCATTTCTCAAATCGACCGCCCAGATCGATCCGTCTCACCACCACCCCGTGCTCCTTCCCCACCTACCGCGCCAGTCGCCGCCACACCCACCTCAAATCCCCGACCCATCAATCTTTCAAAGAAAAAAAAAGATCCCCGACCCATCGGACTCGACCACCAATTACAGCACCGCCGCCGCCGCGCCCCCTGCTTCCCAAGCCATCTCATGGCAGCGTCGGCCTCTTCCCTCCTCGCCGCCGCAGCATCCTCGTCCTGCGCGGCCATCTCTCCCCGGCTCCCCCGCGGAGCTCAGGCCGCCGCCTCCGTTCCTTCGCCGTCGCGCCACTCCTGCGCTTCCCTCCGCGCTTCCCCCGCGAGGCTCCATAGGAGCCGCTTCGTAGCCAGCGCCAGCGTCGCTCCCGCGATGCAGCCTCCGGCGGAGTCCAGGGTCTCTACGGTGGTCGACGTCGACCTCGGCGACCGTAGCTACCCGATCTACATCGGCGCAGGCCTCCTCGACGAGCCGGACCTGCTGCAGAGGTAGTTGAGTTGTAGAACTTATTTTCTCGCCGGTTATATTGGCGTGGTCACTCTGTGATCCTGATCTCTGTTTGCCCAGGCATGTTCACGGGAAGAGGGTTCTGGTGGTGACCAACACGACCGTCGCGCCGCTTTACCTGGACAAGGTGACCTGGGCACTCACGCACAACAACCCGAACGTGTCAGTGGAGAGCGTGATCCTGCCGGACGGCGAGAAATACAAAGATATGGTGAGTTCATGTGTTTGATTCAGCTTTGTGGGAGAGTGTACTTGTTTTTTTTTTCAGTTCATTTGGCCTTAACTGACTTGATTCGGATCGGCAGGGCACGATGATGAAGGTGTTTGACAAGGCAGTCGAGTCCCGGCTTGACCGGCGTTGCACATTTGTAGCACTGGGTGGTGGTGTCATTGGGGACATGTGCGGGTTTGCAGCTTCTGCGTTCCTTCGTGGTGTCAACTTCATACAGATACCAACTACTCTGATGGCTCAGGTGATAAGCTTGATTCACATTTTTACTAAAGCTGGCCTGCATCTCGGTCTGGTGCTGATGGTGCCCTGGATAACTGCTCTAGGTGGATTCATCTGTTGGTGGAAAGACTGGGATTAACCACCCAAACGGGAAGAACTTAATTGGGGCATTCTACCAGCCTCAGTGTGTACTGATAGACACGGATACACTGAATACATTGCCTGACAGGGAGCTAGCCTCAGGCATTGCTGAGGTAGTTAAGTATGGGCTCATAAGGGATGCACCATTCTTTGAGTGGCAAGAGAAGAACATGTCAGCATTGTTGGCAAGGTATTCAGCTTGTTCCTTCAAAAGCTATTATCTTCTTTCTATTCAGTGAGTTGTAGATACTTGACAGCAGTTTAAAACTGCATTTGACTACTTGTTCTTGTAGACTCATTAGTCTTATAGTGGAAGGAATGCTTAGTCACCACAAGATCCAACTGTCAGCTTTACCTAACCTTGTTTGGAGTCCTAGGATATATAAATGACTTGTTGTTACTTCCCAATTTGACATATCCAGAGCCAGTAAGCTCTCTTTTTGGTATTTTTATTTTCTGAAATGTCTAATCGATGGGTGGCGTGACTAGATGAAAGTGTTATCCAGATTTTAGGAAGTGCACCAAACTTTGAAGAGTCATTGTCCGAAAAGCCTGTAATTTCATTTATTGTAGCTGAATAAAGTGACAGATGTATTTTTTATTTACCGAGTCTACTTAGATTGACCATGGCTGATTGGCTGTACTATGACTTATTTAGGTCAGGCTTGCAATCGGCAAACATAAATATGTTACTCCTATCAGCTGAAAGAGTTACTCTCCACTTTAGCTCTTACAATATTACATACAGCATAATTGCTGAACTTTTGTCTTGTTGAAAAATGCAGAATATTTTTTTTGGCAGAAAATTAAGTATTGTGTTTTTCGTTTTGCTGCTAACCTTTAGTTTGAAATGTATATCTGTAGAGAACCAAGTGCTTTGGCATATGCTATTAAGAGATCATGTGAAAACAAAGCTGAAGTGGTTGCACAGGATGAGAAGGAAAGTGGTCTTCGAGCAACACTAAACCTGGGTCACACATTTGCCCATGTATGTATTGCCATCAATTTTTGTTTAGATTTGTACGTGCAATTAATTGACACTGGTATTGATAAGTCGGGTGTCAAAACCTCAAAACACCTTATCACAACAGCATCTATCAGAATTTTAGCAACTTTATGTTATTGCATTGCACCACTCATTCACTGATCATCATATTCAATCGACAGGCTATCGAAACTGGGGCTGGATATGGGGCATGGCTCCATGGGGAGGCGGTTGCAGCTGGAACAGTAAATCACTTGAATATATCTATACCGCCTACTAGGTTTTCCTAGTCTCATTTTCTTTTCTCTTTTTTTGCTTATGTTTTCGGTGTGCCACTACCTCAGGTTATGGCAGCTGATATGTCTCACCGCCTGGGGTGGATAGACGAGTCAATCAAAAAACGTGTAGTGGATATACTAGAGCAAGCCAAGCTTCCCATTACACCTCCAGAGACTATGACAGTGGAGAAGTTCGAAAGTATTATGGCTGTAAGTACCCTGAGATAGCTAACAACACTTTTGAATTAGCACTGAGTCATTCTCTGCCATTGCACATATTACCATGTTCTTTCAGGACTTTCGAGTTGTTGATTTATGCTATTTCAATGTATTTTTTGCACACTTGAACATCTCAAGATTGCACCTTTCCATTAATAAAGATTCTCACTGGATTCCTGGATGACACATCAGGTTGACAAGAAGGTTGCTGATGGTTTGTTGAGGCTCATCCTTCTGAAAGGGCCTCTGGGGAGCTGTGTTTTTACTGGGGAATATGACAGGAAAGCACTTGATGAAACCCTTCATGCATTCTGCAACAACTGATACTTCTTGATTTTGGATTTCGCCTCTTGTATACTAATAGGCTCCCTTCATGCATTCTGCAACAACTGATCCTTCTTGATTTTGGATTTCGCCTCTTGTAAGGCTATATTGATCATCAGGGAGGAGAGTGCATTGTGTATTTATACCCATTGAGTTTTTTTTGTTGTTGGAAATAATGGGATTGTTAGGGATTGGTTTGAGTTTGTAGTAATAAACTGTGATCAGTCATCTTCTAGTAATAAAGAAGTTTTACTGCATCCTGTACATTGCTGTCAAGGTCATATTGCCCAATCAGTTTTAGTTTGTGCCAGGAAAACTATTGCAGATTCATGAAAATTACCGCTGTACACGCTGTTTGAAGCATCAGACCATCACTGCGGTTCTAGAACCTGGTGTCTCTACCTTTGGTCCTCTGATTTTCAAGTTCTGTACAAGCTGAGGGAGACTAAACTAAATCGTTGGATTGTTATAATCTGGGGCTAGATTGTTACACTCCGATTGTGTAATTTTCTGTTTATGGTTACAATTCTGAAAGCACAGTTTTCAGTCACAATCTAAAACAAAGAGGCGGCCCTCAGAGATGTAGATGTTGGATCACTCTATTATCCCAAGCTCTCATTTCTTTCTATTAAATTTCATCGTAACTGTCTCTTTCTACTGCCTTTAATGTTTAATCACGTCATCACCTTGCTTGCTGCAGTCTTGCAGTTGTAAATTGTAATCGTGTCAGGCAAATACGTGTTGCTTGTTGCAAGGTTGCATTCACTCGAGTACTGCTCACATTGTACCAGGAGATGTAGCAATCAGGGTTCACCAAACCGGTGGGAACCGGTCCGGTTTGACTGGTTACCGGTCAAACCAGTCCGGCCCGGTTTCGGTTTGGACCGTATCAAACCAATCCAAATTCAAAATTCAAATTTAAATTTAAAAAAATGAAAAATTCTCAAAAAATTCCTAAAAATATTTCAAGGTGCGACGAATCTAATGGTGTCAAATTTTCTCAAAAATTCGTTCATTTAGTATAGTTTGCGGGGATTTGAAGTTAAACAAAAAAAAGCGTGCATACAAAAGTATACAAATACAATGTAAAAGTAGTAAAAAAAGGATTGGATAGTTCATTTAGGCTAAAACATGTTATACAAACATTCATTTAGTATACTTTGCGGGTATTTGAATTTAAACCAAAAAAGAAAAAAAATTGAATTTGGACAGTTACCAGTCAAACCGGCCGGTAAACCAGTCAAAACGACCGGTACGAACCGTTTGCACAGAGAATTTTAAATTCAAATTTGACTTCGACCGGTTTGGACCGGTTTCCGACCAAACCAGTCCGGTATACCGGTACCGGACCCCGCCGGTTTGGCCGGACCGGTCGGTAACTTAAACCCTGGTAGCAATCGGTTATCGATGTTCACAGAACTAAGAAGATGCTTTGGTTCAGCTGAATGGCGAGCATTTTTTTTAGGGTAATGGCGATCAATTTTCAATGAAGCATAACGTGAGATGGATAAGGAAAATGAACTCGACACACCTCCCTAGTAAACATACAACACAACACATAATCATCATGCTTCGTTACATCCGGCCATCCGGGCGCGGGCATGTTAAAACTACCCATGAAAAGGCATGCGTCAGGAGTAAAAGATAAAGGGTCACGGATCGGAGTTAAAGGCGGAGCAGCCGCCTGAGCTCGTCCGTGGCAGTGACATCCACGCCACCGCCGGCCACCTCCACGGCGCAGGCCGTCGGCGGCTTCCTCGCCGCCGTGACCGTGAGCAGCAGGGACGTCGGCATCGGCACGCTGCTCGGCGGCGGCGACACCGAGTACAGCGAGCCCGTCTCCGTCCACTCCACCTCCAGTCCGGTCGCTGGCGCCACCCTCCTCTTGGACGGCGCCGCGACGGTGATCGGTGCCGAGGCCCCGGCCGCGGCGGGCATCGTGCGTGCCAGCGCGGCGTCGTGGCCGCAACGGGGCTTCTTGGCGCGCGACACCGGACAGGCCACCGGCTGTAGCTGGAAGGGGTACTGAGACGGTGCCTGCGCCGGCAGCGGCAGGAGCGGAGGCTGGGGTGGCGCCGGCGGCCGTGGAAACGACGCCACCTTCGTGGCCTGGCGGCTGGCGCAGCCGCCGTTGGTGTTGTAGCACGGCTTGCAAGCCATCGAGATCAAGGATTCAAAAGCCCTACGGAATCAGAAAAAACGAAGACCTGATCTGATATTGTTTTTTCTCTGTGATCTGATCTGATCGTTAACACAGCTGGATCAACAAAATTTCAGATCAAATGAAGCAGCAGAAATAGGTGGAACTGTCAGATAAAGGAAACTCCAGGCAGCAAAAATAGGTGGGGTGTGGATGTGCCAAAGGGAAGGAAGGCAGCTCGCTCGCTGACGGCTGGTCTTGATCGAGAAAAACAGATCAAGATAAACAGCAAGCTTGTGTATACGCTGTAGCCGAAAGGAAGAAAAAAAAGTTAAGTTCTTGTCAAAGATGACGAGAGATGTGGCTATAGTTTCATGCCAGCTACTCCTCCATGATCTGGACACCCCCCTCTATATATAGCAGTACTTGAGCAAAGCCGGGGCGTGTCGATGATGCAAACGAGCCGTTGGGTTGGTGCCGCCTCGCCCCGGGACCGCGGCCACTTTATACCCGCAGGCCGCGGGGCCGGCCGGGGCCCGGTTTACCACCACAGCACCCCAACGGATAGCAGGCGTGCGTTCGTACGTTTCGTACCGTGCTCGCGGCTTCCGCCCCCTTTCCTTTCCTCGGCTGACGGAAACGCCTTGTTTTTCTCTTGCCGGCACGGCGCATGTGGGAGGGGAGGAGGGAGAGGGAGAGGGTCGGAGCAGTGAGGTCGCGTGCGCGGTGCCGAGTGCCGACAGGTGCCGTGGCGCCCGAGGCGGAGGGGGGCGGCGACCGCCCGAGCAGCGCGGGCCGTGCGATTCGCGCGGGCGTCGGGAGAGGGCGGGTGCGCTGGTCGGGCCCGTGGAAAGCAGCCCCTGTCTGACCGATGATTCGCGCCCACCGCCGCGCTGCCGCTGCGCCGGGCGGTCGGTGTACGGGCAACGGGGCGATGCCTCGCCGGGTCGTCACGTTTCTGTGCCGTGCATTGTGCTCCGTTTCTTGACCCGGGTATGAGCTAACTCCAGTAGGACTATTAAATGAGTTTTTATCTCTATATTTATTCGGTAGGTGTAAAAATTGATCTCTAGTAGACCTTCTAAATGGACTGTCATTTTGGTAGGCTTTTCAAATTTCTTCCCCCCGCCCCCACACATAATTTGGTGGCACTCTATTTGGTCTGCCAACTATGGATCCTCTATAGAAATCCAATTTACTCGGTCTGTTGGAGTGGAGGCCCATATTTAAGTGAGTAAAATTTAGAAGTAGATTTCTAAATAGAAATTTGCTCATCCAAATTTAGAAGCATTACTGGAGTTGCTGTAAATGGAAGGACGCGCGGGGCTCACGTGCGTGTTTGGTCACGGCGATGCGGCCTGTTGGCTGTTGCTGGCTCCAACGCCCGGGGGCGTGTGTTTTTCACCTCCTCTGCTTGATCTGCTCCCTTGAGAAAGAGACCGGTCCCTACAGAAACGCAGAATTTTCTATTGAACGCTGTTCGGGTTGAGGTACTTATGGTACTTTTTCATCTCATGGCATCTTTTCCTTATGGTACTTTTTTACCGCCGAAATGAACGGACATTGTGTTTTTCTTTGTTGGATAAGAACGGAGATGGTATTCACCCGGTAATAAAAACACGAACGAAATGACGCCCTCTAGTGTAGTCCAACTTGCACCGAAATGAACGAAATGACACTTGGAGAGATGGTAATGAAGAGCCCACTAACTTGCTTTTTTTTAGAAAAGAGCCCACTAATGGGCCGTTTAGTTCCCAACAAAAAAATTTTGGGACCGTTTGACCATTAATTAGGAGTATTAAATATAAATTAATTATAAAATTAATTACACAGATGGACGGGAAATCGCGAGCGAATCTATTAAGCCTAATTAATCTGTCATTAGAGGTTGGTTACTGTAACACAATATTGTCTAATCATTGCATAATTAGGTTCATTAGATTTGTCTCGTGATTTCACCCTGGGGTAATGGAATGAGTTTTGTCAGTTATTCACATTTAATACTCTAAATTAGTGGTCAAACGTTACAACTTACTGTAGTGCGTGAAAATTTTTGGGAACTAAACGGGCTTTTAACTTGCTAGTGCTATGAGCGGTTTTTGTATTTTTATATTTTTTATTTCTATTTTTTACAAAAAATATTTTTGATTTGGAAATTTACAGAAATATACCCCGGCCGCCCCGCTGCCGGGCGGCCAGAACCTGGCCGCCGGGCGGCAGGGGCTTATCTGCAAAAAAAGAGGAAAAAAATTGCGGACAGGTCCCTGGGAACCGGCGGCCTGGCAGCCGGGCGGCCGGCCCCCCCTCCGCTATATAAGGGTGTTGGCTGCCCCTCCCCCCTCATTTGCCTTGCTAAAAATCCAGAAAAAAAGAAAAGAGAGGGAGGGAGAGAGAGGAGGGGTGAGGGAGAAGCAAAGCGGCGAAGCCCTGTCGGATTTTCAAGCCGGCGACTTTAGGTAACTAAAATTTTCCACATTTTATAAATAGATTATGTTGTCATTATTTTTTTGAAACAATAGATTACCAATCAGTTCAATTATTGTTAGGAGTGATTAGTGGTACATTTAGGTGCATTTACTTATCGTGATTAGCGTTGATATAGTACATTAAGTGTTAGATTTAGTATTAGAAAATACTAGAAAATTGTTAGAGAAGTATTAGAAAATGCAAGATAATATTAGAAAATTGTAGAAAATGTTAGAAAATTGTAGAAAATGTTAGAAAATTGTAGAAAATTATAGAAAATTGTAGAGAATGTTAGAAAATTGTAGAGAATGTTAGAAAATTATAAAAAATTATAGAAACTATTTTGTTTAAACAGTAGATTAGCAATCATTTTAATTATTATTAGGACTGATTAGTGGTACATTTAGGTGTAGTTAATTGTAGTGATTAGCGTTGATATAGTACATTAGCAATCTAATTAATTAATCTTAAAAATTGCAAGATAATATTAGAAAATTTCTAAAATGTTACAAAATATTAGAAATTATTATTAATGGTTAGAAAATCTTATAAATTATTTAGGAAATATAAGGAAGTATTAGAAATATTTAGATGTGTGTGATTGTATTGTATTGTTTTGATCTTACGTGGTAGTTATAGCCGGGGTTACTCCTGCGTTGCTGGACCCAACAATAGACTCGGGTCACCGGTCCTTCCTTGTGAAGGTTCAGCACCAAGAACTAAACGTGCTGCGTCCACGTCCACCTGCAGAGTTGGTTGCTGTAGACCCACGATGGGTGCCCAGGTGATATGTCGTATATTTTCTATTTTTATCCGTTATACATTTCGTTATATAATGTATTAACATTTGAGCACTGTATGATGCAGGCTGAGCGAGGCAGGTCTTCTCACAGTGGCTCGTCTTGCTGAGAGTGCTTTGGTGAAGCTAGACAGGTCTCTACTTTCAGCTCTCGTTGACAGATGGAGACCTGAGACACACACATTTCACCTCCCTTGTGGGGAGATGGCACCGACCCTGCAGGACGTTGCGATGCTGCTTGGTCTTCCTATCACCGGAGACGCTGTCGGGCCCCGCGTGGTACCTTCTACGTGGCTGGAGGATCTTGAGGAACAGTTTTGCAGGTGTTGCCACCACGATTGATCCTGAAGATTTCAATGAGCACCCATAGTCGAAAGGCCCTTCCAAGTCATGGCTCCTACAGTTTCAGGTACAATTTCGTACAAAACGATGTGTTGATGTATTTTGTGGCTTTGAAATAACTCATGTGTTTCTTATTCTCAATGTTCGTACTTCATTGCAGCCGGATCTGTTGGCAGCCCATACTGATGACTACAGCGTGACTAGATCACTCGAGGCATACCTGCTGTGGTTGTTTGGGTACATCCTGTTCAACAACTCACACGGGCACTGTGTGGATAGGGTGCTTCTGCCATACGCACAGGAGATCGCCGATGCAGATGAGGATGCCATACCCTTATATAGTTGGGGTTCAGCGGCTCTTGCATGCACATATCGTGGACTCTGCAAGGCATCACGGCAGAATGATAGGAATGCTGTCCTAACGGGGTGCCCAATTCTGCTACAGCTTTGGTCTTACGAGAGGATTGCGATCGGTCGTCCCATGATTGACCAGTCACCGTACACGCCGGATATGTACGGTGACATGGAGGACGACAGACCCACCATGGGGACTCTCTGGTACTCTCAACAGGTATGGACCCGATAAAAATTTATATTCTATGCGTACTATGGTCATACATTGTTCCATCAATACCTTTCTTATGGACACATAATTTTTATTTTTGCAGAAAACATGGGCACATGTACAGACCCAGCGGTCTTATCCTAAGTTTGTTGCCGAATTTGATCGATTGACCCCAGAAGACATTGTGTGGGAGCCATACAGTCCTTCGGCTATAGCCGCACGTGCACCACTTGGGATATCTTCGGTGTGCACACAGAACCAGGTTCTATGGATGACTACTGCAGCTTTGGTGTACGACGTTGCAGTTGAGGCTCACTGCCCGGATAGAGTCATGAGGCAGTTCGGTCGACGCCAGTCTTTCCCTGTGTCTTCAGTGTTGGATCGTGTTCAGCGCCACGATCATAGCTAACAAAAATGTATGAGCACCCATGTACAAATAACGTGAAACTAATTTCCATTTAACGTGCAGTTTATCAAGGGCTGGGCATCCTTTCTCGACAATGTGGGTCACTCGATTACAACCATGGGTGGCTGCGTGGGATGATGCAGACGAGTAGTTGGCTGAGGATACCGGTCCACACACTGAGCCTTCGTTTCGGGGGTACCTGACCTAGTACGAACCGAAGACTCGTTGCCGTTTGACGTATGTTGACATGCATCCACAGCCGCATGTTGTGACTTCGCAGGATCACTATGCACGACACAGGGATGAGGCATTAGCTGGGGTGGTGAGTAAATGTTGACGGCATTTTCGATCTTTTAATATTTGTATACTAAGTTTTTTTGGTTGCAGTTCGAGGCATGCAGGCTGCTTGAATTAGATTGCTCACTGAATGTAATGAGGATTCATGGCAGGTACGATGAGCATGCCGGCATAACTCGAGGCCTGGACCACTCAACGTGATAGAGCCCGAGGTATGCTTCAGGCCTTTGGTACGCGGACGGAGTACGAGGATTCCTACGGATCGTCGCAAGCGTCGACGTCGGTTCTTTGTGGCCCCGCATGGCAGCAGCCTCCCTTATACCACCAACAGGCAGAAGGTATGGTGTGATATTTACCAATCCGTATGTTTATATGTATTATTTAAATACGACTCCACATAGGGTACGGGTACCCCGGTTCTCAGCCCTATGGAGGGCCAGGTGCCTCGCAAGGGGCTCCATTTCATGGAACCCCGTTTACCTCTATGCCACATGCTGGAGGGACTTTAGGTAAATATGTGGTGCATAATTTTATTTGCTTATGTTTTATGGTCGAAGGCTCATACGTTATTATTTATACTCAGGATCACAACAGTTCATCGGAGCGGGGCCGTCTTCGTATCACCCTATGCCGTCACCAGGAGGATATGAAGGAGCTTCTTCCTATCCACCACCACCACCTCCTCCAACACAGGGTACGTACAATAATTTGTACGGAATTGCATTCACCTTTTGAATGATACTTAAATTTTTTTTGTGATCTGTAGGGTGGTCTTATGACAACGCCGCGGCCTCCTTGGACGAGTTTACACGGTTGTTTGCTACGCCTGCCTAGGACGATGATCTCAACTTGCATACACCTCTGGCTCAGTTACGCCGTCCTGCCAGAAACGTGGGGCCACCGGAACGTCATAGCTACCCTACAGATCACGTACACGCACAACGTAAGAGAGGTCGGAATGGTAGGGGTCGTTAGTTGTTTGCACTTGTTTCTCCGGCGGCATTATGGACTGTTTCGACTGTTCGGATTATGATTGTTTATGATTGTGGTAGTTTACTTGTCATTTGTTTCTATAGATATTATTGATGTGAACTTGTTATGTTTGTCGGTTCCATAATGCTCGTGAAATAAGGGAATCTCTTGCGAATTTTTTCCGTGGTTTAATGAAGGACAAGTTAGTTGGGGGAGGAGTTAGCGGCCGAGATCCCGCCGACGATGATGACTACTACCGCATACAGAGTAAACTTCGTGACACGCTCGTATAGCTCAAAATAGGGACCATAGTGTATCTATCTGCGAGTACGAGATCACAGGTTGCCACTGCTCAGCACGATGATCACGGGTTTCGCATATGTCGCATTGTTTGCCCAGACAAACGTGACAAAAGACGACAACCCAATAGTAGTGCCATTTCACCATTTCAAAAAGATGTGACAACACTGCAACCACAACTAGCTCACATTCAAAGCAGTCTCTCGGGCGAGGACGACGGAACTGTCATTCTACAGCGAAGGTCTGTGGCGTGTAGTGGGGAAGACGGCATCTAGGCACGATCGACCGAGCGGCAGCGATGCAGTGCTGTGAGTCTGCATGCACTTAGATGCTCTGCATGCACAGAGATGCATCGAGTAGTCAGTTCAATAATTGAATCTAGCCTTTTCAGTGTTCCATCAGCTAGCCTCTTCACTGTGTTGTCATGTAGGCTTTTCAGGTCCATTTACACTCCACACTCCGGGTATCAGACCTTTGTGCGCCTATAAATACTCCGAAGTTTGTGAACTCCCAGCAGCACTCAAACAACAAAGTTCATTGTATACCCAATGTCTGGAGGTGGGTCTAGCGGGAAGAATTACTACGGTTTTGTGAAAGGAAAAGGGAGAAGAAAGGGAGACCCCATAATATGGGAGAGGCCTCTTGGACCTGATTCCTTTCCGAAACTAGTGTTTGAGTTTCCGCCACAGCACAAGAGTGATTTTACCAATGAAACTCCTCTACGACAATACGATAACCGTAGAGAACCGTGGCCAAAATGCAGACATGGTGAGGACTGCTTAGTGCAGATGTGCACCGACGGGATGTATGGCGGTCGGCGTTTCTTCAAATGCCCACACGCATGAAGCGCCCCGACCCGAAGATCAAGGCTAAACCATGTATTAATTACCGAACAAGGTCTCCGGCATAATACATGTTACATCAAGTGGAGTCCAGAGTCATACAGAGCTTTATTTAACACGTACATGAGGAGTAAAGTGACAACACAAAGCTACACAGAACAACCATAGGATAACAACTAGCATAGCGACATGTAGGACTAGCTCTTCATCCATCACGGCTCCACTCGATCAGCTTGAGTGCGGACACGATCTACTCGTAGTCTTCTGGCACAAAGTCAGGATCCTCTGGAGAAAAATCAATAGGGGTGAGTACAAAAGTACTCAGCAAGCTCCACCTCACCCTACGGGAGGGGAAATGACATGCACGACACATAATAAGCACATTCTACTAACAATGCAACTAATGGTATGCAACCATTCCCGACACAACCCACAATAGGTAGCTCACTAGTTGTCAGGACCACACCGTAGCCTGTCCATACCGTGGACACGGACCATTCGAATGGATTATACACTCTGCAGAGGTCGTACACTGTACCCACACGCTCGGCTGCCCGAACGGACAACCGACATAGCCGACACCCAGCCGTGGTCACGCCCCAGCCCGGCCGCACAAACCCTCGGGCCCTGACCCCAATGGTCTATACCTGTAAACCATCCCTGCGACCGTCAGGCTAACCAGTGGGATTAGGCTAAGTCCGGCCCATACCGGAACCTGTGGTCGTACTAAAGTAAGCTAGGTGAGATGTCAAAACAACTCGGTCCTTATGGTTCACCAGGGCAGCAACCATCCCTCAACATGTCAACTCGAGCCTACCACCACGGTAGCACTCACCTGCCAGTCTACCACCACGGTAGCGCCGGCTCCAGCATACCCAGCTGCCCTGGTCTCAGCTAGATCCCTTCGTATCCTATTCTCAGCTCTGGATATGCATGACTACTCAGATGCATGCATGAGCACACTCAATCACTCAAGTACTGGTATATGTAATCGATCCTAGACCCAGGCTACAGCTAAACGTCCTCACATGGATGCAACCGCTCACGTAGGGGTCGATGAAACTTGCCTTCACTTGCGTACGCGTCGGCGGCGGCGGCTTCCTGCTCGTGGTACGGGTCTTCTAGCTCCTTGGCGAGCTCCTCCTCGGTCACTCCGTGATCTACGGGCGAGAACGGCACAACCGGCAAACAAACACAAGCAAGCAATAAAATAAGCTCAAATGGAGATGAAAATAGGAGGGAAAAGAGTTACGTGAAAAGGAGTTGGTATGGTGGAGATATTGAGTTTACAGTATTGATTGGTAGAATGATTTGGATTAAGTGCTCACGGCCTGGGGGTGTTTTGGGCCTTTAATAGTGGAGTTAATGGTCGGGGGAGCTGCCTGCCATCTCACCTTAGCGCGGAACAGCTCGAGGAAGAGGATCAATTGTTGGACCTTCGTTTCGTGAGTGAGCTGGGCTCGGGAGGAGTGGTTCAGCTGACGGAGCGAAGCGGCTCGGTGTGCCTGGCTGGTGACGGGGCTCGGCACGGCCTTGCTCCTTTTATAGGCGAGGAGAGCAGCAGCGATGTTGCGCAAGGATGGCGATGGCGTGGGCTGTGGTAGCTCGTCGTCAACGCAAACAGTGGCAGCACTGAAGGCGCGAGCGCCGAGGCGGCAAAGCCGGCGAGGGCGCTGCAGCGGCGTGGGCGAGGTGGGGACGTGGGGGTGGGCGGCACGGCGTGATGCCGGCGGCAGTGCGCGGTCCCGTCGTGGGGCCGGCGTGTCGCGCGTGCGCGAGCGAGGGCGAGCGGGTGAGGCGGTTCGGCGGAAAAAAGATCTCGGCCGGCACTGTTCGTGGCGACCCCGATTTTTTTTAGCGAGGTGGGTGCTGCCATAACGGGTCTTTTCAAGGTCAATGGTGTGGGTACTCTATGTCTTCCAGGGAATGATGAAGTTATGGCAAAGGAGGTAGGCGCTGTCATGATTGTCTGGGAATTATGGCATGGTACGGTGACTTGAGAGGCTTTTATGGAAAGAGACGAGATGATTTTTGTCGTGGGTACAAGCATGCGATGCTGGTTACTGGAGGGAACGAATGTACTAACGCAAGGCAAGAGTATAAAATAGTTTACCTAGTAGTTATGTAATACCTCGTATAACATTAGTATTATTTTACGTTACTAGTTTAATTGCAACATAAGTTTTATTTTAGTGATTGAGGCAGCCCTACTAAGTTGAGGACCTACACCAACTCAATTCAGAGTCGGTCAGCTTCTAGTTACTTAGTGTACCGGGTCCTTTTGACGGCAGAGCCGCCTTTTGCTTCCGGGAGGCAGAGCCTACCAACAGATGAAGCTGGCTTCCGGGTGGCAGAGCCAACCTTCGATGAAGCCCAGACTCTTTTGTGATCCCGGGTGGCAGACCAACCTTCGATGGATCACAACTTATACACTAAGTACTTAAATTTAACCGGGAGACTAACACTTATAAAGACGCTTACCTTAATGAAGCAACAAAGGAACACACACCTAGCATACTCTACCTATGCTCACTTCTACCATGCCCTTGGATGTGTGTGGGATGGAGTGGAGTAGTATGGCATGGCATGGGGTGGCACCCTCCTTATATAGGCACCCATACCCTCTTGGATGAGTGACACTTGTCACAATCTAGGAAGCTCCATACAAATATCTAAGTTTCCTACAAATATCTAATTCTAGAAAATTCTAAATTTTACCATGACAAGAAAATATCCAAGCTTCTTGTCTTCTTATGATTCTTGTGGAATATTCTAGAACCTTGTCATGGTGACCAAAATTATGCCATTGTTTATCCTTATTTTTATAGAACCTTCTAGAATTTTGCATTATAAATTTCAACACTCTCACCTTAAGCGTGATGAAAACTGGGATGTTACAACGCATGGGTAATACTCGGTTGTTTTATTTCTTTATCTTCGTTGAGATACCTTACATGAAATTTATTTTGCAGTCTTCAGATGCTCCAGAAAACTGTGGTTTTACCAGATGGGTCAATACTGCACCAATTGATTCAGTTCAGGAGTTCATCGAGTACCTCCAGATAAAATCTTTGATCTGGAATGCAAGGTAAACCATTACGAGGAATTGAGCGAGGGTAACAAAGACGACGAAGATGATGATACCAGTAATGCTGCCGCTTCACAGGATGAACCATGCACTATTCCTTACTGCAACTGCCCTTATCACAAGAAGGGCCCTGCCCCTCCGGCACCACCGCCTGCACCACCTGCAATGGGTGGATACTGCGGATAAGGCTCAACGCAGTTTGCTATGTGGGGGTACGGCTACTAGGACTACCTATTGCTAGTCACATGCTGCATCGTTGTGTTTGTTGTATTTTTCTAAATTACCTAAGGCATGTTAGCTTAGTTTAGAATCTGTTTACCGTAGTTGCAACGGGTTCTGCCATGCCACTGCATGTCTGATGTGTATTTCATTAACGTTGCTGCATGTCTGATGTGTATTTCATTAACGTTGTATTATGATATAATTCCTATGGTTTATATTGTGTAATGCAGTTTTTAGTTATTAATTCTTACCGTTATATTTGATGTGTGGTTCACAATATTCTAGTCTCCTGAAAATATCCGAAAATATTAAAGGCAAGTTCGAAGACTCACTAAATTGCTTGTGCGTGCGTGGCACCTAGGCGCCGTGATCTGTGGCGCCAAGACGTGTTATCTCGGTGCCACATATTACAGCGCCCACCCAGGGTCTATTTCTGCAAAAAGTTACAAAAATGGCATATATGTGAAATTATTTCGCGAAAATGGCTAAATTGCAAAAAAAATGCCGGCCGCCCCACAGCCGGGCGGCCGGTTCCCAGGGACCTGTCTGCACTTTGTTTTCGTCTTTTTTTTCATGTAAGCCCCTGCCGCCCGGCAGCCGGGCGGCCAGGTCCCGGCCGCCCGGCAGCGGGGCGGCCGGGGTATATTTCTGTAAATTTCCAAATCGAAAATATATTTTTGTAAAAAACGAAAATAAAAAATAAAAAAATAAAAAAACCGCGTGCTAATTTATTATGAGAGAAAAATATTATTGATTGGTTGGTGATTAATGCTAGTTTGGTGTGAGAGAAAAACACTGTTGGCTAGATGCAGCGAACAGAGTAAAGATATCTCCTTACAAAAAAAAAGAGAAAAGCCAAGATTCAAAAGTATTAGTTGTGACGATATGATTGGTCTTTTAATTGTTCTTGAATATTTGGCCAGCGCTGGTTTTGGTGTTTGTACATATCACCAGCACTTCAGCACTATAAGCAGGACTAAGAGTCAGTTTAGTTGGACTGCGACTGCGGAAAAAAGGCGTCGTGAGCTGTGAGTTGTGAAAAAAATTGAAAGCCATTTGATTTAGCACCTGTAGCTTTTTAGAAAAACTCATGTCCACGGATTCCACATGTCATCCGACCCTACCTGTCAATATACTCTCTCTCTCTTCTTCTTCTCCTACATCTTGGTCCTCTCCTCCCACTCCCGCCCGCGCTCCCGGCTGCAGCCCCCTCGCCTCCTCCTGCGTGCCAACGATGGTGGCAACGAGCTTCGACCCCCTCTCCTCCGACGGAGGCACGCGCGCCGGAGACTCGCGCACGCAGCGGGGGCCTGCGCGGCTGCGCTGCTGCAGGCGGGGAGGGGCCACGGTGACAGGCCGCCGGGGACCCGTGCGCCATCGTCGTCGTTCTGTTCGCAAGGGTGGAGGGTGTCGCGAGTGGGAGAGAATGGAAAACAAGCGAATCGGTACCCATAATCATTGGTAGTGGCCAATTTTGCGAACTTACCGATCCCACCGCCAGTCGCAGCACATCCTGGCCTGCTTCGAGCTGCTGCGAGATTTCAACTAGCGAAAAAAAAGGTGCTTCGAGGATAAGTCGGACATGCGAACTGATCTGTTTGGTTTGTCTTTTGGCTTTCATCCGCAGCCAAACACACCCTAACTATACTCGAACTCTCTAATCATGTTCTCTCGTACAGGCTCCAGTTATCCAAAGCAATTGCGTGCCAGTGCCGGCGTGTACAGTAAGAGAGCGAAAGAAAGAGGCCAAGAGAGGTCATGGAAAAGAGTTCCTTTAGATTCATTTAGCGGTCATCTGGTTGCGAAGCCTACACCGGACGTTGGCGCGCCACTGCATCCTGCAGCTGCGCTCGGCCTGGATTTCTATCGTCCAGACAGTTCGGGCCCGACGTCGTTTTCGGAGGCTCGCCCGACGCCCGGCCTTGCCCTGCCGACACCGGACGAACGGACCCAAGACAGTTGCCGCAGTGAGATAGACTGGCGGACAGCGAGACCCAGCTCAGTTCTTGTCTCGCGTGAAACCAATCAAGACACCGGCCAAGCATCCACGCAGCGTGCAGCGGTCAAACGGAGGCGTTAATTCCGTTGGGGGAAAACCTCAGGTCTCGGTTGTCGCTGTGCGCGGGAGGCGACACGCGAGCGCGCTGTCAACTGTGCGTGGCGAATGGCGACGGAGCAACGCCTTGATTTGATTGGAGCGTGGCGGACGAATCATGGAGACATGCGTGGCTGCCAATCCTGTTCGGCATTCGGCAACGCCAAGCCATGCAACACCAGGCACACAACCTTCCTCTCGCAGTCTCGCTCAGGTGAACTGTTGGCCTGTTGCAGCAGCAGCAGCTTCTTGTTCTCGAGTCCGCCGAAAATAGGATGGCTCTGTACGGGAATCTTTCACGGCGTTCGGGTGAATTTTCCGTGGTACTATTCGAATTTGTTTCAGTTTTTTCACTCGCCTCTTTTTTTTTTAAAAAAAAGAGTTTTCACTCGCCTTTTGGCATTCGAACTTGCAGACCATCCTCTTCCTCTCGCTGTCGGTCTCGTGACTCTTGACGCAAGTGGCAGTACGGTACGGGCCACCCGGGCCCCACCCGCTGCTGCCACGTCCAGGAGGAAGAGGAAGCGGACACCGGCCTGGCCCGCGTGTCAGCGTCGCCGGGGACGCGCCCGCTTGCCCGCAGGGCAGTGGCGAGGATCCCCTTCGGGCCCACGCACACTTGTTTAGTGGCCCTTAATTAGGCGCTTGTGCGATCAGAAATAATTAAATTAAATTAGGCGCTTGCTTCGCCCGAAATTATTGCCACCCCTTCCTTGGATCGCGGCCGCCGCGTGCGTGACCGGCAACGTGGGCAGCGGCAGAGACGAACCCCACCCCCTCCTCGGTTCCTGCCACCAAAAACCATTCGATTCCTCCGCCCCCGCCGGCCCAAGTCGAATCCAGCTCCGACAAAAAATTCGCCGCCGCCCGCACCGGAGCCCCGACCCCGACGAGCGTTCCATGGACTCGCCCCCCGAATCCGCGAGGGATTAGCCAGCGTCGCGATCGCCCCGCCCCGCCCAGACACCTCGGTGGTTCGTATTGTCTCTCACTCCCCTCTTCGATTCGGTCCCCCCGACGAGTTCGCGCGATCCAGGTTCTCCGTGGTTCGGAGTTTACGACCTTGATGGGTTCGTAGGATCGACGCTTTTCAGTTTTCGGGGTTCCCTCCCGGCGTTCCTTCCGTGGATTTCTGCAGGTTTGTGGCGAGAACGAGGCGCAGGAGGGGCGACAGATAAAGCGTATTTCCTCGCTTTGGTTCTGCATTTCTGTGCGTTTTCCGGGGAAATTTTGTGATGCGTCGATGTGGTAACACAAACGCGTGGTTCGGATGTTAAGTGATGCAGTTCTCTGCGTTTTTTTTTAATTTTTTTCCAGAGGCGTCGTAACTTCGATTTCAACACAGTGATCGTCATATTTAGCTAGTATAGGCATGAACAAATGTATGCGCTGCATCTGTTTCGTTGTCCGTTTCAGCGAGTTTTTTTAACTGTAATTTTCTTTTTGATGAGTGCATGCAACCTGTTACTCCTGAATTCTTCCATCTTAAAAAGTGGTAACCTGATTCCTGTTTTGGGTCCTTCAACTGGATTGGGTCCAACATTTTTGTTTCGGAAACATACTTAAATTTCAGTTATGCCTTCCATTCTATTGAATTCAACCCTGAACTGTTACACCCCCTTTCTTATATTTTTAGTCCACCAGACCACCACTCTTGATTTGATCCAATCCGAAACCTGCCTCAAAAGCGAAGATTAAAGCACCGAGGCGACCCGCAAGCCAAAACAACATTAAAGATGTCAGAATGCCAGCCTTCACATCTTTTCCTCCACTAGTTGTATTCACCTTTTGTCTTCTCAATCAATATATAATAGCGTACAGTAATGTGCTGCTGCTGCATTATTTTGATACCTGCCTGATCAGCTCGAAAGTTACAAGTATTCTCCTTGCCCCCAAGGTCCCAATAGTCGTGTTGTTGAACTATTCCTATCATCAACAAAGCCTTTTAATCCCAAGCAAGTTGGGGTAGGCTAGAGTTGAAACCCAACAAAGACCATTATTCATGGTTCTGGCACGTGAATCGTGGCTTTCCAAGCACTCCTATCCAAGGACAAATCTCTAGGTATACTCCAGTCTTTCAAGTCTCTTCTAATTGTTTCTTCCCATGTCAACTTCAGGCCGGCCCCTGCCTCTCCTCATATTACCGTCGTGCTTTAGGATATCACTATGCACTGGTGCCTCTGGTGGTCTCCGTTGTACATGTCCAAACCATCTCAGCCGGTGTTGGATAAGCTTTTCTTCAATTGGTGCTATCCCTAGCCTATCCCGTATATCATCATTTCGAACTCGATCCATCCTTGTATGCCCACAAATCCAACGCAACATGCGTATTTCTGCAACACTTAATTGTTGGACGTGCCGTCTTTTTGTAGGCCAACATTCCGCACCATACAACATTGCCGGTCTAATCGCCGTTCTATAAAACTTGCCTTTTAACTTCTGAGGTACCTTCTTGTCACAAAGGACGCCAGATGCTTGGCGCCACTTCATCCATCCCGCTTTGATTCTATGACTAACATCCTCATCAATATTTCCATCTCCCTGTAGCATCGATCCCAAATATCGAAAGGTATCCCTCTTGGGCACTACTTGGCCTTCCAAAGTAACATCTCCCTCCTCATGAGTGACGCCGAAGTCACACCTCATATACTCAGTTTTAGTCCTGCCAAGTCTAAAACCTTTGGACTCTAGCGTTTGCCGCCACAACTCCAGCTTCCTATTCACTCCCGCACTTCTTTCATCAACTAACACGACATCATCAGCGAAAAGCATACACCAAGGAATATCACCTTGTATGTCTCTTGTGACCTCATCCATCACTAGGGCAAAAAGATACGGGCTCTGTTGAACTATTCCTATCGCTCTCACTAAATTTTTATACACTTCAAGTGCTATTCTTGTGTGATTTGGTCTAAAGCATTACTTTCATAGCTGGCGAAAGCCTTGATTACTGGGTCCCTCCAGTTTCTAATGTGGGAAATTGCCTTTTGCTTCTGGGGGAGAATTCATATAAATATGTTTGACTAAGGATGTACGATCTTGGTGTTTGTTTTATCTGGTGTTGTGCAGCATATTGAATAGGATCTTTGCATCGTTAGGAAGTCGGATTAGTCTAGTTGTTCCCTTGCAATTTAGCAGAGTGAAGTGCTTTTGGTTTATTGTTTTTCATGAGTGCAAATTTCAATTGATTATATCCTTTTTTATGTTTGTTTTGCAACTTTTGGTTGAAAGCTGTTTTGTATCTGAAGGTTTTGGACGGAATCCGAGATGGGTGTAATTAGCACAGTGCTTGGTTTCTCTGGATTTGGCTTTGGGTTTTCAGCTGGTATTGTTATTGGGTACTTCCTCTTCATCTACGTCCAGCCAAATGATGTCAAGGTGCGGACTTTCCTTTTGTACTTCATTCATTCTTAGAGTATGATTTCTATTGGCTGTTATATGATGAATAGTTTGATTGTGGAATGTGGATAGCTGCTTTGCCAATGTGCTTCTGGAATAGTTTTAACCAAATGATGTGGGGGTAATTTGAGATCTTGCAGTTAAGATGAAACAAAAAGGCCTGTGGTTGATGTTGAACATATTTGCTTTTTCTGCATATCCCATGTCTATTCTGTCCTTTCTGACTAGCATTGTTGACATAAGCTGTGAGTATTATATTGTTTTTTTATTATATTTTGTTGTGATGTATGCCATCAAACTCTACATTTGCATGTCCAATTTACCTTTGATGCCTTATGAACTGATGAAGTAGCACTGGCAAATGTTGCATCCACCTGCAAAGGGTCATTTCGTGAAGGAGTTGCAAACCTAGAGAAATCATATAATCCATTGTTTGCAGAATCATGTGATCTCAAGTTCATATTGTCCCTTACTCCTTTGTGCAATTTCTAGTGTCCTATTAAATTTGCAGCATTCTGGTTTGAGTAATAATGGCAAGGATGAGTCAAAGTGGTTTAGTCTAATACAACATATGCCTTTTCTCTTGCTTATGCTTGTAAAGGATCTTCAATGTTTGAGGTTGAATTCAATAATATGGGTTCATGGATAAGTTTCATTCTCCCTACTTGCTTGTCAGGATGTCAAAGTTCGTCCGCTTGTGGAATATGATTCAAAATCTTTGGAATCCATCCTTCCCGAAATTCCTTTGTGGGTCAAGAATCCTGACTATGATAGAGTATGCTTCTTCTTCAATAATAAGATAGCAAGAAATAATAATTCTAATTGTACATTTAGATCCTCATTTTCTTCCTCGTCTATAGATTGATTGGCTGAACAGGTTTTTGGAGTTGATGTGGCCCTATCTTAACAAGGTACTGTATCTTCTCGTAATCTCATTTGCTCTCAGCATGAATTTATTATCTCTGATTGACATTGAATGCTTTGTGTTTTTATCCTGTAGGCTATCTGCAAAACTGCACAGGAAATCGCTAAGCCAATTATTGCCGAGAATACTGCAAAATATAAGATAGACTCGGTTGAGTTCGAAACTCTTACTTTGGGTAGCTTACCGCCAACCTTTCAAGGTCAGTGATGTTGCATTCTTATGTTTGAACTAGAATTTTCGTTACGTGCAACATACTGTGCATGACTTTACAGCAAACAATTGCGCATCCTTTATGCTGTTTTTGTATTCTATATCTTGAGTTAGCATTGGGATGTTCACAAGGAGCCAATTAGCCATTTAGCCCTTATTGTAAAATTGTTGTGGCTCAAAATTTTGTATTCTGATGATATGGGATGTGGTCATACGGGGAGACGGTGTTACATCTGTGTTCCAACTGAGTATAACTGAACAATTCATTCACTGGTGATACATGAAAGTTGGCATGTCATCTGGCTGGATATGTAGTACTGGTGACGTTTATACATAAACTTTTCCATGTAGAGCATGTAATAATGTGAGCAACCTCTGTTTACACTGGCTTACATTAGATATGTATGTGATGCTGATTCTCTTACAACTTGTGTTGCAAAAATGAATCTTTAAACAATCCATGTCTTTCCCTCACAGGGATGAAAGTATACGTCACAGAGGAGCAAGAGCTGATAATGGAACCATGTCTTAAATGGGCTGCAAATCCAAATGTCACTGTTGCTGTAAAAGCTTATGGTTTGAAAGCAACTATCCAGGTATAAACTGTACTGTCATCAGTTAGATTCTGTTCAAGCGAACTAACTGAGATCTGTGTTTCCCCTGAGATATTCAGATTGTGGATCTACAAGTCTTTGCTTTACCTCGTATTACTCTGAAGCCATTGGTGCCTACATTTCCTTGCTTTGCTAAAATCCTTGTCTCTCTCATGGAGAAGGTATGACAACTTTTACTCGTGTTTGCATTATTTTGATGCACCACACTTTGCTAATTGGGATTGTTTTTTCAGCCACATGTTGACTTTGGGCTAAAACTTCTTGGAGCAGATGTAATGGCTATTCCTGGTCTTTACAGATTTGTTCAGGTATTCTGGACTCCTGTTCTGAACATTCTCATGTGAAAGTTTTCTTATTTGTCACACTATGTTGCGAACTAAATGCTGAATTTTCATTTTTTTTTTCTTTCTGAAATTGGTAATGGCTAAAGTTTCATGCTGAAGCTGAGTACATCCCTTCTATTTCTCTATATTCACATCAATCTTGTAAAACAATTTTTTGGCTTGTTGCGTTTATTGGCCTGCATGTGTTCAAATGCATTGCTGCATAGGCATTTGTGTAAAGCATCCTTGCTGTAATGTGATGGTTGATCACTTGGATTTAGACTTTAGTGTCATTCTTCTGCAGTATCTAGCTTGCTCTTTGCAGTGGATGTGTAGTGTTGTATCTAATTCACTCCTTTCGGTACAGTTAGCTCATTTTGTTATGCTTTGTTTCCTCTATTTTCAGGAGACCATCAAGAAGCAAGTAGCGAGCATGTATTTGTGGCCGAAGACATTAGAAGTACCTATAATGGATCCCTCAAAGTAAATTTTTATCACCTTTTCAATTTTGGGTTGTTAACTTGTTATACATCACAACAGACCTGATAAGAAATGAGTATTGCTAATGGTTTCCAAAATCCCCAGAGCATCGAAAAAACCTGTTGGAATTCTACTTGTGAAGGTTGTAAGAGCCCAGAATCTGCGGAAGAAGGATCTGCTGGGTAAATCAGACCCATATGTGAAACTTAAGATGTCAGATGACAAGCTTCCATCCAAAAAAACAACTGTAAAGCGCAGCAATCTTAATCCGGAGTGGAATGAAGATTTCAAATTTGTTGTGACAGATCCAGAAACTCAGGCTCTTGAAGTTAATGTCTTTGACTGGGAACAGGTATGGCCGCTTTCTTTTTAAAATCTGCAGTACCTTTTCTGGTGATATACTTTTACCCAAGAATATGCAGTTACTTTTTTGTTTGATATATATAGGTTGGAAAACATGAAAAGATGGGAATGAATAGTGTCCTATTAAAAGACCTCCCAGCAGATGAGACTAAAGTTACTACCCTCGACTTGCTTAAGACCATGGATCCAAATGATGTACAAAATGAGAAGTCTCGTGGCCAGCTTACTCTAGAGCTTACATACAAGCCTTTCAAGGAAGAAGATATGGAGAAAGAAGGCACAGAGGGTGCCGATGTGGTAGAGAAAGCTCCAGATGGTACTCCAGCTGGTGGTGGTCTGCTTCATGTTATTGTTCATGAAGCTCAAGATCTTGAGGGGAAGCACCATACAAACCCATATGCGAAAATAATTTTCAAAGGCGAGGAGAAGAAAACAAAGGTATTAGGGATATAAATTATGCTTTTTCTGTATAACTTCATGGAATGGCTATGCTTGATTGATCTCTCTTTATTTACACCCCTGTGCTAGGTCATCAAGAAGAATAGGGATCCACGATGGGAGGATGAATTCGAGTTTGTGTGTGAGGAACCACCTGTAAATGATAAGCTACATGTTGAAGTCCTAAGTAAAGCCCCGAAGAAAGGGCTGATACATGGCAAGGTACATCCTCTTGATTGGAGAATGGTGTAGTAATGTACATGTTTACCGTTAGCCGCTGCCTCCATTTTAACAATATGACATTCAGGACTAGTGTCGTATATTTTAAAAAGGAGGGAGTATAAAGTCGCTACTAGTTGCATTAGATTTTTTGGGACCTCTGCTTTCCAGTAGTATGTAAAATTCATTGCAAGGTGGATTATGCGATGAGACCAATATTAAATTTCTTGTATCCTGATGCCTGTATTTTCTTGATTCAGGAAACTTTGGGCTACATTGATATCAGCCTTGCAGACGTGATCAGCAACAAGCGGATTAATGAGAAGTACCATCTCATAGACTCAAAAAATGGCCAGATACAGATTGAGATGCAATGGAGAACTTCCTAGACAGCAGAAAGAACTTGAATGCCTGAATGTAGTACAGGAATGAGATATGGATGTCGATGTTCCTATTACTCAGTTTGCGGAATTCTGTAATTGAGCTCTAGTCGATATTTGCTCCGTTTCTAGACATCTGTTGTTGAGATTTTTTTTTTCTTTGGTCTTATGGAACTTATTCTGTGAGTAATACAGATCATACAAGTATACTCAGCATTCTGTCAATGATTTTAGCGTGTTTCCTGTCACAAGTATACTCAGCATTCTGTCACAAGTATACCAAGCATGTTTCCTTTTATTCTTAAATAAATAGCTCAAAATATTTGTTTTGACGGTATGTTTGCACGCCATTTAGCGTGTGGCATGCTTAACGCTGGACGTACAAAGATTTTTTTTTTTTTGAGAGAGAGAACGCTGAACGTACAAAGTTGCAATAGCCAATTAGAATTACCATATCACAAGGCCCAGGAAAACAAGAATCGCGACAGGGCCGGCCCATTTCTGGATTGCAGAGACGGCTGTTCAAAAAAAAACATTTTTTCTTTCGAAACACGCAAATCATCCTAGAAATTCTGGACTAAATTAACAAAAAAATAAATAACCATAGTTGTCCCTATTTAATACCCAAATTTAGCACTTATTGATTCTAGCATATACATACACTTTCTAAATAGTGTATTTTAGGACAATATTTTGAATTCTAGAATGACTTGTTTTTAAGGATAGAGGGAGTATTTTTGAATCCGCCGCAATTCGATTCCTACATCAGAACAAGAACTTATGCTACCAAAAAGAAAGAAAGAACAAAACCTCAAAAGTTCATTCACATCAAGTAAATGAGCTGGACGGCATATTTGCTCCTACTAGTGTGCCATTAGAACCTGATAACAGCCACACAAAGGTTGCAAGGTAAACTCTCTTCCACCCTACTATTGTTACTAGAAGTCTAGAACTGTATACATTTTATACAGTGAGGCAACATCGCTTCAGGTCAGCAGCCTCTTCGCATCGAGGATCCGGTCTGAGCTTCTCTTGAAGTTGTACACCAACTCGAACGCCTCCGTGCAGACACTGGCGAAGCCCGTCATTGCCTGGAAAACATTAGGCAAGCCAGTCTGCAGGTTATTCAAGGTCATTGCTCTTGTGACTCCAATGCTCTTCTCATACTTGCTCTTCTCCTCATCAGCGCGGCTCCTCAGGGCCTCCACCTTTGCCCGCTTGTCAGCTACAGGTGATTTTCGCGACATTTCTCTATAACCTTCAGCACCTATATATGGCCCGTATTTTGACTCCAAGGATCTCAGCTCCTCTGACTTCTTCTCGAATTCTTTGAATGCAGACTCTGACCTTTTCTTCAGCTTCTGTTCCTCAGCTTGTTGAATCACAACAGCGTGGATTACTGTTAGGAAAGTCTTGATCCCTTCTGAGGCCACCTTATCTGGGATTCGATCGATGGCTAGCTGCCATTCCTCACACAAGCCATAAATATCAGAGTTCTGAGCTTTGGTCAGTGGGTCGTGGTGGCAGAACAGTGATAGGCGAAGCCAACCAGTCAGTGAATACACATAATCCCTCTGGGACTTCACAAGGTTACAGAAGGCTGAATACCATCTGTCAACCTCTATTTCAAGCTGAAGAGCTGCTTGCCGGTGGACATTGGAAGTTGGGTTCATATTTCGAGCTTTGAGATACTCAAGCTGTTGCACGATGTGGGTCTGAACTTGATGACACTCGTACATGCCCCTCCACATGCTCATCAAGCTGAAATTCACAAACAGAAGCATGCATAAGTACGGTAAAAACACTAAATTCTGAATAAAGAAAGTGTACTACCAGAAATAACACTGGTTTACAAAAAGAAGTATCCATGAGAATGATGAAAACAAAAAAAATCTATAGAAAGGAGACCTGCTGCCCGAAAATAATAATGGTATTGACATTTTGTGCTAATATTTATTGGGAGCCCCCTTGAAAGTTGAAGCTACCTTTAGCCACAACCAGTTTGAAACAATCGGCCCCGATAAACCAATGGGAAATTTGTCCACAGGACACTGCGAAAGTATGATTTTGTGTAGAACACACCGCCAAAGTCGATTTTGTTTCCAGCACACTGCGAAAGCACCATTTGGTCTACCACACATTACATCCCATAAACTATTCATTTTCAGCTGAGAGGTTAAATAAAAGGACTGTTTTACTCTTTGCTGGAGCCTACTTATCATCTTCATCCCCACATCTCTTCTTCTCTCTTCCACACCGTCCTTTGTCTGCTGGGCATCTCCCATTCCATCTCCTCTCTCCATGATGGTTTGGAGATAATGTGCTTGCATGCAGCATGCTAGCCGGCACCTGGCGCCGCACTAGCACATCTCTTGCAGCACCAGCCGTGAGCAGCTCGCACGGGCAGCACGATGCATCAGCAATCGTGGGGCTTGTGCGGGTAGTGTCGGCGCAGCTCGCGCCGAGGCATAGGCGGGCAGAGACGGCGGGTAGCGCGACACGTAGCGAAGTATATATAGGCAGGTAGCGATGGCATGGAGCTCAAGCGGCACAACTCGCAGCTGCTTGAGCGAGCAGCAGAGGGAACAGAGCAGAAGCTCTGCCAGCTCTTGAGGTTGGGAAACAGGAGATAAACATTAAATATAATGGCTGGGGGGGATGAGAAGATACAGAAGAGAGAAGATAAGGGAGCTGCAGCGAATGCAGCGCAGGGTAAACTTGTCTATTTATCGATCTCCTTATCAGATATAGTTATTTTATTTGATGTTGTGTGTTACAAACCAAATAGCATTTTCACGGTGTGCTGGAAACAAAATTGACTTTGACGATGTGTTCTGCACAAGACCGTGCTTTCGCAGTGTGCTGTGGATAAATTTCCCTAAACCAATAGACAGACAACACAACTAGCAATTGATAGTTCACGTCACCAGTGCCCCCTAGTTGATCAGACAATGAAGCCAAAGATCTCCCGGCCAGGTCTAGTCTGACCATATCAATGATCAGAAGATTCAGTCAGCACAGTCCAAATTCTAAGATCCCACTAGCTCTGCACCACTTCATAGCCTCCAAACTTCACTACTTTAAGGGCGTCCGCAATGAGGCTGAAATCGCTAGCTATTTGCCTACGTGGATGGAGAGAGAAAGAGAATAGCTATGTTGCCAGCGACGAACTCGTCGCCTATCTCGCACGTTCCCCAACGAGCTCACAGTCACTGACTTCTCTTCCACTCCTGTCAGTACTGTCCTGCTGTGCATTATTTTTCTTTTTTAAATTTCTAATCGCTAGCGATTTCCAGCTCCTCATTGCGGACGCCCTAAATGTTAGCTCACTTCAGTAAAAAGTGCCTTGTACAGTGACAAAGTTACTTTTACAAAAGTATAATAGAAAAAAAGCTTCATGGTGTGAGGTAGCAGCTGCAAGCCAGCAAGAACCCAAAAGAGTAAAGAACAAACATCACTACTGTTTTCCATAGCTAGCATACACTTGACTACTTGAGCATGGGTAGAAGGCAGTCCGTGGCCCATACGTCCATCCTTACTCTGATCTCATATGCAATGCAAAACGACAGGTACAAGTGGAAGTAGCGAACATGTGAAGCACCCTACATTAGAATATTACAACTACTAGATGCAGACGGGAAGGATGAAGGGAGCATTTGTACTAACCCAGCAACCAGCTCAAGAAGTTGGGGAAACAGCTCTGATTCTCTGAGCCTGATTATCTCAGAAGTGGTGGTCTCGATGGACTGGTTGGCAACCAGCATTTTGGACTCCAGGCTTTCAATCTCCATCTTATTCTTTTCCATCTTCAAGTAATCCACGCCCTTCACCTCCTGCTTTCTCAACAGACTGACCTTCTTATCATGCTCTTGCTTATACCCCTCATAACTCTGCATGCAGTAAAAGAAAAGGGATAGTCCTATCAAAAGGAGCACGAATATGCCATACTTAAAGCTGCAGAGAAAGCTACAATAACATGATTTTTAACAGATGCGAATACATGATCAAAGGAGTATAAATATCCCACTTTTACAATGACAAAGAAATAAGAAAAGCAGAATTCAGAACTCATCTGATCGAGGATTATGGATAGCAATGGTTTTCACTGCAATATAGTTGAAGATGAAATCAAATATTCTCGGCCCCATTCAGATTTAGCCTAGCATGTTTGTACAGCGAGGTTAAAATAAAGAAGCATGAAGGTGATCTACTGATCTTTCTACTTCGGAGAATCGAGATGCATGCTGAGAATCTTTACAGAAGCTCCTGACAGAGGGGAGAAACAAACTGAAGACAGTGTAAGAAGCAGCATCCATGTGCACTACGCACTACACGTCCTTGTGTCCACTACAACCTTTCTTCAGACGAAGCCAATTGCCACCCCACTGAATGTCTGAATCCTTGTTATATCCATCCCCCAACACAGGTCACAGGACAACAGATCAAACCACGAGCAACAAAACAAAAGGACCCTCAAAAGCACCACGCCACTCCCTTACAGAGTCACACTCGAGATCTGAAGAATCAAGCGGTTTGTTTCGATCATTCTGTATGTTCGCGCTAATACTAAATGAGAAAGCAAAGTGAAACCCACTGTCACTGCTAAAGTTAAAGCGCAAAGAAAGCACTACTCTCACGGTCTCACCTTGACCTCAAGAAACAGCTTCTTCTCCCATGCGTAGAGCTTCTCCACGGTGGATGAATGGCTGAGCATTCCACCGCCTCCGGCACTGCCCAGGACCATCCCCCCGTCACCTCTACCGAACCTTGTGAAGCCATTGCTACCTTTCCCATACCCTCCTGCGCCACCCCAGGTCCATCCCATGGGCGTCAAGTTCTTGCTGTAACTCAATACCTTCCCTGCAGCAGAAGTTAACAAAAGGGAAGGATTCGCATCAATAAGCAAAATGTGGTCAAGAACAAGCAATTGATTAGTGAGCTGATTTATTGGAGTCTTAAGAAATGGCTTACCTGGGAGGCTGCTGTTGGTGGCGCTGGGCTCGGGGGGCTCGCAGATGGGGGCCTCGAGCAGCGCAGCGACACGGGCGCCGGCGTCGGCCGCCTTGAGGAAGTACTCGTCGAGTTCGGTGGCGATCTCGGCGAGGTCCTTGTTCCCCGCGCCGCCGCCGCGGGGCACGGCGACGACGGTGAGCTCGCTAGGTGTGGTCGAGGTGGTGGTTGCGGTGACGATGGACGGGGGCGCGGCCACCGCGGCGGCGGCCGTGACGACGGGAGGCGCGGGCGCGATGGGGGCGTCGACGACGGTGGTGGCGGCGTCGTCCCAGTCGGCGTCCTCGGTGACGGAGCGGGAGGAGGAAGGCGCGAAGGGGTCCCAGAAGTCCCAGCTGGACGTCACTGGCGGCGGCGGCGGCGGCGGGGGCAGGATGGCGGACGCGGAGATCGAGGAGGAGTTCGTCGTCCAGGACCTGGCGGTCGGGGTCGGGCTGAGCGGCGGCGGGGGCGGTGGGGGAGGAGGCGGCGGCGGCGTCGGGGGCGGTGGCGGGGAGGGCGGCGGCGGGTGGTGGCGGTGGTGGTGGCGGGCCGCGGACGAGTGCGGGTGCGGGTGCTCCGCCTCGGCGCTGGAGAAGTGCAGCAGCGAGGCGCCCGTGGCCCGCAGCGCGCGCAGGTAGAGCGCGTGCGCCGCCGCCATGTCGCGCCGCGCCTGCACCAGCTGCTTGGTGTAGCGCCGCCGCGCCTTGCACCGCGACACCGCCTCCAGCCGCTCCAGCCGCGACTGGCAGCAGCCCATCGCCGCTCCGGCGATCGCGCGCGCGCACCACGCCTCGGTACCTCACCAACCTCACTCTCTCTCCCCTAGCTAGTAACCGTTGTGCGGCCCGAGCGAGCGGCTGGCTGGAGCAGCAGTACGCCAGCACCCACTACCCAACAATGCCTCTCTCGGTCTCTCGCCCCCTGCGGCGGCGTCCTCTTCTTCACATCTCACGCAGCCCACACGCCCTCCTCGCCGGCTCGCCCCCTGCTTTGTACGCGTGCTGCCTGCGACAGCAGGTGTGCCGCCCCGCCGCAGCAGAGCCCCCCGGCACGGCACCGCGGCCCACCAGACCAGAGCTAGCAACCGGCTCGGTCGCGTCGCATGCAACCAGAGCGGCGCGGCACGCAGCCAGGGGCCCGAGTGCGTGAGGTCTCGGGCAGCGTGCGCGGCCTTGGTCTTTCTCGGGCTCCCCGAACCACCCCCGCCTGGCCGCCTTTGCGCCGCGCCCGTCGGCCGGCCCGGGGGCAGCGCGGGGAAATCCCCCTCTCCTCTCCAACGGTCGCGCTGCGCCACTGGGGAGAGGGGTTTCGGCTCGGGGGTTTTGGTGCGGAACGGGCCGGCTTGCGTGCCGTAGCCGCGTGTGCTCCCGAGTGTCGTCGGCTCGGCGTGGCGCGGGCGGGCGGGCGGGGAGGCTTTTTGGTGGGCCGCGGAGGCGTTTCGGGGCTCGGTCTCGCTGTTTTTGAGCCGCGCCACGCCACTTTTGCAGAAAGCGTTTTGAAACCGAGCGAGCCGAGGCGAGTGGGTCGGGTTGGGGGTATTCAATGCCCTGCGCGATTGGCAGTTGCTCGCGGCGGGTGCGGGCTCCGGTGTGGCAACGGCATCTGATGATTCGCTCACTCAAACAGACCGCTCCGGTTGGGATTTGAACATGGGGACGGGCTGCTGAGTGCTGACGGCTCGGTGGTTCGAATTCGGGAGGATTTGGCTTTGTGGCGTTGGGCAGAGTGAATGCCTTGCGCTCCGCATGGTAAAGACATGGCCCTAGCCCGGCCCGGCACGGGCTTTTCCTTCTCCTGCTTTTTTTTTCCACCGAAGTGATGCTGAATGCTGCGATCATTTCCAAACTCTTACTACCAAAATTTGCTAAAAACACATTGAAGCTACGGATGGCCGACCCCCAAACATTTCAAGGGAAAAAATTTCTGGGTCGCCCATCTGCAGTGAACAAGTCAAAATAACAGAAGAGTCAAAATAAATAGCTAGGTAGTTCGGCATTACCCACCTATCTTTATATTTTTTTAGTAATGTAAATAATTACAAGCTATTGTAGCGACAAAGCTAGTGGCTACACCAAGTACACAAAGCTAATGGCTACCTAGCTATTTATTCTCTTAAAAATACTGAAATAGCATGCTATGATTATTATTACCAATCCAAAAGTCAAACAAGTCAATTGTTGGTGTAACGACATTGTTTAAAGAACGCCCGCTCACCCATGCTGACTTAGAGAATTGAACGTAAGAGAACATGGACATGTTCTACCGCGAGAAATCTAACCTTACATAGTACTGTTAATGCGTGGACTAAAAAAAAAAGTAATTTCAGATCACAATGATGTTTTAGGACATGAGATCACAAAAACGTGCAAAAGTACCACATGTCCGGCATGAATCATGACACCGACTTTAGATGGAGGTTTTTTTTTTAGAATTTTAGATGGAGTAATTGTGAAGGTTCTCGTAGATCTGCAAAATTTGGTTCTGGGCTAGCGGACTAGAGCTGCAGCCAGTGGGCCTACAAGGGTAAGATAAGCCACATAGCCCACCCCACGACATGAATCATGACACAATTAGCCCACCCCACGTGCAAAAGTACCACATGTCCGGCATGAATCATGGCCTGTTTGGTTGGTAGTAGTACTAGTAGCACAAAAATTTTGACCAATAATTAGGGATACTAAATAAAGTCAATTTGCAAAACTAACTCCACAGCCCTGTTTTACTTCACGAGACGAACCTAATGAGGTCTTTGACCGCGCGATTAGAGGTTGGTTACTATAGCATCACTGTATCCAATCATCGATTAATTACTATAATTAGATTCGTCGTGAAAAGTTACACACATCCGTGAAAAAGTTTTGCAAATAAACTTCGTTTAGTACTTCATGCATGCGAGATTCTTTTTTCGGAAATGGTGTGCTATGATATGTTAAGGGAACCAAACAGGGCCCATGACACCGACTTTAATGGAGTTTTTTTTTTTAGAATTTTAGATGGAGTAATTGTGAAGGTTCTCGTAGATGTGCAAAATTTGGTTCTGGGCTAGCGGACTAGAGCTGCAGCCAGTGGGCCTACAAAGGTAAGATAAGCCACATAGCCCACCCCACGACCGCCGTGTCCGCCCATTAGTACCTGGGCTCTGATCTTAGCCCAAAACTCGACGCTGTCCAAAATCAGGGAGAGTGGGTCATGAACCGAATAGAACGAGCCTGGCATTTTACGATTCTGTGATCTTCAATTTTATTGGCTTCGATCGAATTCGTTTTCTATTGATAAAACGCAATTTTTTTTGAAAACAGCAACTTGCTTCCGTAAATTAACGGACGCAGAAAAATTGCCCTCACAGTCACCATTTGCACATTTGCAGGAAGAATTCAAGTACCCCCTGCATTCACGGTTGCACAGTGAACAAGTCAAAATAACAGAAGAGTCAAAATAAATGAGCTTTGTTATTCAAGTGTTTAACCTAACATAATTAGAACACGATGCGGTCCACTTCTATTACAAGGAGAAGCCTTATGGCAAAGAAGCAGTAAACAGACGCTTCCTGAAGTGCCCAAGCTGAAGAAGCGAACAAAAGAATCATCTGTTATTTTGGTGTGTTAAAATCGAATTGGAAATCAAATTAACTCGAATCGAATCGAAGTCCTGATTAACTTAGTTGCCAGACAGGAGCTTCCCAGGAGAACAAGCCTATCTCCTCCGCGGCGTTCACCACCTCGAGCCTGCCTGTTGTGAGTAGGAAAGTGAAGAAAACCGAAACGAATCAGAAGTTGTTCACTGTCTGTGTGATGTCCTGGAAGATCCTCAGCCTCTTGCCGATCTTCTCCTTCACCACTGGGCTCGTGTCGCAGCTTGCCGGCAGCTTGCCGTGGCCATTCCTCCCTTCGGTGGCTGCTGGCTCGTCGTCGAGCACCGGGGCCAGGACAGCCGCGACGAGTGCCTCGTCGAACGCGCTGTGGTCAGGCAGCTCCGGCCATCTGTCCTCAGCCGAGAGCGACTTCCTCCGGCCGCGGTTCTCGTCGGTGCTGTGCTCCTTGTCCGCCACTGCTCCTGCCTTGTCCATGCAATTTCCGGACCGTGTCCTCTTCAGGTTGCCCAAGGGATCATGGACCGGAGCTGGCTTCTGCTGCGGCTGCTGCTGCTGAAGCAGTGTGTTCTGTGTCTTCTGCTGCGACTGCTGCTGCTGAAGCAGTGTGTTCTGTGGCTTCGCTGCAAGTGACGGCATCCGCAGGGAGTAGAAGGGCTGCGCGTCCACATTGAGCATGTTCGCCTGGAGCGCCGCCAGTTTCTTGCTCATGACGGCGTTTTCATCGGCGAAGTGGTCGCGCCTCGCCGGCGCCGAGACGGGAGCTGGAGCCGGAGGTGGCAGCAAGTGGTCGATGCACGGCTGCGGCTGCCAGATACTTGATGAAGATCCCAGCAGCAGCGCGTCGAAGAGCCAGCTCGTGTCGAGCTGGTCGGCGCGCGGGCGGCCGACGAGCTTGGCCTCGAGGTCCCGCAGCATTTCCTGCGCGCGCTCGTAGGCCTTGAGGTGCGAGTCGGCGCCGCGCAGGCCGTCGACCGCGGCGGGGCGCACCTGCTTGAGCACGTCCTTGGCCTCGAGCATGCGGCCCTGCTTCATGAGGCAGATGCCCAGGTTGCACATCTTGTTGTTGTCCGGCCCGATGAGCAGCGCCCGCCGGTACGCCCCCTCCGCCTCCGTGTAGTTCTCCTTCTGCATCAGCGCCCATCCTAGGTTACCCTGCACAACCACACGATGGCAAGATTGATCAGCGAACAAAGATTTAGCATCTGAGTTGAAGATATGGATTGCGGCTTTGATTTGAATTGAAGAAATCAATTGAAGGTTTGATTTGAGTTTAAGATACTAGTCGAAGGTTTCATTTGAGTTGAAGATAAGTATCAAAGCCTTAATCTGCAAAAAAACCACAAGAAATTCGTGCACTTACAAGGAGCCTGGTGGCTTCTTGCTCGAGGGTGACCTGGAACTTGCGTCCCTGCGACCGCGATGTCTTGGTGCGCTTGCCGTTGAATGCGTGGCCCTGATGAATCAGCTGCAGCTTGTGCTTGAGCAGCGAGATCTGGTCGTCCAGCCGCCCGCATCTCTGCGCATCGCGACAACAGCAAGAACGCACTCAAATTCAGTACCATCTCAGGTGCACAAATCGGATACATACATGCACACACACACACCCACAAGGTTCGATCGAAGAAGAAGGACGCGAACCTTGTAGAGGTCGAGGAGGATGTTGTCAAGCGACTCCTGCGCCTGGTCGGAGCACCGGCTGCGGAGCGACTTGATGGCCTCGATGGCCTCCTCGGCGCGGTTCTGCTGCTTCATCACGATGGCCATGTCCTTGAGCGCGCTGTCCACGCGGTCGCCGGCGTTGATCGCCGACCAGAACAGCGCGATAGCCTTCTCCGGGTCCTTGTCCACTAGCTGCATCACCGACGCCGGCCGGCCGGGGGCACGGCAGAATCCGATCAGATCGAGCCCAATCCGTCCGCGCCACACGGCGTCGTCATCCACCCAAGGAAACTAACCTGGACGCGCTTGGCGCGCACGTAGGGCGTGTCGCCGACGGGCACCTTGTGCGCGACGTGGAAGGAGTCGGAGTGGGTCCGGGCCATGGCCGCCGCCGCCGGCTTGATGGGCGAGCACGGCGCCGACTTGGTCGGCCGGAGGAGCCCCGCGGCGGCGGCGTTCCACGGCTCCTGCTGCATCTGCTGCATCATCGTGGCCTCGGTCTCCTCCTCCTCCTCGCTTGCGATCCGAGGTGATCCAAGAACGGAGCTGAGCGAGAGGAGGGGAAAGCGGAGCGGTGGCAGTAGGCTGGTAGCGGGGACATCGGATTCCGCAGGAGATATATGAATCGGGTCGAGGAGGGGGTCCGACCGTTGGAGGAGCTAGCCGTTTGGGGAACTAGCCGTTGGGAACCTCCTGGGCCTCGGCCCCTTCCGTTCTGACTTCTGATTACAGCTGTCACGGCCCACCAGCTCTTCCTGGGCCTGGCCCCTAATCGAATGGGCCGAGCCATCCATCGAGGAGTGCCCGCGCCCGTCTGTTTCCTCGCCGTCGCCGCCGGCATGGCACGTTGATCCCGTCGTGCTGTCGCTGTCGACGCCGGCCTCGCTTCCTCGTGACGGCGCGGGCGGCCGCCGCTGGGTGTCCGACGAAATGCTGGAGCGCTGCTGGACGAAAGGGATCTAGGGCGAAGCTACGGTGCAGTGGCAGGAGAACGTGTCGTCAGATGGGCAGTGGCGCCGGCCGGAATGGGCTGGTCACGCGATCTGTCCCGGAATTGGGGCGGCGGCGGCCATTGGCGAGAAGGGGCCCCGACACCAGGGCGCTCAACTCACGGCGTTGTGAGTGGTCAAGATCCGAAACCTCGGCGATGCTTACATCTCTCGTTCCGAGAGAGAGAGAGAGAGAGAGAGAGAGAGAGAGAGACCTGTAGTTCTTGTGCTGCTTTCCCGAATATTGTTAACTTGTCAGAATGAATGAGGTGCGGTTGCCTTTGCAAGGTCCACATTGTTTACTTCGATTTACTCTGTTAATTGATCGAATAGGCTGCTGTTGTAATCTGTTGGACAAGTGTGCTGTGGATTCCCATCATGCTCTACCACAGCAATTTATAAGATGAGATTAATCGTCACTTGTCTGTCCACACGTTTTTTATCTGTGTGAAGCAAATTTCTGAGCAGGTTCCATGGGTAGTGATTGTCTTGCAACTGTACGTATCAGCTGAGAGTGGCGTATTTGCAGAAATTACCCCCCCCCCCTCTGGTAATAAACTAGATATGTCAAGTCATTGTTTTTTGTTTTAGTTTGAAGGTAATTCTGTGGGAGACAAACTGAATCAGGGTACATGGTGGAGTCTTTGGTTGTTTCTTTCTTTGCAGAAATCCACTGATTCAGACAGAGTCAAAGGAGCATTGAAAGCATTTTATGTCATCTGTTAGTGGATCCACAGGAAAAAAGGAACTCAAGGGACACGGTACGCATGATATTGTGTTGGATTTAAGCACTGTTGGAGCATTACTTTTGAATATAACAAACTGTTGGAGCATAAAAAGGTTACCACCTTCACCAAACAAATTAAGCCTCTTTCAGATAAACAAATCAAACTTTTGAAATTTGATTTTGAAGGAAAAAAAACCATGTTGGAATGCCAATTTTTAGAACAGTATTTTTCTTTCACGGGTCCAAGTTCATGCAATGCTTTCTCTTTACGTTCTCATTCCAATGAAAAAGTATTATTTCAACACCGACTTCTGATTGACCTCTGATTTGGAATTATGCACATAAGTCTAGGGCATAATCCTCATGTTTGCTTTATCTGCATGAAAGTAGTGAAAGTCTCTGGTTGTCAGGCAGTGTACTAGTGATGAAGGTTTTCTAGTCAATTTCCTAATGAAGTAGGAACAATGCCTGTTGAAGCGGGAATAACACAAATTTGATGTTCTGACGAATTCGGGTTGAAGTCATGGAGTATCACCACACCTAACCCAATAATAGCCAATTGCACAGAAGAATGCGGGGACTGGTAGGTAGAGAGAAGATTAAGAGCATGAAAGGATGATGCCTGCTAGGAGAGCTTTATGCAGGCCTATAGGGGGCATGTAGGCAGGAGGAACAAAGAGGGAGTTAGGACAAAGGAGTTATGTATAAGTACCGTTTGTGTTTGTGCCGTGTGGTAGGGAAGGCAAATTCGCCCATGACTCCCTTGAAGGGACGACAGCAAAAGAGCTCCTTGACCAACCTCTATCCTTACCTTCTTTCTCCTCCCCCCTAACCCAAAACAGCCCAGCTTGCACAAGGAGGCTTGCACAACAAGCGTGTGGCTAAGAAGTGGAAGGTAGAACTAATGCACATAAGCGACACCACATCTCAACTACAAATCATTTCCCTACCTTCTTGCCTGACTTCATGCTTTCTAGAACTGGTGCCTACCATTTAACTACAAAAAGCTGTGATGCTAGTGCGTTTAGTTCAGTGATTGCACTCCTTTTGCTAGTTAGGGTGGTGATTAGGGTACAACCGAAGTGATTTACTAGATATAATTAATTGCACAAAAGGGAGCTATTAAGAATGTATAAAATCAGTAGGTAACAAACTGGCAGGACTTATGCTCGATTTATAGCTTGTTCCTGCTTGGTAATAAGAATTAAATACAAGTTTTTCATATCTAATTAGCTGTGCGACAAAGCAGTTTGGTGTGTAGTCTAACACTCCGACTCATAGCTGCTGCCTGCACTTTATTGAAATGCTTGGTTTTCAAATACACCTCTTGTCATAGATGTTCTGTAAACCTGTACTGCCAAACGATATATATGAACTGTTTATACATCTGTTATGAAATGCTCAATTTTTCATTGATATTTGCTTGAATAAACCCATATCCGCATGTATCAAACTAGTAAGAAATCTCAGATACAAAATCAAGTTGGCCTGCCCGTCAGCTAAAAAGAACAAAATTTAGAGTTAGATCTGGAGCTATGCTAACTCAATGACAACAAGAAAGAAATAAGGGGAGACACCAGAAACATAAACAGTGCAGACCATTGTGGAGTGTGGAGTCCCAATCATTCTGGCCCCAACCAAAACTAATGGTTAGGGATATTTCCTCTCCTTGCACCCAACCAACTATGGTCCATAGTTTGGTAACCACCCCGAAACGAATATGTTAGGTAGACAAAAATAATGTAGCCCGTCTGGATTTTGTCACAGATATGTAAGTTCCTCCTAACAAGTAACAATTAATGGTCCACCTCGCGAACTCATAATTTCATCTGCTTCCCATCTTCCGCACAATGCAATGCCCACAGCCTTTACTAATGCAGAAAAGGTCCTAATTTTGTAGGAAATTCAATGCCTTGATAAATTCAGTATTCAGAAATAGCTGATGAGCAATAGATGTAACACTCAGGTGTTAATCCACTAGTTAATTAGATTAATCTCCGGCCATTAGTTTCCAAACCACGCGACAAAGCACCAAAATCATTTCTGTCAGCCTGGGCCAGTTCAGCCCGGACCGGTCTGACCGGTATGGACGACCGGTCTGACCCGAGCTGGGTGTTTTGGGTCCCACAGTATTTAAATCTCACTCTCTCTTCTCTCCACCCTCTCCCTCACACTCCCCGTGCCCAGCCCGAGCTCGGGCTCTCTTTTCCTCCTTCCCTCTCCCCAAACCCTAGAACCCAAATCCTTTCTCTCCATCGGATTCCAAGGCCGGGGAAGGATCAAATCAGCGTGGGGGATCATCTTCTCCTTGATTCCATCCTTGGGGAGCAAGAGATTCAAGTTCTTCACGGGAAAGGGACTCATTCAAGGTAATTTAGGAATTTGGATCGATCTCTTGTTCTAGAAGGTTTTAGGTGGTTTCGTCTGGTCAAAAGCGCCCCCATGAACCCTTGAACTAGATCCTAGAAGGTATTTGGAGTTGGTGGGCGATTTTCGCCGCGCCAAGGAATACTAGGTTTTCACTAGGTAGGACCGGTCTGACCGGTCGGAGGGACCGGTCTGACTGGTGTCACGGTAGATTCAGTAGGACCGGTCTGACCGGTCTGATGGACCGGTCTGACCGGTGGGGTGTGGGCTGAGAAGGTGAAAGTCGGGGTAGTTGGTACAATTGGTTAGAAATTATTATGGCTATTAGTTACTTATTATTTTTATAACTCATGCATGCATTTTCATGTCATATGCATATGCATACGAGGTGGTTGCGGAGCCACAGGAGCCCCAGGGGCAAGCCCCACAGCAGGAGGGTCGCGAGGAGTCGGCCCAAGGCCCAACTCACCCCAGTCAGCAGACGCAAGGCAAGCCCCGGTGCATGTCCTATGATTTTAAATTATGATTCACTATGCATATGTTTTATCTATTACTTGCGCATTACGTATTAGGAGTTGATTGGAACCCTAGCTGCATGATCCCTAGGTTTCCATGAGTTTTTACTAGTATGTATAGGTCGATAGCGGTGCCAGGTTAAATAAGTCCGGTAGAAGTCGGGTGACTTTGTGTCACTCGCGAGACACAGGAAACTTTAGAAGCCAAGTAATTTCCGGTTACTCGCGAGATACATTATTATCTTTAAATACTTCAGTATTTGAGAAATGGTTTGAAATGGATATGGAGATGTGAGACCGGGGGGGATGATGATATTAGGTTTGACAGCAGGACAGGGTTCCTGGGTGCCTTAGCCCCGCCCGTGTCGATTAAGGACCGGTCGTTGTGGCAGTGCTGATCGGGGATTGAATTGTACTAACCGCATGCCGGGAGTAGGAGGTAATCGAAACCGGTAAGCCTAGTACTGCTTTACTTCGAAAGTACAGGACTTCAACTCACCTCCTGGGGTAGTCGAGTAGTCGCGGTGAAATGGGGATGCATGTTTACTTTTGGTGGTCTCACGTTGAGCTCGGCTGACCATATGATGGTGGGGCGATCCTGTAGTTCGAGGTGGGGAGGGGAATGGTTGATGCGTGGGGTCCGACGGGGCCTATACGTGCCGTGTTGGTTAGGTCCACCTTGCAAGGTTAAATCGGATCGATTCGCCGTGTCTCGCGGATATGAGGACCTTGATCTCTTTGTCACCTCGTAGCAAATGAGTTAGGATATTAGAGATATAAAAATGGATACAAATTTGAATCTTAATTGGATGCTTCACAGGTGTGTGTAGATAGGCAAACATTAGTGAGAGTCTAGCTATATAAAATATGTGGCTAAAATATTGAAAGTAAGGATATACCTCTAGATGCTATTTCTGCAAAATAACCACCAGTCAAATGTCGTGCATGTCTAGGTAGGTGGGCTATGTTATACCCACTGGTCGGGTAAGCCTTGCTGACTATTAGAATAATTAGGGTTTGTTGCCACATTTATTATTACAGTACACCCGGACGTCGATTTCTGCCCCTGTTGTGTCAAGTTCATCCGCCGGGATGTAGAGGGGTGGCAGGTCGAGGAGCGGGACCCTTAGGTTAGGGCGCTGTCGAGTTGTACACTTGTGGGCTGAGTGTGCAGCCTTTCTGTTTTGCGTAGACAGGTCTGACCGGTCCGTGGGACCGGTCTGACCGGTGGAGTCGGCAGCATGGAGCCGACCGGTCCGACCGGTTGGGTGAACCGGTCCGACCGGCCGAGAAGGATCAAAACTGGTGATAGTTAGAATAGATGTAGGATCTTTTGATTTCGAACTTCAGACCATCTATTGTAAAGTTTTTGTAAATTAATTGTATATATTTGAACTCGGTTTGTAAAATTTGTTGTTTCGTTTTCATTGAGTTTATATTTTTAAGTTTTATGCCGTGCTTGTACCATCTGCGCCCACCTTCGCGTGGGACTACCAGTGATGTTTCGATCGGGCCGTGGGTTGAGAAAGGATCGCCAAATTAAGCCGTTAAACTAATGCGCCCGATGTGTTCAAATGACGGCCATTACGCTTAATTAGAGTTTTAATTTGGCGGTTCTGTTACAATAGACTACACATATGTTTGAATTGGAAGAGGTCCTAATCATAGTTGATGTATTACCAAGGATCACAGATAGTGTTTAATTATTGCCATACAACTGGCTTCATACTATCGAGTCCAAATTCACCCTGCACCCGTACCATGATGGGGACAAGGCAGGGTTTGCCGCTCAGCAGCTTAGGGGCCCAGCACGCACATGGTGGGACAACCATGTGGCAATGTTCCCTCCGGACACCCGGTTCACTTGGGCACAATTCAAGGAAGCCTTCAGGGCACATCACATTCCAGCGGGGGTGATTAGAAGGAAGCTCACAGAGTTCTTGGCCCTGAAGCAGGGCAATAACAGTGTGCTACAGTATTCCCAGGCCTTCAACACATTGGCACAGTATGCGCGGTACCATGTAGACACCGATGAGAAGAAGCAGGCTTGCTTCAGGCAGGGGCTCAGTAGTAAGCTCCAGGATCGCTTGGCAATGGTCAAGTTTGATAGTTTCAGTGAGCTGGTCAATGGGGCTGTCATACAGGAGGACGCCCACCTAGCTCACAAGGCAGAGAAGAAGAGAAAGGCGCCGGCAGCGGGATCTTCCAGCAATGCCCCTCAGAGGTTTCGTTTGGTGCAGTCGGGCCCACAGCGAGCCCCCTTTCAGCACCAGCCGCCGCAGCAGTGGGGATACAGGCCCCCTCAGTACACTCAGCCACAGGGGACAGTTAGGCCTCATGTTCCTCAGCAGAGTGAGCAGAAGGTGTGGGTGCAGCAGCCGGGGATGCGCCCCAATTTATTTCTGTGTTACAACTGTGGATAGCTTGGTCATTTTGCACGGAACTGCCCAATGGCACCCAAGCAAAGCCAGCAATCGAGCCAGCAGGGTCAGAAGCATCAAGTGGCTCACTTCAAGCCAGGACAGGTGCACTACACCACCCTCGAGGGTATTCCTGAGGGAGCTCCAGTTATGACGGGTATGTTTTCAGTAAATGATCGGCCCGTTAAAGTACTATTTGATTCGGGTGCATCTCAAACATTCATTAGCAAGGAGTGTGCTCTTAAACTTGGGCTGGAGATGGAATGTCTGAAAAGTCATTACAATATTCATTCACCTGGGGGTCAAATAATTACAAATTTGATAGTCAGGCGAGTACCCCTACTAGTGCAAGGGAAAATTTATCCCACCTGTTTCATCGTTTTGCCCACCCAGAAGGTAGATTTTATATTGGGCATGAACTGGATGGAAGAACAAGGGGTTCTCTTGGTCACTCTATCACAGACGGTGCACATCAATTCTGCCCTTCATGGCCCTGTGACCGTGTATCTTAGGAATTGTACTTCTTTAGCCCAAACATTGAATCAGGTCGAGGGCAAAAATGTGGCTGATATACCAGTGGTGCGTGAATACCCGGATGTTTATCCGGATGATCTGCCTGGAATGCCGCCGGATCGTGACGTGGAGTTTACCATTGAATTGCAACCGGGTACGGCACCGATTTCTAGGAGGCCTTACCGGATGCCACCTAATGAGCTGGCGGAGTTAAAGAAACAATTGCAGGAATTGCTTGATAAGGGCTATATCCGTCCTAGCAAGTCACCTTGGGGCTGTCCTGCACTCTTTGTGAAAAAGAAAGATGAAAGCCTCAGGTTGTGTGTGGACTACAGACTTCTGAATGCCGTCACAATCAAAAATAAATATCCCCTTCCTTGGATTGATATTCTGTTTGATCAGCTATTCGGGGCCAAAGTATTTTCCAAGATTGATTTCCGCTCTGGCTATTATCAGATAATGATTAGAGCTGAGGATATTCCCAAGACGGTTTTTTCCACCAGATACGGACTTTTTGAATATCTGGTCATGTCTTTCGGTCTAACAAATGCACCTGCTCATTTTATGTATCTCATGAACTCGGTATTCGTGCCTGAGCTGGATAAGTTCGTCATGATTTTCATTGACGACATTCTGATATTTTCCAAGAATGAGGAAGAGCATGCAGAGCATCTCCGCATTGTGCTTCAGCGCCTGCGGGAGCACAAGCTGTATGCCAAATTTAGCAAATGTGATTTCTGGCTCAAGGAAGTCCAGTTCTTGGGCCACATCATCTCAGACAAGGGGATTTCTGTTGATCCTAGCAAGATTCAGGATGTCCTGAATTGGAAGACTCCAGAGTCTGTTTCAGAGATCCGGAGTTTCCTTGGGCTAGCAGGCTATTATCGCCGGTTTGTACCGGAGTTCTCAAAAATTTCTAGGCCCATGACTGAGTTACTCAAGAAAGGAGTGAGATTCATTTGGGATGACAAATGTGAGCAGGCCTTTCAGACTTTGAGAAAGCTTCTGACGTCTGCCCCTGTCCTCGCTCAGCCAGATATTACCCGACCTTTTGATGTGTATTGTGATGCATCAGGTACGGGCCTAGGCTGCGTCCTTATGCAGGATCAATGAGTGATTGCCTATGCCTCCAGAGCCCTCAGATGACATGAAGATAATTATGCTACTCATGATCTGGAGCTGGCAGCAGTCGTGCATGCATTAAAGATCTGGCGCCATTATCTTCTGGGTAATCCTATTCACATATACTCAGACCACAAGAGTCTTAAGTATATCTTCACCCAGAGCGAGCCGAATTTGCGCCAGAGACAGTGGTTAGAACTCATCAAGGATTATGACCTGGAGATTCATTATCATTCGGGCAAGGCTAATGTTGTGGCCGATGCGTTGAGTCGCAAAGCCAGTTGCAGTTGTATCTCAGCCACAGCGGTGCATGCAACCTTATGTCAAGAAATGGAGAAATTAAATCTGGCCATTTTATCTGAAGGCACACTTGCTAATATCACTCTCACACCTACACTCCGGGATCGAATTGTGGAGGCTCAGAAAAATAATGCTGGCATGGAGAAGATTAAGCAGAGGCTTATGGAAAATGATCATAAGGCTGCATGTTTTCATCAAAATGGTGAGGGTGTGTTATGGTTTAGTAGTCGCCTGGTGGTACCTAAGGACTTGGAGTTACGGAAGCAGATTCTTGATGAAGCCCATCTCTCGAGGTATTCAATCCATCCAGGCAGTAATAAAATGTACCAAGATTTGAAGTAGCGTTTCTGGTGGACCAGAATGAAGCGGGAAATTGCCAGATATGTGTCAGAATGTGACACTTGTCAGAGGGTTAAAGCGAGCCATTTGAGATCAGCCGGCCCTTTACAGCCCTTAAGCATTCCATCCTGAAAGTGGGAAGACATCAGTATGGATTTCATTGTGGGCTTACCCAAAACTTCCAAGGGACATGATTCCATATGGGTTATTGTGGATCGCCTTACCAAGTCGGCTCATTTTTTGCCGGTAAAGACAACACATACGGCAAAACAATATGCACAATTGTATATGGACCGTATTATGAGTCTCCATGGAATTTCAAAGACAATCATTTCGGACCGGGGTACTCAATTCATAGCCCGGTTTTGGGAACATTTTCATGCCGCTCTTGGTACACAGCTGATCCGCAGTTCAGCCTATCATCCCCAGATAGATGGCCAGACAGAGAGATTCAATCAGATTCTGGAGGATATGCTCAGAGCGTGTGCACTCACCTACAATCAGAAATGGGATGAATGCCTACCTTTAGTCGAGTTCGCTTATAACAATAGATATCAGGAGAGCATTATAATGGCTCCATTTGAGGCATTATATGGACGGAAGTGCAGGACGCCATTAAATTGGTCAGAAGCTGGGGAAATGACTTTTTTTGGGCCGGACATGGTGAACGAAGCAGAAGAACAGGTTCGGGTCATTCAGAAAAATTTAAAGATAGCAAAATCCCGACAAAAGAGTTACGCGGATAAGAAACGTCGATCTGTCATGTTTCAAGTGGGAGATCATGTTTACTTGCGGGTCTCTCCAATGAAAGGGGTTCAGCGATTCGGCGTAAAAGGAAAACTTGCACCTCGCTACGTTGGGCCTTTTCCTATTATTGAGCAATGTGGGCCGGTAGCATATCGCCTGGAGCTTCCTGTCCAATTATCCGCGGTTCATAATATTTTCTATGTCTCCCAGCTCCGGAAGTGCCTCCGTGTTCCAGAAAAGGTGATTGACATCGAGAAATTGCAACTGGAACCTGATCTTGTCTATCCGGAGCAACCAATAAAAATTGTTAATTTCAAGACTCGGGTTACTCGGAATCAAACCAGCAATTTTTATAAGGTTCAGTGGAGCAATCACTCCGAGCAAGAAGCTACGTGGGAAACTGAAGAGTTTCGTAAATCCAAATATCCGGAGTTGTTACAAACTCATCAAGGTACCTAACCTTCCATGCATTTCCATGTTTCTTGAAATTTAACACATCCGTTAAATCTCGGGACGAGATTTCTTTTAGGGGGTAGGATTGTAACACTCAGGTGTTAATCAACTAGTTAATTGGATTAATCTCCGGTCATTAGTTTCCAAACCACGCAACAAAGTACCAAAATCGTTTCTGTCAGCCTGGGCCAGTTCAGCCCGGACCGGTCTGACCGGTATGGACGACCGGTCTGACCGGTCTGACCCGAGCTGGGTGTTTTGGGTCCCACAGCATTTAAATCTCACTCTCTCTTCTCTCCACCCTCTCCCTCACACTCCCCGTGCCCAGCCCGAGCTCGGGCTCTCTTTTCCTCCTTCCCTCTCCCCAAACCCTAGAACCAAAATCCTTCCTCTCCATCGGATTCCAAGGCCGGGGAAGGATCAAATCAGCGTGGGGGTCATCTTCTCCTTGATTCCATCCTTGGGGAGCAAGAGATTCAATTTCTTCACGGGAAAGGGACTTATTCAAGGTAATTTAGGGATTTGGATCGATCTCTTGTTCTAGAAGGTTTTAGGTGGTTTCGTCTGGTCAAAAGCGCCCCCATGAACCCTTGAACTAGATCCTAGAAGGTATTTGGAGTTGGTGGGCGATTTTTGCCGCGCCAAGGAATACTAGGTTTTCACTGGGTAGGACCGGTCTGACCGGTCGGAGGGACCGGTCTGACTGGTGTCACGGTAGATTCAGCAGGACCGGTCTGACCGGTCTGATGGACCGGTCTGACCGGTGGGGTGTGGGCTGAGAAGGTGAAAGTCGGGGTAGTTGGTACAATTGGTTAGAAATTATTATGGCTATTAGTTACTTATTATTTTTATAACTCATGCATGCATTTTCATGTCATATACATATGCATACGAGGTGGTTGCGGAGCCATAGGAGCCCCAGTGGAGTCGACCCAAGGCCCAACTCACCCCAGTCAGCAGACGCAAGGCAAGCCCCGGTGCATGTCCTATGATTTTAAATTATGATTCACTATGCATATGTTTTATCTATTACTTGCGCATTACGTATTAGGAGTTGATTGGAACCCTAGCTGCATGATCCCTAGGTTTCCATGAGTTTTTACTAGTATGTATAGGTCGATAGCGGTGCCAGGCTAAATAAGTCCGGTAGAAGTCGGGTGACTTCGTGTCACTCGCGAGACACAGGAAAATTTAGAAGCCGAGTAATTTCCGGTTACTCGCGAGATACATTATTATCTTTAAATACTTCAGTATTTGAGAAATGGTTTGAAATGGATATGGAGATGTGAGACCGTGCGGGGATGATGATATTTGGTTTGGTAGCAGGACAGGGTTCCTGGGTGCCTTAGCCCTGCCCGTGTCGATTAAGGACCAGTCGTTGTGGAAGTGCTGATCGGAGATTGAATTGTACTAACCGTATGCCGGGAGTAGGAGATAGTCGAAACCGGTAAGCCTAGTACTGCTTTACTTCGAAAGTACAGGACTTCAACTCACCTCCTGGGGTAGTCGAGTAGTCGCGGAGAAATGGAGATGCATGTTTACTTTTGGTGGTCTCACGTTGAGCTCGGCTGACCATATGATGGTGGGGCGGTCCTGTAGTTCGAGGTGGGGAGGGGAATGGTTGGTGCGTGGGGTCCGACGGGGCCTATACGTGCCGTGTTGGTTAGGTCCACCTTGCAAGGTTAAATCGGATCGATTCGCCGTGTCTCGCGGATATGAGGACCTTGATCTCTTTGGCACCTCGTAGCAAATGAGTTAGGACATTAGAGATATAAAAATGGATACAAATTTGAATCTTAATTGGATGCTTCACAGGTGTTTGTAGATAGGCAAATATTAGTGAGAGTCTAGCTATATAAAATATGCGGCTAAAACATTGAAAGTAAGGATATACCTCTAGATGCTATTTCTGCAAAATAACCGCCAGTCAAATGCCGTGCATGTCTAGGTAGGTGGGCTATGTTATACCCACTGGTCGGGTAAGCCTTGCTGAGTATTAGAATAATCAGGGTTTGTTGCCCCATTTATTATTACAGTACACCCGGACGTCGATTTCTGCCCCTGTTGTGTCAAGTTCATCCGCCGGGATGCAGAGGGGTGGCAGGTCGAGGAGCGGGACCCTTAGGTTAGGGCGCTGTCGAGTTGTACACTTGTGGGCTGAGTGTGCAGCCTTTCTGTTTTGCGTAGACCGGTCTGACCTGTCTGTGGGACCGGTCTGACCGGTGGAGTCGGCAGCATGGAGCCGACCGGTCCGACCGGTCGAGAAGGATCAGAACTGGTGATAGTTAGAATAGATGTAGGATCTTTTGATTTCGAACTTCAGACCATCTATTGTAAAGTTTTTGTAAATTAATTGTATATATTTGAACTCGGTTTGTAAAATTAGTTGTTTCGTTTTCATTGAGTTTATATTTTTAAGTTTTATGCCGTGCTTGTACCATCTGCGCCCACCTTCGCGTGGGACTACCGGTGATGTTTCGATCGGGCCGTGGGTTGAGAAAGAATCGCCAAATTAAGCCGTTAAGCTAATGCGCCCGATGTGTTCAAATGACGGTCATTACGCTTAATTAGAGTTTTAATTTGGCGGTTCTGTTACAATAGACTAGACAGATGTTTGAATTGGAAGAGGTCCTAATCATAGTTGATGTATTAGCAAGGATCACAGATAGTGTTTAATTATTGCCATGTCGATTTGACTATATAAATACGGTATCCCCATGATCTGCCTTGTTGCGGAAAGATAAACGATATATACAAGATGCTGGAGTAATGCGTTTGGTGAATTTTTAATTTATGGTTGACCAAACAAATGAACTAACCTAGATGAGAGTACTATAAAACAAAAGTTCCACGCGAAAGTAGGTTGATCGGAGTGTGACAATATCTATGATTGTGGAAACAAAATTATTCTAGACAGAATAAACTAAACAATACGGTGGGTGGCCAATAACATTCATTTAGGCAGTACCAGATGCCAATTCTGATTGGCTCTATTTTATTCAGGAATAAACAACGAAAACGTCCATGATTAGGGGGTTCTTTAGTTTTGGACTCCCGTCCTGTTTTTTTTTTAGTGCAGGTATCAGCATATGGGTTCGAAGGTACAACAAAAACATTTGCCTTGTTAAATAAAGAGGTGCCAAGGTGACAGGTGCGTAGAGCTGGTGAGATCAGGCTGTTTTTTTTTGAACAAACCGCACAAGATAGTGCAAGTTTCATTGATATAACAGAAAAATACAAGACTACAGTCTTGGGAGACCATAGGCAGGAAAAAGAAAAGAAAAACGAAAAAAGACTCCCCCGGTTGGATTGGGACGTCAACGCGGGAAACACCGCAACTCAACTCTCCACACCTCAACCCTCACCCTGTTGGATTGAGGCATCAACACAGGTAAAACTCAAAAACTGCAGCGGCTCAGTGGCCGAGCAAGCCAAGATGACGCGACTACCAACCTTCTCCTGCCCAAAAATTCGCCGTCGAAACACGATTCCGCGTCGATAAGAAGTCGAGAAAACCGGACCGCACCACACCGGGTAGGTCACCGCCATGCGGGACCTGTCGCCGTAGTGCCGCTGCCCCACCATACACCATCCAACAGAGTGAAAACCACTGAATCCGCACCTCTCGCACGCTATCTCGGCGTCACAACCGCGATGACACAACGCGCAGGGGCCTCGCCACACCCGCCGTTGGACCTCCTCCTCGCTCTCGTCACCTCGCAGAAGACACCACACGCGGGGGCCTCGCCACGTCCGCCATAGTACTCCATTCGCGGATCTGTTCCTAACATCGCCGTCAGAATGATTAATAGGGTTGCTCCGTGTTCCAAGATCCCTCACAAACTGCCGAACCGCACTCGCTGGACGACCGCATCACATTGCGCCACCCACGCAATGGCCACCGCCACCATACTAGCAGACCAAGTTGTTGCTTGCGCCGTCTTTCGACGATGTACCACACTGGAGTCGCTAAGCAAGGCTGAGCAACCCGCCGCAATCTGCTGCAAGCCAAGCCGCCCCCACGATGTTGGTGCTGCAAGCGCCGCCCTCCGCCGTAGTCCCACGCCGCACTGACAGTTGCCAAGCAACGCCAGCCACCGCAGTCCGCTGCAAGCAGCCAAAACCAACATCCATATGATGACCCCCGGCCGCCAACAAGATTTTGATCACCGCCGCATGAGCTCGGCAACCCCCTTCGAGCTCACCACTTGCAGTGAGCCACCCTGCCAAGCCACCGGCAAGCCTTCCACCATCTGGTCGAGATGGGTCTCTACCAGCGACGCCTCCAAGAAGGTAACGACGCCAAAGGTGCCGCCGTCGCCCGTCCAACAAGTGGACAAGGTTTTCATCTAGGGGAATCCGCACAGAAGGGATGAGCTCCAAGATGACGCCCCCAACAGAGAGAACGACACCCTCGAATGCCATCGTCATCGCCACCAGCATGAAGCCGGCGAGACTTTCGCCTGAAGAATTCCGTCCCTAGCTGCACGCCCACAGTCCGGCCAAACCACAGAAGTCTTCCCGGGTCCGGCGGGGCCACCAAGCCGCCACGCATCACGTCCAACTTGCACCACCTCGCTGCACCACCCGCAGTCGCAAAGGCCAAAACACCGACGCCCCGCAGCCCGCCGCACATCGCCATTGGCCGCCCCGTCGGCAGCCCAACACCCGCGCAGCAGGTTCTCCCAGCAGGCGCAACTCCACCGCGGCCACGAGCTGGCCGAGCGTCAGGGCAGCATAGCCCTCGCAGAGGCCCTCCACATCCAAGCAAGCATACCTCGCCGCCGCGCAGGTCCGCGGACGCAAGGCCAGCCGGAGACCGCGAAGGGCGATAGCCCCGTGGACGCCGCGTTGGATCACCACCGCGCCACGCCTCCAGTCCGCCGCCGGCCCGCCGATGCAAGGATGCTGCGCAGCCGGCCCGCATCGTGCAGACGCCGCGACGCCGGCGCGCCTCTTGTCGTAGACCCGCAGTCACCAAGAGCGCTGGCCGACGCCCCCACCTCCCGTGGACGGATTCGGCCGCGGGGACACCGGATCCGCGCTTGCCGGTGCCGGATCCGGCCATCCATGCCGGCGCCGCCGCGAGCCGCCCACACCGGCCGTGGTCCCAGGACGCCGTCCCGCCCCGGCGATGGAGACCCACAAGCCGATTTGCCCTGCCGTCGCCTTCCTCGCCGGCCACCGGACTTCCGAGGGCCTTCTCGGGCGACGGCGAGGGTGCTGGGAGGAGGGGGGGTGCTGGGAGCGGCGGCGTGAAGGCCCCCTCGGTCGCCTAGCGGGGGCGACGCGAGGGGCGAGGGGCTTTTTGATCAGGCTGTTTTTTTATAAACACACGGATGGATAACCCTTTACACAACTATTACTCTGTCCTAGCGTACAGAATAAATCATTTTCATGTCGACACAAATCGTGATGGACTCCACGATCAATTTGCACTGAATGTGCCTCATGTATCACGGTTCACTTTTTTTATTTAAAGATATTACGGTTTACTTTGACAGAGGTGAGCCAGATGACACCCCCTCATGTCTGTAGTCCTCATGTTTACCTCCTGTGCAGGGCATCTGTGTTTCACGGGGTTGCGGTGGGGGCCGCCCCCCGGCAAATCGGCATCAGCAGCAGGGAAAGGGAGATGAACCTAATCCGCCCATCACCCTAACCAAATCAGGGACAGGTTTGCGTCAGGGAGGGGTGGTGGCGGTGCGGTTAGTTAGCTGTTTAAACCCCCCGCGCGCTCCCCATCCATCCATCCATGAGGTGAGGCCAACGCCACACACGGTTGGCGCGCGCGTCGCTTGCCTCACTTTACACCTACCTGCCCGAGGTTCCGCTCCACGGCCGTGGCGCGGTGGCCGGCCGCGGCGCCCCCCGTGGCGTCTCGCGATGAAACTGGTAGCAAACCAGTGGCAGCGGTGAGCAGGGTTTTCAATTTCGTTTTTGCAAAAATTTCGGCCACCACCGAAATTACCGAAATTCGCGAAATTTCGCCGAATTTTTGCCGAATTTTTTTTGAGACTAGCACATAAAGTATGTTTTTTCTAAAAAAAATTAGATCTAAACAACTATTAGTGTGATTTATGAATACACATTATGGAATAGAAAAATATGCAATATGAACAATAGAAAACATGAGTCTAAAGTTATATAGCACATGTATTAGTGTATTACAAAATTTCGGATTTTTCTTTCGGCCACCACCGGAATTACCAAAATTCGCGAAATTTCGGCGAAATTTTGAACCCTGGCGATGAGGTCATGGAGGCCTACCGGCCTAACCTTTTTCCCACCAACTCAGCCAGCCCTCCCTCTAGAAGACCTCCTCCTCCCCGATCCAGTCAAGTGTGCCTATAAAATCCAGGCCCCCCCTCCACCCACCCTTGGGGCTCGCAAGCACCGCAGCAGCAACCTCCACTGCCGCAAGGCCACCGCAACGAAGAAAGCGGCGGCAAAAGGATACTCGGGAAAGCGGCAAGCAACATCGGCGGTCAGTCTGGTCTTGGCTCGCCGGCCGCCATGGGGAGGTCGCCGTGCTGCGAGAAGGCGCACACCAACAAGGGCGCGTGGACCAAGGAGGAGGACGACCGGCTCGTGGCGTACATCAAGGCGCACGGCGAGGGGTGCTGGCGCTCGCTGCCCAAGGCCGCCGGCCTGCTCCGCTGCGGCAAGAGCTGCCGCCTCCGGTGGATCAACTACCTCCGGCCCGACCTCAAGCGCGGCAACTTCACGGAGGAGGAGGACGAGCTCATCATCAAGCTCCACAGCCTCCTCGGCAACAAGTACGTTCAATTCGCGCCATGCATCCAATCCATCCCTCTCCCGCACCTCATCACCCCACCATTTCCTGACATGCTCTCTGCTTCGTCCCTGCTCGGTGCAGATGGTCCCTGATCGCCGGGAGGCTGCCGGGGAGGACGGACAACGAGATCAAGAACTACTGGAACACGCACATCCGGAGGAAGCTGCTGAGCCGGGGGATCGACCCGGTGTCCCACCGGCCGATCAACGAGCACGCGTCCAACATAACCATATCCTTCGAGGCGGCGGCGGCGGCGCGCGAGGAGAAGGGCGCCGTGTTCCGGCTTGAGGAGCCGAAGGCGGCAGCGGCGATCGGCCGCGACCAGAACCCCGGCGGCGACTGGGGCCACGGGAAGCCGCTCAAGTGCCCCGACCTGAACCTGGACCTCTGCATCAGCCCGCCGTGCCAGGAGGAGCCCCTGAAGCCGGTGAAGCGGGAGGCCGGGCTCTGCTTCAGCTGCAGCCTGGGGCTCCCCAAGAGCGCCGAGTGCAAGTGCAGCAGCTTCCTGGGGCTCCGGACCGCCATGCTCGACTTCAGAAGCCTCGAGATGAAATGAAATGAGCCTATCTGTTCCTCCCTCTAATCCCCCTCCCGTTTTGTCACCCCTGGATATTTGGTTAGCTCTCGTAGGTGAAAATACTGGTAGCGAGTGAAAAGAGAAAAGAGAGACAAGAAAAAGAAAGTGAGGATTTGAGCCCTGGATCTTCCCTGCTCTCTCCCTCTCTCGTTGCTCCGTTTTGCGTCTCCTGATGATCATGGGCAAATAATATCTGCTGCTAGGCCTAGGTCTCTGTAACTTGGCAACAATCCCGTCTCCAGGAGACCAGGTTGAGTGGCCCGTGCCCGGGTTCGTCCGTGCGGGTTGCCTCAAGGACACTGGACTCCCACGTGTCGAGGCGTGAGCCGGATCTTACGTTTACCGAACCACTAAACCCGGCACGTGACCGTCGCCTAATCCCGCAGGCTCGATAAAGCGCCTCGTGAGTTAGACCACCACGCCTTCCCCCCTTTTTTTCCCGTTCCAATAATCTGACCCTGCTTTGCACGCACGGCACACAGGGCCGGCCGCATACGTGTGTGCCTCTTTCTACCGGTATGTACCACTGCAGCAGTAGCCCACAAAAAGAGAAAAAGCGACGCCCCGGCTCTTTTTTAATCTCGCTTTTGCTGCTGCTGCTAATTCTTCTTCTTTTTTCGTGACTGTGTAGCATGTTTTTCATTAAGAGGAGAGATGCTTCTTCTTCTTCTCCTGTCTCATCAAAAGGGTGTTTAATTTTACCTTGCCACTGCTGGTAATGGAGGAGTAACCAAGCGTAGAAGGCAGGCAGGCCGTGACGTCATGCGGGGGAGGGCACCGGAAACCACTTGTTTAGAGGGCTTGTTAGGTAAGAGGCGGCCGGCCGCACCTTTCCTAACCCGTCTCGCCCGGTCGCCACCCCGGCGACGCGATGGCCGACGGCGGACGGCGGGCCCTGGCACGGCCTGCGGAAAAGGGCAGAAGCGGGTCTTGGACGAACGCCCAACTTGCCCGTGCGCGGCGCCATGAATGCCATCGGCGGCGGGCGGCGGTGGCTCTCGGTTGGGTTGGTGCTGGTCGCGGCCTCGCGGGGAACCAACGGGACGGCCGCCTGCTGGGCGATGGCATGAGAGCGGGCCGGCCGGTGACGACCGTGCCGTGTTTTCTCGCGCGGGGTTGCGGCGGCCGGCTGTTGCTTGCGCTGCTCGGTGCGCGTGGCGTCTGACGGCAAAAGCCCGCCGCGCGTAACGGCATCGTCGGGAGGGAGAGACGTAGGAGGAGAACGCCGGTTTCCGGAAACACCCGGCACGTACGCGTCCACGGAGAATAGCAGCCGTGGTCCGTGGAGGACGGCGGAGAACTCTTCATACGGCCGCTGCCGGCCGGAGCTACGAAACAAGGTGCTGCTGATGCAGTAGATTAGCTTCTGGCCTGTGCGTGATGATCGAAGCTCACGCGTACAATCGGTTCAACCGTTCAAGTACGGTTGGGTTTGTTGCTGCAGAGGAGAAGAAAAGATTAGCGCCGCACCGGTTCCGGTCTAGCTAGCCTCACGACCTCACGTATTGGGTAGCGGTTTGGAAGCGTGTACCAAGGTCCAAACACTGACCTATCATATGATGATCCGGCGCCCATACATGGACGGCTAAAATTTTCTTTTTCTTCTGCGAGGGGTGGCCATTGTAAAACATTTAGTGTCGCCATGTTTAGTTACCGCACCGGTTAGTTTACTCATCAACCCTGATGTAAAGCGACGCTGTTTTGTCAGGTTCCCCGGATGCGAGCGTCCACTGATCGAGATAACAATATCACACGTCACGGTCCAAGCCGAGTAGCCGACTACAAAAAAAAATATCGAGTTTACCTTGGTGACAAAAAGAAAGGAAAGGCCGGGAGGGGTTTCTATCTCCCCCACCACCTTATCTGTCGTCGCTGCTCGATCGCTAGCATCTAATCGCTCTCACTTTCGACCGAAAGCAAACCGCCAATGCCTATCCGAGATAACACTCTCGCTAGTTTATTGGGGTTATTATTATTACTGTGGTCGCGCTCTTGTTCTCGTGCAGGTTACGAGCTGCAGAGCTGCTACTGCCTGACAAGCAAGATTAAACAACGCAACTAATTCTCTTGCATTATTAGAAACACACAGGCCGGTTCCTAATGTAAGTTTCTCGTTTCTCTGTTTTATCTTTTTTTTCCCCTTTCATTTTGCGAAAGGAATAGTAATTTTGCTATTGATACGGGCTCTGAAGGGGATAAAAACATATAAGGCTCAAACTAAGACGGCGGTAATGCTACAGTATGATGTCCGGAAATTTAAAAAAATTGGATGCTCTAACATATGTTGCAATAGTTAAGCATCAGTACTGCAACTATTGTTTCTACATATTTAACGGTGGATGCTGCATGAGACATATATAGTGTTCATATTGTGACGGAAATTTTCTATCCTAGAGTCGAACGACAGTCATTTCTAATATATCATTTTTTTAATATTACAAATAGTGATATTGCACTAGTTAATTTTCAATATTACTCCTACGTCGGAGCACTAGCAGCCCGGACATGCAAATCCTGCGGATGATCTGGCGCAGAAAATCTGAACAGCCACGGAGAGGGACGTCCCAGCAACGATTGGCTGACTCGGACAGTACTTCCATGCAAGTGCCAGCACTGTCAGAAGTCAGAACACGCTTTCACTAGACCCAGGCAGCAGCATCAGGCGCACAGGCGAGGGCGAACGTATCATGGCCCTGTGGGCCGGCCGGCCTGGCGTACGGGCGGATCCGATCGGGTCGGGGGGGGGGGGGGGGGGGGGGGGGGGATGGATGATGCACGGGCGCGGCGCGGGTAGGTGGCCATGCCCATTAATTAACTGCCGACATGGATGCATCCTCCTGGCCGCTCGCTAGCCGGCTACAGCTACAGGAGGGCGGCATCAGGGCCGGCGGCATGACCCCGCCCGTCCCACTGCTGCTAATCAATTAAACAAGGACTTCTCGTGCTGGGGCTGGGTTGGGCTGATGGAAAGCAGTGGCGATTCGGCAGCTCCCCATCATCAATCAGCTGATGGGGGTTCCTGTTTAACGGTAAGCTAGCTGTTCATGAGCTCCACTGCTGAGGAGGGCCTGTTTGAAGGAAAGAGATGGATTATGAAAAGTCTCTAGAGCGATTGGTTTCCCTTTTAAAAAGGCCTTGATAGTAGCATTGCACAAACCTCCCCTAGGAAAAAATGTATATGATTTTTTTATTATGGTGCCCTGTAGTGTAAAATGTTGGTAGATTAATAGTACCAACTACTACAGAGAGGTCACGGTTGTGTACTCGCACTACTCCAGAATAGGCCTTTGTTCCAGGTCATTTGTCCCGGTTACCTTTGGACCCGGGACAAAAGGTGGCTTTTGTCCCGGGTCCAAAGGAGCGGGGGGGGGGGGGGGGGGACAGGGGCCTTTTGTCCCGGGTGGAGCCACCAACCGGGACAAAAGGCCCCCCTTTTGTCCCGGTTGGTGGCTCCACCCGGGACAAAAAGCCCAACCCTTTTTTATCCCTGTTGGTAACACCAACCCGGACAAAAGGGTGACTCTTTTATCCCGGTTGGTGGTACCAACCGGGACAAAAGGCCCTTTTTGTCCCGGGTGGAGCCACCAACCGGGACAAAAGGCCCCTCCACGTGATAGTTCAAAAGGGAGTTATTCTTTACTGAGTCACATGTACTACTTAGGTGAGTTGGCAAACAGGCCATGCGCTAGGCAATAGGTCTTGGGTTCCAATCCCGCAGGGCGCAAATATTTTTTAGCGCGAGGGACATTTTGTCCCGGTTCTACCACCCGGGACAAAAGCCTCCAGCGCTTTTGTCCCGGCGGCCGAATCCCGGTTCCAAAACCGGGACAAATGGCCATATGGAACCGGGACAAAAGGCTGTTTTTGTAGTAGTGTCGTGCACTCCGCCAGAATCCGTTTCTGGTCAATATCAACATTAATTCTCATCCATCAAATCATAATCCTATATGACCTTGCAACAGTATAGGTCACGATATCAACATTAACTTGATCTGCTTCGTGACCTATACTAAGTTATGAACAAATGAAAAAGAAAGCGGAATTTCACACCGATTGAGTTAATTTGAGAGGATCTTGCATACAGATCAAGTTGAAAGTGACTGGCAAGCACACCAATGCAACTAAAACATTATTTCACTACTTGCATCGAGTCTTAGTTTGTGTACTGTTGGATCATCACAGCATTTCCCGGTTGTGCTGTTTTTGGGTCATTTGTTTGATCCAAATCATGTCATTGGTATCCCTGCAGATATGCTGAATACAAGGTGCAGTACACACGTGAAGACGTGCACCCTACTCCTACAAATTTTGACTAATTTCTAATCGACCCTACCATCCAAAATTCTTTGGAAAGTGTAAATTCCTCTTGAGTAGGGGCGGATGCACACCCCGGGCCACCCGGGCCATGGCCCGGGGTTCGGCCTAAATTTTTTTCATTTTGCAGTAGCTTCTACCTCTGGATTTGGATCAATTGCTGAAGAAGGACTTGGATCAATTGCTGAAGAAGAATAAATATATTACTTCGCGATGGCGCTTTTTGTATGTTATCTATCTTTCTGTTTATATTTTCATGTATCTTTTGAACTGTGAGTTTGTGGACGTCTATACTTAAAACTCGGCCCGGGGTTCAACTCAATCCTGGTTCCGCCACTGCTCTTGAGTAAGACAGAGTATGGTTTCAGAAAGGCATTGACTCGATGATAAGTCACCCCCCCCCTATATTTCTTGACTCGTGTATAGTTGTTGGTGTTTACTGGACTGAAGCCACCTCCAAATAATGGCATTGATCCTCCTTTGATAAGACGATATCATTCCCCAGGGTAATACAAATGGTCATTATCTCTGTGTGCTAAGGATATTCAAATTAAACTGATGCTATAGCATCCATGAGCCCGTTTAGTTCCCAAAAATTTTCATGTGCTACAGTAACTTGCAGCATTTGACCACTAATTTAGAGTATTAAATGTGGATAACTGACAAAATCCATTCCAGAACCCCCGGGTAAAATCGCGAGACGAATCTAATGAACCTAATTGTGCAATGATTAGACAATACTGTGCTACAGTAACTAATCTCTAATGACGGATTAATTAGACTTAATAGATTCGTCTCGCGATTTCCCGTCCATCCGTGTAATTAGTTTTATAATTAGATCATGTTTAGTTCTCCTAATCTTGGATTGAAAAAGTGCTACAGTAACTTCCCAAAAAAATTTGGGAACTAAACGCGCCCCATATACCTGCTACAATAATGTACAGTCAAGCAGATAAGCAACACACACACACTAGTGTTCATACTACCGGGGCAAAAAAAAAATGATGGTGTTCATACCAAACAAAAACTATTGAAGGTGAGTACAAGGCAGTATTTGTATCGAAGGAAAAAAATACAAATAATGTACAAGCGACGACAAGTCATTTTCTTGTGGCTAGCTACCTACCAATACATCACGCCGACTCGTCAATTTTGGGCAAGTTCAATTGATCAATTCGGTAGGTAGCGGATCAGAGCAAACCCCACGTTGCCTCGCGCTCTTTTAATTTCATTCTTTTCCACGTCGTCGTCGTCGTCTCCTGGTCCCTTGTTTATGTTCTTTCCCCAGCAGTGCTCGCAATGCAAATGAGCTATGGAATACGCGCGCGCGTACGCACGCGTCACAGCTTCCCTGGTAGTTGATCCGTATGAAACTATTATACTACTACATGGACAAGCAAGGAGAGAAAAGATATAAAAAGATACATCATACAGCATAGCCGTCGGAGTCGCTGTCATGACATACTAACGGTGGAATTATATAGAAGTGTTGATCCCCGCCTTCGTGTAAAGTGCATACTCATGACTCATGCACGTTGTCAAGGCGATGATAAACAAATGGTTTAATTTAGAGGTACACGATCATTTGATTTGGAGGCTAATTTTATTCCGTTTTCCTATACTAGACGTGCCTTTGTGATGTGTGGCGTGCGTTGCATTTCGGTGGTTGAAGAAATTCGATTGGAGAGGAAATAATTCCGTGGGCCGACCTGATCGACCTGCGTGATGAGCTAAGTGTGGCGATGGTGACGGCAGGCCACCTTGGTTCCTCGCTCCTTTGGTAGGGGCCAACAAAGCTAGCTAGCTCCCAACTGTTAAGACTACCATGCGGCTTTATTGCTGATTTGCTGTGCTTGGTATTTGGTGTTTGTTGCGGCTGTACTACGTGTGTTTCTTGGAGTTATTCCTCTATTCTCCCAGTCATCCATCGCCTGTGTATGCATGATTTGTTGAAATGTTCAGTCATGTGCTTTAAGGTGTGAACAGTTATCCAACCACGGATAATCCAAACCCATTGGACCATTGATATGTTTCTTTTTTTTCTGATGAATGTGAACAATTAGCTAGCCGACTGATAGATAGATAATAATCCACCCGTGCGAGACTGCACCTCTCTTTTTAAAATGCTAACAGTTCCGAGTCCCACTTAGCAGCAGACAATTTTATGCGGGACAAAACAATATACAAAGTAAGTTTTAGCAGAAATAATATGAAAAATGCTCGTTGTGACGGTACACCAACCAACCGTGTGAGAGTTGAAGTGACCAGGCAAGGGCGCCGCTGCATTTAAAATGCGCAGGGGTGGACCCAGGACGGGCATCCGCCCTGGCCTTGGATGCAGCTGTTTCAGAAAAGCAAAAATCCATGTCAAATGCCCTGTCAATTTGTTTTTCCTTCTTCGTCGGAACGGGGGGAGGGACATTCTTCACGCTACTCCGTTCCGTCGCATGCAGAGGTTTTAAAATTTAGTCTAGATAATTTAAAATGTTTTTTTAGATGTTGATCCTGTGATTCAGATTAGAAGTTTGCACGGTTGCACGAAGATATTGGTTTGCAACGTTGCCTAATTTAAAAATCAAACTCTTATTTTATACAGTTTTAAGCTAACTATATTCATATGGGCTTTGCTACGGTACTCCTTGCTACGGACGGAGAAACGAGGACATGGATGACTGGATGGCTGGCGGGATGCACGGTGGACGCGGCAGATTCTGGAGACCGAGGGAGAAGAGAAGATCGGGCTGCTGCTCCGTTGCTTGCCAATCATTCGGCCACCCATCAACTCCAGCTTCTTGGGTGGATCCGGGAGGGTGTGTGCGTTTCGATCCTATGCTCCTTTTTTTTAAAGGAAAACTACGGCATCCCAAGGTCCTATGCTTCTTGGATCTTGGGGATGCTGAAATGTTGCACATGTTCACACCGAGTTCATTTTGTGATGAGGAGCAGCAACATCATCATCGGCTCCACACGAGATGAGATTGTCCAGGGTGAAAGTTGCTTGCAGAGAGATACTTTCAGTGTTTTCAGACAGGTGGGGAAAAAAAAACGCTGCGACCTGACTTTCCGAGCAACAAGCTAAGTCCAGTACTGTACTGGCCTACCGGGTGACAATCGACTAGTGAAAACCGACGGATCACTTCGCCCGCGGTGAAGTTTTCCACGCACGAGACGTCCAGACCAGGGCCGATGCCGACTGCCAACCTTCAGCTAGGGGTGTTGAGCGACGCTAACACCCTTGGCCGTCCGGAGCACCCTACGGAGCACCCATCAAGAAGGTCCGTCCGGCCCCCGTCCGCTGTTCATGCCGTCATCGGCCGGCCTACCCCAGGAACCGGAGAACCAGCAGATCGAGGTGCCGGTACAGATCCGCCGCATCGATCACGACCGCTCCGGCTGCTGCGTGAGCGAACGTGAGTGCCCATCTGCGTCGCGGGAGGATCGGAAGAGGCGACGCCGGTGGCGAGAAGCTAATTCTACAATCGTGCGCTACCACGCCTCCTAGCGCGCGGCGCGACAGCCACATGCAGCTGTCTCCACGCACCCACATGACTACTGACTACCCATGTATTCCGTTGTTTTCCTTTTTTTATTTCTATTTTTTCCCTGTTACACGGTGCAAGTGCTATCAATTTTTTTCTTTTCAAGTTTTCTCTTTTTACGTTCTATTATGTGATGAAGTTCTCTTGATAATTTTTTTATAAAAATCATACTAAAGAAGTATACTGAGAATCGTACTCAAAATTTTTATGATGAATTTTGTGTGTAAAAAGTTATATGATGAACTTGTGTGTAAAAAAAATTGTACGAGAAATCTTCCCAATATAGATAACATCCTACAAGTTATGCTAAAATATTATGCTCCATAATTATCTGAAAAAATTTATGCATTAAAATTGTATATATCGTAAAAGTTGTGCTAAAAAAATATTTTTCAAAGAGTCGTTAAGAAAGAATTATATGCCAAAGTTGTATGTATCGTAAAGTTATGATGCAAATTTATCTTTTAGAAGATGTGTGTAAAAAGTTATACGCGAAAGTTGTATTTAGAAATTATAACTTTGTAGAAAAAAATGTGGAGAAAAAATCTTTCCAAAAAGGGAAATTACCCTGCTGTCCGAAATCGCGCGCTGCAAACCCTCCTAACGCGCGCGCTCTGATTAGCTGGCCCCCGGCACGGCAAAAGTATCTGGCGTGCAGTGCGGTCGGCACCAGTTGGATCGTGCTCGCTTGGCGAAAGCGCAGGTGCATGACATGCCACTCGCAAATATCTGGCCCGATGATCCACGCAGCCGCTTGGTGCGCGCGGTCTCGCCAGCAGCACCAGCAGCAGGAGCAGCACCGGAACCACCACCACCTCCTCTCTCGGTGCTGCGCGCGCAAAAGCACTGGATCCCGGCCGGCAGGGGAGAACGCGATCGCGCGGCGTCACCCACTCGATCGACCACTCAAGCCAACTTACGTGCGCCGCGCACACGGCGGCGGCGGCGCTGGCCTCGCCGCGAGCTTATCCCTTGCTACATGGGACGGCCAGGCCGCGGCGGAAAACGACCCGTCGTGGCGCGCGGGTTGCTGCCGCGCGCGGCGCCGAGCTTATCTGCTCGGCCTCCTCCTGGTCAGACTCGAACGCACGGCCGGCCGTAAAGGCGCCCGTGGTCGCTGGTTAGCTGTTACTCCCGTGCTTTTCCCGGCCCGTCCCGCTTCCGCGGGGCGGCCTGACTGCGGCTCGGCTTGGCCGCCGGTCTGTTCGGAATCTTGACGAAATCCGTTGTGACATTTTGCCTCATGGAACGGAAGTCCCTTCCTTTTCATGACTTTCTCGGTACCACCCTTTATCATCTGTAGTAGCTAGGAGAGAGTAGGAGCTCGATCGATGGAGGGGCACACAGTAGCATCCAGCTTTTGACTACTGCCGATGGTGATCCAACAGATGGGGCTCCAGATTCCTCTCACGCATAATTAACGCCTGACTTTACTTCACGTATTGCACTTGCATGTCGTCTACTACTACTACCACTAGCAGTCTAGCACAGCCCAAGGTTACGAGAGCTACAGCCTACAGGTCCAGCAGTGCGACGAGCATGGCCTCTGCTCGCCAGTCTCGTCTCGGTTGGCAAGCGTAACCACCCATGATCACCCAGCCGCATCGCTGTCGTGTCCAGGACTCCAGGTAGGCGCCATTGGAGGCGCGCGCGCCTAGATTAGATTAGGTGGTTGGTACTTGGTACCGCCCGCAACTTTCCCTTTCCGTCCCCGTCCTGTCCCGGCGCCGGCGGGGCCCGCCGTGGCATGGAGGCGAGCAAGGCGGTGGTTGGTTGGCCGCATGGGGCCCCGCCGCCCCCCCGTCGCTCGCCGGAGCTCTCTCTTACCTTCCTCCTCGTCCTCGGTCTTATCCGAAACCACGAGCTCCTCGCTTTTCCTGATTTGGCAAAACTGTCAATCGCTTTGCTAATCTAATCGCCACGGGATTAACCTGAGGAGATTATAAAAGTTGACAGGGTTAGCGCCTACTTGCATGTAATGGGGCACACCTCCTTGCCCACTGCTTCCGATCGAGCCCAATACTAGAAGAGAAGCCTTCTTGGTGTTGGTGGTCAACTCTAGCTAGTTGGCTTTGGCTCCAACGTTGAGAGTGATCGATCTCTTTTCAGACTGCTTTACCGGCCCATTGGCCAGGCTAAGAATGTTGCGTTTGTGTGTGATGTCACAAATGGCAAAAAGGGCAGCCAAGGCATCCAATCGGTGCTGGTATTTGTTCACCTGTTTCTAGAAAAGCGGTTGCAGGGGTTAAAATCGTGCATGGTCATAGTGCAGAGAGGGAGCCGGTGCCGGTCGTGTCGATATGATGGTGTTGAGGCGGGAGGGCCCAACGGACAGCTACGTCCCAACCTCGCCAACTGGTACAGGGGGTGCAATCATGGCATGGTGCTCCATTGTGCACATGTGCTAATCCAGTCGCTAGCAACCGAAGCTTTCATGACGAGAGCTTTTCTAGAACGCAGGGGTGTTTCGCAAGAAGGGCCAGGTCCTGCAGTGAAATCTGCAGAGGTCCCTTCATTCCAAACAGGATCGTTACTATCTGTTTTTTTTTCCTTCTAATTTATGAAACAGGAGGAGCAAGTCCCTAACTCTCAACGAAGCATATTTCTTGTTGAACAAGCGTTCTTCATCTCCGGAGATCAGAAATTTAGAGCGTATATGCGTATACAGACTCCAGAGATCATAAGCCTCTCTGCTGATTCAGAGATTTGACAGCCGCTTTCTGCTCTTGGAACTTTGAGCAACCAATAACTCGCACACATCAAAGAGTTCCAGGTCTTCTTCTGCTCATCGTGGACTGGATGATTGAACAGGTGACACTTGAAGCGTGTGTCCAGCCCACGGAAACGAGGCTAGAAACATGCGTGCAATGGCACATGGCTGACGCCTGACGACGCTCTGTAGTGTTTGTGTGCACGCCTGGTGTACATAACATGGGCGCCTACGTTGACGCCGTTTTATTCTGTATCGGAAACAGTTAGCCGCTCATGTATTTGGGCACGTCACAGGTTGGTGCTCTTCATCTTTAAAAACTACCGGCCATATTTGACAGCAAAAAAAAAAATGGCAGCCGGCGTGCTCGATGAAGAAAGAGAGGTCCGCCGCCTGACGGAGCACATCAGCTCTGAACCCGTGGCTTCCTTCGTGCATCAGAACAGGTTAGCAAATCCATTCTTTTTGTTGTTTCTGGAACCAGCAACGATGTAAACTGAAAGAATAATGCAAATTTATCCTTTTTTCATTGGAGTTTCTGGAACCAACAATGATGTAAACCGGAGGAGAATAGGGTGCCCTGACGTGTTACCAGAGCAACTTATCCAGTGAATTCTCTGCATCAGGTTTTGCTCGTGCTGTATGAGAGCAGCAACGAGACTACAGCCCGCAACTTGTTGATTGGCACAAGTGGGCAAATCGAGAGGTAGAAAGCAGCAGTGCTATTATATTAGTAAAAAAAGAAATCGTCAGCCAACGTGACATTACCAAGAGAGCACCATCGTTATCATCTGATATTATCATGAACCCTAATGACACACCCAGGACGACTAGAGAAACCATTGTATGTCAACATGTTTAAACATTTGCCATATGCGTAAGGCTCAGCTAGACAAACCTGCTCCAATGATCCAATCCATGGAATCACAGCACCGCTGAAAAGGCACAAAGAAATAATGCCCAGCCCACAAGACACCAAGGCAAGATAATCCATTTACAAGACCTGGCTGCCCTTTCTTCTTTTCTGTGAACCAATAAGGCAATAAGGAACAGGCAAACAATCTCCCACAGGCCCAGTAAAGTCATTAGGAGCAACATAATCAGGTGTATGACGATAAGGTGTGAACTGTTCAGCAGATATAGCAAATGAAATTGAAGCATTCGGAAGAAGGTATGTCGATGAGCACATTGCACAGCATGCGAGTCCACGGGCATAGAAGCATACAGTTTGACTAACAATCTAGCATTCCTCTAAAACAGTTAAGATAGTGTATGGAACATTAAAAAAAAAGACACACAGTGTTGATCGAAGGCACAGCAGAAGCCAGAATTAGGTGTCCTTCGGGGCACCCTTCTTTGCAGCCTCAGCTGCAGCCTTCTCTGCCTCAATCTCGGCAACGTATTCATCAATCTCAGCCTCCTCAAGTTCACGGAGACCATCCTTCTTTGTCATCACTGCAACCTCGATGTTCTTCCCACCACTTTCAACAACCTGAAGGATTATCAGTACGTTAATAGTTGTTAAACAGAAACTGAATTGAGAAGCTGAAAGAAGATACAAGTTGTTACAAAGCAACGAGAGCTTAACAAACGATGAAGGGGGGAAAACCAAGCAGTTCCCTTTGGAGTTTGATATCCAAGTATAAAAATAAAACTGGATGCAAACAAGCAAGCCGCCAAAAATAAATAAAAAACCTAGGTAAAGAATATAGGGGTGAATGTAATCGACATCTACTCGTTGAATGTTAAAACAATGATGCTGACTTGGTGCATCTATCAATCTACAACTACTCATTGAACACTTAATACAATGATGATGAATTCATGAACAACAGATCTTGCACCTGGTACTGGCAGTCTGGCACTAGTATCATTACTTGACTGATTACATTTATCAAGCTTCATTTCTAAAGGCTGAGGAAGTACATTAATCTCTTTCTAAACCTACCTATTGGCATTATATGGAGAATTCAGGTCTGCCTTCTTTGCTGTACCATGTATATGGTGTAAAACTAACAGACAATTGCATATTTGCATCTACTTTATGCCCGTGACTGGAATTTGGCACTAAAAAAAACCTGCAAATTTGCCACCCTTATTTTACTAATATGTTATCCTGGCTAGAATAGCTAAATTTAGTGAACAAAAATTATTTATGAAACGAAAACAAAAATAGCGTAGTGATGCACAATGCCCGCACCCTTAGCTACATCTACACCCTTATCTACATCTACACTTTCTTCGTTAGTATTCCCTTCATTCTTGAATCTCTCTCGACCTCTGCTCATGCATGAGTCAGGATTCCCGATCTCCCCTTCAAATTGGTCGCAGTGGAAGAGGGGGCAGTGACAAGGTCTGCAGTGATGGATTTTGGCTGCGGGGGAGCGGCTTCAGCTAAGGATTTAGGGATGACGGGCGGCAGTGTAGGGCGTGTGGGGATGCCGCAGCTCAGGCGCAACAAGCTTTTCGACAGAATGGGCGAATGCGCTGCTGCTGTTTGGGCAGGATGGCATGGGCAAAACAAACAGCGACAATGTGATGCATGGCCCTGCGCAGTTAGGACGCCACATGTGGCCATGGCCCTGATGACGTATGGTACGTCATGCGGCAACACTTGGGGCCAATGTGGAGGGGTTGGTGCGGGTGGCCTGGGATGGCAATTCGCATGGAGCGGGTGGCCAGTGACAGTGGATCATTGGGTAGCACTGCAGCAGCAACACACAGCGGCAGCGGTCTCTGGGATCAGCAGTTTGGGAGGAAGAAACTATGTCGATGGAATGGAAGCCTCGTGTTTCTTGGATCATTTGTGTCTGAAGATCCGCTGCCCATCCTTATTAGTCAAAGCTCTCAGTTCAGTGGCAGGTTAGGTCTGTTTCAAGCCATGTGGCAACTCTACAATTAGGACTCTTTTTTGGTGCCCAGCATGCAATATTGAAGCCAACCAGTGGCAAATGTGCAATTGGCCAAAATTATAAATTAGTTCAGGTATTTTGGCATAGGTTCTGAATTAAGGTTTTCATTCAACACGCAAGGAATGAAACAATTATGAAATAATTCATCCTTGTCCTACGAAAGGGAAAACTTCATAGATTTTCCAATCAAAGCTAGAACTTTGGTGTACTCCTAATTAACCAAGCTGTCAAATAGAGCCAAGTAATTCAAGAAAATTCTTTCAGAAGATAGGGAGCTGGATTTTCTCACAGGGGCAAGGTAGTGATTAGGAAGATGCTCAAATAGCATTAGGACACACCCGTCGCTTCTCGATTAACATTGCTGAGTCATCAATCATATGCTAGATTGTCATTAGAATTGAATACCATATTACAAAAAATTGTGAAAAGAGGCTTTGAAAGATAAACAAAAGTTGGCACAAAAGAAATCCAGTTTCGTTACACTAGAGAGAAAAACTGTGATGGATAACTCTTGTGTCCTCTTGGTCTTTGTGGGGCTGCAGTCCTTGCATGGACCATAGCAGCACTCTTTAGCATCTTGGACTAGCTTTAGTGTCCTCTCTAGGACAGCAGTTAGTGTCCTCCCCAGGACAGCAGTTAGACTAGCTTTAGACTAGCATTATTGGCTCAGTCGTTGGCTGCCCAACAGCCTGCTGTATAAATAAGTGACCACCTCTCCTATGGAGAGCATGGCTGTGTGTTTGTGAATGAGAAAAAACCCCCAGAAAATTGCCCCATTCTCCACTGTCATCCTCTCAGCTCAATAAGAGTAAAAATTGAGCTTCTAACTAGTATCAGAGCCGTACTTTCCTGTAGGTTGGATATCTCTTGCTCCTTCCCTTCCCAAGCGCTGGTAGCAGCCCAGCCACCACCACCACCAGCAGCAGCTGCACCAGCCGCTGCAGCAGCAGCACCGGTTGCTTCCCCCTTCCCTTCCCCTTCTCCACGCAGCAGCCCCTTGGAGGCGCGCCATGTCCGACGCATCGTCTCAGCGCTCGGTCGCCTCGACCGCACGGCGTCAGCGAGACGCCGAGCTCGCCGCGGCAGAGGAACGCAGGCGAGCGACGGATCAAGCCGCTACAGCAGTGGCGAGGGCGGCCAGGCTGGCTGCAGCGGAGCTGGAACCGACCAAGGCGGAGGTGGAAGCAGAGGAGGCGGAAGATGCAGCGCGTGCGGCGGAGGTTGAAGTTGAGACCTTGCGCGGCAGCCTCAGCGGCTCCATCGCCGGCGACACCACCGCCGACAGGGAACTTGAGGAGTTGGCGAGGGAGAGGGCGCGGGAGCGGACCGCGCGGTGGGCAGCAGCCCACACCCACGGCGACGGCCCGGAGGCCGACGCGCCCGGCGGCGGCGTGCAGGCTGGCGGCCGGGCCCCTGGCAGCGGCCCGCAGGCTGGCGGCGGCCCTGGAGGCGGCGCGCTGGAGGGCGGCGGCGCTCCTAGCTGGGGCGCGCACGGCGGCGGCCCCGGCTACCACGGCCTCCAGGCGGTGGTCAGGGACGTCAGTCCTGGCGGTGGGTGGCCCACCCTCACCAAGACCAACTACGTCGAGTGGGCTGCGGTCATGGAGGTGAAGCTCCAGGTGCGGCATATGTGGGAGGCAGTCCGGTACGGCGACGTCGACTACGATGAGGATCGACAGGCGCTGGATGCTCTCATCGCAGCAGCCCCGCCCGAGATGCAGTTCACGCTTTCCAAAAAGCGAACTGCCAAGGAGGCCTGAGACTCCATCACTGCGGCACGTATCGGCAGCGACCACGTCCGCAAGACCACTCTACAGGCACTTCGCAAGGAGTGGGCCTCCGTCTCAACACTCTGCTGCAGAAGATGGTGCAGTTCGGCGACGACACCTACGACGAGAGAGCGGTCGAGAAGCTCTTCCGCTGTGTCCCCGAGAGGTACAGGCAGACCGCTCGCTCAATCGAGTCTCTGCTGGACCTCTCCACCATGACGATCGAGGAGGCGATAGGTCGCCTCAAGGTCGTCAACAGCGACGAGCCACAGCCTCCCTCGGGAGGCATCTCCATCGGTGGGAAGCTCCACCTCACTCAGGAGCAGTGGGAGGCCCGACGCGGTGACAGGAAGAGGGGGGAGCCCTCTTCCTCGACTGGTGGCCGCAAGCGCGGCAAGCCGCGAAAGGGGCGCGGAGGTGCACAAGCCGGGGCAGGAGGGCGCGCCGAGGGTGGCGCCTGCGGAGATGCTCAGGGCAGCGCCGCCGATAGGCCCAAGGCGGCACGAGACGATGCCTGCCACAACTGTGGCAGGCCCGGCCACTGGGCCAGGGACTGCCCGCAGCGGAGGCGTGGGGGCCAAGCCCACGTCGCGGAGGCCCAGCCGGATGACGAGCCGGCTCTGTTCCTACTCCACGGGGACATGGAGCCGTATCCGGCGGCACTGCCTGCCACCGCTCTACTCCACCTCGACGAGCCGTGTGCCCGAGTCCTCCTCGACAACGGCTCCGACGACGACAGGGTCGACGGCTGGTACCTCGACTCCGGCGCCACACACCACATGACCGGGCGGCGGGAGTTCTTCTCCAACCTGGACGTCAACGTAGGTGGCTCCGTCAGGTTTGGGGACTCCTCCACGGTGGAGATCAAGGGCGTGGGCTCCGTGATCTTCACCGCCAAGTCCGGAGAGCACCGGATGCTCACCGGAGTCTACTACATCCCGGTGCTGCGGAACTCCATCATCAGCCTTGGGCAGCTCGATGAGAGCGGCTCACTCGTGGTGATCGACAGCGGGGTCCTCCGCATCTGGGACCAACGTCGCCAGCTTCTCGCCAGGGTGGTTCGAGGGAAGAACCGCCACTACATCCTCCACATCGGGGTGGCCCAGCCTCTTTGTCTTGCAGCTCGCAGGGACGACGAGGCATGGCAGTGGCACGAGCGCTTTGGGCACCTCCACTTTGAGGCCCTGAAGCGGCTCAGCGCCAAGGAGATGGTGCGAGGCCTCCCGAGCCTCGACCACGTGGAGCAGCTCTGCGACGCCTGCGTGCTGACGAAGCAGAGGCGGCACTCCTTCCCCCAACAGGCGAGCTTCCGAGCCAGGGAGCGGCTCGAGCTCGTACACAGGGACTTGTGTGGCCCGATGACACCGGTCACACCAGGAGGACGGCGCTACTTCCTGCTGCTCATCGACGATCTCTCCCGCTACATGTGGGTGATGATCCTCGGCAGCAAGGGAGAGGCTGCGGAGGCGGAGAGCGGCCGCAAGTTGCGCGTGCTGCGCACCGACAACGGCGGCGAGTTCATGGCGGCCGAGATCGCGGCGTATTGCGCGGATGAGGGCATTCAGCGCCACTACTCTGCACCATAAAGCCCGCAGCAGAACGGCGTCGTCGAGCGGCGCAACCAGACGGTTGTGGGGATGGCTCGGGCCCTCCTCAAGCAGAGGGGGGTGCCGGCCTTGTATTGGGGAGAGGCGGTGGTGACGGCCGTCTACATCCTCAATCGCTCGCCCACCAAGGCGCTCGACGGCATGACGCCGTATGAGGCTTGGCACGGGCGCAAGCCAGCGGTCTCCCACCTGAGGGTCTTCGGCTGCCTCGCGTTCGCCAAGGAGCTTGGCCACATCGGCAAGCTTGACGACAGGAGCACTCCGGGAGTGTTCATCGGCTACGCGGAGGGCTCGAAGGCCTACCGCATTCTCGACCCGGAGACAGCGTGTGCGCACGGCGCGCGACGTTGTGTTCGACGAAGGGCGAGGATGGCCGTGGGACAAGGCGGTGGACGATGGCTCGGCTCCGACGTACAACGACTTCACCATCGAGTACGTTCACTTCAAGGGAGCTGGGGGAGTAGGCAGCTCCTCTTCGACGAGCGTGCCTACCCCAGTCCCCGAGCCTCCACCGACTCCGGCACTCGCTCCACCGGCATCACCACGCTCTCCAGCCGCAACTCCGGCTGCGACGAGTTCCTCGCCTACACCACCACAGCCGGCGACGCCATGCACTCCAGTACCGACAGCCACTCCTCCGGGCACGTCTACTCCGACACCTGCTCGTGCTGAGCACAGCCCGGTGGAGTTCGCTACTCTGCTCTCCCACGACGAGGAGCGCGTCGACACGTACCACGACGGTGAGAGCCGTTGCGGTACCGTACGATGAAGGACCTTCTCGGCAATAAGCCGGTGCCGGGTCTGGTGCCTCACGACCTGGAGGCGCAGCTGCACCTCGCGTGCGACGATGGCGAGCCTCGATTTTTCGCAGAGGCCGAGGGACACGCGGCATGTCATGCCGCGATGCAGTCGGAGATGGACGCGGTTGAGAAGAACCGCACTTGGGAGCTTGCTGACCTCCCTCGTGGTCACCGCGCGATCACCCTTAAGTGGGTGTTCAAGCTGAAGAGGAATGAAGCTGGCACCGTCGTCAAGCACAAGGCCCGCCTGGTGGCACGAGGTTTCGTGCAGCAGGAGGGGGTCGACTTCGACGATGCCTTCGCTCCCGTGGCACGGATGGAGTCCGTGCGACTTCTCCTTGCGCTGGCTGCCCAGGAGGGCTGGCGCGTCCATCACATGGACGTCAAGTCGGCGTTTCTCAACGGCGACTTGAGGGAGGAGGTCTACGTGCACCAGCCGCTGGGATTTGCGATCCCCGGCAAGGAGGGCAAGGTGCTACGCCTGCGCAAGGCCCTCTATGGCTTGCGGCAGGCCCCGAGGGCGTGGAACGCCAAGCTGGACTCCACGCTCAAGGGGATGGGCTTCAAGCAAAGCCCGCACGAGGCGGCCATCTACCTGCGGGGCAATGGCGGAAATGCCCTGCTGGTGGGTGTCTACGTCGACGACTTGGTGATCACCGGCGTCAAGGATGCGGAGGTGGCGGCGTTCAAGGATGAGATGAAGGCCACTTTCCAGATGAGCGACTTGGGGCCTCTCTCCTTCTACTTGGGGATCGAGGTGCACCAGGATGACTCCGAGATCACGCTTCGACAGACCGCCTACGCCAAGCGCGTCGTTGAGCTAGCGGGGCTCACCGATTGCAACCCAGCTCTCACTCCGATGGAGGAGAGGCTGAAGCTGAGCCGTGACAGCACGGCGGAGGAGGTGGACGCTACCCAATACCGGCGCCTTGTGGGGAACCTTCGCAACCTCGCCCACACACGGCCGGACTTGGTGTTCTCCGTCGGCTGCGTTAGTCGGTTCATGCAGCGACCGACGACGGAGCACCAGCAGGCTGTGAAGAGGATCATCCGCTACGTTGCGGGGACTCTCGACCACGGCCTCCACTATCCGAGGTGCCCTGGGGCGGCACACTTCATCGGGTTCAGCGACAGGACCACGCCGGCGACATCGACACTAGCAAGAGCACAAGCGGGATCCTCTTCTTCCTCGGCGAGTGCCTCGTTAGCTGGCAGTCGGTCAAGCAGCAGGTGGTGGCTCTGTCCAGCTGCGAGGCTGAGTACATAGCGGCCTCCACCGCTTCGACTCAGGCGTCTGGCTCGCTCGATTGCTTGGTGATCTCCTCGGCAGAGACACTGAAGCGGTGGAGCTCAGAGTGGACAGCAAGTCCGCTCTGGCCCTAGCGAAGAACCCCGTTTTCCACGAACGGAGCAAGCACATCCAGGTGAGGTATCACTTCATCCGAGGCTGCTTGGAGGAAGGAAGCATCAAGGCAAGCTACATCAACACCAAGGATCAGCTTGCGGATCTGCTCACCAAGCCTCATGGGAGGATCAAGTTCCTTGAGCTCTGCTCCAGGACCAGGATGGTCCAACCTTCCCACAAGACGATGCACAAGACTTAGGGGGAGAATGATGGACAACTCTTGTGTCCTCTTGGTCTTTGTGGGGCTGCAGTCCTTGCATGGACCATAGCAGCACTCTTTAGCATCTTGGACTAGCTTTAGTGTCCTCTTTAGGACAGCAGTTAGTGTCCTCCCCAGGACAGCAGTTAGACTAGCTTTAGACTAGCATTATTGGCTCAGTCGTTGACTGCCCAACAGCCTGCTGTATAAATAAGTGACCACCTCTCCTATGGAGAGCATGGCTGTGTGTTTGTGAATGAAAAAAAAACCCCAGAAAATTGCCCCATTCTCCACTGTCATCCTCTCAGCTCAATGAGAGTAAAAATTGAGCAAACATCTTGGCAAAACATAAAGAATGCTATGCATGCCAGCACAAATGACAAATCTGGTACAACATTATTCAGCTCCTTCACATTTCGACCCAAGTTTTCAGAGAGGTGCTACTGGATATGATTGTTGTGTTATGTTAGACTACCGTTCATACAACTCAATGAGAACATAATCTACCAGACAGACTCCTCCACTTTTTGAAAAAGGAAATCACTCCGATAACTTATTAGATGAGATAACATCTGCCATTAAAACCTATTTGGGTCCCTCTAATCTTTGGTGGAAAGGTAGCACCACCGGTATATTATTGACCATGTTAATTCTGTTCTACAGTTGTCTTATAGCAGTCATCCTTAAACAGAGAATACTTGCAATAAATCAAGGAATTGGCATAACCTCAATTTAATCGGGTCTGTAGGCTGTTCGTAAATTGCAGAGAAAGTAAAGACAACATAGACAATATACCTCTAGAAGTGCACGGATGGCGAGCTTGATAGTCTCCTTGCCAGAGGTCTCCTTGTAGTTCTTCTCGAGGAACTCCCTCATGGAGTTGGAGTTCCTCCCCGTGGCGTTGGCCTTCCAGGCAGAAAAGGTACCGGATGGGTCGGTCTGGTACAGGGCCGGCTTGTCGGTGTAGGGGTCGAAGCCGACGATGAGAGTGGAGAGCCCGAAGGGGCGCACTCCACCACTCTGCGTGTACTTCTGCTGCAGGCCGGAGATGTAGCGGGTGATGTACTCGACGGTGACGGGGTCCTCGACGGTGAGCCGGTGGCTCTGGCACTCGACCCGCGCGCGGTTGATGAGCACGCGCGCGTCCGCCTTGAGCCCCGCGCACGCCAGCGCGATGTGGGTGTCGAGGCTGGCGATCTTGCGCACGGACCTGGGGAGGCGAAGAGATTCGGGCGGGTGGAGGATTGCGTTTGAGTGCGGGGACCGCAAGATCCGGTGGGAGAATCGATGCGGGAGGGAGGGTAAGCTACCTGGAGTCCTGGAGCTTTGGGGTGGACTTCTTCTCGACGCCGAGGACGACGGTGTCGGTGCCGCGGACGCCGACGGCGGCGTTCCCCTTGCGGACGGCCTCGAGGGCGTACTCGACCTGGAAGAGGTGGCCGTCGGGGGAGAAGACGGTGATCGCGCGGTCGTAGCGGGCCATCGTGCAGGCGTCGCCGGCGGTTAGGGTTTGAGCTTGCTTCCCGGCCGCGGCGGTGGTGGTCGTGCTCGTGCCTTCGCTGGTTCTTCTGTCAGCAGTAGTTCAGGACTTCAGGGGGGCCGGCGGCGTCTGGGGGAAGAGGGCTGCCTTGGGCTTCGTGTGGGTTTCGGGTTCGCAAACTTCTGGGCCTTGGTGGGCCTAAAGGAGTAGATTCCAAAGGAAAATGAAGAGGAGAGGGGGTGAACGGGCCAGCCCAAAACCTCGAGTTGCCTTGAGAAGCCCATGGGGGGCCCAGCACTGTGCCCGCGACAACGAGTGTGAGCTGTGAGGCCCATGGGAATCACGCGCCGTCCTCGGGCGGCTTTTTTATTTTTTAAAAATGTTTTTTACAGAAATATATTTTTAGTTTCATAATTTACAGTTTTATATCTCTACCGTCCGGCTGCGGGGCGGCAGTTATGTAAATAAAATTTAACTTTTCTTACATGAATATCCTTGGCCCGAGCCGGCCGCCTGCTGGCCGGGCGGCAGGCACCGGCCGCCCGGTGGCGGGGCGGCAGGCTGCCACAAATATAAAAATCGTGGCCATGGACACATGGTGTGTGTTCATATCACCTGTCACCATCTCGCCCCTCTTTCCCACGTCTTGATGTGCATGTAATTGTGCACATCTCGATAGTTTTTTTTGGTACTCTACTGCTCTCACCCATGGACCGGTGGTAAATTAATCCAGCCGGCATATCTTTTGAAGCAAAGAATTCTAGAGAAGAAGCTAGCAACAAATATTGATCGCAACAGCGAGATTACCAAGATTGTCTTTAGTTTCTCCTCCAAAATTTTTTTAAATAGAATCTTACTATTTAGAAGTATTAAATAAAATTTGTTTACAAAATTTTTTGCACTAATGGATTGTAAAATCGCAAGATAAATCTAATAAACTTCATTAATACTTCTAAATAATAAATTCTCTTTGATGTTAAAATTTTTGAGGAAGGATAGACGGGAAAACCAACTATAACAACAGAACCGAACAGTGCTCCCTGGCCAGTTCCAGTTTGTCCATGGGAGCAAGGCGAGTCCTTGTGGTCGTAGGCTCATAGGCGGGAGCCGTGCATGTGAGCGTGTGAGATGTGGACTCCATTTATTGCAAGCAGGGCAGAGGGCAGAAACAAGGCAAGCCGAAAGTTGTCAGGAGACGTGGGAAAGAGGGACGAGATAGTGACAGGTGATATAAACACACACAACGTGTCTATGGCCACAGCTTTTATATTTGTGGCAGCCTGCCGCCCCGCCACCAGGCGGCCGGTTCCTGCCGCCCGCTTCATGTAAGAAAAGTTAAATTTTATTTACATATAGGTCTCTACCGTCCGGCTGCGGGGCGGTAGGGGGCCGGCCGCCCCCTGCCGGGTGGTAGGGGTATAAAACTGTAAATTATGAAACTAAAAATATATTTCTGTAAAAAATGTTTTTAAAAAATAAAATAAATAAAAAAGCCGCCCGTCCTCGGCAGGACGATGAATGAATGGACGCGGCGGGCTGTGGGCCGGGCCAGTCGCGTCGTTCGGCGCACGTTTCATTATTGGTGTGGTGCCAGTGCCACGTCCTCCTCCCGTCGCGACGTGGACGTTTACACGGCGCTACTGTGGTGGTTGGGGCCCTGGGTTTTGGCCGTGAAGGAAGGAGACGAGTGGCTCACGAAGCGTCGCGCTCAGGCGCTAGCTGCTAGCTGCAAGTGCAGCATACGCTATGTTTACTTCGCGAAAAAATTTAAATTTTGGTACTATAGCATATTTTATTGTTATTTGACAATTAATATTTCATTATAGACTAATTAAGTTTAAAAAATTCATCTTGTATGAATAAGTTATACTATGTAATTAATTATTTTTTAAATTATATTTAATACTCCATGTATGTGTCCGAAAATTTGATAAGACGGATACTGTAGGACTTTTTTTGCCAAGGCCATAGTGTGCGGAGTGTGCTCCAACGCCGCTTGACTTTTACCTATAAATTATTTTTTTGAGCAGGTGGAAAGTATTTTTTATAAGATCGTGTGGAAAGTATCTTCAGACGCACCAGCACATTAACCTGAGCTGATTAGCTGAAGTGGTCAGTAGGTGTTGTCATCATTAGGAGACCAAGGGGTGTTGGATGTGCTAAAACAATGATGCTAGGTTTAGCCTTAAATATTAATAGCACTAAACATGAGCTAATAGGAGCTAATCAAGAGTAAATGGGTTATAACGATCAATTAGCTATCATATGTGTAATTAGATCAACAATTGGCTCATATTTAATCCTACTATTTGACATGCAAACAAGTGGGCTAAAGTTAGTCTTTTGATACAAGCACCATCTAAACAAAACAGTGATGGGCCAATTCCTCGATTGAAAAGAAATTCACATTACACATTGCACCGAACTGTTCACTAGTCCAGCGCCCCATCACTGTCAGATTAAAAAGGCATCATTAAATATTGCTGGTTTTGAGAGGTGTTGGATTTAAATCGACGGTGGTAGAGGGACCATCACTACTGCTGCTTGCTAGTTTCAGAATCCATCGGTTTGTGTCTCAAACCGACGATGATGGTGTTCTCAACATCGTCATTTCATACACAAAGCGATGATGATGGGGCACCAAACCGGCGGTGATGAGGGGCATCACTAGTTCCAACGGCTGCTTCAGCCACCAACTTTAGAAACCGGTGGTGAAACCCTATTTGCAAATATCAATTCTGTAGAAGTGGTTATTTTCATTCCATTCCACTATTATTTTTAGCCTTATAAGGGTCATTATTATTACTCATTACTGAACAATAAGCTTGATTTTTTTCGTCAATATTTTCCCCTTTTTGCAAGGAAGCTTTCGTCAATCATTGTACTGTACCGCACGCTGGCACGTGCAGCGGATGGGAGGAGCACAATTCAAGTATATACCAACAAATTAAATGGAAAAATGCATGACCAAGAAAAAAATGAGGGTTCTTTGTTCAAAAAGAAAAAGAAAAGGAAATGAGGGCTCGTGGGGATTGGTCGTCCGCCTATAAGTACCCACCGTGAGGCCTTGCATGCTCGACCAAAGAGCCACTCGCCATTGAGGCGATCAGTGATCGAGTTCCTCTTGTGTTGGTGTCCAGAGAATCGTAGTGTAGCGTGACAGCTAGCGAGGTTTCGATATGGCTTCCAGGATGGCACTCCTGTGCCTTCTTGGCTTGCTGGTAGCGTCACCTGCCATTGCTGACTCCGGCATCTACTACCAGCTTGCTCTTATGGTATGGACATGCATGGAGCTATTTTCTTCGTTCACTAGTACCATTTTATATTACAGTCATCATATCAATTAGGTTTAATACTCTTCTCGTTCACTGAGTACAAAGTATTCCCTCAGTCTCATGAAAAGTGCAATTCTGAGTTTGAAAAAAATTCTCAAAGAGTGCAATTCTAGATATTGAATCTCAATTACCTGTCTAATTAAGTGGTAAGATTTGAATTGCATGCCAAAACTAATCATATGCGGCAAACTATTGAGGGCATAAGAGTCTTTTTACGCCACCACTAATCTTTCTGAAAAAACCTAAAATTGCACTCTTTATGGGACGGAGGGAGTAACTAAGAGCAATATTATTATATAATTACATCATATATATTACATCTACAAGAGTGTACAGGAAATGGACGATATATAGATCCTTCCTAAAACTTGTGTCCTGCTAATAACTAAGAAATGGAAACCTGCATTATGGATCTAGATGGACGTTCTCTAGTTAGTTAATACACATATGTAGATCGAGCTTCTGTAATACGTAATATGTAACAAAGTGAAATAGTAATGAACAATAATTCAGGAGATGTGAGGGTACTGATGATCGATCCAGTATACTGCCATGGACCACCGTACCAGCACACGTTTAATTTGTCCGATCCGGAGACGGTATGATTGAGATTGCATTGATAGACGACATGCATGGACGTGAGACGTACGAGATACGATCTATCGGTCTTTAATTTCTTGTAGGAACTGGTCTGTATTACTCTCGTCGTTCGATCACCGGCTAATAAACGATGATTAGAGATGATCATCATGAGCGAGGAGGTGTACTAGCAAGCTAGTGATTTCCTGACCAGCTCTTGTGCATGCATGCATGGCGGTGTTCATGGGCTCGCAGTGGCCCGGAGCGTACTGCCAGCAGACCAACGCCGGGTGCTGCAAGCCGACGACCGGCGTGTCGCCGGCGAGGGACTTCTACGTCTCCGGCTTCACCGTCTACAACGCGACGACCGACGCTCCGGTGACCGGCTGCAACAACGCCGCTCCTTTCGACCCTAACAAGGTAGAGTATGTAGTCATTACACGTCAGCATGCAGCAGTAGCCATGCCTTCGATCATACAGTATGTAATAATAATCCATGTATATTATTACTGTATGTACGTGTGCTAATTAATTAACATGTACGCCGACGACAGATTACCGGCGTCCAGGGCCTGTACCAGTACTGGAGCAGCATCAAGTGCCCCAGCAACAACGGCAGGAGCAACTGGAAGAACGCCTGGAAGAAGTCCGGCGCCTGCTCCGGCCTCGAGGAGAAGGACTACTTCGAGGCCGCCCTCTCCTTCCGCAGCCGGATCAACCCGCTGGTCCGCCTCAAGGCCCAGCACATCGAGCCGGACTTCGGGCTGTACGGCGTGAAGACGATCAAGAATGTGTTCAAGGCGGGCATCAACGCGGCGCCGGTGGTCCAGTGCAGCAAGGGCCCCTTCGGCAAGTTCCAGCTGTTCCAGCTCTACTTCTGCGCGTCGGCGAGCGGCAAGTTCATCGACTGCCCGGCGCCGGAGCAGTACACCTGCTCCAAGGAGATCCTCTTCCACCCCTTCCAGAAGTGGATGCTCAAGCAGCAGCTCAACGAGTCCACCGCCGCCAACCCCTTCGTGCTCCCCGGCGTCGCCGTGGAAATGTAACTGATCGATCTGCGGCGGCGGCGCTGCGCGCTTACCGTTTGGTTCGTGATGATGAGTTTGCGCGTTGCGGTGACGCGCGCATGGAAATTAAATAATGTTCCCCTGCTTTGTTGGATGCTTGCTAGCTCCTCGCGGAGCAATGATGTACTTGTGTAGTAATGCTCGACGAATAAACTAGTGCGGCTACCTTTGTGGCTTCAGCTTCGCCTTCGTCTGTCAAAATAAACCATGAGACGTACTCGGGCCGGGTCATCCTTTCAAGGGGAAAGAAGAGACGCTTGACGTCTTCTCTTCCATCTTAAACTCTGATTCCTTCGTTTATTCCGAACTACTAGAACTGTGCAAAACTTCCCCCGCCCGAGCCCGACGAGCTATATGCCCAGGCCCGTCCATGATTTAGGCCAGGCATGGCTGTAAATTTGAAACTTTATGGGCAGAGTTCGGCTCAACTTCGAGGGCTACTATTATTCTAATTAAAATCCAGCTGCACTACTGTGTTCCTTGCGACGAATTCAAAACAAGCTCATACTTAGATGATTTTTTTGGAATATTTTTTGAATGTGGAACAGTTTTTTTGAAGTTGGAACAATTGTTCGAATAATAAAAAAAATATTTTTTATATAATGGTTTAACTACCAGTCACACGTGTGACTCCTAATATCGGCAACTTTATTTGCACCTGATAGAGTTAATGAGACCCCCTTAAAAAGTAGAGTTAATGAGCGGACTTGGACGGTGTAATTTAGGCTTGAAATAAATCGTGCCCAGTCGGCCCGCAAAATTCTCAGATCTAAGCACGCAGGTCAAAATAAAGCTGAGAGTTTGTGGCAGGTAATTAAACTCTTCATCCACTTTTGAAAAGAAAAAAAAAACATGGCATCCTTATAAATTATTTTTGGAGTAGTGATATGAGGCCATATCACAAAGGGGAATAGAGCAAGTGATTAGGGAAAGACTACTCGTGTCCACTAAATTCAATTGTCATCTTCAACTGCTCCCTACAAGAATCAACGATCACAAGTGATTCCATTTTTTCTCTAGAGGCGTGGAGCAGAGTGATGGTTCGACTAATTTGGTGCTTCTACTAATAAGGAGAGTGATTCTTGTAGCAAGGAACCGAACCCAGAGTAGTCCCCCAAGTCCCGGCCTGTCCAAATTGAGAGCCTTGGTGGCATGTGAAAACTCCAACAACCGCGCGTACCCAGAAAATCGTCGTACGCGGCTACGCGCCAACGTCTTTGTCTGCTAGTCACCTTCTCCGGCCAGCCCAGCATCGGCTCCGAATCTCCTAGAGACCCCGATCGACGACGACGATGTGCGTACGCGACGACGACACGATCCATTTCCATGGCGCGTCGTCGTCTGCCCCAGACGTTCCCGGCCCCACACATAGAATTATTGTCCTTCCTCCCGTCGGGTTCCTTTGCGACGGCGACGGCGATGACGACAACGACGACCGCGCACCTCGCTCTCACCGCTTCGCCTTCGCACGTCGTCCTACCCCCGCTAGCCTCGTGGCCGGCCGGGCTACCTCCTCGGCCGCGCCTGTTTGTGCCGCCAAATTAAACGTGCGAGCGACCACCTGCGGTCCCCGCCGGCCGCGCCGCGGCTTGTTATCATCAGCAGGCAGCAGCGCGCTCGCCGCGCCACACAACAATACCAAGAGGAGCGGAAGACGACGCGCGGCCAACGCTGTCAAGACTCGACTCGATCGAGAACTCCAATAATGCACTGGCAGCAGGAGACGAGGGGACTGTGGACCGGAGAGAGGTAGCTAGCTAGGCGCACGATCTCTAGTCTGGGCGTCTGGCCCCGCTAGCTCGTGTGTGGGCTCTACGTACACGCCGGCGTCGGGTCGCTGCTGGGTGTATGTACGTGTCCACTATGAGATACGCGTGCAATCACTGCACGTCCCGGAAAACCCGTACGTCCGTCCGACGCGCACATGCATGCGAACGTAGCTAGCTTGCGGTTGCAGGGGGGAAATATTTGGTGGAAACAGATGCACGTCCCATGATGTATTTACAGATGCTGAGATCACTTTATTATAGTAAAAGTCCAGATGCAAACCCGGCCCGTTTTCTAAAAATTCGTACAGAAATGGCAAATTTCATCAGGTGCATGCAAGTGCACTATAAGACGAACTCCTAGGTTATTTCTGTATGAATTTTTCTAGATGGAGCTTGCTGCATCGCAACTTAACTTTCGTGACAGAATACACCTACAGATGGGCTATGGGATTCTTCTGAAGTTTTTGAAAACTTGAGTGTGCATTTTATGGGATTTTTCACGTTTTGACCGAGAAATAAGTTGTTTGCGCCAAATATGTTTTTAAACAAAATTAAACCGACCTTAGACTACCCTATCAACCCCACCTGGCTGTAAAACGCCGACAGGCATCCATGCAAGATTTCAAATATATAGAAGCGGACGGATATTGTCAGTTTCTCGGCACATTCACACGTAGTACACCTTATCAGCTAGAGAGATTAACTCGACCATATATATCGCAATCCATGTATATGGACGCTTGCAAGAAAAATATAATGCGCGCCAGGGCATGCAACAACGCATGCATGAAAGAAAATGCAGAGCAAGCTGAGCCGTGCATCTTGTATATATATATATATATATATATATATATATATATATATATATATATATATATATATATATATATATATATATATATATATATATAGAGAGAGAGAGAGAGAGAGAGAGAGAGAGAGAGAGAGAGAGAGAGTATACCATCTCAATTCACAATCGGCCTCAATTACACAGGATGAGAAATTGGATCACTGGAAGGTCCTCATTGGTGACTCTCTCTTTTTCCCAAATGATGCCAGATTTGCGTCCAAACCCATCACGTGATAAGCAGGTAATCGATCATCCTATATATATTCATGCCACCTTGTTGTATGTCTAAATGTTCTGCTGCAATAATGGACGACCCTCCACATCATGGGAACATATGTATTCTCCTACGACGCCAATGCTTTACTAATAATGCAAGATCTTTTCCTCTCCACCATCTAGTTTTGTTCACTCTATCCCCCACTGCACGCCCCTTTTTGCATTGTCCAGCCTCACGTGTACCCTTCCACCACACTACACACTCACTTATGACTCTATGAGGTATGTCATTCTTTTGTATTAACTCTAAAATCGATTTGTATAAGTAGGTGACACCACCACCCGCCCTTAAAAGTGCTTTTCTATTTTATTCTAAAGTTTGTTTAAATCTTAGAATATAGCTAAATAAATCAAAAAAATGTGAAACTTCTACACTATGGTTATTGTAAATTATAGATATAGAAAAAATATACCAAGCATATTTCAATGTATACAAAGATTAAAAATTGTGGAAACCTCGAATTCTAACTTAAGTTGTATATGTATGAGATACTTCATAGTTCCTACTATAGAGTACAACGATTCAATCCTGGGTATCCTAAACGATCATAAGTGAATAATTTATAATCTATAAAATTTTAGATCTTACCACAACTTAGATATGGAGCTACTCTACATCCAAGGTTGTTTGTTGAAAAAAAATTCAAGATTTTACAATTAGAAAACATATAATAACTTTTTGAAATACTAAATAGCCTTAAATTAAAAAATTATCAACTATAAAATTTCAACCTCTACAATTTTGATATAAAGTTTGGCTTCATCCGAGATCATATGAAAAAGTTATGAATTTATTTGTGTTGGATCATTATTTGTAAGGGCGGGTGATACCATCATCCGCCCCTGAAAATGCATTTTTAGGATGACAAGGTATGTTTGTCCAGATATTTGGGGCATGTGGTTACTGTTGGAAATATGCCCTAGAGGCAATTATATTTCCTTGTATTCATGATTAATAAAGTGTTCCTTGAATATCCATGGATGACAACTTGTATTGATTAATGCTTATGTGAAGTATTTGTGAAACTCTTTACCTGTATGGATATTCTAAAATGTTCCTAGTCGGAGTTCATGTGAGAACACACATGAATATTAGACTAGCACATGTATTAGTTGATTGACTACGTTTCACAAGTCATGGAGATGGGGATGTCAAACTAATAATGTGGGCTCGTGTGAGACATGAGACTGAACTGACCCAACACAAGATGATGACTTCTCATTACATAATATGTACGCTGTGTCCTAAGACCTAAGATCGTCGTATGTACTTAAAATGTGAACCGACTTACTTAGGAGCCATCAAATGCTACACCGTAACTGGATAGTTATAAAGGTGGCTTTCGGGTCTGTCAAGAAGCATACTGTGAGACATAGTCGGTCAAGATGGGATTTGCCCCTCTCTGCAAGAGAGAGGTATCTCTGGGCCCCTCGAGTGATTCAGATCAAGAAGTGCATGGCCATGCGAAGGTTAAGAGTTAACCAATGATCTGAATCACGGCATCGAGAAAGAGAGGTCAGCTTAGAGCAAGACCAAATATCGTGAGGCAAAAGGAACAATATGTATATGACATTGTGACGGCTCGTCTGATATGATCTTTGCGTGCGTATAGGAGTTGACATGTCTTGCTAGAGGCCACTGTCTGCTATTGGGCCGAGTAAGAGTACTCGGGCCATATCTATTTGCATGTGAGCATATAGGGTCACACACTTAAGGGTAAGAAGCCTGATAAGGATGAGATCCAAATTAGATTGGGCTTAGGTGCACTAATGGGCCTCTCAGGCCTAAGAAGGGCGTCCAAGGTGGGGCCCAAGAGGAGCCCACCTAGGGGGCACCCCAGGGGCTATAAAAGCAAAAGGGGGCGCCAAAGGCTAACCCTAATCCGCGCTACAGTACCGCCCCTCCTGTGCGTCAAGCCCTAGGTCGCTCTCGCGGACCTAACAATCCGTATCGCGACGCTTCTTCCCGTACGTGTGGATACCTTGGAGGTGCCACATCTGCTGCACAAGGACGAGCTGCACGTGAGGTGGATCTCGCAACTGCACTGCCGGCTTCCATCTGCACTACACCGACGCGCTTCAGAAGTTCCGCACCCGCGCATCTAGTGGTAATAATCCTGTGATCTATAACAGCAGTCATTCCTGGTTATGGGTAGAAAAATTTTATTTTTCGCTGCCCGTTTCCCTACAGTTACAGTATAGTCCTAGAATTTATTTCTCACTAACATATTTTGGACTATGCTAGCTAGCACCGGTTGACAGTATAGTTTCTCCCTACCTCCATTATTTTAGGACTATGCTAGCTAGGGGACAAACATATCTTGTGATGTAATGGAACAAATCCAATATTTGTGTATGAGTATGCTCGATTATATTGGAGGAAGATAAACAAAGAGAAAATTTTATTGGAGGGTTCCATCTTCCATAGTTACATATGAGATCGACTTCTATGGAGGATGTTGCTCTTCTCCGCCCGGTGGCACTCGACCTCTTGTCTCTTGACTATAAATACCTCCAACAGGATCATTGGGCAAACGCAACCACAGCAGCAAACAGAAATTTTGCAGTTGCAAAAATATAGGCCCTGTTTGGTTCCAGGGACTAAAAAAAAGTCTCTGGGATTTTTTAGTATTTAGAAGTATTAAATAAATGTTAATTATAAAACTAACTGCAGAACCCTGGGGCTAAACTGCGAGACGAATCTAATGAGGTATAGTAATCTATGATTAGCGAATGGTTACTGTAGCATCACTGTAGCAATTATGCATTAATTAGACTCATTAGATTCGTCTCGCGAAAAAGCACTCAGCTGTCAAAAAATATTTATAAACAGATTTTATTTAATACTATAAAATAGTAAAATTCCTTTTGATGTGATAGGGACTTCTGAAAAAAGTTTGGTTCCAAAACACCCCCATAGTGTAGTGTAGCACCAGAGACGATGGCACGTAGACCAATTGTGTTGGGCCTCATCCTTGGCCTACTGGCTGCTGCCAATGCGGTGCCCTTTGATTTCTATTACCTTATCCTCATGGTATGAACCTTTTCAAATAATGCTTATTAGTTCCTGCACATGCATGGTTTACAATCTATACTGATATTGCTAATCTGATGACTGTGCATGACACACGTGCTGTATGCATGGAACTATGAAAGTTTGTCTTCCATAATAGTTCTTGTCAGAATAATTTTCTGCAATCACAGTATTATGTATCTTACTAGTTTTTTTTGTATTTTTCTTGCGGTTACAAGGTGACGCATACCTCACCTCTAAAATTTTATTCTTTTGTTTTTTTATAAGGAAAATTTTATTGGTTTTCAAGTGTTTTCATCCAGATGATACATGCAAGACCTTGAAAAACATCATTATGAATATTCATAGTGTCACAAAGCTGAATTATCAGTTTGGAAGCTACGTTTGAGCTAGCCAAAGAAGAAAGCTTCGATCGATTAATAAGTCGAACAAGTTCTAAATCTTAAGATCAGAATATCAGATCGACCAGAACAACACAATGACCGTGTGTCATGGAAGAAAAACAATAAGCATGTACATGTGTACATTTCAACATAATCATGATCCCGAACAAAATCTAAGCAAGCTTTAAACCTACCGGCCTTCACTGAATCACAGTTATTGCCCGACCAACTTCGTCAGGCCAAATTGAACGTATAGATCATTCCAAAATACAGGTATTTTGACTTTTTTAGGCTCGCCGCTTATAAATCTTTCTATGTTGCTAGACATACATTAGTAAACACTATGGATGTAGAAAAGCTAAAATAATGTACATTATAGCTGGAATGAAGGAGGTACCAGCAAGCTATGAACCAGGAATTCTCTCCAGCGGCCTCGTGGGGCCAGGGGCGTGAATGACGGATCGATTTATGACACCTGAAAGAAACTGTGGGTTCTACTAACAATTGAATTTTCAGGCCAAATTGAACTTAGAAAATAGACGGAGCAAGCTAGCTGCGCCAGTGAAACCATATGCGTTAGAATCGATGATGGATGATGGTTTGCTGTGTGCATGCAGTGGCCTGGAGCTTACTGCCAGGACAGCGACTACGGCTGCTGCGTACCCAAGTACGGCTACCCGGCGGAGGATTTCTTCGTCGAGAGCTTCCAGACCTTCGACCTGTCCATCAACAAGCCCATCGTCAGGTGCAGTAACGGCAAACCCTTCGATGCTAACAAGGTTAGCAGCTCATCGATCACCTCTCCAAACAACCGTGCTTGCAAGTTGCAACTCCTCTAGGCCATGATGAATTGATGATGATGATTCAATTCAATTCTCATCCCTGCGTCGGCTGATCGATCGATCGGTCAGCTGGAGAAGATCGAGAACAACATCAACCACTACTGGAGCAACCTCAAGTGCCCGCCCACCGACGGCGTGAACACCTGGAGGAGCGCGTGGAACAGCTACGGCGTCTGCTCGGGCCTGGAGCAGCTGGACTACTTCAAGGCCGCCCTCAACATGCGGAAGCAGGCGGACATCCTCGGCGCGCTGGCGGAGCAGGGCATCAGCCCCGACTACAAGCTCTACGCCACGGAGAGGATCAGGCGGGCGGTGGAGCAGAAGCTGGGCGTCGCGCCGGGGCTGCAGTGCCGGGACGGGCCCTTCGGCAAGAAGCAGCTGTACCAGGTCTACCTCTGCGTGGACACGGACGCCAAGACCTTCATCAAGTGCCCCAAGCTGCCGGCGACGCTCAGCTGCCCCGCGTCGGTCGTCTTCCACCCGTTCTACACCTGGATGCTCAACTCCACCGCCACCGCCGCCTCTGGCTTCGAATCCAAGCTCCTGCTCCTCACAGAGACCATGCTCAAGTGAGCGGACCGGATCGATTGGTCGATTCCAAGAGCTAGCTTGCTTGCTTGCTTGGCAAGCGCGCAGGTGGTCGTGGAAAATAAATCATATCCTACTTCCTGTCCTGAGGAAGAAGCTTATTAATCTATCTACTACTTTTTTTTCAAATATAAACCAGTCGACGGAGAGCACACCGTACACCTACAGCTCTCGCTCGCTGAGAATAAAATCACTCGCTTCTTTTTGTTGTTGTTGCCCTAAATAATCCATCATGTACGTATGGTATGGCACATAAATAAGATAAGTAAAATTCGTGGTGGATCTCTAAACTTGTGATTTGTGAAGTGGTACTGATATGGTGCATCACTGCGTCTGATAGTAACTGTACAAGAGTGTTATATGCTACGATGGGTCGTGTTGTTGTACTCCGTATTTGATACATACGAGGTACTGATGTGGTGATTACAAAATAGTAACTTTTTTTTTTGGCTGCAGCATACGTGTGTTACATTTCCACCCCCTCAAAATCTTGCTTGTCCTCAAGCAAGAGTGTCAGCCCAGTAACATTCTTTTTTCTTTGGTGTGGCCAGAACAGAGGGGTTGGTCACATGTCTTTGTAGCCCATCCTCCATCAGACAAGCATCCAACCAATAATGCAGATTTGAAAACCTAATCACCGATCGAGCTAAATGTCAGAATATGCACTTACAGACCTTTTCTCACATCACCAGGGACTAAAACTACCTCGATTATTCTATGAAGATATTTTGTCAAAAACTTAATGAGCAACTTTCATATCACACTTTCCTGGGTTTAAAACATTTCAGGCCCATTGTAGCATTTCATCTCCCTTTTTCAGCCATGCACCCTACAGAGGACATCACCGCACCAAAACCATCTCCATGATATTCCAGCTGCAAATTACCATTGCCTCCGAAGATCTTTTCATTGTATAATTTGTCACCTACCACCTCACGGAGTTCAGGCATCAGATACATGGAGATATCGAGAAGAAACCTAATTTGCATCCAATTAGGAGGTTTTTCCAATTTCAGTGGTAACTGAATGAAGGATTGAGTTACCAAGTGGTCATTCATTTGTATCCCATCAGGAAAACTTTGCTACATTAGTGAAGAAAAATTGTGCACAATATCACTGGTTGTTCTGCACAGCTATTAATGTCAATACAGCTGCACCATAAAAAATGCAATACAACTTGGACCTCCATAACCAGAGAGCACAACATTTCATCAAGACAGTGAACTGATGCGTGCTGACTGATGATGGTGGAGGAGCGCCGGAACGGCCTGCCGGCCGACGTGTACAGCGCTGAGCTAGGATTTGCATCGTTGATATACATACATACAAACGCCTTAAACTGGGTAAAAACTCAAGTCACCAAAAACGTAACTCCTCTGTAACAGCAGAACAGCCCATCAAGGTTACACAGCTGGCTAAAACAATTTTTTGGAAGACTTGTGCGTGTTAACGTTGCAACATCACAAACTAAGCCATATAAATATAATCAGTGTTAATGGGAGTGGCTATAAACTGGCTACAATATACACCATTCTCGACGCCCCGACTGGACTGTGGCACAAGACGACAGATCAAAACTCAAAAGGCAGCTTGTCATGGTTCAGTACATGCAACAGAGCAGGCAGAGAGAGTCTACGTCTCCTGATCACCCCATTTCTCCTTGGGTATCTCACCCGAGTCAGTAATCACAGCCTTCTTCCTCGGCTTGCCAGTGTAAGTGCCAGCACCCCCTTCAATGGCATACACCGTATCCATTCCCTGGATCACCCTGCCGAAGACAACATGCTCTCCATCCAACCTACAAATTCACCATTTTATGAGTTATAGCTAATAGGTTATAATCACGGGTGAGATGTGGTGCAATGGAAATTACCAGCTTGTCTTGATTGTAGTTATGTAAAACTGGGACCCATTGGAGTCAAGTCCAGAATTAGCCATAGCAACAACACCTGCAAGACCCCGTGGCAGGGATACAGTTAGATTTGACCATTCAGAAGACTTCTAAGACAGATGCTTGTCAGAAGCTCAAACAATACTCAAACTTTGGCCAAACTTAGAAACTGGCAGCTATACAAGTGCCCCTACGGATCAGGTGAAAGAAACATAACAAGTAAAACAACAGGAACAACACTGGAATAGTAGCACTCAGTGATGACAAATAGCTCCATATATGTTAGCTATATAATATTTTTGAGCTACTGTATACCTACATGTTAACTCCGCCTATGCTGACTGGAAGACTCTCTCTCCGGAGTCGTCTCAACATAGCCGGTCCCAAGCCCGGGTAAAGGAGGAGGGTTGCGTTAGGTTTTGGCAAACCAGCATAAAAAATGCCACTCTAATGGATTTGAAACCTATAAGAAACTCGTTGGGGCGTAACCCTCTTAGCGACGCGCTACATCGGAACCCGGATGTGGTGATAAATGGGCAAGGGCCGGGTCGCCATCCCCCAAGGGCGCGTCATATCATGACCTGGGTACGATGATAAGTGAGCAAGGGTCGGGTCGTCACTTGAATGGCGCGCTACATCTACGCCCGGGTGTAGTGAAAAATGAGCAAGGGTCTTTGCACTTCCCTCGACGGGTGCGAAGGGTAAGGAAGCTAGCCGAGCCAACTAGGATTCATATAGGTAGCTGGAACGTAGGGTCCCTAACGGGTAAGTTGCGAGAGCTAGTTGATGTAGCATTTAGGAGGCGCGTAAATATTCTATGCGTTCAGGAGACTAAATGGAAGGGCCAGAAGGCGAAGGAGGTTGAGGATACTGGCTTCAAGCTTTGGTACACGGGAGCAACTCCGGGTAGGAATGGTGTAGGCATCTTGATTGATAGGAGCCTTAAGGATGGAGTCGTAGAGGTTAGAAGGCAAGGCGACCGGATTATCCTAATCCGGTTGGTAGTTGGAGATTCGGTTTTGAATGTGATCAGTGTCTATGCCCCTCAGGTAGGCCTTAGTGAGAGCACCAAGATGCAGTTCTGGGAAGATCTAGATAGCATGGTTAGTACCGTGCCTACCGGCGAGAAACTCTTCATAGGAGGAGATCTCAACGGCCATGTGGGTGCGACTAATGTAGGGTTCGAGCGAGTGCACGGGGGTTTTGGGTATGGTAGCAGGAGTCAAGAGGGGGAGGATGTGTTGAACTTCGCGTTAGCCTACGACTTGTTGATAGCAAATACAGTGTTTAAGAAGAGAGAATCCCATCTTGTGACGTTTCGTAGTGGACAACACTCGAGCCAGATCGACTTTATCCTTACTAGGAGGGAGGATAGACGTGATTGCTTAGATTGTAAGGTGGTACCTGGGGAGTGTGTTGTCCCTCAACACAAGCTTGTGGTGGCGGACTTTCGTCTTCGGGTACGTGTCCACCGGGACAAATGTGCCAAGATTGCGAGAACAAAGTGGTGGAAGCTTAGAGGGGAAGCGGCACAAGCGTTTAAGGAAAGGATGCTAGGTGAGGGGCCTTGGGAAGAAGGAGAAGACGCAGATGACATGTGGCTAAAGATGGCAACATGTGTTCGGAAGGTGGCCTCAGAGGTGTTTGGCGTGAGTAGGGGAGGCAAACAGGAGGGGAAAGACACCTGGTGGTGGAACGACGAGGTGCAAAGGGCTATTAAGGAGAAGAAGGAGTGTTTCAAGCGCCTCTACCTTGACAAGAGTGCAGCCAACATCGAGGGCTATAAATTAGCGAAGAGGGTTGCAAAGCGAGCTGTGAGTGTAGCAAAGGGTAAGGCGTATGATGACCTGTATCAGCGGCTAGGCACGAAAGAAGGGGAGAAGGACATTTATAGGATGGCTAGGATCCGCGAGCGGAAGACAAGGGACATCAACCAAATCAAATGCATTAAGGATGGGACAGATCGACTGCTAGTGAAGGATGAGGAGATCATGGATAGATGGAGAGTATTTTGACAAGTTGTTTAATGGGGAGAGTGAGAGCCCTACCATTGACTTAGATGACTCTTTTGACGATACAAACAGACGTTTTGTGAGGAGAATTCAAGAGGTAGAGATCGGGGAGGCTTTGAAAAGAATGAAGAGAGGTAAAGCGATGGGTCCTGATGGTATTCCCATTGAGGTGTGGAGATGCCTAGGAGATAGAGCAATAGTATGGTTAACTAAGCTTTTTAATCTCATTTTTCGGTCAAACAAGATGCCGGAAGAATGGAGGAGAAGTATATTAGTACCTATCTTCAAAAACAAGGGCGATGTTCAAAGTTGTACTAACTACCGTGGGATTAAGCTGATGAGCCATACGATGAAGCTTTGGGAGAGGGTTATCGAGCATCGCCTAAGAAGAGTGACAAGTGTGACCCAAAACCAATTTGGGTTCATGCCTGGAAGGTCAACCATGGAGGCGATTTTCTTAATACGACAATTGATGGAGAGATATAGGGAGCAGAAGAAGGACTTGCACATGGTCTTCATTGACCTTGAGAAGGCATATGACAAAGTACCGAGACATGTCATGTGGTGGGCTTTGGAGAAGCACAAAGTCCCAACTAAGTACATTACCCTCATTAAGGATATGTACAAGGATGCGACGACGTTTGTCCGGACATGTGATGGCAACACCACTGACTTTCCTATTAACATAGGCCTACACCAGGGGTCAGCATTGAGCCCTTATTTATTTGCTTTAGTGATGGATGAGGTCACAAGAGATATACAAGGTGAGATCCCTTGGTGTATGCTCTTTGCTGATGATGTGGTGATAGTTGACGAGAGTAGGACAGGGGTTAATAGGAAGTTAGAGCTGTGGAGACGCACGTTAGAGTCGAAAGGGTTCAGACTTAGTAGGACCAAGACCGAGTACATGATGTGCGATTTCAGCGCGATTAGGCATGAGGGGGGAGACGTTAGTCTAAATGGGCAAGTGGTGGTCCAGAAGGATACTTTTCGGTATTTAGGATCGGTACTACAAAAGGATGGCGACATTGATGAAGATGTTAGGCATAGAATTTCAGCTGGCTGGTTGAAATGGCGGCAAGCTTCTGGCATCTTTTGTGACAAGATGGTGCCACAAAAGCTAAAAGGCAAATTCTATAGGACAGCAATTCGTCCGGCGATGTTATACGGTGCTGAATGTTGGCCTACAAAAAGGCGACATGTGCAGCAACTGAGTGTAGCAGAGATGCGGATGTTGCGGTGGTTTTGCGGGCACACAAGGAGGGATAGAGTCCGGAACGAAGTTATTCGGGATAGGGTCGGGGTGGCACCAAGTGAGGAGAAACTTACTCAGCATCGGCTGAGATGGTTTGGACATGTCCAACGAAGGCCTCCTGAGGCGCCGGTGCGTATTGGGGTTCTTGAGCGGGTCGATAATGTAAAGAGGGGTAGAGGTAGACCTAAACTGACGTGGGATGAGTTGGTTAAGAGAGACCTTAAGGATTGGAATATCTCTAAAGAGATAGCTTTGGATAGGAGCGCTTGGAGACTAGCTATCAATGTGTCTGAACCTTGAACTTATTTCTTTCGGGTTTCATCTCTAGCCTACCCCAACTTGCTTGGGAAAAAAAGCTATGTTGTTGTTGTTGTACTGTATACCTACATGTTGAACCAAACCACTGAGTCTCTGCTGTAATCCAAATTGTCATTTAACTTATTCTTCCAAATCAGATCAGCACTGGAGAAAATAGTGGTGGTTTTCCTTGAAAATAGAAGTGGAATTTAAACTGATAAATAAAGGCTTTGTGAAAACTGGACAATGCAAATATTAGACAAACAATCTGACCTGGATGAGTATGTTTTACGCTGAAGTTCTCATCTGGGAAGATGCCTCCATATATAGACTCACTTCCTTTCCCATCACCTCTAACTATGTCACCACCTTGAATCATGAAACCAGGGATGATACGATGGAATGGGGTTCCTTTATAATGAAGAGGTTTGCCATTGGACCCAACACCTTTTTCACCTGAAACGATGAACAGATGGATATGAACAATCAGCTCAGGTGGGACTTTGATGGCAACAAGAGAGTAATGGAAAGAGAGTACCTGTGCAAAGCGCCCTAAAGTTTTCTGCAAAATGTAGAAAAAAAATTAGTTGCCAATCAAAAACTAATAAGTTCACTTTGACAAGATAATTAGAAGATGAAACAGTGACGTCATCCTTAGCACAAGAGATCCTTACTGGATCTTCCTTAACAACTATGCATCCATAAACTTAACTTTTTGGAATGATGTACCATGGTAACAAACATAAATGGCAATATGAGATATGTCGGTATGCTATATGTCAGCAGTCCACAAGAACCCTCGATGTGCAACTAAGCATACATATCTTTAAAAATTGAGATCAATAAATGAGCGTGATGGAAAAGGAGAAAGAGCATAAGAATACCAACTGTTTTAGGAACAACCTCCCCATAAAGACCAATAACAATTCTGCCTGCAACAAAGGGCAAATCAAGCATTAGAGCAACAAGAACAAGGTAATTTAAGTTAAGCTGAGTGACAAATGAAGCAACAACACAAGTAAACAGATTGTTGTTGACGAAAAGTTTCCATTGTCATATCCCAAAGAACGGTGAATTAATTGAGACATACCTATGTGCTGTCTGTCAATTTCCACATCTAGGTAGACCCTGTGAGTAACAGCTGGTAAGTGAACCTCTGCAATGCCCTGTGCAGTGACAACGGTAAATCTTTTGCAATCCCAAAAAATCATCACATCACTATCACTGTATTACCCACAATACAGATACGTTTTTCATCATTCGAAATCTGACAAAACCTGAACATGAGCTTCACTGACTAGGTACCACAATATCAATAAATGATGGATCAATATACATTATTGTTCCAAATTCCAACCTTGGAAGCTGCAATTTGTGTATGAAGTCACTAGCAGAGCTGAAGTTTCACAAGATTCAGCGATAGTGCTAATGAAATAAGAAAATTGAGCATGGACACGAGCACTACACATAACACTTCACAACAACATTTGATGGGGAACCGTGCTGCATAACTCTACTCAGTAAGATGGTCCAGCCAGCACAAGATCACCAACAAGGCAGCAAGCACACTAATTGCAGAAATGAGTCAGCAAAATGCTACTACTATGAGCTGCTAAATTTCGAATCCCTACAGAACAAATCCACCCTGCCACAGAGATCCACTACTCAACCCCATTGCAACAATTCCACTATAGCTCAGCACAACAATCAATCCGAACCAACTTCGAAATCCAGGAATGCTCGCACAAGTGTTAGACTAATTAACGGCTCAACCCGACCAGACAGGAAAGGATAAGAGCGGAAAGCCACACCTGGCGACGGTAGTAGGCGAAGAAGGAGAAATAGAGTGCGGCGCAGACGAGGAGGGCGACAACCACCGTCCGCAGCATAGCAAGGTCTTGGCTGGCGTAGGCGTCTATCTCATCAAAATCGTCGCGAGCTCCGTGCAAATCCGGATGAGGCTGCCCGCGATTTGGGGGATCCACGGCGGAGACGAGCAAGATCGGCGACGAAGACGACGCCCCGATTTCTTCCGCTTTCTATTTTTTTTTTCCAGACTAATGGGCCTCGACGATGCCGGGCTTGGGGCAGGGGACTGAGTGGGAAATGTTTGGGCTCCCAGTTAGGACCAAAACTTAGAGAGATCAGAGATGCATACGGGCCGAGAGCGCATACCAGATTCGTCATTCGTATCAGCACATCATATTAGGCATTGTTATACGCGTCTACTATCTATTCAATTCAAAACCATTTCAAATTATAAGTCACTCAAATTTCTTAAAAATTTAAAACATTTCAGGTTTAACCAGATTTATTATACAGTAAAATATTAATAGTTATAATACCAAATAAGTATCATTAGATTCTTCATTAAATATATTTTCATAAATATATTTTTATAGTATATCTATTTGGTGCTATAAGTCTTTGTATTTTTTATTATTTTAATCAAACATAAAAATAGTTTGACTCTCCGAGTGAAAAATGTTTGTGGCCCCAATACTTTATTTAGGACCAAAACTTAGAGAGATGAATACGGGCCGAGAGACATACCCGATTGCTTTCTCTCGCTCAGTCGCTCGTATATATATCTCAGGCTCTCAGCACATTATATTAGGTCTTATTATACACGTCTACTGTCTACTCCATAGTCCATACGTAAAGTAAAGAGGCTAAGTCTAATGAGTTATATACCATACAGTCTTTAGTTAGCTATAACATAATTTTTTTGCTTATGTGGCAGAGTATTTTAGTATTAGAAATTTCTGCTGATGTATCATCCTATTTAATAGGAGAGAGAGAGATTAAAGTTGCATTACTACCTTTGACCCTACATTTGATGTTCTGACACGAAAACCTAAGGTCAACTCTCATGGACACACCATTTAATTGTCTTAGATATTGCAGTATGATATTATATGCTTTGTTGATGGTGTTTCTTTATGGAGTAACAGTATCATATTTCCATATGCTTGCTCCAATTCTTGGGCGCAGCGGCAGCAACCAGGATTCTTTCTTCTTCTTCTTTTCTTTTTTTCGGCGACGCCTTTACCAAGCTCGACCACCTTGGTAGTCGTTTGACGACCGATGGATACATTCGCCTGGTGGTCAACGATGCAATAAAAAAAGGTGCTCGGATGTACTTAGCGGTATAAGAGCGTCTCCAGCAAATTATTTATCTCTCATATTTTATATATTTTTTTCTCAACACCAATAATATTTTTCTTATATTTTTGTAGCCAGTGCGTAGCGGATTACTCAGAGTATAGGATGGAGGGGGGAATTCCCTACATTTAAGCAAGAGGGAGGTATATTTTAGCGATCACTAAAAAATATTTTAGTATTGATGCTAGAGCACCTTTCATTACAAAAAAATAAATTTTTAGTATCGAGAAGAAGAGTGAGTACTTTGCTGGAGATACTCTAATATCATCCATCGACCACACGAGGTACGAGTGGAAGTTGTAGGCTGCCCAATGCTGCAAGCATTGGCTCTGTTCTGCTGGCTGCTTTTCCAGCCAACCAACAGTATTTTTCTCTCACACCAAACCAACACCAGCCACCAGTCACCAGCCAGCCAGCAGTAATTTTCTCTCACAACAAACCAGCACCAGCCACCAGTCGCAGCCAGCAGAACAGATTGATTCTACACACACACATCGTGCGGTGTAGAACGCATTTTGCACGTCCAAACGACCAAACTCAGGGTGTGTTTAGTTGGTGAAAAGGTTTGGATTTTGATATTATAGCACATTTCGTTGTTACTTGATAAATGATGTCCAATCATAGACTAATTAGACTTAAAAGATTCATCTCATGCTAATCAGTTAGACTGTATAATTAGTTATATTTTGCAATTGTATTTAATGCTCCATGCATGTGTCTAAAAATTCGATGTAACAGGTACTATAGGAATTTTTTGGAAACTAAACAGGGCCTCAATGCTGTGGTGGAAAATCAAGGAGCGGTCAAAGATGGCACGTAAATGCACCGCGCGAACGAGCGCGTTTTTCCAATTCAGGAAAAATCCATCGCTGCATTTTATGGACCATCTTGTGCGGCCAGGACTGTGTGCGGCTGCCTCCTTGGGATACAGACAGCAAGAGATTCCTGCGGTTCCAGCAGCACCACGCACCATGGTCCTGCCTAATGAAAACGTGCGCAAAAAGGTCACAACAGCACTTGAAGCACCGGGCAGCTGGTCACGCCCGGCTTCAGCAGATAAGATCGACGCGTAAAGAGAGTATGGCAGAGACCTGCCGGGCCTGTTCCGACGAACCATTTCCTAATGCCCATCCTGTGCCCATCTCATGCAGTTTATTCCTTGTTCGGCCCCGGCCAGATGGTGATCATGCCAAGCCGCGGGCTCTGCAGCTTGCACGGCTACCCGATCAAACCGTCACGCGATCCTGCATTGTTTCCGGACGCAAGAACAGTGCCCTCACTCCGTGAGCGACCAAGCGCGCGACCCTGCAGTTTCGGACGCAAAACCCTTTCTATTTTTTCTGAAGAACAATGTCCCAAATTCCTGAACTGCTGAAGATAGATGGCGAGACAACACGGCCGCAGCCCGCTGAGGGCAGGGCACTCGCCACTCGGCAAGACGTCAAGTCGGCGATGGCAGCAGCGTGCCTGTCGGTAGCACAACGCCATTTTCCCATCGAGGTCACGACGGAGACGCGCCTCAATTTCGAGCGCCAGCCGTGTCGGGATTGCCCTCGCCGCCGACAACACGTACGGAGTAGGAGCAGCACCACAGGCAGCGGAGGAAAACGGGAGGGGAAATGCACGGCGAAAACGAATGCAGGCGGCCTATGCTTATCAGCAGCAGCAGCAACTCACATGTCAGTGTCCCGAGCCGGCCGATCTGATAAGGAGAGCAACAGGACAGCTAGCTGCAGCTCAGCCGCCGCCGATGATGCCGATAGCCGATCGCGCACCGGCCTGGAGTCCGGGACCATGTGCACCGTACGTATCTGCAGCTGTCAAACGCGGCGGCGCCCTGCAGCAATCAGAAGAGTATCACGCCGGCGGATTCAGAAAAACCGCTGTGGCAGGATGCAGACGTACAACGCACTCTGGTTTTCTTTTCTCTTTTTTTTTTGATTTGATCGTAATGCCGTGCGCAACTTCCCCCCGTCTGACGGTCGACAGCAAGGAAATGCTTACCCGTACATCTTACGAGATGGAGACTAGCGAGTAGCGATGCATCGTCAAATGAAAAATGCTTGGCTTCACCGTACCTAACACCGCGACCGTCTGGTTAGTGCATAATAACAGCAAGTGCAGAGATGGCGGCGATTAACCAGACGGTCGCGGCGGCCGTTCGAACACCGAACGGGCGCCCGGCCGGTCCGGCCCGGGACGAGATTGAGGTTTTGGCGGCGCGCGCTTTCACCACGAAACGACACGACGGTCGCTGTCGTGTACGGCCGACGCGATCTTTGGAGTATCGGGTTCTGGTCCCGTCCGCCTGATTCCCCGTCCGGCTTCTTCCGGCGGGCCAGCCCAGGCACTGCCACTCTTGTCTCTCCCGTCAGTCTTCGTGGAAACGGGAGCCTGAACCTGACCGACTCTCTCTGTGTGTGTGTGTTCAAGATAACGCTCATTGCAGGCTGCGACTTTTTGCGCGGATGGCGTCAAGATTTGACGCCCCAACAGCGATCCACCACAGCACACGCTGTAGCACGACAGTCACAGCCTCGGATGGTTATGGTAGTACCACTTTTTGGCCGCGCCTGGATGTGAGCTACCGCGAGCAAAAGATTCTCGCATAACCCTCCGATCGGATCTACCTCAGCCCTCAGCGTCACGCCCAGATCGATGCCATGCCACCGTGACTACAGCGTATTTTCACCTGAGCAGCTTGAGTTGCTGCGCGCCTGTTCGAAGGATCAAAGTCATCTGAGTGCCTGGCAATGCAATTTCCAGTCTGACAAGCTGTCCGAAAACGACCGACCTGAAATCTGGTCTCTCTTTTTTTTGTCGCTACCTGGAATCTGTCCTTGCGAACCAGGGAAGGTGCCGCCGCAGCCCGCAGCGGTCAGTATCCGTGTTCTCCATCCAGGCCATCCCGTCGGCATGGGCGCGAAACAGCCCATCGCTTCGGCAACGCAACCGCGGCCGCGCGGTAGGCGCCGCCGGTCGGCCGGCGCGCGAACTCCGACCGCGCTTTGCTTCCTCCGGAAACCGGCGCCCGCGCGCGGCAAACGAAGGTCACGGTCAGCACCAGCGTGGCAGCGTGTCACGCCACGCCGGCTCGCCGAGAGCGAGGCATGGACGACGGGTTTTGAACGATCGAGCTGGCGTGCTCGACCCACGCCGGAGGCGAAGGAGACAGCGGGGTGGGGGCGCTAGCGAAGTTGGCTTCCTCGGCCGGCGGCCCGGGCCCTACGTGCATCGCGGCGCGGCGAAGCAAAGCACATGCGGAAGCGGAACTGAAAAACTTGGGCGGCATGCGTGACGCCTCGTGTCCAGTTTCCTCGATCGTCTGCCTTCTCCCTGGCTCGCCGCGCCGCGCGTCGGCCGCCCGGCGCCCGGGGAAAGAAAACCGGCGGCACAGGGGGACAACGAGGCGCGCGCACGTGCCGCAGGCTTCGGAGTTCCAAGTCCCACCACCTCAGCAGATCACACGTCGCGTCCCGTGCCTGCCCCCCGCTTTCTCAGCGCCGGCGCCGAGCCAGCAGCCCGTCCCGTGGCAGGGGGCGGTCGCGGTGAAAAGTTCAAGCGGTGGGGTCCCTCCTATTTTCCGAGAGAGGAATTAGAAAGACCCACCTTTGCATGTTAACAGATCTGAGAACCTGAGATCCCCCACTAGACCAAAAGGTACTCGTTTCCGTTGAAGGAAGATGCCGTACACAAATTCAGTTTCATGTGTTTATCAATTTGTTGCTGCCAATATAGTCTCTATGGTAGTTAAGACTTATAAAAATTATCAATTTTCATAAAAAAATCTCAATGAGAGACAAACTTTTTTTGCAAAAAAAAAACAAAAATTCTCTTAGGACATGATGAATAAGCCTAATCCAGCCATTTAAATAAACTTGTCTCGGAAGCCTAGACATGTACAGTTCAGCTCCAACTGACTAAAACGGGCAAAATCCGCCGAGATTGGTAGTATTTGGTAGTGACTAGTGAGGTGTTTCACCCAATAAAGCTAGACCAAGAGGTCTTGCAACACGACAATGGATCGGGAACATCTTAAACCCCACATGTGGCGTACAGTACGGGTGGTTTTACAAGTTTACCTTTCGTTTTTGAGCATCGAAGAGACGAAGACGCACCGTCGCTACTCGCAATACAAGCCGTGCTCCAAGAGAACAAGACAAAGGTGGCAGGAAAAATAATAAAAAAAGTGATAATAAAATAATAATAAAGAAGAAAAGTTTGATTGTACACCTTCGGCGCCACGTCCGAAACATGCTCGTCGTCTTGCGGATGCTCACGGGGGCGGGCACCCGCAAGCAACCATGTAGTCCTGCTATTTTCATGATGCGATGCGTGGTTTCAGAAGATTTCACGCGCCGCCGGAACAGCTATACGTGGACAGACAGGCAGCCCGCAGGCGTTTGTGCGTCTTGCTTTGCGTGCGGATGATTGGTTGCGACGAGCTCTTTTGTTCCGAAGATTCATCCGGTTTTGGGTTCGGACAGCACGCTTCGTTCGCTAGCTGTGCGTGTTCCGAATGGTTGGAGCGGAGTGCAAGCGAGAGGAAGCCGGAGCGGTTTCCTGGCAGTTAAAGCGAGAGGGGTGTGGCGGTCCCTGGCACCCTGCCGCTGCCGTTGCGGAACCAGGGAATGCACGAGGCGGCTGGAGTAATTTGCAAGAGACGACGAAACGAGTTGGACGCCGTAATCGTTACCTTGTCCAGTCGCGTGCTAAGTTGCTAAGCTAAACGAGTTTTCATTTTCAAACTGAGCTATAGATAGTGCATGCTATCAAATCCACGGTTGCGTCACTGGCCGGCTACAAAAGTGAAAACTGATAACCCATTACCATTTACTCCATTTTTTTCTAAGCCCAATTTTTGCGTGGTGGATTATTACATGCATGCATTATTCATCTACAATTTCAATATAAAGATTATATGCTTTGATTTGTGCATTTGATAGCTGATACTCCAGCAGTAACACCAGAAGATACTGCCGACCAGGACAAAATATCATACTACAAACCATACGCGCAGTAATCTGAACCTAATCAATGGAAACAAATTGTCCTCTTCGGCACACAATCATCGCAAAACCATCTTCTCGCAGAAAATTAGGAAAACACGACCAAACCATCAAACATCCCATCACACCTCTACTGATCCGGACTAAATTAACCCCGGTACCGCCCAAAATCCCAGCAGCCTTTCAGGCTCTATAAAAAAGCGACCCCCATGCGGCCATGCCCGGCTCACCTAGCTCCTGCTTACTACTCACATAGTCACATTTCCCACTAAACCCCGACGGTGCCGAGACGCACGCATCGCGACGCCTCCCCGCACGCAGGCACGGACCCCTGTCTATCTCATCTCACGCACGCAGCAGCAGGCGCGGAAAGCGACGCGCCTTCACCGCCCCTGCTTGCCGCCTCCCTCCCCTCCCCGTATCGTCGTCCTCCTGCCCCGGACGCGGCCAAGCAGCAAGCGCCCAAACCCCCCAAACCCAAGCCTCTGGCGGCGCCCGCGCCACCTTGAAGCAAGCGCCCGTGCGCGATTGGCGGGTCGGAGCGTTTGAAGCGGCGCGAGGAGTGGAGATGGTGGCGGCGGCGCTGGACGCAATGGCGGGGACGCGGTGGGGGCGGTGGCTCGGCCTGGTGACGGCGGTGTGGGTGCAGTGCATCTCCGGCAACAACTACACCTTCTCCAACTACTCGGACGCGCTCAAGACGCTCATGGGCCTCACCCAGCTGCAGCTCAACGGCCTCTCCGTCGCCAAGGACGTCGGCAAGGCGTTCGGCCTCCTCGCGGGGCTCGCCTCCGACCGCGTCCCCACCTGGCTCCTCCTCGCCATCGGCTCCCTCGAGGGCCTCCTCGGCTACGGCGCGCAGTGGATGGTCGTGTCCGGGACCGTCGCGCCACTCCCCTACTGGCAGATGTGCGTCTTCCTCTGCCTCGGCGGCAACAGCACCACCTGGATGAACACCGCCGTGCTCGTCACCTGCATCCGCAACTTCCGCCGCAGCAGGGGGCCCGTGTCCGGCCTGCTCAAGGGATACGTCGGCCTCAGCACCGCCGTCTTCACCGACATCTGCTCCGCGCTCTTCGCCGACAACCCGGCCTCGTTCCTCGTCATGCTCGCCGTCGTGCCGGCCGCGGTCTGCGCGCTCGCCATGGTGTTCCTCCGCGAGGGCCCCGCCGGCGGCGCCGCGGGCGCTACCGCGGACGAGGCGGAAGACGGGCGCTGCTTCGCCGCGATCAACTCGCTCGCCGTGGCCATCGCTCTGTACCTCCTCGCCGCGGACCTCACGGGCGTCGGCGGCGGCGGCGGGGTCGTCTCGGGCGTCTTCGTGGCCGTGCTCCTGGTCCTCATCGCGTCCCCCGGCGCCGTGCCGGCGCTCCTGGCGTGGAAATCGTGGATGAAGGCTCGCAAGGCCGCGAACGCCGACCTCGAGGAGGCGGAGTCCCTGGACGCCGCGGCCGCTCCGCTCCTCGTCGCGGCGAAGGCGGCGGGGATGAGCGAGGAGGACAAGGCGCGGGCGCCTGGTGAGCGGCCGCGGCTCGGGGAGGAGCACACGATCGCGGAGGCGCTGACGTCGCTGGACTTCTGGCTGATGTTCGCGTCCTTCCTGATGGGCGTTGGCACGGGGCTGGCCGTGATGAACAACCTGGGGCAGATGGGCGTGGCCATGGGCTACGACGACGTTTCCCTCTTCGTCTCCATGACCAGCATCTGGGGATTCTTCGGCCGCATCGCATCCGGCACCATCTCCGAGCACTTCATCAGGTACGTTACGCTCCTCCCCAGCCTCCCAATCCCATGCATTTCCTCCGGCACCATCTGCGCTGAAGTTGACATGGAATCGAGAATCATGGAACTCGAGATCCTCCGAACCGAAATGAGACTAGATCACGATCATAGAACTGGAACTGGAAATAGAAATTCCCCACGCCTCTGTTCGTCATTGGACCGTCCGTCCGTAGTGGTTCGGAGTCGGTGGTGGATAGTGGGCTCCGCCTGGAAAAATCAATGCCGCGCCTCGCTTAGAAAAAATCGGCATGGTCAGTTTTTTTTTAAAAAAAAATTAACATGGTCGTTTTGTTACTTCATACCGGAGTAGGGAGTACTTTCTATGACTGAGAGAACAAGGAATAATTTAGGCACTTCGATTAAGATTAGGTGGTGCACCATTTGTGGGCAACTAAGCATCTGTTGCTTTGTTTACCTCCAAGGTGGTGTGATTTATTTACATTTAGGCAGTTGAACGACCATGGTGCGGTGCGATTAGTATTATATATGCCGCGTTAACAGCCAATTGGGAATATATTAACTGTACACGTTAGGCGCATCATGGTAAAAACAAGGATGAGTAAAGTAGCTGACGGATGTAGGGGGTGGGTAAGGAATAAAGCAACTGACTACCGTAAGTTTTAAGTGCATGTCCTTTTCCTGTGATAGTGGCGCCGTGCCTCTTTGTATCGACTTGTATCGAATGTGCCCTTTTCTTATCGGATACTTCTTGGCAAGCCATTCCCTTCAAAGCCAGTTCCAGCTTTCTTTAAGCCTGGTAGCGCAGTCGACTTGTCAGATTCAGTATTAGGTGATGTTTGATGTTTCACATAGATAATGCGCCATCACCTCTGTTTTGTTTCATGATACGCAACTGTCATGGTTATGAGAAAACGAGAAGATCAGATTCACTTTTAGAAGCTTTTGCAACTTGACATTGCTATAGCACTGTCGATGTCTTTTGGGATTTCTGGACCTCTTTGAATAATGTGACAGTCGATGCATGCTTGATGATTGCAACTGGCTTGTTATTGTTAACCATTTTGCTCGCCTGATTCTGATATAGTTCTGACCTCCTGAATGCTCAATGTCTGAATTATTCAGGACAAGGGCGATACCACGCCCGCTGTGGAACGCGGCCTCGCAGGTCCTCATGGCCGTGGGCTACATCGTGATGGCCCTGGCCATGCCGGGCTCCCTCTTCATCGGCTCGGTGGTCGTCGGCGCCTGCTACGGCGTCCGGCTGGCGGTCACGGTGCCGACGGCGTCCGAGCTGTTCGGGCTCAAGTACTACGGCCTCATCTACAACATCCTCATCCTCAACCTGCCCCTGGGCTCCTTCCTCTTCTCGGGCCTGCTGGCGGGCCTCCTGTACGACGCGGAGGCCACCGCGGTGCCCGGCGGCGGCAACACCTGCGTCGGCGCGCACTGCTACCGCCTCGTGTTCCTGATCATGGCCGTCGCCTGCGTAGTCGGGGTCGGCCTCGACGTCCTGCTCTGCGTCAGGACGAAGCGGGTGTACGCCAAGATCCACGAGAGCAAGAGGGCGAGCAGGTCGGCCGCGGCGCAGAGGGTGAGCTAGCCTCGCTGCTTCCGTGGAAAGCCCGAGGGGTGAGTGGATCGCGCCATCAGCGTTCTGGGGCCGCAGGGCCTGCAAATTTTTGTGTGAATAAGGGCAGGGGATTCATGTCCTGATTCTTTGGACAAGATGGATGGATCGAATTCGATTGCTTGGCACCGCCATATGGAAGCGTCGGCTGGTTACACTGGAGTACTGGCTGGGGGCTGCAAAATTTTGTTGGTTCCCCTTACAGTTCGTAGTGGTCTGTATACGGTGTACTGTTCCTGAATACACGTGTAAAACTGTTTTTTTATCGTAGTATGTACTGTGGCACACGTGTTCTGATAATTCCAATTTCCAAATACATTTTCGAGAAAAAAATCGATTTGATCTTCTGAGCCAGACTGCAGAGCAGTACAAATGTACAATGCATAAATCTCTTTGGTTTTTCTTACCTTCCTTCTCTTCCTCTTCTTCTGGCTGCCACTCTAATCAAATCAACGCCTGTATTACCGTGTAATAAGTTTGACGCTTAATCAATAAAGTTTAGGTAGCCCAAGGGCTGCCGTAGTTTTCCTCAAAATAATAAAAAAAAACACAAAGTGGGGGCGCGCATAAGGGGTAAGGTTTTCTTTGCGTGTAATTTCTGCACTTCTGTCTTGCACTCATGGTCAACAAGGACATGGGATGGATCAGCTGGTAGTGTGACTCTATGTCTCTTTCTTTTCACATTTTCAAGCATGAAATGAGCCGTTCCTGATTTCTCGGACGAAGTAGTAACATTTTTATGGCGTCATCGTGTGGCTCGTGGCCTTGTGGGCTCGCAGCGGTACGCGCAAAGAAGACGCGGAGGCAAGTTATATCTCACAGTGTAATCAGGAATGTTGATTCAGTGTTCCTGAAGCAATAAGTTATCTCTATCAGATATAAGCTGCTATTTTATTTACCTAGATGCTCCCTGTGCTTTCCAAAGGACTGATCATATATCAAGAAACTTGAAAGATGCCTCTATGACAGTGTCAGGTTTCACTGAAGTTCGCATCAGCTTAAGCTTGAGAGAGACACGCTCCTTCTCATTATATCTCTTTCTGTCCTTTGGGTTCAGCTTTAAGCACCTGCAAATGAATCAAGATACAGCACTGAGGATCTGTTCATGAGACGGATGCCTGCCTGCCGGCAATGTTCTCTCTTTTGAAAGGTCCCCACACAATCCCCCCCCCCCGCGTCGCCCACCCCCGCTCGGGCGACTCGGGCGGCAGCAAACCCTAGCCGCCGCCCCACACCACCTCTCCCTCCCCCTCGCCGCTACCAGAGGGCGCTGCCAGGAAGCCCCGCGTGGCCCTGGTGACGGCGGCGGCGAGGCTCTTCCCCTTGTTGGTCGCGAGCGCGCAGTGCGGGGCTGGTGCTCGCCGCCCAGGTCGTCCCCTGCCACACCCCCTCCAGCTCTCCTTCTCCGGCAAGGTTTCTCAGCCGCCCGACGGCCGGGTCTGTACTCCCGGGGGGCGGATCTGGTGGCCCCACCCCTTTCGTCCTGCACGCCGGTGGCTCGGGGCCCGCCGCCTTCTCCCTACCCTCCTCCTCCTTCTCCGGCGTCCAAGCAAGGCCTGCCGGCCAGATCCGGGGCTCCTTGGGGGCGGATCTGGCGGCTCCACCTCCCCTTCGCCTCGCGGTGCCGGCCGTCGCCGCCCTGGGCCACACGACTGCTGGTCGGGGCTCGGCGTTGTCGGCGCGTGCCTTCCGTCGCCGAGGGCGAGTCCGTCCAGCTCCGCGGCGTGTGAGGGCGACCGGCGCTGTCGGTGCGCGCCTCCCGTCGTCGCGGCGGCCGGTGGCGCTGTCGGTAGCTTCTATTCTGCCTAACGACCGGCGTTGTGCCCACTGCTCGTGCGAGCTGTCCAGGGCTCAAGCAGTTGGTTTCACGCCGCTTGTTGCCTCGTCTTCGGGATCTCTTGCAATGGTTCGGAGCGAAAGCTCTGCTCAGTTTTGACTGGGTCAGCGATGATTGACACTTTCGGTCTTCCCTTGTTGAAGGCATCGTTGAAGAACCTCTTCTTGCATCCTCCCCATGGTCGGTCAGATTGGTGAAGTCGCTCCTTGGCACAAGATTTGGGCGAAAGCCCTGCCGAGCTCTGTCTTGGTTGATGATGATGGCGTTCTGGCGTCATTCTCCTCCCTGGAGGCATCGTCGTTGAAACTCTTGTGCCCGGGTGTTGTAGTCTCCTTGTCCTACCTGCTGTATTTGTGGTTGTGCCACATTTTGCCCTTGTGCTAGGGCCTTTGTTGTTTTTCTTTTTTGTGGACAAGCTACAGTCTCGCCCATGTGCTTGGGCTGCCGTTGTATAGTTTTAGTCCGGTTTCCCATAATTAATTGGACGAAGGGGTTTTGCCTCGTTTTTCCCTAAAAACGGGGCTGTTGATTCATTATCAATATACATTCAGGTGGTGATTCCCTCCCCCTCCCCCCTCCCCCCGTTGACCGTTCGAAAAAAAAAGTTTCCATGGAAATTATGACCAACCCTTAACAAGTTTGGGGAGATTTTACAAAAACCTGGCGTTTCATTGTTGGCTAGACTTCTGAAGCCATTCAGTTTTTCAGGCAGGATTTAAACCAAAGTCAATCTGAGCAGTTCTAGTTGTAGGAACTAAGCAATGCAACAATAGCAGTATCAAAACCGTACCATTTCATGCCCATGAACTCAAACACGCTGGAGCATGTCCATCCTGCACCCTTGTCTAGAAGGGAGGAGAAGCCGTTAATGGTCCACTTGAAGGTTTTATGCTCGGCCGGTGAAAAAACAAGGAGAAAGTAAGAAAGATAAAAAAAAAACAGCAAAAGCCAGTACTGCAATCTAGAGAAACCTTCGGCGCTCTGAATGATGCAAAAATGTTCTGGCGCTCTCAATGATGCAAGCAATAAGCTTAACTAGGTAAAGAATCTGTCAGTACCAGAACCTTTGGCGCATGAGTTGTCCATGGCTCACCCGCTTCCTCTTCACAGGAGCCCTCTGCAATTGATATTAATCTCCATGCCATAAGATAAAAAGATACAGGCTGCGGGATTACTAGCTTAAGAAATCTAGCATATTAGTAGGAAACAAAAACTCAAAGGGTCTCAAATTCAAGAAGAGGTAAGCCAAGTCCACGAACAGAAACACCTCACATCAAAAGCAGCTGTCGAAGACTTATTAACAATCCTTCTTATCAAGAAAGCCAAGAACCCTTTTTTTCTAAAGGACTTAAAGCCAAGAACTTGCATTCTCAAAGCCCGAAACCCCTCTGAAATCCATGGAAAATCCAGGAACTCCGCGATCGTGAGACGCTACAAGATTCTCTAGACCCTTCCCCCTTTCCTTCCGCTCCCCGTCGGCTTTACAGTCCAGGATCGCCGTACACCCATACGTAGAGTAACTAGTAAGGCCCAAGCCTTCGTAGCAACTGGGTGGGCTGAGAAAGTTGGGCCTTGTGCCCGGATTTTTTTCATTTTTGTATTTAAAAAAAATTAAAATTTCAAAAATATATGGCGGTTTCGAAAAATTTCAAAACTATACCCCTGTCGCCCCTTGCCTGGGCGACAGGGGGGCCGTCGCCCTCTTGCTGGGCGACAGGACCTAAATATAAAAAAAATTACATTTAGGTCCTGGCGCCCGGGATGCATTAAACAGCGAACTTGTAAAATAGATCTAAAATCGTAAAAAATCGGAAAAATACAAACTCAACTGTTCTGGATTCTATGAAACAAGATCTATAACTTTTGTTATATAAAGTTTTTCATTTGATCAATGTATCTTGCTCTATTTTAAATACTAGTTTAATGCACTTTTATTTAAATCTCAAGATCCATCCTTTGGATGCATGTCATCTTTGGCCAGAGTGTTGCATATGGTAAGCATAGGCTTGTACAAAATTGGTAGGCCCAGAAAACATTTCTAGAATAAGTTTTTAAATTAAATCTTGCAATATGTCTAGTTTAAATGAGTTATTTATCCATGCTGCTATACTGAGTTTTAGAAGCCATAACTTTTACAGTACCATTATTTTATTTCCTAAGAGCTACAAAAAAAGTTTGGTAAATTTTAGATAAGCAAAACTAGACCAAATGAATTATTTTAAATTTTTTTAGGTACAAGAACTATTTTTCTTGATTTAGTGCATTTACCTTAGTCATAATTCATTTGGTCTAGTTGTGCTTATCTAAAATTTACCAAACTTTTTTATAGCTCTTAGGAAATAAAATAATGGTACTGTAAAAGTTATGGCTTCTAAAACTCAATATAGCAGCATGGATAAATAACCCATTTAAACTAGACATATTGCAAGATTTAATTTAAAAACTTATTCTAGAAATGTTTTCTGGATCTACCAATTTTGTGCAAGCCTATGCTCACCATATGCAACACTCTAGCCAAAGGTGACCTGCATCCAAAGGATGAATCTTGAGATTTAAATAAAAGTGCATTAAACTAGTATTTAAAATAGAGCAAGATACATTGATCAAATGAAAAACTTTATATAACAAACGTTGTAGATATTGTTTCGTAGAATCCAGAACAGTTGAGTTTGTATTTTTCCGATTTTTCTACGATCTTATATCAATTTTACAATTTCGCTGTTTAATGCGTCCCGGGTGCCAGGACCTAAATGTAATTTTTTTTTACATTTAGGTCCTGTCGCCCAGGCAGGGGGCGACAGGCCCCCTGTCGCCCAGGCAGGGGGCGACAGGGGTATAGTTTTGAAATTTTTCGAAACCGCCATATATTTTTGAAATTTTAATTTTTTTAAATTATAAAAATGAAAAAAATCCCTTGTGCCCCGTACAAAATTCCGGGCAGCCCACTCCCCCGCTAATGAGGAGGCCCGTTGCGGCCCGCCGGCGAGATTGCCGGTGCGTGAGGGTAGAGATGAAAACGGATTAGATACAGACAAATATCACTTATATCGTATTTGTTTTTATATTTGTGTTCGAATACGGAGTCAGATATGGATAATGTTAGTTTTTGTCGGATAAGATTGTAATGGATATCGACATTATAAAAATATAACTTTTGAACATTCGGATACGGATCGGTTACGGATAGTAGATACTTGGAGTCGGATATGGATGGATAAAAACCCTTCCAGACCGGATCGAATTCGAATACGGTCGAAAAATATCCGTACCGGTTGCCGCGTCGCGCTCACCGTGTGGACAAGGGTGGGCACACAGAGGCCCTGTGCTGCTCTAAAGGCAGGGGGAAAAGGTCTCCACAAAGAGCTTGGATGAGAGCAAGTATAATGAAAAGTTATAAGCTGGCTAAATTATGAGGTGAAGAAGAGAGAAGAGGAGAGAAAAAAAAAGCAGACTATAAGCTTACACCCAGCTCGGGCACAAGAACCAAGAAATTTTGTCAGTGAGACAAATGAGTTATGTATTAATGGTGAAGAGCTAAACCACTTTACAAATAGACTGAGAGATAGGCTGCAAAGATTCTTATAGCTAGAAGGGGCTAAATCATTAGGCTTACTCTGATGATTGATCGGGACCTCAATCAAGTGGGAATCCATGTGGCTGGTGTTATGCCAATTGTCGTCCGATTTCTCGCGTAGTTGCACTTTCCCTTGTGGTTCACGCGTCGTGATACTGATCTAGTACAAAATATCTGGACTGTTGAGCTCAAAGATCAAAGATAGCTAATAATTAATTTCAATGACGACTTCTCTTGGCAGATCATAATTTTTTTAACCCCATGTCAAACTAGAAAGATTGGCGTGCTACGCTGCGCCTGTAGAGGATGCATGATGTGCTGCTGGTTTCTTTGGTGGGCTTTTTGGTTAGCATTGATATGGTCGTTTGGTTCATGTTGGTGTTGCATGAATGATGGATTTCTAGGGCCATGGCAAAAGATAGTGCTAGCGTCTAGGGGTGGCAAGATTGCCTGTGTGTTTGATAATCCGTATGATCAATCAAGAGTTTGAAGTGCCAGATATCTTGATGCAGATGACATGAAGCATCTATATTATCCCATTTACTAAGAAAAGTGTTCTCAGTGCTTTACTGCTAGCACCACAAATATAACTCTGCACCTTTTGGCTGTGCACTTATTGACAACTACAGGCACTGAATCTAAGAGATAATTGGAAACTAAAGATATTGCAAGAATGGCAGAGAGCCAGAGAGTTTGGTGAAACAAAGAAATTGGTACAGGTGGAATATTGGAATTGGATAGAGGGCCTTGAGAGGACATAGTAGGCTGTAGGGAAAACAATGGTAAGACATAAATGGAATTCAATTGCACGGTACAATCAAGGATAATTTGACCAACATTAACCATGATTTGAAAAGGCACATTGAATTGTCTTTTGGAATTCCCAAAAAAGGTACGCCGCGCCTGCTGAGTACAACATTTTTTTTTGAAGGATACGAATACGTCAAGATCACCATGTCAGTGCCCTAGGTGAAGTTTGCAACTGAATGACCAAGATGTATGTCGTGGGATTTTTAGGGTACCCACAGCCGGGTGGCGGAGCGCACCCGCCTATTCCCGGTGAGGGAGGACTCGGGGAAGTACTAGGCGGTTAGGCTAATCTAGCACGGAGGCAAGCACACATGAACTCACGATCTAGAGTGGTTCGGGCCGCCGGAGCGTAATACCCTACATCCACTGGGAGAAATATTGTTCTTGGTTATGTATGAACCTATCCTCTGCCGGGCCTTGGCCTTTTTCCAGCCTGAGCCCCCTTCTAGCGGACGCCCTCCCTTTTATAGATCAAGGGGTGCGGATACATTGGTCGTTGAGGCCCCGACAGGTGGGCCCAACGTGACTATGTAGTATACTGCGCTGAGTACTTAAATGTCTACAGTAGTTGTGAATCTTTTCTCTGATATGCTTCCATGCCCTGCTGGCGTTCTGACTCAGGGAGGTCTTCTCTTGTCCCGTCAGCAAGGTGCCCGTTGGGGAAATGTAGCTTGCGGCATGGCCTGTTGAGGCTATTATGTAGGCGTCATAATGGGTGAAGCCGAGCCGTCGTGTCCATCTGTCATGGCAGACTGACAGGCGCGGCGTGGGCGGCGCCAGCGGCTCCACTACACGTCTTGGTAATACGCGATCAATAGTGTCCCCTGGTCAAAGACTTGCCTCGGCTTCTGCTATATCAATGCGGACGTCCACCTACCGCAATGAATGCAGTGGAAGGTGAACCTTTAGTATGGAGACCAAGTGGCCTTATATACGTGTCTGTGCTTGCAGACACGTGGCAGCTCCGGACCTCCCCGGGGCGGGGTGTCAATTCCTTCCCTTAGTGAGGGGTCCGGTTACTATACAGGGGGTCTGGGACCCCATGGGGGGTCCGGGACTCCGCGGGGGTCTGGACCTCCACGGAAGGTCCGGAGCTCCCGGCTGTTCGGGCTGAGCGTCTGCTTTTCCCGAAACACGTGGAGCTCCTAGACCCTTCCCAGCCGGGGGACGGGTCCGGGACCGTTGTTGGGTGAACAGGGCTCCGGACCTCGGGGATCCGGCTGTTTGGACGTAGTCAAGGATAACCACAAGGCTCCTGCCTAGACACAGCAAGAGGGGGGTACCCCAGTCTTGGGGTACCGACAGTGGCCCCCGGGCCTACCTCGGGAGAGGTACGAACCCGTGGGTGGGGCCTACTATCGTGATGTGTTTTCACGCAAACTTGATTGCGTCGGTGTGCTCATGCAGAGAGCGGGCACTCCGGACCCCTGAGGCCGATACACCGGTTGCCAGGTTCAGGTACTAGAGCGCTCTCCACAGTGCGACGAAGGTGTAGGCTTAGGGTGCGGAACCAAGCTAAGCGGCTACACAGACCTCGGATCGCCTAGGTAGCAAGCACCACTTCCCGGACCCGGCTCTTGGCGACCGTGGCGAGCGGTCTCCGCCGGAGCGGGCCACCGGAGTGGACTTGAGTCGACTGTGGCGAGCGGTCTCCGCCGGAGCTGGCCACCGGAGCGGACTTGAGTCGACCGTGGCGAGCGGTCTCCGCCGGAGCGGGCCACCGGAGTGGACTTGAGTCGACCGTGGCGAGCGGTCTCCGCCGGAGCGGGCCACCGGAGTGGACTTGAGTTGACCGTGGCGAGCGGTCTCCGCTGGAGCGGGCCACCGGAGTGGACTTGAGACGACCGTGGCGAGCGGTCTCCGCCGGAGCGGGCCACCAGAGTGGACTTGAGACGTTGCTGACGATCCGATGAAATATGCCACCGGTCCTCATAGTAAGGTGCGAGAAACCAAGCCTTATACTAGAAGGGAGCCCGGGACCTCTAAAGACAGCAGTCTCGGATACTAGAGTACTTGTAACAGGGTAGTGAAGTACGTAAACTTAGGGTACATTACCAGGCTAAGCTATGCGGAGCTTCTCTACCCCAGGATACGAATACTACTTCTCCAGATCAGGTCCTTAGGGGTTCGAACTGCCTTCCAGCTAGAAGGGGTGTCCCTATCTAGCCACAAGCCAGCAACTTAACTTGGATTGTTAGCAATAAAAGGAAAATTCTGCTTAAGAGGAAAGAATGGTTAAACCAAGGCGAATAAATGTAATCACGGTGGAGCCTAGATAAAACTGAGAAAGAAAAACCCCTTTATTATTGTGGTTGTCATGGTATACATCAGAGGTCGGGATTACGAGGTCGGACCTCTACCGCTCCGGACCGTTTTTTGCCTGTTTGTGTGATAGGGCCAGAGGTCGGGTTTACAAGGTCGGACCTTGACCGCTCTGGTCTCACACGTAGGCGCCACGTTATTACAAAGGAGAAATTTTCTTAGTCTTATCTTAGGAGTAACCTTCGGCTGCATCCTATACAGCATGTCCTTCTCTGATTGGAAGTGGTACCGCTACTCCTGGATTCTTCATAGTCGTCGGAGGTGAAGGCGCCCTGGATGTGCCTGAACTGCATCATCCAGCATCACCTCGGGAGCTCGGGGGACCACTCCTTGCCTAAGAGCTGTCATATGCTTAGGTAGCATGAGACAAATTCTTTGGCTTTGAATGGGAGAGGCCCCCTGCCGTCGCCGTCTGCCACCGGGAGCCAGCCCGCCTGCCGCTTGCTGTGGCAGAACCTGGTTTTCCGCCCTGGCGCAGCAGGAGAACGGGTGCTCGTATGGACGAGCACGGGGCGTGGAGAAGGGCGGTCGTTCGCCGGCTTGTCCTTGGTGCTAGCGCCAGGGGCCCTCGCGCCTGGTGGCGGGGTCCTGTCTGCAGCAGCACCAAGCACCTCGGGTGGTGCCGGAGATGACACGACGACACAACCAACTTCCTCCGGGATGGCCGTTGGCTCCAGGTTCCATGTTGAGAGAAAGCCTTGAGCCGACGCCATGCCACCGCAGAGGAGGCGTGGCCGTTGCTTGAGAGAAAACCTTGAGCCGACACTGGGATGGCGCGGGGCGATATGCAACAGGCGTCGCCCCCGCGCACCACCGTGCCGGCTCTGAGGCGTCACAGTGGCGACGCACAGCAGGCGCCGCTGCCGTGCACCGCCGCACCGAGGGCGCTGGTGCCTCAGCGTAGTGACATGCAGCGTAGGTGCCACCATGCCTCTCTTCATCTTCTCGCTGCTGTCGCAGAGGATGAGCTTCAGCCTCGAAAGCTTGGAGATCTAGCCAACGCCAGCATCCATCCCCACGGACGGCGCCAAATGTCGTGGGATTTTTAGGGTACCCACAGCCGGGTGGCGGAGCGCACCCGCCTATTCCCGGTGAGGGAGGACTCGGGGAAGTACTAGGCGGTTAGGCTAATCTAGCACGGAGGCAAGCACACATGAACTCACGATCTAGAGTGGTTCGGGCCGCCGGAGCGTAATACCCTACATCCATTGGGAGAAGTATTGTTCTTGGTTGTGTATGAACCTATCCTCTGCCGGGCCTTGGCCTTTTTCCAGCCTGACCCCCCTTCTAGCGGACGCCCTCCCTTTTATAGATCAAGGGGTGCGGATACATTGGTCGTTGAGGCCCCGACAGGTGGGCCCAACGTGACTATGTAGCATACTGCGCTGAGTACTTAAATGTCTACAGTAGTTGTGAATCTTTTCTCTGATATGCTTCCATGCCCTGCTGGCGTTCTGACTCAGGGAGGTCTTCTCTTGTCCCGTCAGCAAGGTGCCCGTTGGGGAAATGTAGCTTGCGGCATGGCCTGTTGAGACTATTATGTAGGCGTCATAATGGGTGAAGCCGAGCCGTCGTGTCCATCTGTCATGGCAGACTAACAGACGCGGCGTGGGCGGCGCCAGCGGCTCCACTACACGTCTTGGTAATACGCGATCAATAGTGTCCCCTGGTCAAAGACTTGCCTCGGCTTCTGCTATATCAATGCGGACGTCCACCTACCGCAATGAATGCAGTGGAAGGTGAACCTTTAGTATGGAGACCAAGTGGCCTTATATACGTGTCTGTGCTTGCAGACACGTGGCAGCTCCGGACCTCCCCGGGGCGGGGTGTCAATTCCTTCCCTTAGTGAGGGGTCCGGTTACTATACAGGGGGTCCGGACCTCCACGGAAGGTCCGGAGCTCCCGGCTGTTCGGGCTGAGCGCCTGCTTTTCCCGAAACACGTGGTGCTCCCAGACCCTTCCCAGCCGGGGGACGGGTCCGGGACCGTTGTTGGGTGAACAGGGCTCCGGACCGCGGGGATCCGGCTGTTTGGACGTAGTCAAGGATAACCACAAGGCTCCTGCCTAGACACAGCAAGAGGGGGTACCCCAGTCCTGGGGTACCGACAATGTAGAACCATGTTATTCAACTGCCTGGTTGACCACATGGGTTTAGGATAGCAGGGTCGATAATAAAGCGAGAAGCAAGTGCATGTACCAATCTATTTCAAATGTGCAATTATAACAACTATTTTAAGATGTATTAAACATGAGAGTGGAAAAATACATATATGAGCCAGTGAGGGAGAAGTTCAAAATAGATTATGCTCTCATATTTGCAACAAAGCAACTTCAACTTATTATCATCTCATCTCCGTTTAAATGCCTACCTTCTGCAGGACATGGATTAAAAGGAAAACAATCAACAGATCTTAATTTTCAAAATGGAAACATGCATTCAAGATGGGCACAACTTGGCAATCAAATCGTGAGCACATAGATGGAATTCTCCTATGTTGATATGCAGTAGTAATGAGATTAATTTAGTGCACCTGATCTATTGGAATAGGAAATTTGGACACCAGTGAGAGAGCTCGAACAATCATATGACTGTACTTGTACCTGTGAGTTGGATGCTGAAACTACCGGGGTTCCTAAGCAATCAGAGGATATGCAGTTGAAACTACCGGAGTTCCTAAGCAATCAGAGGATATGCGGCAGCTCTGCTCAAGATTGGCTTCCATAGGCTCGAGTGCCCAGGCCTGCACGAGCAGCCTTGCACGCGGTGGTCCGAGGCTCCAAGGCACCCAGGTTGGCCTGAGCTGGAGCAGCAGCCTGGAGGAGGCCGGCACCAGTGCAGAAAGCAATGGGGTGAAGGGCTGCGCGCACGGGAAGCGATGGGGAGACGGCGAGGCAGCGGCAGCCAACACCGCAACACGTGACACGGAAATGTTCACGTGGCAAGGACGACGTGTAGACCTGCCGCGTAGGAAAAACGCGACCTGCTGCAGGCAAGACACGCGGGCACTAATGAATGAACGACGTACTGCTAACGCATACTTGCATGCGTCACTTCCCCGTAGGCTAAATGGCGCAGAGGCTCTCGTTGACCTCGGTTTGGTTCAGCAATATGGATTTACATATACCGAGTAAGCTGCTAACCCTTCAACCCTCATCAAATGCTAAATTGTTATGCTACATAAATTAGTGGATGCTGCTCATTCCACCAGAAACTGTCGCCTAATAAAGTCTCTTAATACCCAAAATAACGTAACGAACCGGTATAACCACTGAAAGAGAGAAAGTTCCATCACTGAAGACTAGTGGCATGCATGCACAATTACACTACATAACAGTAATAAGATCACAAGCATTCGTCAGAACAGAGCGAACCCTTTTCTGTTTATTCCTTTGTACATCACGATCTCCCACGAGCAATTCATCAATCATCACTATGCACGATACACGTACGCGCAACTTTAAACTCGAATCGCATGTTTTGTGCTACACGCACACTGGACAAAACACTGCAATGCCCGAATCGCTACACGCAACGTACACGAAGACCTACGCTACGAATACTCTTCACACGACAATACTGTAACGTTCTGATCCACCACTGCTAGTCCAGCGAGGCCACCGGGTTGAGCCTGCCTGCCTGTAATCGCAGCGGCTCCTCTAATTGCTACGAAGCCCGTGCGCACCCGCAGGGTGGTCAGGCGGCGGTGCCGTCGACGCGCGCCTTGGTGACGCCAGCGCAGGCGTCGACGAAGTCGCCGTCGATGAAGTCGGTGGAGAAGACCTGCAGCTTGTCGCCGAGGCCCTTGGCGAAGGCCTCGGCGATGAAGAGGCGCGCGTAGCCGTGGATGCGCTTGGTGACCGGCCACACGCACAGCACCGGGTTGTCGGCCTTGGGCGTCACCGTGTTCTCCACCCGGTAGAAGAAGCGCCGGTCCGCCACCGGCGGCTGCTGCCCCAGAAACTTGAGGTTGCTCTCGAACTTGGTCTCAGGCAGGTCCGTGTCGATCCAGTTGTCCTTGAGGTAGCCCGCGCTCCACAGCGGGCCCCCCGGCTTGGGCGCCGGCGACTTGCGGGGCTTCCACACGCAGATCACCCGCCGCGGGAGCAGCTCCGCGATGGTCTTGTGGAACACCGCCTCGTCCTGCGGGATCAGGTTCTCCTCGCCGAGCTTGTCGACCAGGAACTTGTCGAACTCGGGCGGGTCCTCGTGCCCGAACTCGGTGCGCACCTCCAGGATGAGCACCTCCGACTCGGTCTCGCCCAGGAAGCGCCGCACGTCGTCGAGCACGACGTCGACGGGGTACGTGGCCAGGATGCCGTGGCAGACGCGGCGCTCCTCCTGGACGCGCACGTCGATGACGCGCGTGCCCATGGACAGCTGCTCGTACACGGACATGGACTGGCACTGCGCGAAGGGGCGGGTCACCAGCGGGACGCCGATCTTGTTGGTGGCCGAGTCGTGGGTGCCGGGCCACACCACCTGGTGCACGCGCACCCGGTCCGCGCCCAGCTCCGCCATCCACCGCTTCCGGTCCGCCGGCCGGTGCTCCGACCCCGGGAACGCGTCGCCGGACGCCGACAGCCGCGTGGCCAGCGCCTGCTTCTCGGTGGTCACCAGCTTCCGCCGGTCGACCTGCTTCGAGAAGAAGGCGCCCATGGCCTCCAGCGGGTTGGTGCCGTTCTTGCCAGCGCTGCTGCTATTGGAGGCGGCCATTGTAAATATAGATAGGATCCTCGCTGCCTCGAGCTCTGACCTGGACGACGACGTCGCTGTAAGCTGCAGACCGATTGATTGATAGCAGCTAGCAAGGCAAACAGGGAAGAAAATATCAGCACGCGGCGGGATTAGACAACATGTGGCGATGGATTATTTGAAGGGGGGGCCTTGGCTGATCGAGCCCGATGAGGAACGGGGAGGGAAGCGATGCGTGTGTTCTTGCGAGCTCCGCTCCGCTGCTGTTTCCTCAAAGATTTCGGTTTCGTTGGGTGGTCCGATTGGCGTTAGGTGAATTTTTTTATTTTTAATTTTTTTAATAATATTTTAAGTTTAACTCGTATTGGTTATTATTTGTAGGGCGTAGCCCGTTTGGTTGCGCCAGCCCGCATGGCGCGACAGATAGCCTCTGTCGCGCCAGTGCATGTGGCGCGACAGTGTAGCCACGCTGGCGGCCCGAGCCAGCGCTGCGCCGCGACGGCGATGACGTGGCCCTCGCTGTCGCGCCACATGCACTGGCGCGACAAGCCTGTCGCGCCATGCGGGCTGGCGCGACAAGGCCAATATCCTGGCCCGCGCCGGCCTCTTCTCCCCCACCCTCCCTTTCTTTCTCTCGCTCCTCCCCGACGAGAGCAAGGTCGTCGCCGCCGGCCGCCCCACCCCCCAGATCCCTCCAAATCCGGCCTTTTGGGGGGGGGGGAGTTGGGGGAAATGTTCCCCACCCTTCCCCGAAGGTATTGCTCCTATTTTTCCTTATTTAACTGTGCACATTTGTAGATATTAGGGATTCTTGGTGATTAGGGTTTGGTTCTTGATTTGAAAAATAATGTCGTAGTTGATAGTTTTTTCATGATTAGGGCTTTGGATGATTAATATGATTTCTAGGATTGAGTAGTGGGGATGTTAATATGGCTTTCACTCATGGATACTAGGCACCGTGAAGAATTGTTTTTATAGTTCATCAAGATTGGTGTTACCAAAACCATCTATTAGCATTGCTACGTGGTCCAAATCCTAGTATGAGGACAAGTAGAGTTTTGAGAGAAAAACAATCCTAGTTCGTAAAAATCTAATCATTTTGTTTTATGATTTCAATTACTGAATAATTGCATAACAAAGACAAAGACAAAGCGCTACAAAGACACATTCAAGCACCGTAGGAAGCCCATGACACAATATAGCTGTAAAGTCATATATATTTAAGCATTCCTATGCCATCCAACACAGCTAGGCAAACAAAAGTCAAGATCCAAGATGGAAGATTTAGAGGGTAAATACAAAATAAATAAAATTACTAATCTCTGAGTCGAGATATATTAGAAATTGTCCTTACAGATACGAGGAGGATAAAATACGACAACAAATTAAGAAGATAGAAATGACTATATAGTCCCACAAGCAGGAAGCAAGGTGATACTGAATCACTGAATTTGCTTCCACAAACAAAACCACATATTTAGACTTCATATCACACTGATTCAGAAGAAAGGGGGTGAAACAAACTAGTGAAATACAACAGCATGCTTCAGTATTTAATTTCATATATTTCAAGTGTACAGGTGCTTTACCTAATAGGATTGCTTAGAAATTCGGCTTCTACATGCAGTTCCATTTTTTTTTGAAAACTGTCATGCAGTTCCATTTCTTTTAAAATTGTCATGCAGTTCCATTATACACAACTCCAATAATTAATTTGTGCCAGTTATTCTCCCAACTCAGTTATTTTGTTCTTGGGACTCAGTTATCCTTGTCTGACCACTCAGTTATTCTGGTATGCGGCCTCAGCTATCCCCCCTCCCAGGCGCCTCCTCCAAATCCAAGACCGCGGGGAGACCACCTCCACCACCTCCTCCACATCGGGCGAATCCGGTACCCCAGATCTGTACATGCATTTCTAATCATCGCATTCTACCTACAACAACATCAGCAAACCCAGATCCACAGGTGAAATTTGTCTGTGTTTGCTTTGATGGAGCCATTCAAATATCAAAGTTCTCACTAAATCCTATGACATTACGGAAGAAGTTCTCCAAGATGATTAGTTGGTTAGGTGGGTGTCTGCCCTGTAGCAACTGTGCGACCCATGTCAGCTGCTTCTCCAGCACCAACCACGACAACCCCGTCGTCACTATCAACTACTATGGCAATACTCCAAGGGAAGGAGAAAGTAGTGGTCACGGTAGCCAGCTGGAAGGAGGAAGCCAAGGTCGCGGTAGCCAGCAAGATGATTTTCCGGATCTTATATCGATGTAATTGCTGGAAAGGTCTTGTGAGATGGATTTCTGTTGCCTGATCTGTATGCATGTACATCTAGAGTATCGGTTTGCATGCTACAGAGTATGTAATTTGTTATAGACTTGTTTGGTGATACTTGTGAGTTTGGTGGTGGACTTGGTTTGATTTGTGGATTTGTGATGATATATGTGTACTATATGTGTGATATGTGGACTTGTTTGGTGATATATGTGATATTTGAGACATTTGTGTGATATATGTGATATTTGAGCGATATGTGTGATATATGAGGTGTTTGATTTGCAGGAGCTGAAACTAAAAATAAAAATAAAATTGAATTTTAGACAGCTTTGCCGAGTGTTTTGGCTAAAACACTCGGCAAACAGGCCCTTTGCCGAGTGTTTTGGCCAAAACACTCGGCAAATCTGGGTGCCGAGTGCCATCACTTTGAATTTTTTTTATTTTAAACCTGGGCCCCAACCAGGACTATGCCGTGTGTCAAAATCTAGGCTCACGGCAAACCTCTCCCCTTCGCCGTGTGCTCAGGGCCCGCGGCGCACGGCGAAGTTTCTAATCTTCGCCGTGTGTCACACGGCTAGCACACGGCGATGTTGACCCCGCCGCCGTAAACTCCGGCCGACGCCGTTTGTGACATTTATTTCGCCGTGTGCCACGAATAATACACGTCGAATGTGTTCGCCGTGTGCCCGATATTTGACACACGGCGAACACTCTCTTCGCCGTGGCAGCGGCTGCCGTCGGCGCTTCGCCGTCGGCCACACACGGCGAAGTTTTCTCCGGCGTCCAGCCCCGGTATTTGCACGCAGTCGTTGTGCAGGCACCAGTGCACGCAGTCGTTGTGCAGACAGAGTAGGCTTGTCGCGCCAACACCACTGGCGCGATAGATGCCCGATGTCGCGCCATTGTGTGCCCAAACCCAGTAAGGACTGTATTTTTCACTTGGTGGCGTGGCAGCTCCCTTTGGTCGCGCCACTCCCAATGGCGCGACAGAGTAGCTTTGTAGCGCCACCCGGAGTGGCGCGACAAGCACAGAATTCGGCCAGCTAACTATCTTGCTGCTCTGTCTTGCTGCTCCCTCTCGCTGCATGCTATTTACAACAAGATTTCAAATTCAAAGTATTTTCGTAATTTGTTCGCATAAATGCTTATCGACATCTGTTGCACCTATGTTTCGGACACCGAAACATGTTCTAATTAAAAAACATTGAGCATGGACGTCGCTCAAAACTTCAAAACCAACAAATTCGCAATAGAGCAGTCTTGAACAAATGTTGCTTCAAATTCTGAAATTTATAACTTTCATACACAGCTAACACAATTCAATGCTATTTTCTAATTCTCTTGCATAATTTTTCAAATTTGAACAGAAGATATACTTAAAAAAGTACTCAATATTCAAAAGATCTAAAATATTTCCACTTTCAAATTCAACGTGATTTGTCATTCATTTAAAAAAATTATAAGATTACGGTGCGCAATTGTCAAGTTTACACGCGGGTCATGCCACAACAATTTTTGCATCTGCAGTTGCGATTGTAATCTAAAACAGTTGTTCAATAATGGAGATGACCCATCATTAAATTGCACACGATACAAACTAAATAAATTCCTAATTTCATAACCATACAATATTCGAAACTACAAATAAAGTCTCATACACATACGACAACCACATGAATAGGTAAAACACATAAATAGTCCAGCAATAAAAAAGTCCGTCACACACATAGTCCAATCATATATAGAGTCCATACAATTATAAATAAAACAAGCTAATCAGAGTCGCCCTCAATCAAAAGCTCTCCCCAACCACCATCATCATCATCTCCATCATCTTGGACTACAGCTTTCCCCTTTCTTACCTCAATTTGGGACACTATGACTTCTACTTCATCTGCATTCATTGACCACCACTCGTCATCATCTCCATCATCAGGAACGTGGTCATGCTCAGAAGCACTCTTCCCTTTGTCCTACACTATTCCCTTAGTTATCGACTACATGTGTGTCCACTGCTTTTCCTTTCCTGTCAGACGGGTGATCCTGGGCAGATAAGTCTCCTACAAGTTCCTTCATTGCCTCCATTTGAGTAGCTCTAACACCCAAAACCTCTGTGCTCGCGGATGACACATCCTTCTCAACGTTGGGCACCTTGTGTGGCAGATCGGCAACTAGGGCCTGTATTGCCTCAATCTGAGCCTCCTGAGCTAAATCCTCCATCTTTTCCATTTCTTCCATCCTCTTGTTAGCCTCCAATTTCTGAAAATATTCTACCCATGAACCCTTTGGGTATTTAGCTTCCGGATCAACAGTAAAACCTTTCTTTACTCTTTCCTCCCTTAACCTCTACCTCTCCATCTCCTCTTCATTCTCCTTCTTCTCATAATTTGCCAAAAGCTCCCTATCTGTGAGGGGCCGTGGGTACTTGCTTCGGTTCCTCCTCCAATAAACAATGCAATCCTCAAGAGTCACCTTTTCTGCTGCCTTCTTTCCATACTCACGCCGTAGGTATTGGAGTACAGGCCCTGACAGAAATGACTCAAGGGGCAAAGTAACTTGGTAATCCTTTCTTATCTTTAGTTTTCTATTTAAAGTGTCTCGAGATTTCCAAGGCTCTTTTGTTCTGCCCAATTACAACATTAGCTCATACCGGCCTTCGAACCACTCCCAATCACATATCCTTCCCTCCTGAAAAATTATTGAGAGCCAAACATTCAGAAATGTTAATGTACCAAATACTAGCATAATGACAGAATCATAAGGAGTTTCAACTTTGTGGTTAATATACGAACCCAATACTCTCCGTAGCTATTGCCACAGTAATATCCGTAGCCAAGCTCAGAAGGAATTACGCCTTTTGTGGCCAGAATATCACACTTGCATCGAAGACTAGGAGTAGTTGTACATGGCCATGGCTTCTTCCCACTCTCAAATTCTCGCACCTCCTCTTCTGTCGGCCAATGAGATCTAGGACCATAAATATACTCATTGAAGTCACATACCGGCCATCCATCCTGCATGACACATAACATTAGCGAGCATCTACTCCTGCAAAATTAAAGAATCAATGCTACGCTACATGACACTTACTATAGTCTTTAGCGAGCATCTAAAAAAGGGAGTGAACTTTGGAGGGACACCAATATTAGGCCTTTGAAGTTTGGCACGAACACGGCAATGACATTTGGGAGGATTGTTCACACGATATATAGCAGTTTCTTGCTTCTCTTCCTCTGTCATAGGTGGTGGATTTGGTGGGGGAGGAACCCATCGTCTAAACTCATTGTACGCCCACGACTCTGACCGATAATAAGGGAACAGCCGAATTCTAGGATCGAACTTATCCGGACCATCGATCCACTGAAAGAAAAGGCAGTGGTAAGGATTCAATGAATCATTCCACTTGCATATGTAGAATGCTCTACCGGCCGTCTTGGGATGCCTCGATTGCTTCACCTCTGCCAGCTGATTGCCCGGTTCACAACGACAGAATGGAACTGGAAGGGCAGGAGGGACTGGGGCATCCTCATCACACTCAGATGGGTACTGTCCACCACCAAGCAGCTTGTACCGGGCATCGCTCATTGCCATGTGCAATGTAGATACATAAATTCAATTGCCATGTGAAATAAAAAAATACTTATGGAAACAAAAACAAAATAATTATGGAAACAAAGTATATACTAATTAAGCACGATATACCAGCGCTCAAAATATAATATATACATTCCTAAAACTATGGAATAAAATTACATGTAACTCATATTAACATCCCCACCACTCAATCCTAGAAATCATATTAATCGATGCATGCACGTACTGCCTCACGTCCAAATTGAGAGCAGAGTACCATCTAAGTATCATCTAAAATCCTAATCATGAGAAAACTATCAACAACACCACCATTTCTCATATAAGAACCTAACCCTAATAAAAAAACCACCAATAACTACTAATGCACACGGTTAAACGATGAGATATTAGGGGCAATACCTTTGGGGAAAGGTGGGGAACGATTCCCCGTACTTTTTCCCCTAAAAAATCCGATTTGGGGGGGGATCTGGGGGGTGGCGGCGGCCGGCGGCGACCCTAGACGCGCTGTGGTCGGGGTGGAGCGAGGGAGGGAAAGGGAGGGTGGGGGAGAAGGGGCCGGCGACCCAGGACATTGGCCTTGTCGCGCCAGTGCATGTGGCGCGATAGGGAGGACCACGTCATCAACGTCGCGGCGCAGCGCTGGCTCGGGCCGCCAGCGTGGCCACACTGTCGCGCCACATGCACTGGCGCCACAGAGGCTATCTGTCACGCCATACGGGTTGGCGCGACCAAACGGGCTACGTCCTGCAAATAAAAACCAATACGGGTTAAACTTAAAATATTATTAAAAAAGATAAAAAAAAACCCGCGTTAGGTGCGGGTATGGTGCTGATGGCAGGCCGGCCGATTTTATGTTTCTTTTTTCTTTGGCTTGCAAGTTACAAGAAAGAGGGTTGGTTCGGTGGAGTGCTGGTGTTTTTTTATGGCGAGATGGTGACGAATCGGGGCCACAGGGAAAAGGATTGGGCGATTGGCGCATCATAGACGGGGGGCACGCGCCCTGTGATTGGCGATCTGGAGGCAGAGGTTGCAGGTTGCTCGAATAAGGTCTGTTTGGTTGCTTCTGGTAAAGTTTTTGAAAAAATATTTTTCTACATTTAAAATACTAAATATAAAATAATTATAAAAATAATTATAGAACTCGTCTGTAAATCGCGAGACGAATCTAATAAGTCTAATTAATCCGTCATTAGAGGTTGTTTACTGTAGCAATTTAGTGTCTAATTACAGCCTAATTAGATTCATTAAATTCGTCTCGCGATTTACAGACAGCAGTCGCAATGTGTTTTCTATTTCGTCTAGATTTAAGTCTCCATACAGGTGCCGAAATTTTTTTTTGGAATTTTGATTTTTGGAACTAAACACGGGGTAATTTGTAGGGCAAATGCCGGAGACTTTTGTTGACGGAGTACGATGGCCATGTGATCTATCGGCAGACATGCTTTGGATATTGGGTACACACCAGCAGTAACGCGAGAGCCTCATCGCGTGCGTATGTTACCCAAAAGGGTATCTCGGCATGCAGATTTAACGAACGATTCGTTCGAAACTTCGCGTAGACAGCACATGCAGCCTCACAGCAAGATACTTAGATACTGCCCCGTAGCCCGTAGGCGACGGGAACCTCAATGCGAGCTAGACGCCGACATTAAAACGTGACACTAATAACACCACGTCAGGCGTTCGTGCGTTCCTTGTCCAGCATGGGCCACGAGTGCAAGTTTCTGGTGTAGAGAGCGACACGGCGTGCTGTGTTTAAGGCAAAAATCTAGCCGCATCCCTGAATCGATCTTCTCTTGATTTGTTCTCAAAATATGGCCTTACCTCGGGCCACTTGCAAAGCTAATGTAGGGGGAATTCGGGCGAGCAAGATGGCCCTCCCATCTTTCTTTAGGTGATTCAGTATTTGGGAGATGAGGGGTAGGACAAGCAAGGTTCATCATGCTTAACCCAAAAACAATGTTTAAGCCCACCGCACTACAGAACAAAAAAAAAGATCAAACCAAAACACGGGGCGGAGTACTGGAGTGGCTTTCAAGTTAGCCGGAACTCAGCTTCCCGCTTCCAATTATTTGACTTCCGCGGATTCAAATCACAGCCTGCGCTCCGCGTTCAACTGCTTCCACGAGATACACATTGGAAGTACCTATCCGTCAATCATGTAATGGTAGTTGGTTACTCGGAGTGACACAATTTAGAGTGATCAAGTTCATAATGCTCCCACGTGGGCTCGGCAATACAAACAGTACTCTCAAATTCCAAGGAATTTTAGGGCACTGCCGTATCAACGAGGGAAACGGTTTCTTGCCCAGAATCTCAGCTACATTTACCTGAATCCAGGTCAATGTATGCGAAATAACACAAGGAAAATCTCTTACCCAATTCTCCACTTTCTTTGTGTTATTATTCACCTGACATGCTAGTCTAGACTGAAAAACGTAGAGCTGAATTCACTCCAAACGGTTGTTTGAATAGGCTGTATAAAGGACAGTGTCAGTTCTTTTTTAATATATGCCCTATCCCGTCATTTTTTTTTGAAAAAGGAAAGAAATAAAACCAAATATGGCATGACATCTGGTGGAAATAAATAGTTCTGTTTCATGAGTAAATATTGGAAAGGGAATGTACCAGTCACCCTCATTGCGCAACTGGCACTTCATTTCTTGAGAGAGATAGGTAACAACATTATAAAATACTAGCACGATTTAGTTTTATAATGCCCACAATGGCTGCCATTCGACACATTGCTTACAGGCTAAACTTTGTTTGATTTCGTCAAAATTCTCTACTAATAGTCAGTAGTCTATTAAGAATTTGCATAATTTGGTAGTGAAGATAAGCTAACAAACCAGGAGGGTAAAATATGAAGAGAATGCAAGGTCCCATTTTGTAAAATCTGTAACTGCCAGAGGAGGGGGGGGGGGGGGGGGGGGGGTTACTGCTGATTAAAAGAACAGCTCAGGACAAAGCGATGTACCAGACTTACAGGAAGCAGAATGTCCTGAAAATTGACTGTTAGCAGTTTGCAGAAATGTACATTAAATTGTCCAAGTCTGACAAAAGTATAGACTGAGCGTGAATAAATTCTTTCACCTGAAATGGGGAGAAACGATCATGAATGTTTCTCTTTAGATTTTACAGGTGCCCACTGAAAGTGGCCGCAATTCACTTCTGGATTTGATGCAGGTCCCTTGACAAAATACAACATTTGATGGTCAGGGGAAGATAATAATATTTAAAGACAATTTATATTGTTTACAGCCTATTTGATTGTTCAACTGATGTAATCATGTCTGCTGAGCATAAATGTGAACATATATATGTAGTTATGTACCTGAGCACGAGGACAGACATAGAATAATCGGCCAATATTAGGGCCCTTCTTCACGGACCTTGGAATACATGGTTCGCGATGCCCTTTGCATCGTGGCAGTGTCATCTTCATCTTTTGTTGTATTCTTTGCCACTCTAATGCTGCAGCATTACACTTGTCTGTTGAAAGTGAACAGGATGATACATTTGTTTTATCCTGATCTTCGGCGCCTGAAGTTGTGCACTGCATGCTTTCTGGCAGACTATCATCATTTGGAACACATATTTGATTCATACAATGTATTGTTTCCACTGGAGTAACTAAGGTACTGGTACTGACATTTACTGTCTCTGACCTTGGTGGTTGAAAAAACGACTTGATTGTTGGTTGAGAGGATAAGTTGCGTTTAATCTTCTTGTTTGGCACACCCTTGGTGCCAGATGGTGAATTTTTCTGGCTGTTACGGGAGATGCCACTCAAACCTTCATTTCTCCATTGATCAAGATCTCCCCCCTTACACATCAAACTAGGAAGGTTACCACCTTTTGCAGCTGCCGGTACTTCCTTAGCTATAGTTTTATTTTCCAAGTCATCACTACAGTAGCTACCATTTACTGTATCCTCTGACAGAACCAAACGTCCAGCATCTTGCAGCTCATAAGTTTTCCCTTTATTGAAGAATGACACTGCAGATTGTGTCAACAGAAGTGATCAGTATTATGCACAGCAATGCACAGCATACTTTAACTAGCACTCCTTCACGCAAAAGTGAACCCCAAGTATAATTTTGGAGTAGGTGGTTTATACGACCAGAGCACTTGCCTTACCAAATAACAAACTATGATAAACTCAAACTGAATATTCAAAGAACAGCCCTACAACACCAATTTTATTGCAGAGCAAAGCATGCTACAGGGTTCTTTTTCTTAACTGAGGCAAGCAGAGTGCTAGCATTTTGTTTAGAAAAAGGAAATGTTCCAGTCTCTTTGATATATATGAGATCAACAATGAACATCAGGAAATGTGAAAGATAATCTGCAAATATCAGTCTTCTATTAACATAGTTAACGTATGTGTAAGAAAGCCAAAGTCCTCAAGCAAGTTATGATTTCCTTTAAATGAAAGTGATGAAGTAAGGGAAGTTGCTTTAACCAGAAGTTCAATGAAAAGGAATATTCACATATAAGTTGTGTGACACAGAACAGTTCCATGAACAACTTCAGCTAATTTATCCGCCTACAACCTGGCTGTAGTACATCAACTGAGAGGTGCAAAAGCTAGTAACAATAAAAATCTTACAGAACATTAAAATTCACTCACCAATACTCTGTTGCCGTCCACGGACCTCTGGAAGATATCTTGCAGCTGTTGGTGGGATATTATGAACAGGAAGTTCAGGAATTTCTTTCAGCAAAATATAAACTGGAATATGATCAGATCCTTCTAGCTTACTACTTCTTCCCCCTTTCCACCTGTAGACAATGGATAGAGTAAATCATCTAATTAACACCGCAATCATTTACATTATCCACTTTTCTCATAGAGAAGAACTGATTTTCCACTATTCTTTACTTTGAAATTTTTTCAGAATTCCCTCTTTTGAAATGATTCATTATCTCACATTCTTCTACATGGCAACAGAAAATGCTATGATCCTCCGCAGAATCGCAATGATGGAGACAGGCACCGGAAATGAGAATGTGGTCTATTCTAGAACCATAATTATATTCTTCAGCACCAATTTTTTGATTAAAACAAGTATATGCTCCTTCCCTGCACAAACAAAATACAGCAAAGTTAGAAAAACTAAGTATAGGTTAGATGCTAATTTTGCATGAGGAGTCTATCATAGATTTATATGTCAACCATGGAGAAGAAAAATAGACTAAACTCAAAACTCATTGTCGCAAAGGGGGATCCAACTTAGATCAGTGTGATGGTGTCAGTTTTCCAATGAATTAAATATATAAAAAAATCCCCGGAAACAATTTCACAAATGCTGAATATGAGCAACTAGTAATAACAAATCAAGAGCATAAGCGGTTGGAGTTGCTCAGTAGCACGTTATGTAAATGTGAACTTGGGGGGACACTCCAATACCTTTCAGGGTGTTTTGATCGAAAAGCATCAAAAAAGGGACCTCCATGTTCTTTCAGCATGGATCTCAGCCATTCTCGAAACCTTAAGGAAACGGATAATAAAATAATATTGTTATTATTCCCAAATGCTTCTTAATTGGAACCTAGCAGAAATCACTAAAATTAAGTAAAATGGCTTACATTTGTTTCTCAAAACCAGGAGGCGCATCACACCTATCTATTGAAGCAGGAACAATATTCAAATCACCAACAACGAAGACTCTCTTTCCAAGAGCCAATAGATGTTCCCATCGTTTCTAATAGACATAGACATTGATAAACAGAGGCAAGTATAAGAAGCACGCCATAGGTCAAGCAATAAACATATCCGAAACAAAAGTATATTGTTCAAATATTCCATACTTCCTCCATTCCAAATTTTAGGTCATTTGTTATGCACCTAGATACACACTATGTCTAGATACATACAAAATCTTATGTATCTAGAAAAGCCAAAACAACCTATAATTTGGAAAAGAGGGAGCACTTATTAACAAAGATGCACAAGAAGTACCTGCAGTATCTTATAAAATAGTAGCTTAAAATGAACCCGCTCTTTATCACCTTCTTCAACAGCTGGGCCATATATGTTGAAAAGAACTACACAAATGTCACAATATCATCATTACATACCGAGAAGAAATCAACTATGCAACAAAAAACATTGAAATAATGCACGGCAGTTAGTTGTGTTATTTCCAAGACAATCTAGTACCAAAATGTCCGTGATCGGTGATGATGCACCGCCCCTCATTGTCCACCCTTAGAAGGTCCTCTCTTGTGATTTCACCAAGGCCCTCCACCTCTACAGGAGTTGCAATAACAAAATCCCCAACAATTTCACTGTTTTTTTGCATAGTCCTGAAGTCCAGTAAATCCTTCTTCGGCTGCTACTGGCAAAGCAACCTCCTGGCTGGAAAATGCAGATGTTACTCGGCAAAATGTTGCAACACCTACAATGGAGTTAAGTATGGTAATTAACTGCTTGCAGAAATAATGTGATGAAAGTCAAAGTCACATTGAACCAACACGGCAACACCAACTAAGCAATCAACTATGCATCAGCAGTGTGCAAAACCTACCAAATTGGATACACCTAAATGACAATTGTGGCAGTGGCACATATCAACATACCAGAGTATGCTCCACGCCCTTTAGCAGAGCGATTGCATGAAACAAAAGCCTCGTATCCTTCAGCCATTATAACATCTGCTGACAGGTCCTGTCTTGACAATTTGGTCTCCTACAATGCAGAATGCATTAATACAGTTAGCTCTAATAAACCGCAAACCAAGCCACAGCTCACCCAGCTTTACTCTCTGCATTTTTTTTTGAGGGGTTGCATTTGACTGAACAAACGATGCATCGCATCCCAGGCAGAATCAACACTAAACGAGATATAAAAAAAATGTTCCTGAATTCAAGTGGCAGTTGCAATAAACTTCAAACTCTGCCCATTTGCATCCGTCGCATGTAGTACAGTACATCGCAATCTCAGCGGCGAAACTGGGGTCGAACAGTGAGTGATAAGCACATGCAGGCGAGAGCTAGGGTTCCGCGGGCTCAGTTTGGTGAGCAGGGAATCAGCAATTGGTCGGACCTGGAAGCAGATGATGTCGGCGTCGAGGGCGTCGAGGAGGCGGCGGAGCGAGCCGTGCTGCGCCACCCGCGGCCGCAGCCCGTTAACGTTGTAAGTCACTATCTTCAGCATCTCCCGCCGCCACCCCGAGGCGTCACCCCCGGGACCGGCCACGCCGAGGCTCGAGAGGGAAATGTTTCGCTCTTCTCAGGAGCGGGGGCGGGACGAAGAGAACCGGCGGCCGGTGCCGCCGCCGCGCCGGTGGTGGTGGGGACTGCGTGTGGCCCCGACAAGGCGCGGCGGCGGCAGGCGATTCCGGTGCGGCTCGGGCCTCGCCACAGCCGTCCGATGGGAGTGGTAACTGGTAAGGCTGAGATCTAGTAAACTTCGCTTTAACCCCCTCGTACGTGACGTCGGTACCCAAAACACCCCAATGCTACAGAAATTTGCGTCCCAACTCCAACACTGTAACGAACAAAGTTCAGAGATGCTTGTGGCCAGCTGATGAGCTGAGCACTTTCGCACAAGCAATGGCGCAGATGACAGACCTGTAGCCTCATGTAGTCCATGGATTCGCGAGGTTGCTCGTTGTCTGCAACCAGCTTTGTAGTGGTACAGTGGATTGTGGAAGTTCGGTACAAACTTTCTCCTCGCTCGTATTCAGACTTCCAGAAACACTTCTTATGCCGCCTGTCCGCCTGCTCCGACACCGTTTGTCCAGGACCCTTTTCCCGGGCACGGCTCCTGGCTGGTGTGTCGGTGCCGGCCCTTCCTCCACATCATCATCTATTTTTTTTTCTTGACATAAATCATTATCATCTCTTTGGCCTGCATAGTTTGGTTTGGCAGCTGCCAGGCTGCAGTTTGCACTAGCGACCACCAGCAAGCCGGCAACGAACCGTTGATGTACAGTACATGCGGATGCAACACGATGGCTGCCCACTACGCACTAGTTGACTCTACACACTAGTACTCCACACAGTAGTAGACTACTAGTGCCGCGCGCACCGGCGCCGTCGCCGGTCGCACCTCTCGCCGTCGCGCGGTCAGTGCCAGCGACCCGGCTGGCTGTGCGTGCCAATGCCATCTCTACCACGGCAGGAGGCGCTCGTGCTCGGAGCCGCGGGCGGAGAACCGATCCACCGCTGCGCCGGTCGCCCGCGCGCTCGGTCGTTGCCATGGCAACTTGCCACGCGCGACCTTGAACGGGGCAACCCCTCTGTCTCCCCGTCCTGTCGTCCTGGCGCCACGGATAAGAATCCATTGCTTCGCTTGCATTGACCAGGCCGGCATGGCAATGGCATGCGCTTCGCTTCCCCATTAGTTAGTTCTCGTTCCCTCTCGGGAAAAAAAAGGAATGAAAGAAAGAAAAACAACGCGCTTGACAGCGCAACGCCGGGGCTTTATTTAACGGCGGTGCCGGTGAGCGATCGCGGATCTGCTCGCCGCTGCCCACGCAGTGATCGCTGGTCCGCACGAAGAAAACCTAGCATTTAACAACTGTTTTCTGCACATGCTGCGATAAGCAGCAGTAGGATTGCAGCCGTAATGCCGTATGGGATCTGAAACATGGGCAGCAATAATTTATTTTTCAATTCACGGGGTAAGCTTTAGCCTTTTTCTGCAGTGTCATGCTATGAGACTTGAGGCTTTCTTTTTCTGTGTTTAAATGCCGGAGCTCGAGCTCGACAACTCCTGTTTGGCCGCGTCCGCCGGCGACTTGTTCAGTTTTCTCGGCCTCCTGTCGCCATCGTCGATCCTTCTCTGCGCGGTGCGCTCGTTTGGTGCTCTGGGTGGGGCACGTCGCTTGCATCGTTTTCTTCCCATCTCGCGGCTGAATGAAACGGTTGCGACGGCTGGTGGCCAGCGAGGCTGCTCGTCCTGCGGCCGTTGGTACGTGCCAAACCGCGAGAGTGGCGTCTCGTGGTGTCCATCCGTCCGAACTTCGGGGGTTACAAGAACGGTTGTGCGCTCATCTGTTTCCACTTGGCTTAGTGTAGGTACACGTAACACATTACATTCCACTCCGCTACCTTTGCAGGGTTTGTTCGGTTTGTTCCCTCCACAAGAGGATTGGAAGTATAATTGGAGGGGATTATGGGGGATTTTGACTTGTTGGATTTGATCCCTTCGAATCACATTCAATCCCTTCCAAACTGAACAAGCCCGTAGGAAGAAATAGTTTAGGAGGGTAAAAAATAATAATATTGCCGGTAAAAAAATAATATTTAACTTATCTAAACATAGCTATATTCTGAAACAGAGAGAGTACATTTGAATGTGTTACGATCTGAAAATTTCATGTAAGGTTTGATTAAAAATAATTAAGTTTGATTTATTTTACCATAATTTCATTTTTAATTTGAGAGGGTTCTTGTCTTAAAGAGAATTATCGATTTCGGCACCATTCGTCTTGTTTGATTTATTTTTACTTATAAAATTATAATACAACAGTTTGACAAAATGTTTGCCATGTGTTCTTTGTGCTGAATTAAAATTTTAATATGGCTATTATTAGTCGTTTTCTAAACGCTTCCACCCTAACTGAGAAAGGAGTCTACTGCTATCGTGGATATCACCTACGAGATTTTGACAGCCATGCATCTATCACCTTTTCTTTGTCAATGGACAACAGCTCACGTTACAAAGTTTGTCTTCTGTGTGGCAAATTGATTTCTCCACTTGATTCATTGAAGGCGCAAATGGAATTGTTTCACTCTTGATGGCTAATATTAAATGCCATGTATAATGCTGCAATTCATTATTAGTTGTAAACCATTCAGTAATATAATAGTATATACCTATCCTTTGGATGTCAAAGAAACATGAAAAAAGAGATTAGGCATAGTAATCTACATTGAATAAGTCGAATCGAGCTTTTGCATCAGAATATAGATAAATAAATAAATAAATATTGTTTTGAAAGGAAAATCATATTTCATGAAAGCTGGCGGAACTGAAGGACAGTAATTGGAACGTGACGGGCTCAATCAGCAAAAAAAAACATAAAACTCGTAAACAAACACATCATCATCTAATTACACATCTAGTATAAATATAGACTGAAAATATGGATCGCCGCAGCATCTGAAATTCTGAATCGCAACGGAAGCCGGTCCGCGACCTGCCTAACCTGCATGCCCGCAAATGTGCGACGCAGTACCCACAAAATGGATCCCAACGGGGCAGTGGCAGGACGGCGCCATCCACGTGGTGCGGGCACCTAACAACCAGCCCGGCACGTCGCCGCCGCTACTACCCGCTAGCCAGCCAGCCAGCCCGAGCGCCAGACCCAGCCACGGCCAGCCAGGCAACCACCCCGATGGATTCCATCCCGTTCCTTTCCTCGGCGCGGATCCAGCCAGCCGCATTGACCCCGGACGCAGGCGCGCAGCGGCACCGCAAACCCGACGCGAATATAGCGCAGGGTCACCCGCAAAAACCACGGGGAGGGGCAAGGGCAGGGTGCAGCGCGGCGCGCCGAGACGCCGCTGCTGCCTGGCTGCCGTCCGTCGGGCCCGTGGCCTGCAGCCAGCTCACGCACGCGCGCGCGGCCAACCCGGGCCGTGCCCCAAAAAAACCAAAACCAATGCCAAATTAACTCCCCACCACCACCGCCCCGCGGCTCCCACCCCACCTCTTCTTCCTCCTCCTCCTCCGATTCCCCCCCAATTCCCAACCCTGCGGAGGAGGCAGGGAGGAAAAGGCCGGACCGAGCAGCCCGCCCACGGCACCGCACCGCTGCGGGTTACTGGGACCGGGCCAGTGGCCGGCCGCCATTCGGGAGCCCTGACCGCGGCGAGGGGGGGGAGCGCCGCCGCCGCCGACCGAGGTCCGAGGATGGACGACCTCAAGCAGATCCTGGCGCGGCCGATCCAGCTCGCCGAGCAGGTAATAAAGTGGGCCGACGAGGCCTACACGTTCCGGCAGGAGTGCATGGAGCTCAAGGCCAAGGTCGAGCGCCTCGCCGGCCTCTTCCGCCAGGCCGCGCGCGCCGACCTCTACGAGCGCCCCGCGCGCCGCATCTTCGACGACACCGAGAAGGCGCTCGACAAGGCGCTCGCCCTCGTCGACAAGTGCCGCGCGCACGGCCTCGTCCGCCGCGTCTTAACCATCATCCCCGCGGGCTCCTTCAAGAAGATGACCAACCAGCTCGACAACTCCATCGGGGACCTCTCGTGGCTCCTCCGGGTCTCCTCGTCCGCCAACGACGACGACGACTTCGACGCCCACATCGGCCTCCCGCCCATCGCGCAGAACGAGCCCATCCTCTTCCTCATCTGGGAGCAGATCGCCGTGCTCTACACCGGCAACCTCGACGCCCGCGCCGACGCCGCCGCCAGCCTCGTCTCGCTCGCGCGCGACAATGACAGGTACTCCAAGCTCATCATAGAGGAGGACGGTGTGCCGCCGCTGCTCAAGCTCGTCAAGGAGGGCCGCCTCGAGGGACAGGAGAACGCCGCGCTCGCCGTCGGGCTCCTCGGCCGCGACCCGGAGTGTGTCGAGCAGATGGTGCAGGTCGGGGCCTGCCTGGCCTTCGCCAAGGTGCTCAAGGAGGGCCCCATGAAGGTGCAGGCCATGGTGGCCTGGGCCGTCTCGGAGCTCGCCGCCAACCACCCCAAGTGCCAGGACGCCTTCGCGCAGCACAACGTGATCCGGCTGCTCGTCGGCCACCTCGCCTTCGAGACGGTGCAGGAGCACTCCAAGTACGCCATCACGTCCAAGATGTCCATACATTCCGTGGTGATGGACAAAAAGAACAGCACCAATTCGGTAGAATTGCTGGATGCCGCGGACCACGGTGCCATGAGGTACCCGACTGGACATGGACAAGCTCCCCAGAACAAGAATGAGATGCACAGTTTGGTGCAGTCCACCATGGCTGCCAAGTCTAATGGGGGCAGTGCTAAACACGTAGTTACTAGTGGTGGTGTTGTGGCAACGAAGCAGCACAATGCGTCATTGTCAGGAACGAGTACAAGGGGCAGGGAGTTCGAGGACCCTGAGACAAAGGCATACATGAAAGCCAACGCTGCAAAGGCATTGTGGCAGCTCGCCAAGGGCAATGCGGCTATCTGTAAGAGCATCACAGAGTCAAGGGCTCTGCTCTGCTTTGCCGTTCTCCTTGAGAAAGGTGAAGGTGATGTGCAATATAATTCTGCCATGGCTCTCTTGGAGATCTGCTGTGTCGCCGAGCAGAATTCCGACCTGCGAAGATCAGCATTCAAGCCAACTTCTCCTGCTGCCCGGGCTGTTGTTGACCAGCTCCTACGTGTTGTCGAGAAGGCTGAGTATGATGATCTCCTAATTCCCTGCATTATGTCGCTAGGTTGCTTGTCCAGAACCTTCCGTGCTACAGAGACTCGGATTATTGGACCATTGGTGAAACTTCTTGATGAGAGAGAAGCAGATGTATCCCGAGAAGCAGCAATTGCCCTGACCAAGTTCGCGTGCACAGAAAACTACCTGCATGTTGACCATTCTAAAGCGATCATCAATGCAGGCGGAGCAAAGCACCTAGTTCAGCTTGTGTATTTCAGTGAGCAGGTGGTTCAGATTGCAGCACTCACCCTTGTATGCTACATTGCACATAATGTCCCAGACAGTGAGGAGTTGGCGCACGCAGAAATCCTCACGGTGCTCGAATGGGCCTCCAAGCAAGCTTACATGATGCAAGACCCGGTCATCGAGAACTTGTTGCCAGAGGCAAAGATCAGATTGGAACTGTATCAATCCAGAGGCGCAAAAGGCTACCATTAGATTACCTGCTGTGGAAAGGCATGAAAGAAGAGTTTTAAGTCTTTCTTCTTTGGATTGGCCAAGTACTGTCTGTATATACATCCAGCGGCTTCTATGTATACTCTGGTTAAACCTTTTTGATTCCCAACATGGCAAAAGTTGAAGTTACATCTTTGGTTGGGTTCTCGATACAGGGAAGTAATTTTTGTTTGTAGGCTTGGATGTTCAGAACTCCAGTTCCTCTTGTTGGTGGTATAGTTTTGGGAGATTAGCATCTTATACTCTCTTTGGCCTAATTATGTATCGTGTATATTACATTTCACTCATTAATCTGAAAAAAGTTTCTTAAATCCAAGAGCCTCATAATTTTCTTGCATGTGACCTCACGGTTTGCTTTAGCCTTTTCTTGTAGGTAGCATTTGAATTCAGGAGTTTGCTAATTTTGTTTTTCTGGTCATTTGATTATTATGCACTCCACTCCATTCTTTTGTGCTTAATGTTCAATTGGAGACTCTGATCTTCTGACTAGTTGGCTCATCTATGAGAGAAATTCTTGAAAACTGAGAGTATGACATTTTTCTTGCAGATGACCTCATGGTTTTCTTGACCGCTTCTTACTTTCTTGTAAGTAGCATCTGAACAAAGAATGTTGCAGTTATGTTTGCCATTCAATTCTTGACAATGTGCTCTATTCTATTATGCTTATGTTTTAATTGGAGGATGTAATATTGACATATTGCCACTAGTCAACTGCAGTATAGTTTACTACATGTTCAGTTTTCTAACTCCCGATCTCATGCTTCTATGTACTTATCTGTTTGACTTGCTCCGCATCTGAAATGACATTTATCTGTTTGGCTTGCTCCGCATGTGAAAATTCCATTGTTATTAGCACTACTGTGCTTGCGAATGTTTGTGGCCTCCCATTTCTTTCATATCCCATTTTTCATATTAGTGTATTACTGTACATGTGAGTATGCTTATATTGGGATAATTTTAATGTTGTGGAGGCTATGGCTGGATGGATGTTTGAAATAGTAGCCTTTGGCTCTGATTCTCTGAAGGCTAGCTGTGCCCCTTTTTTCATGTCATGCAGCTAGCTCTATACACAGTACAACAGTCATTCTTCTTCAGGACTTTCATGTGAGACTAATCTGTTGATGTAGGATGTAGCCTGCCTAGCATTCGCTAACTCTTAGGATGCCTCAAGCGCCTTCCGTCCTTATCCTCTCGCTACAGGACACAAGGGCGACAGGGAGGCGATTTGGGTTGCCGGCGGCGATTCGGCCGGTCCCTTCCCTCTCCGGTGACCTGTACGGCGCCGGAGATGGAAGAGGAGCGGCGAATCGTCGTGCGGTTGTGAATAGATTAGGTAGTTTAGTACCTAGGTCTTCGCTTTCCTCGCTGTCGACGTTGACGGTGGTGGAACTAATAAGATCGCCAGGTGTTCCTATGGCCACGGCGGTGTTCGTGCTCCTCCAAGGGGCCTTCTCCGGAGACGGCGCCCTCTGTGGTGTGTGCTCCGGCGACCTCTCGGTGAGGTTTATCTATCTCAGCCTAGGCTTATTGTTTGGGTTGGACATTTCAATCCCCTCTTTTGGGTTTTGTCGATTCCGGGTCGCTTGCTTTGCTGGCGGTGCCGGATTTTCTTCTGGGCCACCGCTGCTTGGTGGCGTGGTGCCAGATTGGGTTTCTTCCCCAGCTGGTGGTGACGGTTGCCGATGGTCGTTCACCGTCTCTTGCGTATGCCGGAGTTTGACAGCCATGAGGCTGTGCTCGTCTGCACACATCTCTTGCGGCTTTCCAATGTTTGGGATCGTTCTGCTAGCTTGGGAAGAGAAGTTGGTTCCTTGCCTCGGTGGTCTCCGGCGCTGGGTGGCGGCCTGGTGCTTCGATTCCGGCGAGCTGCAGTGGGATCCAAGAAGTCAAGTTGAAGACGACGACCCTGGTGTGCGTGCGTGTGTTTTCTTTGTTCTTCAGGGTGTTGTCTGTAATATGGGGTTTGTACTCTTCACTGTTTAATATAATCTCCACTCTTCGCAAAAAAAAAACTCTTAGGATGCCTCTTTGCTAGGTTCAGACAAAAGATGATCAGTTTCCTGTTATGTGATGTGACTTGTTGATCAATTATTGCTGACCAAGAAAGTGTCAACAGGACCAGCTGATTTTTTGTAGTTTCCTAGTCCATGGATCCAAGATAGCATCAACTTTTTCGGTGCATGAAGCCATGAACCATGTTCAGGTGTTATCTTTTTCTATATCTTTTTGGTGCATGCATCCATTTTGGATCTCAGTCTCATTCCATAATCCAGCTTTTCCATCTTTTCCCTTACCATGCAATCCAGGTCCTCCTCTGTTGTCCACAGTTGCAAATGGTCCTGCGGCAGGAACCGGACGTGCATCAGTGCAGGCAGAGAGAGGTAGGTGACCACCATGTGAAGCTCTTCCGTTCTTTGCAGTGCCAATGCCTGGTCTGTTTCATTATTTGGTAGATTCCTACTTTCCTGGACCTGTCACCGCCGACTCGACTATTCCGATCCGTGCGGTGCTGGTCCATCCCATCCCCGATGAGCATGGTTGTGTTGTTGAATGTTTTCTCTTCGTTTTAATCGGAGGCTTGCAGTTTGACGGTTCCATCTCTTTGAGCAAACGGCAAAGACTGTTGATTGTCAAAGTCTGGGCCTCTAATCTTTCAAAAAAAAAGTGTGGGCCTCTGCATCTTTTATGCCTTGGGAATCGTCATATGCAAAGGGCAAATGGCTGTTGCGGCAGGAGTTAAGATGATGCCCCTGCGAACCATGGATTAGTTGGCGTGGTTGTTCGGCGGGTGACGCTGATTGTTGTATGTCTTGATCTGTCATTTGATTGTTCAGTGTGTTGAATATAGTGGAAATGGTGGCAGGCCGGCAGCCAGCTAAAATGCCGACGTGCGTGCCACTATAGCGGATCAGATGCTACGTTTTCACATCTGCTCGTTATGGTACCTTTGTAGTATTGTGCTGTGCTTGTGCCAACGTTCTGCTTTAAAATGGCTGCACAATTTTCCTTCAAAAAAAAATGGCTGCGCAACCTGTAAGCCTTGGTCCATGTTCTTGGAGGTAGCAACGCGGTTTCGATCGTACTATACATCTTGTAACCAGATGAGTCGTGCTTACAGCTAGGGGTGCAAATTGATGACCCCTAGATGCGCCTTCAACTCTCTTTGCAAAATTTTGTACTATTCTAAAATGATCCTTGATCCTATTTTGTATGTTTCTGTCGTCACCTGTTGAAATCGCAGCACGATTCAGAGGGAGACAGGGAGTATACTTCAACGAGATGAGGTTTCGGCCTGAGATGTTCCAGGTCCACAATTTTGCATCCTTGTGCTGCCAGGTGTGGCCACTGGCCACACAGGACAGGATGCTCGGCGCGACGGTATTAGTGGGCCGAACTTTGATTGGGCCAATGCAGCCTGGGCTGAGCGCGACATGAGTGGTGTTCGTTTCGAATGTTGTTGGTGTGTTTTTTGGCGGGCCGTGGACCCTGGCGAGAGTGGGTGGACACGCAGCCCAGTAAAGAAAATTCTTGGAATAGCAGGAGAATCTCGCAATTCTCTAGGATTAGTTAATCCTGTCAGGGAGTGGTTAGAACAATACAGCATAACGCCGATAAAATTGTACTAGTAGATTCTTTTTGCCGAAAATGTGAGTTCTACGGTCGCTCTATTTTGTCTCCGGCACATATATTTACATCTCCGTTCATGCATATATCCCTCGTAAACAGGGCAGCCGTCCACCTGAACTCGAGGCAACCAAACATTTTTACCATTAAACAAGTACTAATCAGAGTAATCATTGCTGGTTATTTACAACAAAGAGATTCGCAGAGTAATCAGAGTAGATAATATTCGTAATGGGAACTGGGAAAATATGTTTGATTTGCTTGCATAGCTGATAGCTGAGTTGATTAAGAAAACGGCGAGAACATTTAAAGGAAAATCTAGGTATGTGCTACCGCGATAATTGTGGTAAATATATTTCTATTCTCTTATAAATATTTAGAATTGTGTCATAAAACGGCATAAATGCAGGCAAATGTCATTACTTCGACTACCGTACCATTGCTAGTGTCAAAACTTGTTGTTTCACGCCACGCAAATGTAACATCCCAAAATCTCACACAAATAAAAATTGTTTGAATTCAAAATTTATTTTCAAAAATCTAATTCGAAGATTGTTGAGTCATCTTTCTTTGCATGAAAAATTCCTCACAAGTTTAAGTTATCTAATTTCTTTCTAACAACCATCATCAAATCATTTTTTATTCTCTCTTTAAATATCTTTCCTCTCTCCATCTTCATGTTGTGTTCGCACACACGAGCAACAACACCACCTCTAACTATTTCTCTCTCCGTCGGTGCAACACATGCAGCTCTCTCACTCTCTCTCTGTCGTGGGAAAAAAAAGAAAGCACACGAGGCGGCAGCAGCAGCACAGCACACATGCATGCACACATTTAACACTCTCTTCTCTCTCACTCGTTGCACACTCAGCACACACTGACACACAGCAAGCACCACTGCAGCCCCTCTTCAATCATGCATGCCACCTCTCTCACTCTCACACGTCTCTTTCAGCTCTCCCTCTCACTCTGATTTTTTTCCCCACCGCAAGCACCACGAGCTCACTCTCCACTCGATCTCTCTCCTTTGATTTCCCTGTCGCAAGAACCAGCAAATCCCTGCTCCCCTGCTTTTCTCGGCCAGCAAGGAAACTGAGCAGCCAGCTCGCCATCAAACCCAGCAGCCGCAACGCATGGCGCCTCCCTTTCCTTCTTTAATTTCTTCCACGAACACGCTAGCAGCTGCAAGCCGCCACCCCTGCTGCTCTCTCATCTCCAATCAGAGCCGAGCAAGCGAACCAGAGCTGCACCACGTCGACGTCGAGCGGAGCAAGGAGGAGGACACGGAGGAGCCGCTGCCAGGAGCTGCGCTGCGACGCCGCTGCATCGACGACCACGTCGAGCCGGAGCAGACGCGAGGAGGAGTCGAATGTGGAGGAGCCACTGCGGGGAGCTGCGCCGCTGCCGACACCACACCGATGATCCATCCAAGCTGCTGCCCGCCTCGTCTGCAACTTGTTCGACAAAAAGCTGGAGCCGACCGGAACCGCGAGTCCACACCACGCCGACCACGCCTACACCGTCGACCCACGGTGAGCGCCGGCCGAATCTTATCCTTGCCAACCACCATGCGCTGTCGGCTGATGGCCGACGAACCCATCCTAGTTGGCCCTAGGAATCCCTTGTCCCATCGTCCTTATGCAGGAGCCGAACGCCGTCGCCGTTCCGATCACTGCCGGTCGTGTCGCGGCCCTGGCTTCCCAGGTGCCCGCGCACGCATCCATGCCCCGTCAGGCCGAGCTCAAAGGCCATGCCTTTGGCTCGAGCTTGGCCTCGCCAACCTGCGCCGCCGCGGTCCGGCCACGCCGGAGCGCTGCGTGTGCACAGCAACCACATCGCGTCTCGGCTTCTCGAGTGCTCGCGCGTGCACAAACCCTGCCACCGCGCATGCCACGCCACGGCCAAGGCCCAACCTCTGCGCCACTCTAACCTTGCCGAGCTGAAGCCGCTGCCGGGAGCAACCACGACGTCAACGGCCACGAGCACGAGGAAGCTGAGCCTGTCCTTGCAGCACACTAACATACCGCAGCCACGGACGCAGGTCCGCCACGACCGAGCACGGAACACGCCCTGACCCGGGCCAAACAGGCACACCCGTTCCATCGTCGCTGATGTTGCGATGCGAGCTAGCTGTAGCTAGTCACAGCGAACGCGAACCCACGATTGGCCTTGCCAAGCCTACCTACGGTACCACGGCCGCTTTGCTCCGCGCTTTCGCTGCGGGCGGGCATGTCACGAACCAGCCATGCCGGGCACCGTGCGCATGCATGCCGCCGGAGGCCGTCGCGCTAGCCACTGTCCTCGCACGCCCCCGGCATGAGCCAAGTCGCCGTGGACCAGTCTTCGCTGGACAACGCGAGCGCAAGCATGCACAAACGTTCTTTTTCCGTAAATAATCTAAAATTACAATCTATCCAACCGTTCACGTGGCACGCTTTTGTTCGGTAGAACGGACGCCGAGCCATTCGCCGGACGAAACGTTACCGACTCATTGCCACGCGCCAACCTCCTGCTCAGGGTGCCCCTCGCGGTGCCATCCTCTCTCGCTGAGCACAAGACACGTGCGAACTGCACTCACACGCGTCGCGACACTCTGGCCCCACGATGAGACCGCACGTCACTGTTCGGCAGCTTTCGACGCCGCTCTGCACTGTGGCACCATGATGCTTTGCCACCCACGCCGGCTTTCCGTCTCGTCGCGTGTGTGACGACAACGCCGCTCCTCGCTACATCGTTGTCTCTGTTCTCGCGCCAGTACCCCATCACACCGCTGTCGGCTACTGCCTCCTCTTGGTCTATAAAAGGCGCATTCGCGTAGCTCCTCCATCACTCCCAACTCATTTTCAACCAACCCGGCTACCTTCCCAACCCCAGCTCACTCGCCCTATCTTTTCCGCCAGAGCAAGGATTTGCTCGTCGCTCTTTCATCCTGACGAGCTCAACGTGCTCTTGGTAAGCTGTGTGCTATCTGGCCCGATTCTTCTTCCCAAATTTATCTAAAATCAAGCTTTAACTGTCTTTGTTAGTGTTATAAATTAAGAAGTGCAGTTTGTATTTATGGATGCTTTGGTTATTTGATTTGTGTCGCGTAATAGTCGCTGAGAGTTCGCGAACGACGACGACAAGAAGAAACCTGGAGGCCGGTGCCGCGAGATAGGAGATTCGTACCGCAAGCAGAAGCCTGGAGTACATACCGCGAGCACGAGAACTAGTACAGTGAGCTGGAGAACGAAACGTGTACCGCGAGTTGTACTACCCGTTCGTTGAGCGAAGGCAAGTCCAACCTTTTCTCTTTTGATCATATTTATCCCAGTTTTTTTAAACACAACCCGTAGAAGCCTATTTAAAAGTGCATTCAATTGGTATATAAAATCTTAAAATATTTTACTGCTTGATGTAGTTAAATACCCAATTGAAAGGCCACACCTTGCTATTGTTTAAATTCTGATTATTCCTTGACAACCTAAGATTTATCTCTAAACATGATTAGCTCTGTTTAGATGAATGCCTTGATAAATGACACTAGCATGCTTAGGATTTATTTATGCAATATTACTCACTGTCATTTATCAAATGCACTCATTTACAAATGAGAAAAATGGGATGGTTGTTTTAAAAGGTGTGAGTTGAATTTATAAAGTATAATGAACATGGTGATGATGATGGTGATTACCCAGAGATGGGGCGGAATAGGGTCCATGTGTGGGACTACTGGAGGTTTGACTCGAGCCTGTATGGTTCGGTCTTGTAGTTGTCCGCCTTGTCTCGATTAAGAACCGGTATTTGACAGGATTCTAGTCAAGTATTATAGTGCAACCATATAGCTAAATGGGCACTGGCCTTAGCTTATTAAGTCAGTCGGCCCAAGAGGATGCTGCCGCCCGAGTGCTCGAGGAGCTCGTCGGTGTCGGGGTAGCTAACCCGGTCAGATGTATAGAGCCGAGACACTCCTACAGTCTGTCGTGTAGCATATTTTGGGTCCGACTGATGTAACGGCTTTGTCATGTTAGCTTGCCAACACATCTAAGGAATTGTGTATATGCTCGCTGATTATGCGCTGGCATCAAAGCGAAACATGTCGTATGGATAAAGTGTACAACCTCTGCAGAGTGTAAAACTATTCGAATAGCCGTGCAGAGTGTAAAACTATTCGAATAGCCGTGCTCACGGTCAAGAGCACTTGAACTAGACAGCTGGTTTTAGAGCTTTTAAAACCTTTTTGATAAAATGGGACTTGGGTATGATTTTGAAAATGTCCGGCAAGAGTGCCGTGGGCTGCTGCGGACGGGGTGTCCGGTAGCATTAAAAGTTGAACTCACTTCTTTTTATATATACTTATAAATATGACTATATTACTCTTTTGCTAAAATGCCTTTACAAAATCAACCATGCATGAGTAAAAATATGCTTTCGCAAAATAAACCCAGCCACTTCCTTGTACTCCATTATGCATGAAATTTTTATCCCCCTCCGTAGGGCGGGGTTGGACTTGCTGAGTACTTTTGTACTCACCCTTACCTGCGTTTACAGAGACGGTTCAACGCCGGAGAAATCTACCCGTAGTCGTCGCGTCCGCACCCGACTTGCCTGTGGCGTGGGACATCACGATGCTGAGTGCTTCATCAATGTTGTTTTAGCTTTAGCACCAGCTATCTTTCTTTCTATTCTTCTTTTATTTTGGATTGAAATTCATAAACCGCTGTCATACGAACGGACTGGAATTGTACCGCATGTGACTCCTGTGTAAGCGGGGGTCGTGACAGCAAATCAGTATGGCAATGGTATAAGCAGAACAAATTCAATGCAGTTCTGGGCTTAAACTAGATACTACAAAAGCAATGCCAAATGTAGGAACTATAATTGACGCAGTGGCACCAACCCAGTTCTCCTAAGTAAATCATCCCAAGGTAGCAATGCATAAACTTTAAAAAAAAATACGATGGCACGTGAAGATATCAAGTGAACCTTAGGTCACCCCACAAAAAAATTATGGAAAAGAAAAGAGCGAGCTCTAAGTCCAGCTGTCAGAAAAATACGCAAGCCATTCTTTCGAAAAAGAAAACACGCATGCAAATCCCCAAACTCACCTGAACTTTGCGATGGATGATGCGGAGCAAGTTGGCCCAAAGACGAAACACTCTTTGTAGCTTTGCCTTCAGCGATCGTACACGAACTACTGAGCTAGTACAAAAAAAAAGACGAAGAAGAATAGGAGCTGTTTCGGGCAGAAAAAGAACCACTTGGAAAATGATTGAATTTTCCAACTACAAAAGGCGCATTTTGCATCTGTCAGAGAAGCATGATGGAAGCAGAGTGCAGTTTAGTAGTGATCGCGGAGATGGGATCAAGCATGACTTTGAACAAATGCTGAAATGCAGATGCCGATGCGTGCACAGTTGGCGGCGAATTCGAAGCTCCCCCCAGTGAGATTCTCCACCGCGAATCCCGCTCGCCGCCCGCGCTGCCCCTGGGATGACGAATGTCTCTGCAGCCCCACACATGGGCATGGCATGGCGCATCTCCTCTAGATTCACAACGCCGTGTTCCTCCCCACGGCCCCCGGTTCAAAGCATCCGCTTCAAGCTACTGCAAAGACGGAGCGGATCTTCGGTGATCTAGCGTAAAGCAGGCATGGTAAAAACTGCAAGTGATCATCATTAGGATTAGACGGCGAAGCAGATCGGTAATTATGCATACTTGTTTATCTTTCTTCCATCTTCCACTTGCGGATGGAGATGGGTGTGCACAGTGGCTGACGGGTTCTTGCTGACAACTGACGCAAACCACGTGGACGCCCCCGATTGGGAGCTGCGCACTCGAACGTTGAGCCAGCTGCATCAAGAGACAGTGCCAGAGGCGCCACGAGACAGCGCTGTCCGATGCAGCGCCGCCGGAGCCCCCCGTCAGATGGTTGGCGGGCACAGGTGGAGTACAGGACAACCTGTTGACCGCACACTGTGTCACTGCGCCCCCCAACACGCACCACCGTCCATCACGAGCTCCCATGTCCTCTTATAAGTCGGCGCAAGATTTTACGGTGTCGCCGTGTTTAGTTGCAAAAATTTTACGGTGTAAAACACTGTATTACTTTCGTTTGTATTTGGTAATTATTGTCCCGTTATAGATTAATTAAGCTCATTAGATTCGTCTCGTGATTTACAAGCAAACTATGCAATTAGTTTTTTATTTCGTGTAGATTTAATACTTCATGCATGCGTTAAAAAATTCGATGTGACGGAGAATCTTGTAAAGTTTTGGAATTTTGGATGCAACTAAACAGGGCCGCATCGCCCGGCCTACAAAGTCCAATCAAATCGAGAACGAGCGCCATCTCCTGTCTCCTCTGATCTTGCTGTAGCCGTCTCTCTACCTTTCTGCAATGGCGGCTCATCTGCTGCTCTCCGTGTCTCTCCTCCTGAGCTCACTCTCCGGTACGGCGACGCCATTGGTGACCAGTCGCAAGCTTGCTTTTTGCATGCGTGGCGACGCGGCGTGTGCAATGTCGCTGACAGCGTCGTGTTTGCTTGCTCTGTGTATGTGTGTGCAGGGGCTGTGTCCACGACGTTCACTTTGACCAACTCCTGCGGCTACACGGTGTGGCCGGGTCTGCTGTCGAGCGCGGGCTCGCCGCCGCTCTCCACGACGGGCTTCGAGCTGGCGCCGGGGGAGTCGCGCTCCGTGGACGCGCCCGCGGCGTGGTCGGGCCGCATCTGGGGCCGCACGCTCTGCGCCGCGGACCCGGGGTCCGGGCGCTTCTCCTGCGCCACGGGCGAGTGCGGGTCCGGGGCGGTGGAGTGCGGCGGCGGCAGCGCCGCCCCGCCCACCACGCTCGCGGAGTTCACGCTGAACGGCGCCGGCGGGAACGACTTCTACGACGTGAGCCTCGTGGACGGGTCCAACCTGCCAGTGGTGGTGGTGCCGCAGGGCGGCGCCGGCGCGACGTGCGGCGCGACGGGGTGCCTGGTGGACCTGAACGGGCCGTGCCCGGCGGACCTGAAGGTGGTGGGCGCCGGCGGCGCCGGCATCGCGTGCAAGAGCGCGTGCGAGGCGTACGGGCGGCCCCAGGACTGCTGCAGCGGCGACTATGGCACCCCCGCGACGTGCCAGCCGTCGGCCAGCTCGCAGTTCTTCAAGAACGCGTGCCCGCGCGCCTACAGCTACGCCTACGACGACGCCACCTCCACCTTCACCTGCGCGTCCGGCACCGCCACCTACCTCATCACGTTCTGCCCTAGCATCTCCAGGTAACACACAATTAAGCTAATGCAAATTAAGCTACTGCTACGCACCATGCCACCATCATCAATTAGTGTCTACTAGCTAGAGATAGCCTTGTTGTAGTCATGCGTACCAGCAGCGACTGCTTCTGGAAAAGCCCAGGCAGACGCGAATTGAATCATTGGCACCAACGTGAGTCGCCATGAATGAAACAGATGGCTTGATCAATGCATGATCACGTATGCCTTATGCTATGATTACCCGTAGGTTTAGCGTTTTATGCCACCTAAATGATGAGCTCCTCGCAATGGAGTAGCAGTCAGCCAGTCATGTAGATGGTTGGTCGCACAACAGCAGATTGATTCTGTCACGTCCATTTCCGTTTTCGCTAACCCAGCTCTTGTCTGCACTGCACCAGCCTCAAGTCGTCCGTGAGCAGCACCACCAACCCGCCGCCGTCCGGCTCCCTGCCCCTGATCAACGACACGGTCTCCTTCGCCGGCCGGGGCGACGGGTACTCGTCCTCGTACCCCTACGCGTCCGCGTCGCCGCCGGCCCCGTGCCCCCTCGCGCTCGCGGCCGCCGCCGCGCTCACGTGGCTCCTCGCCGCCCCGCGCCACCAACTGCGGTTGTAGAGCGATCGGCCGAGCCAGAGCGCCCCACGCGCCACGGGCCACGGCGCCCCGTGGCGCGCGGTCGCTGCCGACCTCCGCGTCAGCGCGCGCCGCCCGTGCCCGGTGCCCCTCTCCCAGCCAGGGAGGCAGGCATGGGCAGGGGGGCTCGTGGAGCCGCGTGGCCGCCCATGCGCCGGCCATGTGCCGGGGCGGCCCGGGCGCTTTGACCTCGGGCCGGAGCGCTAATTGTATAGTCTAAAATTATTGCGGATCGGGGGAGTAGTATGATTTTGCAAGCGAAGCAAGGTGGTCTCTCGGGTACAAAGCTTGATTTGTTTAATTAGAATGGAGGGCGTTGATCCTCAAGATTGAGAACTCCTTGTTCGGCCGGCGGATTCAGCCGAATTCAGCCAGTCACAACAGTATTTTTCTCTCACGCAAAATCAGCCCAGCCACCAGCCAACCAGCCAGCCAACAGTATTTTCCTCTCACGCGAAATCAGCCAGCCAGCCGAACAAGGCTTTTTTGAGATGGGTGAAGTGAATACAACTGGAGAGAGCAGAACAGAACCAGGTGGGTTGGGTGCGAAGTGTGTGCAGACATGGGTCGGTGGATCACATGACTGACATGACATTAACTTGTTTTCATGGTCTCTGAATTCTGAACCCTGAAAAATGGATGGATCGGATGGCTATTGTTTTTTCTATTTCCTCTTTCTTTTGAACTCTTTTTTTTATCGTGCCATGGGTTGGTTTCTGGCTTCTGGGCTCCTGGCATGAGAACGGGGTTAAAAGTGCCGGGACTAGGGATAGATCTTGTTGGTTAATGGTTACTGTTTGTGCGAAGTCTGATGGTACAGTTGCACTGGTGGTATTTGAGTAGTCACTGTCTGATTCCTCCGCGATTTTCTGCATTCAGCGTACTCGGTCGGCAGCAGATCAGACCAGCCGGCTGCCCCAAAGTGTGTGTGTGGCTGGGTCCACCTAATTAGAGCACGCTGCACTGCATCTGCACGCATGCATTCATATGCAGGTGCAGATGCTGATTCTTTTGTCTCTTGCACAGCTAGAGCGGAATTATTCACCCCCAGTAAAATCCAGCAACTAGTGACCGTTTTTCTTTGACTCAGGCACCGTTTAGTTCCCACCCATAAACCTGGTAAACACAAAACAACATCACATCAAATATTTTGATATATACATGAAATATTAAATATAGTCTATTTACAAAACTTTTTATATAGATGGGCTGTAAATCGCGAGACGAATCTAATGAGCCTACTTAATCCATGATTTGCAACAGTGATGCTAATAACTATCCACTAATTATTAATTAATCATGAATTAATTAGCATCATTAGATTCGTCTTGCAATTTACAACCCATGTGTAAAATTTTTTATAAATAGACTTTATTTAGTATTTTAAATTAGCAAAATTCCAACATAAAAAAATTTACACTGTAACTAAACACGGGCTCATGTTAATTGGTAGTACTGTACTTGCACGTGTCGATGTCGACTTGACGTCCGCAATTCGCCAGTAAAACTTGTCTGGGAGCCGGGGCCCTACCACAATTCTCGGAAAAAAATCTCGTATGGATGTAGTACTAAATGAAATTTATTTGCAAAACTTTTTCACGGATGAGTATAACTTTTCATGACAAATCTAATGACAGTAATTAATCGATGATTGGTTACAGCGATGCTACAGTAACCAATCTCTAATCGCGCGGTCGAATGGCTCATTAGGTTCGTCTCGTGAAATAGAACAAGGCTGTGGAGTTAGTTTTGTAAA